>NC_086320.1:8086970-8741136 GCF_036172605.1 Pelobates fuscus | reverse complement strand
GAAGAGGTGAAAGTCATCCTCCTCCTCCCACGACCACGCCGGCAAGGACAGGACGCTTTAAAGACGTGTTGTTGATGGAGGACATGCGGAGCTTTTTAAGTCCTACGCATCGCTAAAAGCCCTTCGGGATCCACCCTCAGAGAACGACACGACCGTCAGGTAGCAGACTACCTCGCCTTAACTGCAGATATCGACACTCTGAGGAGCGATGAACCCCTTGACTACTGGGTGTGCAGGCTTGACCTGTGGCCTGAGCTATCCCAATTTGCGATAGAACTTCTGGCCTGCCCCGCTTCAAGTGTCCTGTCAGAAAGGACCTTCAGTGCAGCAGGAGGTATTGTCACTGAGAAGAGAAGTCGCCTAGGTAAAAAAAAGTCTAGATTACCTCACCTTTATTAAGATGAATGAGGGATGGATCCCGATGGGACTGACAGTGGGCGATACATTCGACTAAAAAAGGCCTGATGAGCTGCCTTGGGCTAAAAATGGTCCACACGCTGCTGTATTTTAGCTCTGAATGCCGGTTGACTTGCGTGACTTATCCGCCACCAACTAGGGTTCAAGCCGCAATGTTTTAGGGCACTTTCTGCCTGGGAAACAAACATCAATTTTTATGGCCGCTGCTACAGCAGCGGCTGCAACAATACCTAATTTTTCAGGCATGTGTACATGCCTAATTTTTCCGCCCTCTGGTGCTGCACTGTGGCTTCAAAAACCAAACCAAAAAAAAGGCACATAACAGGGATTAAACTGATAGGAATAGCACTACTTAACACACCACTCCTATCTGGTGGCACATTAGATTGCACGTGCAGTGCCCGAAAATTTGAAGTAGGAGGACCGACCAAGCATCTTTTTCCATCTCCAGGTTCCTAAAATCGATGCCATATACACGTCCCCTGATAGGGCGCCAGCTTGTTATTCTCTTGGGCACCAGCTCGTTATTCTCTTTTTCACTTCACTAGGGACACTTTACTGCACTATGGGCACTTAGACCCACTCTTTGTCTTGCACAGTGTTATTCCTAGCCAGCATCTGTGATGGGAAATCAGGCAGTGATCTAAACGTTTAGATTGAGCTTTGGCTTAGAACACCCTTGAAGGTGTTTAAGGAGATTAGGGCTAGTTTAGAGGATTCTTCTTAGACCTCTCTGAGTCTTTATATCCCTTCTACCTATCCAGCATTTCTGGAAACCAGCTAAGAGAAAGGGTGGCTGTGTGTCTGTGATACATTTAACTTTATATCACCTTATTGACACTTTATCACTCCGGTCTCCATACTCTCTGCCTATACATATCTATTTAGAGGGAATTTCCTTGCCCCTGCCAATATTATATAATAGGTAATAGTATTACCATTATTACACAATTAGATCTCTGAGGACAGGTGTCAATCCATATCTGCCAAGTGACCCTATGTAGGGGGAACAGTCCCTATTCTGCTCTGTGTCAGTGTGTATCAGGGATCCTTAGGATAGGTGTCAATCCATACCTGCCAAGTGACCCTATGTAGGGGGAACAGTCCCTATTCTGCTCTGTGTCAGTGTGTATCAGGGGCTCTGAGGACATGTGTCAATCCATATCTGCCAAGTGACCCTATGTAGGGGGAACAGTCTCTATTCTGCTCTGTGTCAGTGTGTATCATGATCTCTGAGGACAGGTGTCAATCCATATCTGCCAAGTGACCCTATGTAGGAGGAACAGTCTCTATTCTGCTCTGTGTCAGTGTGTATCATGGTCTCTGAGGGCAGGTGTCAATCCATATCTGCCAAGTGACCCTATGTAGGGGGAACAGTCCCTATTCTGCTCTGTGTCAATGTGTATCAGGGGTTTTGAGGACAGGTGTCAATCCATATCTGCCAAGTGACCCTATGTAGGAGGAACAGTCCCTATTCTGCTCTGTGTCAGTGTGTATCAGGGGCTTTGAGGACAGGTGTCAATCCATACCTATCAAGTGACCCTATGAAGGGGGGACAGTCTCTATTCTGCTCTGTGTCAGTGTGTATCATGGTCTCTGTGGACAGGGAACAGTCTCTATTCTGCTCTGTGTCAGTGTGTATCAGGGGTTTTGAGGACAGGTGTCAATCCATATCTGCCAAGTGACCCTATGTAGGGGGAACAGTCCCTATTCTGCTCTGTGTCAGTGTGTATCATGGTCTCTGTGGACAGGGAACAGTCTCTATTCTGCTCTGTGTCAGTGTGTATCAGGGGTTTTGAGGACAGGTGTCAATCCATATCTGCCAAGTGACCCTATGTAGGGGGAACAGTCCCTATTCTGCTCTGTGTCAGTGTGTATCATGGTCTCTGTGGACAGGGAACAGTCTCTATTCTGCTCTGTATCAGTGTGTATCAGGGGTTTTGAGGACAGGTGTCAATCCATATCTGCCAAGTGACCCTATGTAGGGGGAACAGTCCCTATTCTGCTCTGTGTCAGTGTGTATCATGGTCTCTGTGGACAGGGAACAGTCTCTATTCTGCTCTGTGTCAGTGTGTATCAGGGGTTTTGAGGACAGGTGTCAATCCATATCTGCCAAGTGACCCTATGTAGGGGGAACAGTCCCTATTCTGCTCTGTGTCAGTGTGTATCAGGGATCCTTAGGATAGGTGTCAATCCATATCTGCCAAGTGACCCTATGTAGGGAGAACAGTCCCTATTCTGCTCTTTGTGTATCAGGGTCTCTGATGACAGGTGTCAATCCATATGTCAAAGTGTCAATATGTCATGTCAGGTGTCAATCCATATCCATTGTGATTTAGGAATGTTAGGTGATTTATGCCCTTTATGGATTAAAACCAGACTCTGCATCAACTATGTAATTTTCCATGGGAGTTTTGCCATGGATCCCCCTCCGGCATGCCACAGTCCAGGTGTTAGTCCCTTTGAAACAACTTTTCCATCACTTGTGGCCAGAAAGAGTCCCTGTGGGTTTTAAAATTCGCCTGCCCATTGAAGTCAATGGCGGTTCGCCGGGTTCGCCGGTTCGCGAACGTTTGCGGAAGTTCCCGTTCGCGAACCGAAAATTTCGTGTTCGCGACATCACTACTTCTACCTAATAACACCCATCATGGCCACCTATGGGTATCTTTTATTTACTTTTACATCCCATGTCAGGCACTCTCAGTCCAGTCCATGTTTAATAACATCTATTAGGTGGTGATCACATGGCGGTGATTCCAATAACTACCCAATGTATCATCCAGGTGACCAGCGTCTTACTTGGTAAAAAAAATAAATGAGTCTATGAAAAGATAAAAGGTAAGTTATTCACCAAACAAAGGACTTTGAATAGCACACCAGTTCTATTGCCTTTTCTAGTGGAAACCCTAAATATTTAACCACCCAGGATGATTGACCACTCCTTCCATGACTTGTTAGGGACCACCACCATGATCTTTTGGCCACTACTTCCATGACTTTTTGGCCACTTCTTCTGTGGCCCATTGACCATGTCTTCTCTTATTCAATAGCAGCTCCTTCCATGACGTACTGGCAGTTACTTCCATGAACTAATAACAGCTATTTATTATTTATTGAATCACTGCTCATGGAAGAGTCTGGCTTCTCTCTCCTGTGTTTCCTGGAAATCGAGTGGTAAATGTGGGAGTCTGATACAATAGGCACTAATTAAACAGGGGTGTCCTTTCATTCACAATTTCTAGAGACTGATTGACAAGTCAGCCTATTCAAGGTGTGAATTGCAGGCAAACATACTGTTGGTTGAATATATATATAGGTACCAACAAGATTGTGGTATGACCAAACAGGATCAAACTCCCAATAGTGCATGTAAAAAATGTAACTTTTTGTGTAATATGTGTGGAGGTAAGTGTATATGTATTAGGAGGAGGTGGGAGGTAAGCCCCCTAATGTCTGTGTATTAGGAGGAGGGGGAGGTAAGGCTTATCATGTCTGTGTATTAGGAGGGGGTAGGAGGTAAGTATCCTAGTGCCTGCATTAGGGGGAGGGGGAGGTAAGTCTCTTGATGTCTTTGTATTAGGAGGAAGTGAGACGTACATGTTCTGATGTCTGTGTATTAGGAGAAAGTGAGAGGTACGTGTCCTGTTGTCTGTGTATTAGGAGGAGATGAGAGGTCCATGTCCTCATGTCTGTGTATTAGGAGGAGGTGAGAGGTAGGTGTCCTGATGTCTGTGTATTAGGAGGAGGTGAGAGGTAGGTGTCCTAATGTCTGTGTATTTGGAGGAGGTGAGAGGTACGTGTCCTGATGTCTGTGTATTAGGAGGAGGTGAGAGGTCCATGTCCTGATGTCTGTTTATTAGGAGGAGATGAGAGGTACGTGTCCTGATGTCTGTGTATTAGGAGGAGGTGAGAGGTAGGTGTCCTGATGTCTGTGTATTAAGAGGAGGTGAGACGTACGTGTTCTGATGTCTGTGTATTAGGAGGAGGTGAGAGGTAGGTGTCGTGATGTCTGTGTATTAGGAGGAGGTGAGAGGTACGTGTCCTGATGTCTGTGTATTAGGAGGAGGTAAGAGGTAGGTGTCCTGATGTCTGTGTATCAGGAGGGGGTGAGCGGTACGTGCCCTGATGTCTGTGTATTAGAAGGGGGTGAGAGGTAGGTGTCCTGATGTCTGTGTATTAGGAGAGGGTGGGAGGTAGGTGTCCTGATGTCTGTGTATTAGGAGAGGGTGGGAGGTAGGTGTCCTGATGTCTGTGTATTAGGAGAGGGTGGGAGGTAGGTGTCCTGATGTCTGTGTATTAGGAGGAGGTGAGAGGTACGTGTTCTGATGTCTGTGTATTAGGAGGAGGTGAGAGGTAGGTGTCCTGATATCTCTGTATTAGGAGGAGGTGAGAGGTAGGTGTCCTGATGTCTGTGTATTAGGAGGAGGTGAGAGGTAAGTGTCCTGATGTCTGTGTATTAGGAGGAGGTGAGAGGTCCACTTCCTGATGTCTGTGTATTAGGAGGAGGTGAGAGGTAGGTGTCCTGATGTCTGTGTATTAGGAGGAGGTGAGAGGTACGTGTCCTGATGTCTGTGTATTAGGAGGAGGTGAGAGGTACGTGTCCTGATATCTGTGTATTTGGAGGAGGGGGAGGTAAGTCTTATCATGTCTGTGTATTAGGAGAAGGTGGGAGGTAAGTATCCTGATGTCTGTGTATTAGGAGGGGTTGAGAGGTACGTGTCCTGTTGTCTGTGTATTAGGAGGAGATGAGAGGTCCATGTCCTCATGTCTGTGTATTAGGAGGAGGTGAGAGGTAGGTGTCCTGATGTCTGTGTATTAGGAGGAGGTGAGAGGTAGGTGTCCTGTTGTCTGTGTATTAGGAGGAGATGAGAGGTCCATGTCCTCATGTCTGTGTATTAGGAGGAGGTGAGAGGTAGGTGTCCTGATGTCTGTGTATTAGGAGGAGGTGAGAGGTAGGTGTCCTAATGTCTGTGTATTTGGAGGAGGTGAGAGGTACGTGTCCTGATGTCTGTGTATTAGGAGGAGGTGAGAGGTCCATGTCCTGATGTCTGTTTATTAGGAGGAGATGAGAGGTACGTGTCCTGATGTCTGTGTATTAGGAGGAGGTGAGAGGTAGGTGTCCTGATGTCTGTGTATTAAGAGGAGGTGAGACGTACGTGTTCTGATGTCTGTGTATTAGGAGGAGGTGAGAGGTAGGTGTCGTGATGTCTGTGTATTAGGAGGAGGTGAGAGGTACGTGTCCTGATGTCTGTGTATTAGGAGGAGGTAAGAGGTAGGTGTCCTGATGTCTGTGTATCAGGAGGGGGTGAGCGGTACGTGCCCTGATGTCTGTGTATTAGAAGGGGGTGAGAGGTAGGTGTCCTGATGTCTGTGTATTAGGAGAGGGTGGGAGGTAGGTGTCCTGATGTCTGTGTATTAGGAGAGGGTGGGAGGTAGGTGTCCTGATGTCTGTGTATTAGGAGAGGGTGGGAGGTAGGTGTCCTGATGTCTGTGTATTAGGAGGAGGTGAGAGGTACGTGTTCTGATGTCTGTGTATTAGGAGGAGGTGAGAGGTAGGTGTCCTGATATCTCTGTATTAGGAGGAGGTGAGAGGTAGGTGTCCTGATGTCTGTGTATTAGGAGGAGGTGAGAGGTAAGTGTCCTGATGTCTGTGTATTAGGAGGAGGTGAGAGGTCCACTTCCTGATGTCTGTGTATTAGGAGGAGGTGAGAGGTAGGTGTCCTGATGTCTGTGTATTAGGAGGAGGTGAGAGGTACGTGTCCTGATGTCTGTGTATTAGGAGGAGGTGAGAGGTACGTGTCCTGATGTCTGTGTATTTGGAGGAGGGGGAGGTAAGTCTTATCATGTCTGTGTATTAGGAGAAGGTGGGAGGTAAGTATCCTGATGTCTGTGTATTAGGAGGGGTTGAGAGGTAGGTTTCCTGATGTCTGTGTATTAGGAGGAGGTGGGAGGTACGTGTCCTGAAAACTCTGTATTAGGTAAGGGTGGGAGATAAGTACCCAGATGTATTTGTATTAGGAGGGGGTGGGAGGTAAGCAGGACCGGTGCTAGGATTTTTAGTTACACAGGCGAAGATGCATTTTGGTGCCCCCCACCCTCGTTTAAAATAAGGTTCATACAAACACAGAAATAATCAGACAGACACAGACAGACACAGACAGAGACATACATGCAGGCATATAGACATACATACAGAGTCATACCGTCATACAGACACATACATACATACATACATACATAGACAGACATACAGAAACATACATACAGAGACATCCAGGCATACAGACACATACACGCATACAGAGACATACCGTCATACAGACACATACATATATACAGGTATACAGAGACATACAGGCATACAGACACATACGTACAAAGACATACAGGCATACAGACACATACATTTGTACATACAGAGACATACAGGCATACGGACACATACATTTGTACATACAGAGACATACAGGTATACAGAAACATACAGACACATACATGCATACAGAAACATACATACAAAGACATACAGGCATACAGAGACCTACATACATACATACATACATACATACATACAGAGACATACACAATTACATACTTACATCAGTTCAATCTTGTCCCCTGGATGCATGCTGCCTGGCTCCTTGGAGTCCTGTCCTGCAGCCCAGCCCCATCACAGGGCGCCAGCCGCGCTGTGTGGTACACAGGGAGCAGGGATATGATGTCATTCATATCCTCGCCCCCTCCAACACATGGCGGCGGGCACCTGGTCGCAGGGGTTGCAGGGCTGTGACCCCTGCGACCGCGGTATGTACGCCAGTGCATGCAGATGCACACACAATTAAAGGACCACTACAGACACCCAGATCACATCAGCTCAATGAAGTGGTCTGGGTGTCAGGTCCCTCTAGTTTTAACCCTGCAGCTGAAAACATAGCAGTTTCAGAGAAACTGCTATGTTTCACTGAGGGTTAATCCAGCCTCTAGTGGCTGTCTCACTGACAGCCGCTAGAGGAGCTTCCGCTATTCTAAAACACTGAACGTCCATAGGAAAGCATTGAGTAATGCTTTCCTATGGGCGGTTTGAATGCGTGCGCGGCAAGAGCATTCGGAGCTGAGAGGCGGAGGGATCCCCAGCGCCAAGGGAGTCCGGCGCTAGAGAAAGGTAAGTGCTGAAGACACACACACTCTCACGAACAGATGCATACACACCAGCTAACAGACACACACATTTACTGACAGACACACTCAGCGACAGACATACATACACACTCACTTACAAAACATACACTCTCACTGACAAACACACACTCACTAACAGACATCAAACAGACTCACTAATACACACACAAACACACTCAGTAAGAGACACACAGTAACACACTTACTGACACTCACTAGCAGACACACTCACTGACACTCACTAGCAGACACACTCACCGACACTCACTAGCAGACACACTCACTGACACACTAGCAGACACACTCACTGACACTCACTAGCAGACACACACTGACACTCACTAGCAGACACACTTACTGACACTCACTAGCAGACACACTCACTGACACTCACTAGCAGACACACTCACTAACACTCACTAGCAGACACACTCACTGACACTCACTAGCAGACACACTCACCGACACTCACTAGCAGACACACTCACTGACACACTAGCAGACACACTCACTGACACTCACTAGCAGACACACACTGACACTCACTAGCAGACACTCACTGACACTCACTAGCAGACACACTCACTGACACTCACTAGCAGACACACTCACTGACACTCACTAGCAAACACACACACTGACACTCACTAGCAGACACACACACTGACACTCACTAGCAGACACACACACACTAACACTCGTTTTTTTTTTTTAATTTAATCCCTCAGCCTCCTTACCTTTTTGGAGTGCTGAAGGGATTCCCTGGGGTCCAGTGGTGCTGCTGGGCTCCTGGGCTGGCTGGCTCCCTCCCTGGCTGGCTAGCTGGCTGGCTGGCTGGCTAGCTAGCTAGCTGGCTGGCTGGCTGGCTGACTTGCTGACTGGCTCCCGCGGGCGCGAGGGAGCACTCTCCCATGTGTGCTTCCTCTTCAGCTCCCTCGCGCATCGCGTAGGGATGCCGGCGCCGGAAGATGACGTCATCTTCCGGCTCCGGTATCAGTATGCGGCGCGCGAGGGAGCTGAAGAGGAAGCACACATGGGAGAGTGCTCCCTCGCGCGCCCGCAGAACCGGGCGCTCGGCCACGCTACAACAGGTCGTCGGTTGGAGGGGAGCGCAGTGCGCTTCCCTCCTTCCGGTCAGCCTGATTTTGCGCCCCCAGGGCCGGTGCGCCCTAAGGCGGCCGCCTGGGCCGCCTTATGGTAGCGCCGGCCCTGGAGGTAAGTCTCCTTATGTCTGTGTATTATGAGGGATGAGAGGTAAATCTCCTTTTTTCTGTGTATTAGGAGAGGGTGGGAGGTAAGTATCCTGATGTCATATTAGGAGAGGGTGGGAGGTAGGGTGGGAGGTAGGTGTCCTGATGTCTGTGTATTAGGATGGGGTGGGAGGTAAGTCTCCTGATATCTGTGTATTAGTAGAGGGTGGGAGGTAGGTGTCCTGATGTCTGTGTATTAGGAGAGGGTGGGAGGTCTGAGTTCTGATGTCTGTTTATTAGGAGATTGTGGGAGGTAGGTGTCCTGATGTCTGTGTATTAGGAGAATGTGGGAGGTCCGTGTTCTGATGTCTGTGTATTAGAAGTGGGTGGGAGGTAGGTGTCCTGATGTCTGTGTATTAGGAGGGGGTGGGAGGTAGGTGTCCTTATGTCTGTGAATTAGGAGAGGGTGGGAGGTAGGTGTCCTGGTGTCTGTGTATTAGCAGGGGGTGGGAGGTCCGTGTTCTGATGTCTGTGTATTAGGAGAGGGTGGGAGGTAGGTGTCCTGATGTCTGTGTATTAGGAGGTGGTGGGAGATAAGTCTCCTTATGTCTGTGTATTAGGAGAGGGTGGGAGGTAGGTGTCCTGATGTCTGTGTATTAGGAGAGGGTGGGAGGTAGGTGTCCTGATGTCTGTGTATTAGGAGAGGGTGGGAGGTAGGTGTCCTGATGTCTGTGTATTAGGAGAGGGTGGGAGGTAGGTGTCCTGATGTCTGTGAATTAGGAGAGGGTGGGAGGTAGGTGTCCTGATGTCTGTGTATTAGGAGAGGGTGGGAGGTAGGTGTCCTGATGTCTGTGTATTAGGAGAGGGTGGGAGGTAGGTGTCCTGATGTCTGTGTATTAGGAGAGGGTGGGAGGTCCGTGTTCTGATGTCTGTGTATTAGGAGAGGGTGGGAGGTAGGTGTCCTGATGTCTGTGTATTAGTAGAGGGTGGGAGGTAGGTGTCCTGATGTCTGTGTATTAGGAGGGGGTGAGAGGTACGTGCCCTGATGTCTGTGTATTAGGAGAGGGTGGGAGGTAGGTGTCCTGATATCTGTGTATTAGGAGAGGGTGGGGGCTAAGTCTCCTTATGTCTGTGTATTAGGAGAGGGTGGGAGGTAGGTGTCCTGATGTCTGTGTATTAGTAGAGGGTGGGAGGTAGGTGTCCTGATGTCTGTGTATTAGGAGAGCGTGGGAGGTAGGTGTCCTGATGTCTGTGTATTAGGAGAGGGTGGGAGGTAGGTGTCCTGATGTCTGTGTATTAGGAGAGGGTGGGAGGTAGGTGTCCTGATGTCTGTGTATTAGGAGAGGGTGGGAGGTAAGTCACCTTATGTCTGTGTATTAGGAGAGGGTGGGAGGTAAGTCTCCTGATGTCTGTGTATTAGTAGAGGGTGGGGGGTAAGTCTCCTTATGTCTTTGTATTTGGAGAGGATGGGAGGTAGGTGTCCTGATGTCTGTGTATTAGGAGAGGGTGGGAGGTCCGTGTTCTGATATCTGTGTATTAGGAGAGGGTGGGAGGTAGGTGTCCTGATGTCTGTGTATTAGGAGAGGGTGGGAGGTAGGTGTCCTGATGTCTGTGTATTAGGAGAGGGTGGGAGGTAAGTCTCCTTGTGTCTATGTATTAGGAGAGGGTGGGAGGTAAGTCTCCTTATGTCTGTGTATTAGGAGAGGGTGGGAGGTAGGTGTCCTGATGTCTGTGTATTAGGAGAGGGTGGGAGGTAGGTGTCCTGATGTCTGTGTGTTAGGAGAGGGTGGGAGGTAGGTGTCCTGATGTCTGTGTATTAGGAGAGGGTGGGAGGTAGGTGTCCTGATGTCTGTGTATTAGGAGAGGGTGGGAGGTAAGTCACCTTATGTCTGTGTATTAGGAGAGGGTGGGAGGTAAGTCTCCTGATGTCTGTGTATTAGTAGAGGGTGGGGGGTAAGTCTCCTTATGTCTGTGTATTAGGAGAGGGTGGGAGGTAGGTGTCCTGATGTCTGTGTATTAGGAGAGGGTGGGAGGTCCGTGTTCTGATGTCTGTGTATTAGGAGAGGGTGGGAGGTAGGTGTCCTGATGTCTGTGTATTAGGAGAGGGTGGGAGGTAAGTCTCCTGATGTCTGTGTATTAGTAGAGGGTGGGGGGTAAGTCTCCTTATGTCTGTGTATTAGGAGAGGGTGGGAGGTCCGTGTTCTGATGTCTGTGTATTAGGAGAGGGTGGGAGGTAGGTGTCCTGATGTCTGTGTATTAGGAGAGGGTGGGAGGTAAGTCTCCTTATGTCTGTGTATTAGGAGAGGGTGGGAGGTAAGTCTCCTTATGTCCATGTATTAGGAGAGGGTGGGAGGTGAGAAGTCGGAGAATGACAGATTTTATTTAATAGTGCCTTTCATGTGACGTTAAGCTGTCATTACAGTGAGTTACACTCCTCATAGTTAAGATTACTGCTTGCTGAGTATTGGGGAAAGAGTCTCAGTGAGTCAGAATGGGACAAACAGACTGAAAACAGACATTTATCAGGGAATTACCGGTAAGTGTGGGTTATGGTGATGTGAATGGGGTGTGGGATGATGGATTCCAAGCGATGTTATAAAAGACAAGTAATACCAGAAATATGACCTTAATTCCCTGGGAGAAAGGTATGTTAATATATTAACCAAAATCCCATCATAATCCGCGTCTGCCTTCTATAAACCTCGTGTGAAATAGCTCAGCACAAAGTCTTCTTACATCTCTCTTATCGCATACCGGCTGCACCCATCTATTACTGCACGATTTGGGAAGATTTTACACACACACACAGATTGTGACGGCTGATAAAATCTGTTCTGTCCTTGTTATTATTATTATTATTGCCATTTATATAGCGCCAATAGATTCCGTAGCGCTTTACAATATTATGGGTGCATGTGCACACACACACACACACCTTGGTGTGAACAGTGCCCCTGAGACTGTGAGGGTTTGAGAGGTGAGCATTACTTTCCTTTCAGCTCAGTGGCGGATCCAGGGGGGGGGGGGCAACGGGGCAATTGCCCCCCCCCCCCCCGAGATTCTCCACCGGCCGGCTAATGCCAGCCCTGTTATGTGCCTGTGGTCCGCAGGCACTATGCTGACAGCCGGCAGGGGAGGGAGTGAGGACCCAGGAGCTCAGCCTGCAGCTCCTCCGGGTCCTCTTCTCGCGAGATTTAGAGCGTTGCCGCAGTTACCATGGCAACGCTCCAAATCTCGCGATAGTGAACTCTAGCCCAGGAGCAAAGGGCTAGAGTTCACCTCACCACCACCGGACCACCAGGGAATCCCACTGGGACCCCCAGGGACTAAGAAATGCCCCCTCTCCTCCCAGTAAAGGTAAGAAGGGAGGGGGGACATAAATCTATTCATTTTAATTAAACAAAAAAATTAAATATTAAAAGCCTCCCTGCCGCCCCATACAAACACTGCCCCCCATACCCACACTACCACAAACACTGCCCCCCATACCCACACTACCACAAACACTGCCCCCCATACCCACACTACCACAAACACTGCCCCCCATACCCACACTACCACAAACACTTCCCCCCATACACACACTGCCCCCCCATACACACACTACCACAAACACTGCCCCCCATACCCACACTACCACAAACACTGCCCCCCATACCCACACTACCACAAACACTGCCCCCATACACACACTACCACAAACACTGCCCCCCCATACACACACTGCCCCCCATACACACACTACCACAAACACTGCCCCCCAATACCCACACTACCACAAACACTGCCCCCCATACCCACACTACCACAAACACTGCCCCCCCATACACACACTGCCCCCCATACACACACTACCACAAACACTGCCCCCCAATACCCACACTACCACAAACACTGCCCCCCATACCCACACTACCACAAACACTGCCCCCCCATACACACACTGCCCCCACATACACACACTACCACAAACACTGCCCCCCCATACACACACTACCACAAACACTGCCCCCCATACACACACACTGCCCCCATACACACACTACACACACTGCCCCCAATACACACACTACAAACACTACACACACTGCCCCACAAACACTGCCCCCATACACACACTGCCCCCCCATACACACACTACCACAAACACTGCCCCCATACACACACTGCCCCCATACACACACTGCCCCCCCATACACACACTACCACAAACAGTGCCCCCATACACACACTGCCCCCCATACACACACTACACACACTGCCCCCCATACACACACTATACACACTGCCCCCATACACACACTGCCCCATACACACACTACACACACTGCCCCCATACACACACTGCCCCCCCATACACACACTACCACAAACACTGCCCCATACACACACTGCCCCCCCATACACACACTACACACACTGCCCCCCATACACACACTATACACACTGCCCCCATACACACACTGCCCCCCATACACACACTACACACACTGCCCCCATACACACACTATACACACTGCCCCCATACACATACTATACACACTGCCCCTTCCCCAACTATACACACTGCCCCCATACACACACTATACACACTGCCCCCCATACACACACACACACACACACTATACACACTGCCCCACAAACACTGCCCCCATACACACACACTACACACACTAATGCCAGCCCTGTTATGTGCCTGCGGTCCGCAGGCACTATGATGACAGCCGGCAGGGGAGGGAGTGAGGACCCAGGAGCTCAGCCTGCAGCTCCTCCGGGTCCTCTTCTCGCGAGATTTAGAGCGTTGCCGCAGTTACCATGGCAACGCTCCAAATCTCGCGATAGTGAACTCTAGCCCAGGAGCAAAGGGCTAGAGTTCACCTCACCACCACCGGACCACCAGGGAATCCCACTGGGACCCCCAGGGACTAAGAAATGCCCCCTCTCCTCCCAGTAAAGGTAAGAAGGGAGGGGGGACATAAATCTATTCATTTTAATTAAACAAAAAAATTAAATATTAAAAGCCTCCCTGCCGCCCCATACAAACACTGCCCCCCATACCCACACTACCACAAACACTGCCCCCCATACCCACACTACCACAAACACTGCCCCCCATACACACACTGCCCCCCCATACACACACTACCAGAAACACTGCCCCCCATACCCACACTACCACAAACACTGCCCCCCATACCCACACTACCACAAACACTTCCCCCCATACACACACTGCCCCCCCATACACACACTACCACAAACACTGCCCCCCATACCCACACTACCACAAACACTGCCCCCCATACCCACACTACCACAAACACTGCCCCCATACACACACTACCACAAACACTGCCCCCCCATACACACACTGCCCCCCATACACACACTACCACAAACACTGCCCCCCAATACCCACACTACCACAAACACTGCCCCCCATACCCACACTACCACAAACACTGCCCCCCCATACACACACTGCCCCCACATACACACACTACCACAAACACTGCCCCCATACACACACTGCCCCCCATACACACACTACCACAAACACTGCCCCCATACACACACTGCCCCCATACACACACTGCCCCCCCATACACACACTACCACAAACAGTGCCCCCATACACACACTGCCCCCCATACACACACTACACACACTGCCCCCCATACACACACTATACACACTGCCCCCATACACACACTGCCCCATACACACACTACACACACTGCCCCCATACACACACTGCCCCCCCATACACACACTACCACAAACACTGCCCCATACACACACTGCCCCCCCATACACACACTACACACACTGCCCCCCATACACACACTATACACACTGCCCCCATACACACACTGCCCCCCATACACACACTACACACACTGCCCCCATACACACACTATACACACTGCCCCCATACACATACTATACACACTGCCCCTTCCCCAACTATACACACTGCCCCCATACACACACTATACACACTGCCCCCCATACACACACACACACACACACTATACACACTGCCCCACAAACACTGCCCCCATACACACACTACACACACTAATGCCAGCCCTGTTATGTGCCTGCGGTCCGCAGGCACTATGATGACAGCCGGCAGGGGAGGGAGTGAGGACCCAGGAGCTCAGCCTGCAGCTCCTCCGGGTCCTCTTCTCGCGAGATTTAGAGCGTTGCCGCAGTTACCATGGCAACGCTCCAAATCTTGCGATAGTGAACTCTAGCCCAGGAGCAAAGGGCTAGAGTTCACCTCACCACCACCGGACCACCAGGGAATCCCACTGGGACCACCAGGGACTAAGAAATGCCCCCTCTCCTCCCAGTAAAGGTAAGAAGGGAGGGGGGACATAAATCTATTCATTTTAATTAAACAAAAAAATTAAATATTAAAAGCCTCCCTGCCGCCCCATACAAACACTGCCCCCCATACCCACACTACCACAAACACTGCCCCCCATACCCACACTACCACAAACACTGCCCCCCATACACACACTGCCCCCCCATACACACACTACCAGAAACACTGCCCCCCATACCCACACTACCACAAACACTGCCCCCCATACCCACACTACCACAAACACTTCCCCCCATACACACACTGCCCCCCCATACACACACTACCAGAAACACTGCCCCCCATACCCACACTACCACAAACACTGCCCCCCATACCCACACTACCACAAACACTGCCCCCATACACACACTACCACAAACACTGCCCCCCCATACACACACTGCCCCCCATACACACACTACCACAAACACTGCCCCCCAATACCCACACTACCACAAACACTGCCCCCCATACCCACACTACCACAAACACTGCCCCCCCCATACACACACTGCCCCCACATACACACACTACCACAAACACTGCCCCCATACACACACTGCCCCCCATACACACACTACCACAAACACTGCCCCCCAATACCCACACTACCACAAACACTGCCCCCCATACCCACACTACCACAAACACTGCCCCCCCATACACACACTGCCCCCACATACACACACTACCACAAACACTGCCCCCCCATACACACACTACCACAAACACTGCCCCCCATACACACACACTGCCCCCATACACACACTACACACACTGCCCCCAATACACACACTACACACACTACACACACTGCCCCACAAACACTGCCCCCATACACACACTGCCCCCCATACACACACTACCACAAACACTGCCCCCATACACACACTGCCCCCATACACACACTGCCCCCCCATACACACACTACCACAAACACTGCCCCCATACACACACTGCCCCCCATACACACACTACACACACTGCCCCCCATACACACACTATACACACTGCCCCCATACACACACTGCCCCATACACACACTACACACACTGCCCCCATACACACACTGCCCCCCCATACACACACTACCACAAACACTGCCCCATACACACACTGCCCCCCCATACACACACTACACACACTGCCCCCCATACACACACTATACACACTGCCCCCATACACACACTGCCCCCATACACACACTACACACACTGCCCCCATACACACACTATACACACTGCCCCCATACACATACTATACACACTGCCCCTTCCCCAACTATACACACTGCCCCCATACACACACTATACACACTGCCCCCATACACACACACACACACTATACACACTGCCCCACAAACACTGCCCCCATACACACACTACACACACTGCCCCACACACACTGCCCCCATACACACACTACACACACTGCCCCCACACACACTGCCCCCATACATACACTACACACACTGCCCCATACACACACTATACACACTGCCCCCATACACACACTGCCCCCCATACACACACTACACACACTGCCCCACAAACACTGCCCCCATACAAACACTACACATACTGCCCCATACACACACTATACACACTGCCCCCATACACACACTATACACACTGCCCCTATACACACACTGCCTCCCATACACACTACACACACTGCCCCCACACACACTGCCCCCATACATACACTACACACACTGCCCCATACACACACTATACACACTGCCCCCATACACACACTGCCCCCCATACACACACTACACACACTGCCCCACAAACACTGCCCCCATACATACACTACACACACTGCCCCATACACACACTATACACACTGCCCCCATACACACACTATACACACTGCCCCTATACACACACTGCCTCCCATACACACACTACACACACTGCCCCACAAACACTGCCCCCATACAAACACTGCCCCCATATACACACTACACACACTGCCCCACAAACACTGCCCCCATACACACACTGTCCCGATACACACACTACACACACTGCCCCCCATACACACACTATACACACTGCCCCACAAACACTGCCCCCATACATACACTGCCCCCCCATACACACACTACACACACTGCCCCACAAACACTGCCCCTATACACACACTACACACACTGCCCCCATGCACACACTGCCCCCATGCACACACTGCCCCACCAACACTGCCCCCATACACACACTGCCCCCATACACACACTACACACACTTCCCCAAACACACTACACCGCTCACACACACACACACACACACACTGCAGCTCTCTCACACACACACACTGCCCCACACATACACTGCCCCCTAACACACACACTGCATCCCTGACATACACTGCCGCCCTCAGGCACACACACTTCACCACTCACACACACACACTGCACCTTTCACACACACTTCACCCCTAACACATACCACTGCTCCTATGCCCTATATCCCAGCAGACCCCAGGTAAGTTGTCAAACTGTTCTTAAACGGTTTGACTACTTACTCTGGGATGGGATCCTGGCACTACTGGCGCCATAACTACTACACTGAGCTGTAGTGGTTATTGTGCCTGGATTATTTCTTTAAATAATCTACAAGTGCCCCTCCCGAGATCAGGCTCTGAATCCGCCACTGTTTCAACTCTTGCCGCATTGGTTTCTATGACATTTTAGCTGAGATTATCAATGTTGATGATCTCAGCCAATCCAGTGTATTCCCATAGGGAAACATTAGGAGTCTAGTGTGCATGTGCAGATAAACGCCATGCTGCGCCAATCAAGCGGAGACCATGTGATTGGTCAGCTGAGTTCAGAGAGCCGCTAGAGGCATGCTAACCCGGCAATAGAAGCATTGCTGCAGCCATGTATCTATTAAATGGAAATGTTTTCAGTATTAGGGTTAAACAGACATATAGAGGTTTGGGTGCCAATAGAGTCACTTTAATATTAAGAAACCCATCCCGTCCTGTTCTTTCTCAATCCCCCATGTGTCCCTGATCTGCTCGGATTTAAATCTCTCTAACAGAATGTTCTTGTGCATTGGGCACCATATTGTGTCCTGAAAACATTGAACCTGCCCACTTCCTAAAACTCACATCTGGCCCCAGTCACCTCCACCCTCTGAGCAGAAAATCCCCGAAACACACCCAACGTGAATAAACTGGTTTACCTCATAACGGCTTGTCTTGTCATGAATTCTTTGTTGAGAGACTCAAGGTGTGAGTTCATTACACACAGAGAGAGTATCCCATCCCTATCTGTATTTACTAACAGGCGGCATCTCTCACACCATGTCCAGCTATTCCTACCTGTGCGTCCTGCTGGCCATTATCCCAACAGGTGAGTCTCTCTAGGTTTACTGGCAGATGGCATGTGCGCTTAGTGATGTGCCTGTCTTGTATGCTACGCTGCAGACTATGTTGGTGCTATATAATTGATAAGAATAGTAAAAGGGCAATACACACAATGTCGAGACCGCTCCTTGGTGTTTAGAGTGCTGGAGAGCGAATAACCGTAAACGAGAGTTCCATTTTGTTAACCAGCGTTAGATATTTTGGGGCCCAGAACAAACCATGTCAAAGTGAATTAATGGTGAATTGAGATTTTTAGTCCAATATTGGAAGATTCTCTCTGTGTTGGTGAAGTCGTAGTTACGCACGAAACATCTACCGTTGAGCATATTGGGAGCCTGTTTACGCTGCAATTTGTATTTTATCTGCTTGGGATGAATGAATCGATTTTAAAAATCCCGATGGAATGTGTCCTGCGATGCCGCATTGAATGTTTCCTTTTTCTGCCATGTTTCCAGTCTCTTCCAGTCTCTCAGTTTGAGCTCTCGTCCGTTCTTGCTATTCGTACCCTGTTCTTGCTATTCGTATCATGTTCTTGCTATTCGTACCATGTTCTTGCTATTCGTACCATGTTCTTGCTATTCGTACCATGTTTGTGTTTCTCCTAGTTTGGGTTTATTTTAACCCCTTGTGTTGTCTCTGCTCACTTTGTCCAGTTACAATGACTTTCTCCCTTAGAACTTCCTCCACTTTCTGCTTCAGTAAATATATCTCCCCATTTATTTGCTCTGTTTATATTCTCCCTTGTGTTTGTTCTTTCCCCACTTTATATAATACAATGAGCTGTAATAATACAATAAGCAGTAATAATACAATGAGCTGTAATAATACACTGAGCTGTAATAATACAATGAGCTGTAATAATACACATAGCTGTAATAATACAATAAGCAGTAATAATACAATGAGCTGTAATAATACAATAAGCAGTAATAATACAATGAGCTGTAATAATACACTGAGCTGTAATAATACAATAAGCGGTAATAATACAATAAGCTGTAATAATACACTGAGCTGTAATAATACAATAAGCGGTAATGATACAATAAACTGTAATAATACACTGAGCTGTAATAATACAATAAGTGGTAATAATACAATGAGCTGTAATAATACACTGAGCTGTAATAATACAATAAGCAGTAACAATACAATGAGCTGTACTAATACAATGAGCTGTAATAATACACTGAGCTGTAATAATACAATAAGCGGTAATAATACAATGAGCTGTAATAATACACTGAGCTGTAATAATACAATAAGCGGTAATAATACAATGAGCTGTAATAATACAATGAACTGTAATAATACAAAAAGCTGTAAAACTATAATGAGCTGTATTAATATAATGAGCTGTAATAATACAATGAGCTGTAATAATACAATGAGCTGTAATAATACAATAAGCTGTAATAATATAATAAGCAGTAATAATACAATGAGCTGTAATAATACACTGAGCTGTAATAATACAATAAGCAGTAATAATACAATGAACTGTAATAATACACTGAGCTGTAATAATACACTGAGCTGTAATAATACAATAAGCGGTAATAATACAATGAGCTGTAATAATACAATGAACTGTAATAATACAAAAAGCTGTAAAACTATAGTGAGCTGTAAAAATATAATGAGCTGTAATAATACAATGATCTGTAATAATACACCAAGCTGTAATAATACAATGAGCTGTAATAATACACTGAGCTGTAATAATACAATAAGCGGTAATAATACAATGAGCTGTAATAATACACTGAGCTGTAATAATACAATAAGCGGTAATAATACAATGAGCTGTAATAATACACTGAGCTGTAATAATGCAATAAGCGGTAATAATACAATGAGCTGTAATAATACAATGAACTGTAATAATACAAAAAGCTGTAAAACTATAATGAGCTGTATTAATACAATGAGCTGTAATAATACAATGAGCTGTAATAATACACTGAGCTGTAATAATACAATAAGCGGTAATAATACAATGAGCTGTAATAATATAATAAGCAGTAATAATACAATGAGCTGTAATAATACAATAAGCAGTAATAATACAATGAACTGTAATAATACACTGAGCTGTAATAATGCAATAAGCAGTAATAATACAATGAGCTGTAATAATACAATAAGCAGTAATAATACAATGAGCTGTAATAATACACTGAGCTGTAATAATACAATAAGCGGTAATAATACAATGAGCTGTAATAATACACTGAGCTGTAATAATACAATAAGCGGTAATAATACAATGAGCTGTAATAATACACTGAGCTGTAATAATACAATAAGCGGTAATAATACAATGAGCTGTAATAATACAATAAGCAGTAATAATACAATGAACTGTAATAATACACTAAGCTGTAATAATGCAATAAGCAGTAATAATACAATGAGCTGTAATAATACAATAAGCAGTAATAATACAATGAGCTGTAATAATACACTGAGCTGTAATAATACAATAAGCGGTAATAATACAATGAGCTGTAATAATACACTGAGCTGTAATAATACAATAAGCGGTAATAATACAATGAGCTGTAATAATACACTGAGCTGTAATAATACAATAAGCGGTAATAATACAATGAGCTGTAATAATACAATGAACTGTAATAATACAAAAAGCTGTAAAACTATAATGAGCTGTATTAATATAATGAGCTGTAATAATACAATGTGCTGTAATAATACAAAAAGCTGTAAAACTATAGTGAGCTGTAAAAATATAATGAGCTGTAAAAATACAATGATCTGTAATAATACACCAAGCTGTAATAATATAATAAGCTGTAATAATACACTGAGCTGTAATAATACACTGAGCTGTAATAATGCACTGAGCTGTAATAATACAATAAGCGGTAATAATACAATGAGCTGTAATAATACAATAAGCGGTAATAATACAATGAGCTGTAATAATACACTGAGCTGTAATAATACAATAAGCGGTAATAATACAATGAGCTGTAATAATACAATGAACTGTAATAATACAAAAAGCTGTAAAACTATAGTGAGCTGTAAAAATATAATGAGCTGTAAAAATACAATGATCTGTAATAATACACCAAGCTGTAACAGTACAATAAGTTGTAATAATACAAAAAACTGTAAAAATATAATGAGCTGTATTAATATAATGAGCTGTAATAATATAATGAGCTGTATTAATATAATGAGCTGTAATAATACCCTTAATTGTCTATTAAAAGAAGCTGTTCTGATACAATAAGCTGTTCTGATACAATAAGCTGTAATAATATGATAAGCTGTAAAAATACAGCAGACTGAAGTGGTGATGGTGCTTGGAATGTTCTTTAACATTTTTAATGCTCTCCAACAGTTTTTACAGCATTCTTCAAAAGACATTTCCTTAATCTGTCTTCTGATATTTCCCATAATGCACTAGTGGGATATTTCCCAGCATGCAGTACTAGTATGATATTTCCCAACATGCCCTAGTAGAATCAGCATGCACTGGTATTATGATGTTTCCCAGCATGCACTGGAATAGCCTGTATAAGATCATATGTCTGTAGGTGCCCAAAACAAAATGTTCTGATACAGTTTAATAAAAATTATTAAATTCCCACTGAAAATCAGGTTTATTGTAAAAATGTACAGACTATCAGCTGTTTGCAATGAACAAATCAAACAAAAGCAATTGAAATAGCTCAACACAAAAAATGCATCAAGTGGTTTTCCCAAATTCAACTGAAAATGCAACAAACAATGACTTCTCCATCTCGAAATTATTCAACTCACAACATCAAAAATATGCAAAACAGGTGTTGTCTCAAGCACACGCAACGCAACTAATCGAGGGCTCCATTTGTTGCACCAGGTGCGCTTCAATTGGAGCACTCGAAAAACCCGAACTGGCTGGGGGTTTAACTGCAAATAGAGACAAAGAAAAAAACGAGCCTCTTATATGAAAAAAGGAAACACTCTGGTAGTAAGAAAAAAAAGGGGGGTGGGGGGTAACCCCTAAATGGCGAACATCAAAGTTCAAAAAGAAAAGAAAAAGTCTACCAAAAATGTGTTCCCTTGATGTGAGAGTGTAACTAAAACTTAACTTTTAATCAGTATCTTGAGTATCATAAAAATATGCAAAAGTGAAGAAAAATGTAAAAACAAAATGGAAAGTACAGTCCTCTCTGTTGAGGCAGACCTTCGTTATACAGCAGGAATGTGACACTAGGATCCTAGAAGTGATCAAAATATGCAGTTAATATTAAATACAATGCTGTCCTAGTTGTTAGATTATAAAGGCTTCGAGGGTATAGAGGAAAGGGGAATAATGTCCTAAAGGTATATCTCATATTAAGAGACTAATGTGCCTTTGAGGTCACCCCTTAAGAAAATCCTACTCTGTTATATCGCCTCCCGCTGCAGCCCCAATAGTCTAAGATTCAAACGGATACTAAAATGATACAAAGTATCTAGAGGACTGTGCAACCATATAACGCAAGGAAGCTACTACTCGTATTGTCGGCTGTCTATAGTAAGATTAGTAGTTGATGCTAACACCAAAAGTACAACGAGTGAGCGTCCTGAGCCTCTGACATGCGCGTTTCGCCAGGGTGGCTCATCAGAGGGGAACCAGACACAAATAAGTGGCAGTATTTTAAACGTTAAAATTGTCGGTGATTGGGTGAACACATTTATTGTGTTAGCCAGTGGTAGGGGTGGTGGGGGAGGTTTGTCAATAATGACACCGTTGTAACTAAATTAACCCCTACTACTACGCCTGTGTCTGTAAGTGGATCGGATAGATGTTCATAGACATTCATTTATAATTCCACCTGTAGGAGCACAAAGTAAATATGGAAATGATAAGAAACAAGATAAAATAGATGCTCTCACATTTGGTATTTGTAGGATTTGGACCACAAAGGATACGTTTTGGTTCAGAGTGATGGTTAGTGTTATAATTAATTATAGCCATTATGTTTCATTATGGTTAGTATCTAGGTCAATCTGATTTAATTTTTATAAAGAAACATTATTAGTTATTTAGCAATAGTAGATACTATTGACAAGATGGCATATACTTTAAAGTGACCATGAGAATACCGATAGATAATCTCATGGCCACTAATTGATATAGGTAGAATGTGAGATAAACAGGATAAACAGATAAATGTAACTAAATAATATTGGAATCTCAGACCGTGAGTGTAATGTTCAGGGTATCCATTTTGGTATTGATTTTGCCTTTCGATAGTTGAATGAATCATCATTATAAAGTTTAGTGTAAGGTTAAGCTGCATATTTGCACTGTAGATTGAGGCTTAATGATCGTGAGTGTTGCTAAAGAGAGTAGCACATGAGGTGTCATGGCAGTCTACACATAATACTCTCAATGGAGAAAAATAAAAAAATAAAAATTACTAGGGAAAAGATTAAATCAATAACAAAATTATTAATAATAAAGAAATATATATAATAGTAATGTACCCAGAGTTTGGGTTAACCAATGTTGGTTATGTGGTAAATACCTTTGTCAAACGATATTACAAGTAAGAAGAGCTTATCCCCGTATGAATGGGTAATTGCAATATTTGTATTCCACTTAGTAAAATAAAAAAAAGACAATATTGTTCAATTTTAAAGCTGACTTGTGAGATTATTGGACAATGGAGACTTCTAATACAAGGATCCGCGAAAGGACGACATTTCAAAGTGTTCAATTAGAAATCTACAGTTGTATGTATTTCACATTATATCAAATGGATCTTGTACGTCATTATTTCAACAGCAAATATTTGGTCAGGGATCCAATGAGATTTGTACTACTTAAGAAGAATACAACTAATTATGTTAATCATGGGTGAATGGAGTAAAATTGAATTCTTCGTTCAATCCATGTGGTGCCAACGTTTTTAATTCATGTATCCATCTTTACAGCATTAGATTGAAATTTCCCTTTCCAGTGTTTAGATGAATACGTTCCAGAATTTGGAAAGAGAGGTTAGATGAGTCAGTACTATGAAAATTCCTGACAAGGTATGCCACAGGTGTTGAGTTATTACATTTTGTTATGGAGTTTACGTGCCTAAGAATTCTTCTTTGAAATTCTTAACATTTGACTGCATGTTAGAAATATGGCTAAGTCAAAAGAATGATCTACAAAGTTAAAGGAAGAGATAATCGCTCTTTACAAACAAGGAGCAGGATACAAAAAGATAGCAAAGGCACTAAATGTTCCTAGAGACTCTTGCATAGTTTGCAAATTCCAAGTTGAAGGAACAGTGATTACACTACCTGGACAGGGCAGAAAAAGAAAGCTATTAATAACTGCAACCAGATTTCTGAGAAATCAAGTTGTGAAAAACACGCGACCTGCAGCAAGCCTTAGTGGTAACAGGCATTGAGGTTTTACCAGGTGAGCACAGTAAGGCACATACTGAACGAGAACGTTTCTAAGCCAGAAGTACACCACTACTGACCCAGAAGCACCTTAAAAATCGTCACTAATATGAAAAATCATATAAGCCACAGACGTTTTGGGATTCTGTTGTGTGGAGCCATGAAACAAAACTGTATCTTTTTGGCCCAATGGATGAGCGGTATGTCTGGAGGAAGAAGAATGAAGCATAGAAGAAAGAACACGCTGCCTACAGTTAAGCACGGTGGTGGCTCAGTGATGATCTGGGACACTGGAAACATGCAGCATGTGGAAGGCAAGGTGGATTCATTGAAGTATCAGGATATCCTAGGAGGAAACGTCATGCCATCTGTGAGGAAGCTGAAGCTTGGGCGTCTTTGGACTTTCTCAAATTCCACCAAGGCTTGGTTGCAGAAGAAGTCCTGGAAAATTCTACGGTGGCCATCACAGTCACCTGACTTGAAGCCCATAAAAAAGAATCTCTGGTGGGATTTGAAGAAGGCGGTTGAAGCACACAAACACAAAAAATGTATTGAACTGGAGGTCATTGCTCATGAGCAATGGACAAAGTTTTCTCAGGAATAGTGATGTCGCGAACATAAAATTTTCTGTTCGCAAACGGCGAACGCGAACTTCCGCAAATGTTCGCGAACGGGCGAACCGGGCGAACCGCCATAGACTTCAATAGGCAGGCGAATTTTAAAACCCACAGTGACTCTTTCTGGCCACAATAGTGATGGAAAAGTTGTTTCAAGGGGACTAACACCTGGACTGTGGCATGCCGGAGGGGGATCCAGGGCAAAACTCCCATGGAAAATTACATAGTTGATGCAGAGTCTGGTTTTAATCCATAAAGGGCATAAATCACCTAAAATTCCTAAATTGTTTGGAATAACGTGCTTTAAAACATCAGGTATGATGTTGTATCGATCAGGTAGTGTAAGGGTTATGCCTGCTTCACAGTGACAGACCAAACTCCCCGTTTAACGCACCGCACACAACCGCAAACAGTCCATTTGCACAACCGCAAACTCCCCATTTGCACAAGGTTGGATACCAAGCTAGCCATGTCCCGTTCCTTGTCCTCACTGATGTCATCATTGAAGGTCTCTTCCTCCACCCAGCCACGTACAAAAACCAAAGATCCCCGAAAGGTGACAACAAGCCCCCTGTATTTTTTTTTTTTAAATGTACACTACTGTTACACCAGATATGAGTTGCACTGGTGTGACACTGTGCCCTGGCAGGCCCTGAAACGCACACGTGTGAAGGAAACTGACTGCTATTATTTCACAGTCAAATTTCTAGTTTTTTTTTTTAAATGTACACTACTGTTACACCAGATATGAGTTGCACTGGTGTGACACTGTGCCCTGGCAGGCCCTGAAATGCACACGTGTGAAGGAAACTGACTGCTATTATATTACAGTCAAAAAGTTGTTGTTTTTTTAAATGCAAGCTATTGTGACACCAGATATGAGTGGTGGCACTGGGCAAGTGAGCACATTATACACTGTGAGCCTGACACACACGCTGGCAGACAGGCAACTGCAATTAGATTACACAGGAAAAAAAAAAGCAGACTGATGTTCTAGCCCTTAAAAGGGCTTTTTGGGGTGCTGTCCTTACAGCAGAGATCAGATGAGTCCTTCAGGACTGTAGTGGACACTGAATACACTAGCCTAGCTATCGATTTCCCTTAAATCAGCAGCAGCTACACTGTCCCTCCTCTCACTCCTCTCAGTAAGAATGCAGCTTCCGGGGGGGCGGGGCCTAGCTGTCATGGAGGAAAGACGCCCTTCGTGTGAGCTCCCTCAATATCTCACTTTAAGCAGCTATCAACAAGCGAATTTCACCCCAGAAGGGGATGACCCAGCAATGTTGCTCCTACCTGACCAACCCGACATGCTTAATAGCGGTCAGCAACTCCGCGTGGCAAGTGTGGCCTGGTGCTCACCGGGCGGGAAAGGCGGCCGATCTCCCGATCCTGGGATGCCCAGGAGCAGCTACTTTCCAGCAGGAGCTCCGTTACCCCCTCCTCGGACCGGTGGGGGTTATCCTGGTCCCCCCCTGAGAGGCTGTCTGGAGCTAATGAACGCAAAGAGCACAGCCGCCCAGGCTGACATACTCATCTGCCCCAATATGGCGGCAGCCGCGTGTCCTCCAGGTACCAGCAAATCATGGCAGGATATTGAGTCTAAGCTGGACAGACTCTTTAATCAATTTTGGAAGCAAATAACAAGCAGGAAGCCCCAACAAGCTCCACCACAGCCCCAACAAGCTCCACCACAGCTAAGCGAAGCAGTCCCTATTAAAATCCACCAATGCAAAAGGCGTCAAAGACGGGACCGGAGGCACAAACAGAAATGCAGAGCCTGCCTAACGTCAAGCACTCGCCTCCACCTTAAGCCACCACAATCCAGCACCGGACGTGAAGCACCACCGGGACAGATCCGACCACCGACAAAACAAGCTTCCACCACCTCAAGCTGCGAACCCGGCACTTAGCCAGAGACTTGCATTTGTTGTTCCAGGTATCAGGGACTCCCAGGGTCTGCACCTGGCGCCCAGAAGGGATCGGATGAGCACAAGCAGTAAACAGCAGCCTGCCAAGCATGTCCCACTATAGCCGATCCTCCACACCATGCCTTTGATCACATGAACTGCTCTCTGCACATTAACTAATCGTAAAGTAGCAAGCGTTTAAACATGTCATTATTTCAGCTCCTAAAGAGTTTATTGTCGTAGTTCCTTACATGCCTTTACCTTAACCGTTCATGTATTATGTTATTCACTAGTCTCATCTCATGGGGCGACTCACACTTGATTTATAACTAGTGGTGGCTCTAGCTGCTGATATAAATACACAGTTGATAACGTGCAACAGAGGCGGCTCTAGACTTTATGAGGCCTTAGGCGAAACTCAAACATGAGGCCCCACTAACAAAAAAGTGTCACATATACACATTGATGCACAGTTTACCTGTGTATGTGCCTGAGAGTGTGTCTGACAGAGAGTATCCTTGTGTGTGAGAATGTATGTCTCTGTGAGCATGTTTGCATTTTTGTCTGAGACTGAAGTGTGTTGTGTGTATGGCGGGTGATGGTGTGAGGGGGTGATGGTGAGAGGGAAAGGGGGGTGATGGTGAGAGTGAGCGGGGGTGATGGTGAGAAGGAGGGGGGTTGATGTGAGAGGGAGAGCGGGGTGATGGTGAGAGTAAGCGGGGGTGATGTGAGAAGGAGGGGGGGTGATGTGAGAAGGAGGGGGGTTGATGTGAGAGTGAGGGGGAGTTGATGTGAGAGTGAGGGGGGGTTGATGTGAGAGTGGGGGGGTGATGTGAGAGTGAGAGGGGTGATGTGAGAGTGAGGGGGGTGATGTGAGAGTGAGGGGGGGTGATGTGATGTGAGAAGGAGGGGGTGATGTGAGAAGGAGGGGGGTTGATGGTGAGGGTGGTGAGGGGGTGAGGCTGAGGGTGGTGAGGGGTGAGGCTGAGGTGGTGGGGGTGATGCTGAGGATGGTGAGGGGGTGATGCTGCGGGTGGTTGGGGTGGGGGGGTGATGCTGAGGGTGGTGAGGATGGTGAGGGGGGTTATTCTGAGGGTGGTGAGGGTGGTGATGCTGAGGGTGGTGAGGGAGGGTGATGCTGAGGGTGGTGAGGAAAGGTGATGCTGAGGGGGTGGGGTGGTGAGGCTGAGGGAGGTGAGGGGTGGTGAGGCTGAGGGTGGTGGTGAGGCTGAGGGTGCTGAGGCTTAGGGTGGTGGGGGTGCTGAGGCTGAGGGTTGTGGGGGGTGCTGAGGCTGGTGGGGTGGTGAGGCTGAAGGTGGTTGGGAGGGTGGTGAGGCTGAGGGTATTTGGGAGGGTTGGGAGGCTAAGGGTGGTGGGGTGGTGATGCTGAGGGTGGTGGGGGGTGCTGAGGCTGAGGGTTGTGGGGTGCTGAGGGTGGTGGGGGTGGTGGGAGGGTGGTGAGGCTGAGGGTGGTGGGGAGGGTGGTGAGGCTGAGGGTGATGGGGAGGGTGGTAGGGAGGCTGAGGGTGGTGGGGAGGGTGGTGAGGCTGAGGGTGGTAGGGAGGGTGAGGAGGCTGAGGGTGGTAGGGAGGGTGATGAGGCTGAGGGTGGTGGGGAGGGTGGTGAGGCTGAGGGTGGTGGGGAGGGTGGGGAGGCTGGCTGAGGGTGGTAGGGATGGTGATGAGGCTGAGGGTGGTGGGGAGGGTGGTAGGGAGGCTGAGTGTGGTGGGGGGTGAGAGAGCCTACCTTTAGTCCCTGTTGGTCTAGTGGGCTCCCTGGTGGTCTGGTGGCCACTGCTCCCGGTCTGCAGCTCCGCAGAGCTGCAGACCATGTAATCTCGCAAGACCATCAGAGCGTTGCCGTGGTAACCCGCGGCAACGCTCTGATTGGCCGGTTTTCGCGAGACACATGGTCTGCAGCTCTGCTCACTGTAGAGCTGCAGACCGGTGTCTGCGGTGGCTGGCCGGGCAGCCAGGAGGGGCCTCGCACCCGGCGGCATACCGGGCAAGCCGCCGGGCCCCCTCCTGGTGTCAGGTCCTCGGCCTAAACCGCCTAATTAGAGAGCCGCCTCTGACGTGCAAGCTACACCCTAAACATGACAGCCATCTTTCACAACAATGTACTGCTATATACTCATACCCTCAGTGCAACTAGCCATGATTCAGCCTAGCATGCTCAAATATAACACACGTCTGTCTAAAAAAAAAAGAAAAAATAATCCAAAAAAAAAGAAAAAGAAAAAAGAATGCAGCTTCAGAATTAATCTAAATTGTATGCTGTCTAGGAGGTGGGAAGGTCTGGGAGGGAGGGTCTGCTGCTGATTGGCTAGAATGTGTCTGCTGACTGTGAGGTACAGGGTCAAAGTTTACTCAATGATGACGAATAGGGGCGGACCGAACATTGCATATGTTCGCCATCCGTGGCGAACGCGAACAAGCTATGTTCACCAGGAACTATTCGCCAGCGAGCCGTTCGGGACATCACTACTCAGGAACGCTGCCAGAAGCTGGCGTTTGGCTATGCATCTCGTTTGCAGCAGGTCATAACAGCAAAGGGTGCTCTGCTAAGTACTAAAGATGGTTACAATGAAGGGGTTACATTATTTTGAGATTGGGAAAGTCATTATAAGTTGCATTTTCAGTTGAATTTGTAGAAACCACTTGAAGCAACCGTTGTGTTAAACTATTGCCATTGTTTGATTTGTTCTTTGCAAACAGCTGAAAGTCTGTCAATTTTGACAATAAACCTGATTTTCAATGAGGTTGAGTACTTTTGATTACAGCTGTACTACTACTGATGTTAGATAAATAGTAAAAATACTATGAATAGTAGTAATTATTAAAGATTAACTCATATATATCTCCTGATCCTGCACTGTATAGTGATAGAGTATACACTGTCTATTAATACAGATATATATATATACTATCCTAGCAACCTACTTGTCTACCCTACCCTTAGCTTTTGTGTCACTATACACCACTCCCTCTTGCATGTAAGCTCATTGAGCAGGGCCTCAATCCCTCTGTTTCGGTAGGAGTAGAAGCAGGAACGTCTCTGGTTTGAACGGGAGTTGTATTCCGGTGCATTTCCTTGCCAAAGCTGCCACCTCTTGCCAGTATGTAATGAGCAGTGCCACCAGGTGTGCAACGTCGTTCCTTTGTAAGTGTGGCATCTCCAACAGGTGTCTGATACGTTAGGGAAGCTTTGTTTGAGGCACGTAGGGACCAGGTACCACTGGGATAGGATTTTGCGCGATAGTTCGACATGGAACATGCATAGCGTCATAAGTTTTTGGGCCTTAAATATTTCCCTCCATTGAGAGTCTGTCAGTTTGTGTGTGAGATCCTTTTCCCATGCTTTCGTGAATTTGAGGGATTCGATATGTGGTTTAGAGTGTTCGGAGGCGTAGATTATGGGGATGAGTTTCTTAGGCGGCTTGAGCTGCAAACTTATCTTCTCCACTTCTGTCAGGTGTGGACTTGATGGCTTTGGAGCCACTGCCATTGGTATCAGTTTTATCCATGAGTGAAGTTGCATATAAGAGAAGCGGGCTATAGTAGGCAGATTGAACTCTGTTTGGAGGTCTGTGAGTGGTTTGAGGTTGGAGTCTTGTAAGAGTTGAGACAAAGTATATAGCTAGGCCCAGAGGAGGCGGGCTGAAAGCTAGCCGGATAGGAGGCATGTGTGGGTGTGGTGGGTGTGGCTGTAAAATGGGTGTGGCATTTAGGTTAAGGGTTTGGGTGGGGTTGTATAAATAACGGACATTTTGTCCCCTTCACCTCAGCCATCTTAAAATAACGGCAAGGTGACAATCTCTTTCCTATCATTGTGTTGCTTTGCTTACCCCACGGCCAGAAGCATGGATATTGACGGAATCCTTGCTGCTCTTCGGGCTGAGGCCCTCCAGGACGGTGGCCGGCACCTGCAGGCCCAGCTGGTAAGGCTGCAGGGTGCCTCCCTGGTAGCTGCTCCCTCTGTCGGCAGCCAGGGTACTCCGCGCCGCCGGGCGCGTCCTCCTACCCGTTATAGCCCCTCGCGGGAGGGTCGGGTGAGGGGTAGGAGCAGGAGCCCCGTTGCCGGCCCGCGCGCCAGGTCCCCCGCGGCCGCGGGCGGCAACGTGTCAGTGCAGCCTGTCGCCTCCTCCCCGAGGCGGTCTAGAGCTACCCGTGCGGCTGCCGCTTCTCGGGGAGGTGATGGCCATCCCGCGCCGGTTCCTGCTCCTGTGATCTCGCGGGCCTCCAGGAGGTCGTCCGCGAGATCACTCTCCAGCTCAACGATGGCGACAACCCGAGCACCTGACAGGCGCTCGGCTCATGGTGGATCCCAGGCGGAGCGCGAGCAAGTGAGGTCGGCGGCCGGCTCTTCTTCAGGAGTGGTGAGTAGGCCGCGAGGCGGCAGGGCAACCAGTAGGGGGTTGGGGGGTTCGGGGGGTCGGGGTATGGAGCCAGGTCCGGCTACTCGTGGGCACAGCCCCCCCCCTTATCATCCTCCCCGCTCTGTCTCCCCTGGCCCGGCCACTACCACACTCCCATCAGCCTCATCCGTTCAACAGGCACTTCCATCATCTTCATCCGGCCAGCATGCACTCCCATCATCCTCATCCGGCCAGCATGCACTCCCATCATCCTCAGCCGGACAGCATGCACTCCCATCAACCTCATCCGTTCATCTTGCATTCTCATCATCCTCAGCCGCCCATCAAGCTCTTCCAACACTATCTCCTGCCCATCCTACCCCCCTTGGCCCCCTCCCTATGGGTCTGATGCCCTCTGCATCTGCCCCGCCATTACCCATGGCCCATGCTGCCCCCTCTGGGGCTCCTTCTGCCATGCCAGTTTTACACACAGTCTTTACCACTTCTGCGGGTCCCCAGTTACCTGGGTTGGGTGGGCAGGGTTCTTTTTCACCTGTCCTGTCTTCACAGGTCACCCCTGGTCGGCTGACAAGTCGGTCCCCCGATGCTGTGACTGGTGCAGTGCTTCCTGCGGTCGCAGTTCCCTTGGGGCCGTTGCAGCCTGGTGGGCATGTTGAAGTCCCGCTACTACCTGCCAATTCAGCTCCTGCAGGTGAGTACTCTGGTATAACGGGGTCGGGTTTGGGGGGCGCTGGCGCAGGGGAGGTGCAAGAATTGGGTTCTGTACTCCAGGCTATGAAGCAGGTTTTGCTAACCCTTGAGCGGGGTTATCGCCCCGGGGCTTCCCCCCCGGTGTCGTTAGATAACCAACTTCGGGCGGGTTGGGCAGGTTCCGCAGGGTCTGATCCTTCTGCAGTCGCGGCGCCAATGCCCGCTAATATAACACAGGCCCCCATCCCCTCAACCTCGGCGTTACTGCCGGTGACGCCGGAATCTGCACTGGGCACGGCCGGGGACGCCGCTGCTCTCTCGGGTTTGGGGGTTGCTCCGGCTGCGCACGGTGCGGCGTACATGTGCTGGTCAGGCCCTCTGGGCCTCCATCTCACGCCGGAATTGCGCGCCAAAATAGACAAGGGGGAATTTGTTGAAATTTTTTCTCTCCTCCCTATGGAAGATCTTCCCCGGGTTGACGCTGACGCTAAAGAGTCCGAAAAGGACAAAGAAAAGTTTCGGTACCGGAAGATTCCGAAAACTTTCGGAAACTGGATCCGAGCCTTTTCGATCTTAGCCAGCGTGATAGGTGAGAAGACTCCCGCCAAATGTTCTTCCCTATTCTGCTACCAGGACGTCATATGGACCGCTTGTCGGGTGTACGGCGGTTTAGGTTGGTGGCGGTATGATGAGCAGTTCCGCCAACGTTTAGCGGTTCGGCCTTCCATGGGCTGGGATCAAATGGACATTGGCTTGTGGTTAGCTATCATGACCCGCCCAGCCTCACATCAAGGGGGCCTGTCGTCCTTTCTTGGGGGGGCCGGCGCGGGTTCTTCAACCGCAGCGTCGGCCGGGCAACGAAAAACAGGCTGCTGTTGGCAATATAACGATGGCCAATGCAAATTCGGGTCTAGTTGCCGCTTCAAGCATGAGTGTTCGGGGTGCGGTGGGTCTCACCCCGCTTCAAAATGCTTCAAACGAGCCAAAACTGGCGACAAAGGGGACTCCGTGGGCGCTAAGAGCGAGGACGCCGGTGGACGTCGACGCGATGCGCCCATGGCTAAATCGTTATAGGAATAAGAAGGCGGCTGCCTTATTGCTAGAGGGATTTGGGCAGGGGTTTTGGATCCCTCACCGGCCTCGGCAGGTCTCCGGTTTTTGCAGAAACCTGAGATCTGTTTCTGAATATCCAGGGGTGGTCAGGGAAAAACTGGCGAAGGAAGTGGCGCTGGGCCGAATGGTGGGCCCATTTCGGGATTCGCCACTCCCCGATCTAAGGGTGTCACCGTTGGGCGTGGTGCCCAAACGGGAACCGGGAAAGTTCCGGCTGATTCATCACCTGTCGCACCCTCATGGGTGCTCGGTAAACGATGACATTGCAGCTGAATTATGCCGCGTTTCCTATGCGTCCTTTGATGCTGCTGTGGGCATAGTCAGGGCCGCTGGCCCCGGGGCACTTATGGCAAAAACTGATATCGAGTCTGCCTTTCGCCTGCTACCAGTTCACCCGGAGTGTCATCATCTCTTGGGATGTGCATTTGAAGGTCATTATTACGTGGATATGTGTCTCCCCATGGGTTGTGCTATATCCTGTTTTTATTTTGAATGCTTCAGCTCTTTTCTAGAATGGGTAGTGAGAATGGAGTCCGGTTACGATTCCCTGCTTCACTACTTAGATGACTTTCTGTGTGTGGGCCCCGCGCATTCCCCGATATGCTCCCAGATCTTACAAGCAGTGTCGGATGTGGCCTGTATGTTCGGCGTGCCGCTGGCACCTGACAAGACAATTGGCCCTTCCACGTGCTTGAGCTTCCTCGGGATCGAGATTGATTCGGTCATCGGGGAATGTCGGCTTCCGTTGGACAAGTTGGCTGATCTACGTGGGGTGGTCCAGGAGGCGAGCTCCTTGCGGAAGATCACGCTGCAACGACTTCAGTCCTTGTTGGGCAAATTAAACTTTGCCTGCCGGATTATGCCCATGGGTAGAGTATTTAACCGACGCCTGGCGGCTGCCACGTCAGGGATACTGAAGCCGTTCCACTTCGTCCGCCTGACCAAACCGCTCAGGGAGGATTTAGCGGTTTGGGCGGTTTTTCTGGAAGAGTACAATGGTAGGTCTTACTGGCAGCAGCCCGAGGTAGCAAACTCAGTGCTGCACCTGTTTACGGATGCCGCGGGTTCGTCGGGTTTTGGGGCTATCATGGGAAAACAATGGTGCGCAGAACCTTGGCCAAGATCGTGGTTCGACTCGGGCCTGACCAAGAACATGGCGTTCTTGGAGCTTTTTCCCATTGTGGTGGCTCTCCATGTGGCGAAACCAACCTCGCCACTGGGCCCTGGAGAAGCCTGTTTGCTAGCCTCCTACCTGCTGACTATGGCCCCTGGGTTATTTGGGGCATATTGTACTGTATATTGCTGCTACTGGCCCTTTTAACAGCATCTATGGACATATTGGGACTTTTGGGACTACTGTCCCTTTAAGACTGTGAAGCATATTCGAGTGTACTGCCTGTAATATTATATATGTATTTATAGATGTGTTAAGTGTATCCTGGGTGATTTGTATGCAACATTCATCTGATTGTTCGGTAGAATCACTCCATTCAGTATATTGAGTGAAACTACCGAACAACCAGACCACCCAGGAATGAGTGTGCCTCCAATTACCGTTTGCAACAATGTTGCAAACAGGTAATTGGCAATCAGTGCAGTGTGGTCTTTGTCCTCTGGGTGGCCGCCATTCGGGAAACAAACACGTGGCGGCGGCCATCTTAAACTACCGAACAGCGGTGTTTTGCCGTCGAGTGTCTGGAACTAAAATCGGACACTTGACTAGGCAAACACCGCTGAGACCTCCATACTTCCAGAAATTCGTATGGAAACTACCGAATGACCCGCCGTTCGGTAGAAAGAGCCCCATAAACAAGGGAATTCATTCAAACCCTCTCCAGGCTCTATAACACAGGCAATTCGCCTGTTTTCATTCCCTTGTTTGTGACCGACCGCAGGGCCAAAATGCATGGAACTGTTTTCGGATACTTTACCCATGCGGTCGGTCAAATCTTTGGAACCCCATATCTCACGAACCATTCATCCGAATTACTTGAATTTTGGATATGTTGTCCCCCTGAATAAGGGCTATCCAGCGATGCTGGATTTAAAGGTGTACCCCCGGGTTTTGGGGTACATCCAGAACTTGGCTGAAAAAGTGTACCGGATAATTGAGTTTAATGTTATCTGAGGGGAGGGGATGTGTGGGCTGAACCATGTATGTGATTGGTTATTTTATGCCTCCCCCTGGGTGTGGCCTGTATGTGGATTAGTGTAATAAAAGCCAGGCTGGATGAGCCAGTCCAGAGTTCCTGTTTTAACCTCAAAGTGATGTGTCGTCTCAGTATTGGGGGAAGGATTTAGTGTATGCTGTTCCAGTTGACTGCTAGGGGTACAAGCCTATTCGTATGGTTCCTATTCAATGGTCTACAGCATTCATACGCTTGGGAGAATTTAAAGGTTTCTCGGATTCGGTGATTATGGTGTCTGCCAGAGTGCTTGGAGTCCTCAGGAAGCACTAGGAGCATCCTTTAACGGAGGTACCAAGTCGGGGTGCCAGGTGATCCGTTACATTGGTGGCAGCGGTGGGATGGCGTCCTAGTGTGAGGTAAAGCAGCTCGGAGACACAGTTCGTTTGGATTTACAAATTGAGGGCAACGCTAGCAGTCGTGCAGCGCCCCTGGGAGCAGACAAGTATGGAAGGTTCTGGCTCTGGAGATGATTGGCTGGCCGAGGTGAGGCAGCGAGTGGCTGAGTATGGGGATGATATACCCATGGAGACACGCCGGGTGATCTGGAACCAGGTCATGGCCGAGCGAAACACAAGGCTGGACCGAGAATTCCGGTTGGCAAAAGAGAGGAAGTATGCTCAGCAGCAGGAGCGTTACAGCAGCCGGGTAGAGGCTGCATCCGAGGAGGTTAGCCGTCTTTCCCTGAGGCGGCGGGAGGAACCCGAAGTGGGGGTCCTCATAGACTGGTCCTGTGAGGAACCACAACAGGCAGGTAGAGATGGGACCAAGGCCACTCCACCGGGATGCTGGGCAGCCGGCCCAGATCCCCAGCAGCAGCCAGAGTTGCCAGGTGGGGAAGCAGGTGGCCCTTACTCACAAATGTTGAGGGGCCTCACGGATTGGTCCTGGGAAGACCCACCGATGGCAGGTGGAGATGGGACTGCGGTCTCTCTACCGGCCCTACAGGGATGCTGGGCAGTCGGCCCAGATCCCCAGCGGCAGTGTGCGTTACAGGGAGCTGAAGGTGCCGTTCTTACTCCCCAGCGGCAGTCTACGGTGCAGGGAGAGGAGCCTGTTATCCCCTCTCCCCAGCGGTTGAAGGTGTGTAAGGGAGAGGAGTTTGTTATTCCCTCTCCCCAGCGGCAGCACAGCTCACCAAGGGGAGACAGTAAGCCCCTCACCAGCGCAGATGGGACCGTGGTCTCTGCGCCCTGCCTACAGGGAGTACAGAGGGTCAGCCCTGCTCCCCAGCGGCTGAAAGTGTGTAAGGGAGAGGAGTTTGTTACCCCCTCTCCCCAGCGGCAGCTTAGCACACCAAGGGGAGACAGTAAGCCCCACACCAGCGCAGATGGGACCGTGGTCTCTGCGCCCAAGCTACAGGGAGCTGAAGGGGCCGTCCTCCCTCCCCAGCGGCAGTGTGATTTGTTGGGAATTGGGAGCCCAGTCTCCATTCCCCAGCGGCAGGCTGAGTTACAGGGGGCAGAGGTAGTTGGTCCTACCCCCCAGCAGCAGCGTGATTTTTTGGGAATAGAGAGCCCAGTCTCTATTCCCCAGCAGCAGGACACTGAATTGGGAGGAGAGACAGTCGGTCTCCCTCCACAAAGACTGAAAGTAGGCATGGGAGAGGAGATTGTTACCTCCTCTCCCCAGCGGCAGATCATCAATGGGCAGAGTGTTCTAATGGGAGAGGAGATTGTTACCACCTCTCCCCAGCGGCAGATCATCAATGGGCAGAGTGTTCTAATGGGAGAGGAGCTGGTTACCACCTCTCCCCAGCGGCAGCTTAATGTACCAGGGGGAGACTGTAAGCCCCACACCTGTGCAGATGGGACCGTGGTCTCTGCACTTCCAGCACAGGGGGTAGGGACGGTCGGTCCTGCCCCCCCACAACAGGGCTGTTTAGCCAAAGGGGAGACAGTCTGTCTCCAGCAGCAGAGCTGTGTAACTAAAGGGGAGACAGTCGGTCTCCAGCAGCAGAGCGGTGTAACTCAAGGGGAGACAGTCGGTCTCCAGCAGCAGAGCTGCGCAGCTAAAGGGGAGACAGTCGGTCTCCAGCAACCAGGCTCCAACCAGACTACTCCTGTAGTAGTGCTGGCACCAGGGCAGAGTACCGCTGGTCTCTGCCTACTCAGTAACCCACCAAAACAGCCTACCAGTCCCCCACACAGCCGGGGTGAGGCACCTGGACCTGGACAAGTTTTTCCATTACTCAGGTGTAGTAACCATTCATTGTGGGTGGACTGTACTGCTGTTTCTGTTTTGTGGGTGGGCTGCTGGACTAACAAGGGCACTGACCGGCAAGAGGTCAGGTACCCTGTTAGTCTGTTTGGAAAAGGGGAGAAATGTGGCGAAACCAACCTCGCCACTGGGCCCTGGAGAAGCCTGTTTGCTAGCCTCCTACCTGCTGACTATGGCCCCTGGGTTATTTGGGGCATATTGTACTGTATATTGCTGCTACTGGCCCTTTTAACAGCATCTATGGACATATTGGGACTTTTGGGACTACTGTCCCTTTAAGACTGTGAAGCATATTCGAGTGTACTGCCTGTAATATTATATATGTATTTATAGATGTGTTAAGTGTATCCTGGGTGATTTGTATGCAACATTCATCTGATTGTTCGGTAGAATCACTCCATTCAGTATATTGAGTGAAACTACCGAACAACCAGACCACCCAGGAATGAGTGTGCCTCCAATTACCGTTTGCAACAATGTTGCAAACAGGTAATTGGCAATCAGTGCAGTGTGGTCTTTGTCCTCTGGGTGGCCGCCATTCGGGAAACAAACACGTGGCGGCGGCCATCTTAAACTACCGAACAGCGGTGTTTTGCCGTCGAGTGTCTGGAACTAAAATCGGACACTTGACTAGGCAAACACCGCTGAGACCTCCATACTTCCAGAAATTCGTATGGAAACTACCGAATGACCCGCCGTTCGGTAGAAAGAGCCCCATAAACAAGGGAATTCATTCAAACCCTCTCCAGGCTCTATAACACAGGCAATTCGCCTGTTTTCATTCCCTTGTTTGTGACCGACCGCAGGGCCAAAATGCATGGAACTGTTTTCGGATACTTTACCCATGCGGTCGGTCAAATCTTTGGAACCCCATATCTCACGAACCATTCATCCGAATTACTTGAATTTTGGATATGTTGTCCCCCTGAATAAGGGCTATCCAGCGATGCTGGATTTAAAGGTGTACCCCCGGGTTTTGGGGTACATCCAGAACTTGGCTGAAAAAGTGTACCGGATAATTGAGTTTAATGTTATCTGAGGGGAGGGGATGTGTGGGCTGAACCATGTATGTGATTGGTTATTTTATGCCTCCCCCTGGGTGTGGCCTGTATGTGGATTAGTGTAATAAAAGCCAGGCTGGATGAGCCAGTCCAGAGTTCCTGTTTTAACCTCAAAGTGATGTGTCGTCTCAGTATTGGGGGAAGGATTTAGTGTATGCTGTTCCAGTTGACTGCTAGGGGTACAAGCCTATTCGTATGGTTCCTATTCAATGGTCTACAGCATTCATACGCTTGGGAGAATTTAAAGGTTTCTCGGATTCGGTGATTATGGTGTCTGCCAGAGTGCTTGGAGTCCTCAGGAAGCACTAGGAGCATCCTTTAACGGAGGTACCAAGTCGGGGTGCCAGGTGATCCGTTACACTCCATCTTTGGGGACCGGAGATCAAGAACAGGCGTGTCGTGTTCCACTGTGACAATTTGGGCGTTGTCCAGGCCATTAATCGGTTGACAGCCTCCTCTCCTCCGGTGGTCAGGCTCCTGCGGAGCTTGGTACTGCGTTGCCTGTCTTTGAACGTTACATGTCGCGCTGTGCATATTCCCGGTGTAGAGAATACCACGGCTGACGCCCTTTCTCGTTTCCAATGGCAGGTGTTTCGTCAGATCGCGCCCGAAGCAGATACGATGGGCCTTCCCTGTCCCAGAGAGCTATGGTCCCTTGGCCTGAGCGAATAAGGGAATGGATTCGGTCTTCAGTGTCGGATGCTACTTGGGCCCGGTACGGTAAGGCATGGGGTGACTGGGTCGCTCTAGAGCAGGACCAAGGTGGGTTTTCTTCATCTGCGGAGAGGGTTCAGGGGGTTTTACGGTTGCTCTGGTTTTGGGAGGCTAGTGGTTGTTCCCCAGCCACGGTATCAGGGAAGCTATCAGGTCTGAGCTTCTGGTTCAACCTGACTCGCGTGCCGGATGTGACCAAAGATTTCATGGTCCGGCTTGCTATGCGTGGCTGGCGTAGAGGTCCGCAGCCTCGGGATTCCAGGAGACCGGTTTCTGGCGCACTGCTACTTGGTATTGCGTCGGTCTTATCCAGGGTCTGTTTGTCCGATTTCGAAGCGCGTTTGTTTCGGGTGGCTTTCTCTTTCGCCTTCTTTGGTGCTCTGCGGATTGGGGAACTTGTGAGCCCTAGCAAGCGGATTCCAGGCGGCTTGTTGTTCCATGATGTGTCGGTCGTGGATGATACGGTGCGTTTTCTGGTGCGAAAGTCGAAAACTGACATTTTTGGTAGGGGGGCATGGGTGTCCCTTCGCGCCATTCCCGGCTCGGCTGTCTGTCCCGTCGCAGCTTTTCAATCTTACCTTCTGTGTCGCCCGGATGTTGTAGGCCCATTGTTAATCCATGGGGATGGGTCTTTTCTTTCCCGCTTCCAATTTCTCCGGGTTTTCCGTCTGGCACTCGAACATCTGGGTATTTCGAGCACAGACTTTGGGGGTCACTCTTTTCGGATTGGGGCCGCTACGGAAGCCTCTCGTTTAGGTCTCTCGGACCAGGCCATTCAAAGGATTGGTAGATGGGAATCGGGGAGGTTTCGGTCCTATGTTCGGCCCACTCGGCTGATCGGTATTCCCCTTGTGTTTTCTCCACAGGGCCCGGCCGACGGATCTGGATAATCGGTCATTCCTACATCTACTGGGCCCACCTGCGGGCTGGGGTTCGCCCGGGTGGGACAAGGCTTGGAATACCTCGGGAGCTGGCGGAGGTCCGGTGGTTCGGGTTCCGGGGCATGAAATGGGGTCAGCTGTTGCCTGAGGTCGTGCAGTTATCCACGTTATTAGGAATCCCGGATATCTTGGTGGTGCATCTGGGAGGGAACGATTTAGGTTCGCTGCCCGCGTGGGGCTTAGGGGAGCTGATCAGGCGAGACTTGGCGCGCTTGCGAGTACTTTTTCCAAAAATTTGCTTAATATGGTCAGGAATAGTTTCCAGGAACTATTGGAAGTGCGCACGCGATCAGGGTGCTATGGAGCGCTGTCGCATAAAGATTAATAAGCGGGTTTCCAAGTTTGTGCTAGGTATCGGGGGCTTGGCAGTTCGACACCGTACTTTTGAGCGGGAGGCGGCTATCTTTTTCCGCCCGGATGGGGTCCTTCTCACTGATGTCGGTTTGGACTTGTTTAACCTAGAGCTGCAGGATGCGTTGGAACAGGCCATGGCGTTGCTTGGGGGTCGCGCCCGCTGATTTAGGCGTAAATGCAGCGGGGCTAGTGGCGGGTATGGTCCTTGCCGAACCAATTGGGAAGAGGAGTACAAGAAAAAGAAGGATGCTGGGTCGGGTCCCCTCCCCTAACCTCGGGAAAGGTTTGGGTATTTGCGCGTGCCCTCTGTGCCAGGAATGGTGGCCAGGGGTTGGCATGTGGTATTGGAAGGCCAAGGTGAAGGCCAGGTATCATGGACGAGGGGGGAGGGCTGATGCCTCGGTAGGGCGTGTACCCTAGAGGGTTGGTGGTACGGTTGGCAAGGACTAGTTCAAGTTAAATAATGTTTATACCTTGTTTTATTTATGGTTGGTTTTATAAATATGTTTGATAAATTATAAACGAAATATAAATAAAAGCTGTGGCCTTTTTATACCACACATATATGTTTCCTGGTTTTGATTGGGTTAAGGGTTTGAATGGGGGTGATGTATTGTGTCGCACCACACGTAACCGCTACCTACACACAAGGCCCAGAGGAGGCGGGCTGAAAGCTAGCCGGATAGGAGGCATGTGTGGGTGTGGTGGGTGTGGCTGTAAAATGGGTGTGGCATTTAGGTTAAGGGTTTGGGTGGGGTTGTATAAATAACGGACATTTTGTCCCCTTCACCTCAGCCATCTTAAAATAACGGCAAGGTGACAATCTCCCTCCCTCCCTCCCCTTTTTGCTGTTTTTGTTTCCTTCCTCTGTAGGTGTTCAATATCTTGTCACAGCTGGCGGGTATGGTCCTTGCCGAACCAATTGGGAAGAGGAGTACAAGAAAAAGAAGGATGCTGGGTCGGGTCCCCTCCCCTAACCTCGGGAAAGGTTTGGGTATTTGCGCGTGCCCTCTGTGCCAGGAATGGTGGCCAGGGGTTGGCATGTGGTATTGGAAGGCCAAGGTGAAGGCCAGGTATCATGGACGAGGGGGGAGGGCTGATGCCTCGGTAGGGCGTGTACCCTAGAGGGTTGGTGGTACGGTTGGCAAGGACTAGTTCAAGTTAAATAATGTTTATACCTTGTTTTATTTATGGTTGGTTTTATAAATATGTTTGATAAATTATAAACGAAATATAAATAAAAGCTGTGGCCTTTTTATACCACACATATATGTTTCCTGGTTTTGATTGGGTTAAGGGTTTGAATGGGGGTGATGTATTGTGTCGCACCACACGTAACCGCTACCTACACACATGTGCCTGTTCCAGAACATATAGTTAAAATCAGGGATGATGAGAGGCAAGGTGGCTATTGGTAAGGCTGGAGAGATGTGCTGTGTTAAGGATAGGGTAAGTCGTGTTGTAGGTAGCATATTTTGGCACTTAGGTCACCGATCTTTGGGTAACCATGCCAGTTGCGTAAGTGGGATTCCCTCAGTGAAACTTCTTTCTATCTCCATCCAAGTTAGTGGGTTCTTATGGTAAAATGCAGAGAGCAAGGGGGCATTATGAGCCGTCCTGTAGTAGCTTGTTACGTCAGGCAGTCCCATTCCACCTTGGTGGAACACTTTGTACATCGATTTTGCGGCTCTAGATTTGATGTTCACATTATACCGCCATGCTTTGTTATAACGTTATGAAGGTCTGGTCGCATTATACGGCCATGCTGTATTATAATGGTACGAAGGTCTGGCCGCACTATACGACCATGCTGTATTATAGCGGTATGAAGGTCTGGTCACACTATACGGCCATGCTGTATTATAGCGGTGTGAAGGTCTGGTCACACTATACGGTCATGCTGTGTTATAATGGTATGAAGGTCTGGTCACACTGTACGGCCATGCTGTGTTATAACGGTATGAAGGTCTGGTCACATTATACGGCCATATTTTATAAAGCTATATACTATCTGTGTGTGTTGGCCGTTTGGGTGTGTTTTCATTAATTGTTGGTATTATTTATTATTTATTATTATTATTATTATTATTATTATTATTATTATTACAGAGAGAATTCAAAACGCAAACTGCTGTACTAAATAAAATTACAGATCAATAATAAAGTCAAAGGTAGAATTAACCCCTTAAGGACGGAGGACGGTTCAGGACCGTCATCGGCATTTTTGCGTTGCCGACCGGTGACGGTCCTGAACCGTCCTAACCGTCCAATGTACTTACCCGATCGCCGTCGTTCCCCCGGCGGCGATCAGCGGTGCTCCTGGTGTGGGGAGCCTGCCTGCAGCCCAGACAGTCTCCCCATGGCGGTTTAGGACCCATGTGGCCATGTGATCGCCCAACAGGGCGACCACATGGTCACAATAGGTGTCCTAGTGTCTGCCTGCAGGGGGACTGTCTGTGCTGACAGGCAGTCTCCCTGCCAGTGTAAAATCTGAAAAAAAATTAAAGTGAAAGTTAATAAAAAAAATTATTATTATATATGTGTATATATATGATATATAGACATATGTTATACCTATATAATATATGTCTATATATCATATATATAATGTCATGCTAAGTGTATTTTTATATTAATATGTACATATATTAATATAAAAATACACTTATAATTAAATTACACACGTACATATATAATATATATAATAACTATATGTATTGTATATATATATTATTATAAAATACGAATAATAAGTAATTTAAATTAAATTAAAAAAAGTAAAAATAATAATAAAAATTTAAAAAAAATTATATATCTATACGAAATTTTATTCTAACTGTATTTTGATATTAATATATATATATTTATATCAAAATACACTTAGAATGAAATTGTATATATATCTATGTATATATAAATAAATAAAAAGAATGCGAACTATTCATATGTCCATATACAAAATTACATAAATAATTATATAAATATACACGTAGACTTCAAATATATAAATATGCATATATATTTAAATTCTACGTGCGTATTTATGTAATATTTTTACATAATTAAGTAATTTTATTGATTGCAATTTAAGAGACCTGCCTGCCAACCCAGGCCGAAAGTCCAGAGAATTGAATTTGCTATCACTGTATTTTACCCTGTAACGATCTACGACACCCTAAAACCTGTACATGGGGGGTACTGTTTTACTCTGGAGACTTCGCTGAACACAAATATTAGTGATTCAAAACAGTAAAACATATCACAGCGATGATATTGTCAGTGAAAGTGACTTTTTTTGCATTTTTCACACACAAACAGCACTTTTACTGATGATATAATTGTTGTGATACATTTTCCAGTTTTGAAACACTAATATTTGTGTTCAGCAAAGTCTCCTGAGTATAACAGTACCCCCCATGTACAGGTTTTATAGCGTTTTTGAAAATTACAGGGTCAAATATATGGGTCAAATATTTTTACATTGAAAACGGCCAGGTTGGTTACGTTGCCTTTGAGAGCGTATGGTAGCCCAGGAATGAGAATTACCCCCATGATGGCATACCATTAGCAAAAGAAGACAACCCAAGGTATTGCAAATGGGGTATGTCCAGTCTTTTTTAGTAACCACTTAGTCACAAACACTGGCCAAAATTAGCGTTCAATTTAGTTTTTTACTTTTTTCACACACAAACAAATATGAACGCTAACTTTGGCCAGTGTTTGCGACTAAGTGGCTACTAAAAAAGTCTGGACATACCCCATATTGAATACCCTGGGTTGTCTACTTTTAAAAAAATATGTACATGTGGGGTGTTATTCAGCGATTTATGACAGATAATAGTGTTACAATGTCACTATTGATACATTTTAAAAATGTATGTTTTGAAACCGCAATATCCTACTTGTACTTATAGCCCTATAACATGCAAAAAAATAGCAAAAAGCATGTAAACACTGGGTATTTTTAAACTCAGGACAAAATTTTGAATCTATTTAGCAGTTTTTTTCATTCGCTTTTGTAGATGAGTAAAAGATTTTTCACATAAAAGTCAAAAAACGTGTATTTTTTTCAATTTTTCATCATATTTTTTCATTTTTTTTTAAATTAAATTACATGAGATTATATAAATAATGGTATGTAAAGAAAGCCCCTTTTGTCCTGAAAAAAACAATATATAATTTGTATGGGAACAGTAAATGAGAGAGCGGAAAATTACAGCTAAACACAAACACCACAAAAGTGTTAAAAGATGCCTGGTCGCAAATGTACAACATCGCAAAAACAGTCCAGTCCTTAAGGGGTTAACATGTTTCAGACCAATAAAAGTTAGACATTTTCAATATTAGTTCATGACATAGAGAAAGAAGGTGGGAGAATACTATATGTTTAGATCAGGGCAAGTAGAGCGGGGCATGAACCCAATTGATAAAATGTAAAGACAAGAGGAACCAGCTCTTAGCCCATGTTAATGGAAAAATGAATAGTATAAAACTTAACTTTTAATATATACACAAAAGAGAGAAAAAAAAAAAGAAAAATGCATGATAAAGGTGGAAACAATCACAAATGTTATCACTAGGTGGAGACAACACCTAATGGTGCTGAATATGCATAATATACATAGAAACATAGAATGTGACGGCAGATAAGAACATTTCGGCCCATCTAGTCTGCCCAATTTTCTAAATACTTTCATTAGTCCCTGGCCTTATCTTATAGTTAGGATAGCCTTATGCCTATCCCACGCATGCTTAAACTCCTTCATTCAATTTGAAATTTGCTCTGTAATGTAAGGTGTAACAATAGACAGATATCAGCTGGCAGAGTGTGCTGTAGTTTGCTACAATATTAGTATGCTATGTTGCAATTTGTCTTTGGATTCAAACCAAAACAGTAACTAAATGGTTACTACGTTATGCCAGGTCGAACCCTCGGTGACATGGAAATGCAAGCAGAGCACTGCGGCTGCTAAGTAATGTAAAAAGAAAGGTCCTGGTAAGGACTGTTAGGGCAGAGTAAATAGTATATAGGGATATAGGCAGGATCCAAAGTGCACCAGGAACATTATGATCCAGTGTGTACACTCTTCCTGCTTCCAGCGGGTCGCGTGTGTCGACCGGAATTGACGCATCGCGGCTAGCGGTGGTTGCTGGGACAAGTAGTTCTATAACTGGAAGCTGTACAGTTCAGCATGTAAAAGCCCTCGGGTTTCAAAAGAGAAGAAAGGGGGTTACAAAGAAACATATTTAACATCTTCTTCATGAAATAAACAATGAAGAGTATATATATATTAAGACACATCTAAATTATGTGGAATAAAAACTAAATTAATAAAAAGGCCTACTTAGTTAAGTTCAGTGGAAATATTCTTATAACTCTGCTGTACTTATATATAGAAACAACAATACTAATACACTTAATAACCACTATATTGACTGATTTTATAAACAGGAATCACAGATATTCTTATCTGGAGACCTACTCATCCAGTAACAATTAAGCGATTATCCAAGAGCAACAGCAAATGGTTACAACAATATTAGTAATAATAGCTGAAAGATACCATAGATCTTTTAAATGAACTAGAAAAAAATAATTGGGAAGATGAGTATGCACTAATCACTTGTGATGTACAATCACTGTATACTATAATTCAACACACTAAGGGATGCAGAGCTGTAAGGAAAATCTTGGAGAGACACGATAATATGAAATTGGAACAAATAGATTTCATAATCAAGGGAATTAACTTAATCCTCAATAATAATTACTTTTGGTTCAAGGATTCTTTTTACAAACAAAACAATGGCACAGCGATGGGGACCAGGTTCGCACCCAGCTATGTCAATCTCTTCATGACCGAGTTGGAGGAGAAAATGGTGTGGAGCGGGCATGGCTGGGTGGAGAACCTGGTTGCCTATTTTCGCTATATAGACGATCTCTTGTTGATATAAAAAGGTCCCCTACCTGCAAGCCACTTTATTGAATTTTTAAATAAAAATGACGACGGTATAATTTTAAAAGCAGATTTTAGTCAGACTAATGTCACCTTTTTAGACCTTGACATTTATATTAAGGATAAAAAAATCCACACAAAAACTCATTTTTAAAAAGTTCATGTTAATAATTTTATTAAAACAGATAGTTGCCACTACAAATGTTGGCTCAACAGCATCCCCAAAAGTCAATTCCTCAGGTTGAAGAGGAATTGTTCAGATGGTAATGTTTTTGGAATCCAGGCAAATGAGATGAAAGGGAAATTTATCGAAAAAGGATACAACAAAGAAACAATAGAAAAAAACTATAAAAGAAATATTGAATATAGATGGAGAGACATTAATTAAAAATAAAGACCTAAAGAATAGAAAAGATGGGAACAAATTTACGTTACCCATAATCTTGGACTATAATAATAAAAACAAACAGATTGAGAAAATAATCAAAAACAACTGGCACTTGCTGAAAGAGGATACAATATTAGGGGAAATTATCCCAGACCAACCAAAAATAATATTCAGAGGGACCCCGAATTTAAAAATGCAACTTACAAAAAACTATAATAAGCAAAAAAATTCAAATACTCTGAATATTTTTTGAAATAACAAAAAAGGATTTTTTAGATTCAATTGTTGTGTAGCCTGTAAGAAAACTAAAAAAATGAATAGACATACATATATCTTTAAATCAAATAATACTAGTAAAACCTATGAGATTAAGGATACTATTACATGTATGAGTAAAAATTTAATTTATTTATTAGAATGCCCTTGTGGCCTACAATATGTAGGGGGAACTATAAGACCCTTGAAAATTAGAATTGGAGAGCATTGTAGGAACATTGAAAAGGGTTTTAAAAATCACCTTGTATCCTCTCACTTTGAACTACACAATAACGAACAACGCCTTTTAAAATTTATGGGGATCACGAAATTATCTCAGCATTGGAGAGGTGGTGATATGGTTAAAAAATTGGGCAAAAAAGAGATGGAGTGGGTCTACTTCTTAGATACACTACATCCTAATGGCCTAAATGGCGAGTTTGATCTTTTTAATTTTTTATAAAAATGATTTTTTTCTAAAATGGTCTTATTTAATTTCCTATTTCAATTATACTCTTTTTAATATATCTATCCTCAATTTCTCATTTTTTATATACACCTCTCCTTTGTATATTATATCCAGTCACAATTTTGATCACTTGTAATATATATGTTTTCCTTTGGTTTTATAAGCTATTATTACTAATATTGTTGTAACCATTTGCTGTTGCTCTTGGATAATCGCTTAATTGTTACTGGATGAGTAGGTCTCCAGATACGAATATCTGTGATTCCTGTTTATAAAATCAGTCAATATAGTGGTTATTAAGAGTGTTAGTATTGTTGTTTCTATATATAAGTACAGCAGAGTTATAAGAATATTTCCACTGGGGGGGCGGGGCTTGGGAGCAGAGCTGAGCGGACGCCATCTCCAGCAGCTCCCGACCTCGTAAAGATAAACCTGAGAATATCACGAACATCTCAACCCACTCGCAGACACCAACCCCACTCCGAGCATTGGGTGATCGTGAGGAGCCGACCAATGCCCTTCTTTCACCAAGCAAAGCCGGGAAAGGTGAAATTAAAACACCGGGCCTACCCCACTCCCACGAGAGACGACCTGGAGACTCTCCTAGATAGCATCGGGACGAAATACCGCCCGGAATCGGAGGAGACGGTCACCGCACTACACAGCAGCCCCACTGCAACAATGGGGCGCCGCACACAAAAACAGCACCCGACATCGGCACCAGACCAACCAAACATCGGGGAAATGCTGCAACGACACGCACCCTCCAAAATGGCCGCCACGAGATCCTCCACAGTAGGCCTCCCGCCAGCACCTTCGGAGCGGGCTCACTCACCGGAGCTAAGGCCTGAAGACAAGCGAACCAAATCTCCCCTGGCTGGCACAGAACTGAGCGAGAACACCTTTGCCACGAAACAAGACTTGCAAACTTGGATGCAAGAGATTCAATCCCTGCTGGCCGCGGATATTGGTACTCTCAAAACGGACGCACGAAAAACCGCGGAGAGGGTGAGTGCCATAGAAGGGGACATACAATCATTAACCAGTGAGACATCCAATCTCACCGGAGCCCTGCAATCCCTGCAGACTGCTCACCAAGCATTGGCGACGCAGGTGGCCGCCCAGGAGGACCGCCTGCGCCGCAATCATATTAAGCTCAGGGGAGTCCCAAAAGACATCGCCCAAGAGGAATTACCCCACTTTGTGAGGAGGCTTCTAACCTCCATACTACCACCAGCCACTGCCAGAAAAATCAACCTAGAGGGCATTTTCCGCCTGCCAGCAGGCAACAACACACCAGCCGCGGAGGCTAGGGACGTTATACTAAAATGTGCTACAACACAAGACAAAGCGGCAATTCTGGCAGCAATCAGAGGCAAGACTCCCCTACTGTTCGAAAAATCCAGCCTGTTATTTTTCCAAGACCTCACTCGAGCGACATTACACTGGCGGAGATCAATAAAACACCTAACAAGCCGCCTGAGAACCGCAGGCGTACAGTACAGATGGGGCATGCCGCGAACCCTGCTGATTCCGCACAACGGGACTATTCATAGAGCCACGTCAGAGGCTGACATACTGGCAGTCCTCACACTTTTTGGATTATCGGACGCACCCCAGACAACAGCCCAAACAGGACCATCCGGGATGGGAGATCCAGCTACCACGAGGCCATTTACTCCCCGATCCCCAAGCACAGGCTCGGAAACCTGACACAGCCTACAAGAAGGCCTGGTCAACCTGGCTCAGGCGGACTCTATTGTACTCGCATACTGAACTGTTACTCTTTCTCTATAACTGTTTAGATATTTAGTTATACCTGTTACTACATATGTTATTAACTCGCACACTCCTCCACAATCACCCATCCACGCACCCAGAAATAATCACACACTCTGTGACAAGCACACGAGCCCTCACTAATGCAAACAGGCTCCGGACAAGCTAATTGCATCTACCCCCCCCCCCCCCGCAGCCCCCCTAGGTAAGGGGCCCCCACTACCGTGGTAAGAACCGTGGCCCCTCAAGGATGCTACAGTGCAACCGACCGGCTCACATAAGTGTCCACAGCTAAAATAGCTCCTCGGGTAGACCACCCTCGACTTCTCACGAAAACTACGAACTAGTGCACTTACACATAGTAGTACCTAGCCTCAACAGAAGCACAACCATGTGACCCTATCCGCGAAGAACAGAAACAGGGGCTACCTCCATCACACGAAGGGTTATACACCCAGACACATTTGTAAGCACTACTGCACACACTCGTTATGCAACATGTTATAAAAAGAAAATATGTGCTGAACTACTTGACTAATACTCGTGTAATGCATACTTTAATCTCTTGTAATTGTCAAACTAATGCATGAAACCGAATAACGCACAAACAAAATAAAGAATTTAAAAAAAAAAAAAAAAGAATATTTCCACTGAACTTAACTAAGTAGGCCTTTTTATTAATTTAGTTTTTATTCCACATAATTTAGATGTGTCTTATTATATATATACTCTTCATTGTTTATTTCATGAAGAAGATGTTAAATATGTGTCTTTGTAACCCCCTTTCTTCTCTTTTGAAACCTGAGGGCTTTTACTTGCTGAACTGTACAGCTTCCAGTTATAGAACTACTTGGCCCAGCAACCACCGCTAGCCGCGTCACGTCATTTTTGGGTGACGTACGCGACTACCGGTGTCAATAGCAATACATGAACTACATGTCCCACCAACCCTTGCGAGCCGCGGTGCATCACTTCCGGTCGACGCACGCGACCCGCCGGAAGCAGGAAGAGTGCACACACCGGATCATAATGGAACCATTAGTATCCCTCATAAGAACACGGACGGACACCCACCAACAATGATACTTCTGAAGAAGCCCCAACGCGTTAAGTAGAGTGAGAGACTGGATGCTGGACTTTTATATACAGATTTTTTGTATTATTATTTTTTATTAATAAAGTTGCAGTTTTTTCCTACTCCTCTCTTTGGTTTACTTTTTGTTCCTGGTGCACTTTGGATCCTGCCCATATGCCTTGGTGGGGATTATACCACCACAAGCTTTCATCACCAAAGCAAGCTATTGCTCTGGAAATCGTAAGTAGGATACTTACCTCTCTTTTTACCAATTATTTATAGTACATACTACACCATTGGATTTTATTTGTGTTCTTGTTTTTACGCACAGCTGTGGAGCTTTGGATACTACATCTCACCATTATCCCTATATCCCAAGACGGGGATTATACCGTCCAGGCGCTATACGGCAGAGCTCTCAGTAGCTCTGCAAAGTGTGAGTTAGCCTTTTTACTGGTTCTCCGTATTATCCTTATATTATCCCTATATCCCAAGACGGGGATTATACCGTCCAGGCGTTATACGGCAGAGCTCTCAGTAGCTCTGCAAAGTGTGAGTTAGTCTTTGTACTGGTTCTCCGTATATTTTATTTATAAGCCATTTAATTGACATGTTGCACTATCATTGTTTTATATTTGTATTTTCTCAAGGTTTATATACACCACCATATTGTTGGAATATCCTGTATGTATGTATATATCATTTTCATATTTTAACCACTTTTAATTCTTCTGTGGCGCGGTTTACCACTCTGTTTTTGCACTTTTTGTTATTAGCAGGTATTGGGAAGTCCTGCTGGTTCACTGCTGCCGTATACTTAGTTATTTTAGAGAGCGCCTACGCCTGCTTTTTCTATCTATTGTTACACCTTACATTACAGAGCAAATTTCAAATTGAGTGAGGGAGTTTAAGCATGCGTGGGATAGGCATAAGGCTATCCTAACTATAAAATAATGCCAGGGACTAATGAGAGTATTTAGAAAATTGGGCAGACTAGATGGGCCAAATGGTTCTTATCTGCCGTCACATTCTATGTTTCTATGTATATTCTGCTTATTCAGCACCATTAGCCGTTGTCTCCATCTAGTGATAACATTTGTGATTGTTTCCACCTTTATCATGCATTTTTCTTTATTCTTATTTTTTCTCTTTTGTGTATATATTAAAAGTCACATTTTCATACTTTTCATGTCTCCATTAACGTGGGCTAAGAGCTGGTTCCGCTTGTCTCTTTAGGTTATGACATGTTTATTATTTAACTCTCAGCTCGACATCAAAGTATCTGCAGTGATTAGACCTGAGGTGCAGATATTAGGTCCGCATATATTGACTGAATTCTCTGCTTATACATAGCTTCATTTATCCTGATTTCCTTTGTGGATCAATGTGGAATATTTGTGGAGCTGCATCTTACGTTCATTTTGAAATAAATAATTGTGTTTTATTTCCAGGTTTCTCGTTACAATGTATACAGTGCTCGGATCCCGGAGGGCAATTCTGTAATGGAATCCATGTGAACTGCGGCCCGGCGTCTGATGTCTGCATGTCCTCTCTGATCCAGGAGGAGATCAGTATGTTACCCGGATTTACTTATATCTTCACCAGAAAGAGATGGGGCAGACAGGGGATAGTCTAGTTTATTTAAATTCTGCATACATGTCTTATAGACAGAGTACAGCTAGGAATACAATATTATTATTCAATTCCAACTTATTCATATTCCTAACACTATAGTGACACCATGGCTTATAAATGATATCATTTAAACAAGGCAAAAGAAGAAAGGGTCGCTCCTGTTTGTATAAGAATCCTCCAGATTCTCAGTAGGTATATCGCTTGCAGTCTATGGGAGGAATACGCTTGCCGTAGACTATCAGCAAATGTTATAATCTGATTTTCTTGCAATTTTGATATATTTAGTGGAAACAGAACAATCAATTGCAGAAAACATGATGTAGAAATTCCCAGTTTTCATCAGCATATGCATTTCTACCTCCAATAATACTGCAATTTGACATTCAATGATTCTCAAAGGGAAACTATCATTCCAGGAAAACAAGTTGTTTTCCTGGCACGATAGCTCCCTAGAGTGCCCCGCTCCCTCTGGTGCAGAAGCGGTTTAAAACCCTTCTGTCACCTACCTTATTCCAGCCCCGTTGTTCCTCAGTGCTTGTTGGCCATGCTCCCATTAGGACTTCCCCCATAGGAAAGCATTTTACAATGCTTTGCAAAGCTTTCCTATAAAGGTAGTGTGATGCGAGGAGATCCTGGGGGCACTTTCCAATATTTGTAATATTATGTTTGCTTCTCCCATACATTTAACACAAATTATGATGTCTGAAAATAAAGTTAAAGTTAGAATTTCTTCCATCTCTGATGGGACGTCCTCCCGATTTGAGAAACTCAATCTCTCTAAAACGGAGCTTCTTATTTTTCCTCCTCTTTCGCTTTCCCTGAAGTTGATGGTAACCGCATCAGCCCGTTCTTGCAAGCTCGCTGTCTTGGTGTTAATCTTTGATCCTGGCCTCACATTTACATCTCACGTCCAGTCTGTTGCTAAAACCTGTCAATTCCACCTCAAAATCATTGCCTGCATCCGCCACTTTCTTACACAAGATGCTGCTACGGAACTTGATCGTGGTCTAGTAATTTCCTGCACCTGCATGTAATATTATAATGCTCCCCAGAAGTTGTATTGCCCCTCTACAATCTGTAACGAACGCTGCCATCAGTCTGGTCTTTCTGTCCTGTCGCTTCTCTCACATCTCGCCCCTCTTTCGATCCTTACACTGGCTTCCTGTATCCTACAGATGTCAATTCAAAATACTAACCCTTACCTTCAGGTGATACTCAAAAAATTTGAATATCGTGCAAAAGTTCATTTATTTCAGTAATGCAACGTAAAAGGGGAAACTAATATATGAGATAGACGCATTACATGCAAGATAGTTCAAGCCGTGATTTGTCATAAGTGCGATGATTATAGCTTACAGCTCATGAAAACCCCAAATCCACAATCTCAGTAAATTAGAATATTGTGAAAAGGTGCAATATTCTAGGCTCACAGTGTCCCACTCTAATCAGCTAAGTAAGCCTAACACCCGCAAAGGGTTTCTGAGCCTTTAAATGGTCTCTCAGTCTGGTTCAGTAGGAATCACAATCATGGGGAAGACTGCTGACCTGACAGTTGTGCAGAAAACCATCATTGACACCCTCCATAAGGAGGGAAAGCCTCAAAATGTAATTGTGAAGGAAGTTGGATGTTCCCAAATTGCTGTATCAAAGCACATTAATAGAAAGTTATGTAGAAGGGAAAAGTGTGGAAGAAAAAGGTGCACAAGCAGCAGTGATGACTGCTAGGCATGTGCATGGGGAAAAATTTCGGTTCGGTTTGGCATTCCGAAATTCGGGATTTTTGCATTTCGGGACTTCGGCAATTCGGCACTTCAAGACTTCGGAACTTCGGCAACTTCAGCACTTCGGCACTTCGGAACTTCGGCAACTTCGGCACTTCGGAAATTCGACACTTCGACACTTCGGCACTTCGACACTTCGGAAATTTCGGAACTTTGGCATTTTGGAATTTCGGGACTTTGGCACCTCGGGACTTCTCTTGCAGCCGCTTGGTAGATAACTCCCTAATTCCCACGGTATTAGGGAGTTATCTACCAAAAGGCTAAAAGACCTAAATTGGTCTTTCAGCCAAATTTACTAATACTAAGTAAAAATTACTTAGTATTATTAAATGTTGCCTCTACTCGCTATACCGCCTGTGACTGCTCACTGTTTAAAAAAAAATAAAAAAATAGTACCCCCCCGCCCCCACCCCTGAGCGGCGGGTGGGGGCCCTAAATACTAATAAGGGGGGACCTATTGTCCTCCCCCCGGGCCCCCACCCCTGAGCGGCGGGTGGGGGCCCTAAATCAGAAAAACGGGGGGATCTAATGACCTCCCCCTGGCCCCTACCCCTGAGCGGTGGGTGGGGGCCCTAAATTATAATAAGGTGGGGGACCTAATGTCCTCCCCCTGGCCCCCACCCTGAGCGGTGGGTGGGTGCCCTACAGTAAAATAAGGGGGGGACCTAATGTCCTTCCCCTGGCCCCCACCCCTGAGCGGCGGGTGGGGGCCCTAAATACTAATAAGGGGGACCTATTGTCCTCCCCCCGGGCCCCCCTCCCCTGAGCGGCGGGTGGGGGCCCTAAATCAGAATAAAGGGGGACCTAATGTCCTCCCCCCTGGCCCCCAACCCTGAGCGGTGGGTGGGGGCCCTAAATTATAATAAGGGGGGACCTAATGTCCTCTCCCCTGGCCCCCACCCCTGAGCGGTGGGTGGGGACCCTAAATACTAATAAGGGGGGGAATTAATGTCCTCCCCCTGGCCCCCACCCCTGAGCGGTGGGTGGGGGCCCTACAGTAAAATAAGGGGGGGCCTAAGGTCCTCCCCCCTGGCCTCCACCCCTGAGTGGCGGGTGGGGGCCCTAAATACTAATAAGAGGGGGACCTAAGGTCCTCCTCCCTGGCCCCTACCCCTGAGCGGCGGGTGGGGGCCCTAAAAAAAATGTCCCCCCACCTCCCAGGTGTCTAGGGGTCCCCAAACCCCTAGTCACCCCCTCCCCCCAATAAAAATTATCCCCCTACCTACCACCCTCACCTTAAAAACTAATGAGGGGGGACCTTTAACTAAGTACCTGTAAAAAAAAACAAAAACAAAAAAACTTACCATTCAATGTTTTCTTTCTTCTAAAATCTTCTTTTTTCAGCCCCCAAAAAGGGCAAATAAAGAAACATAATAACCGACGCAATTATAAAAACAAAAACAAAAAAACGAGCGCAAAAAAAAAATAATCCTTCTTCACCCATGGAGGGCTCTGCGCAGACTGAGCTCTGCAGGGTGGGGGAAGGCTTATAAAGCCTTGCCCCGCCCTGCAATTAGGCTCAGAGCACTCTGATTGGTGGGTTTAAGCCATCCAATCAGAGTGCTCTGACAGGTAAATGAAGAGACTGACAGGTAAGTCTCTACATTTACCGGTCACAGCACTCTGATTGGTTGGTTTGAAACCCACCAATCAGAGTGCTCTGTGTCATTTTACACAGTGTGGGAAAGCTCTTTGGAATTTTCCCACGCTGTGTAATTTGACTCATAACTCTCTGATTGGTTACTTATTAGTATTTAGGGCCTCCACCCGCCGCTGAGTGGTGGGGGCCAGGGGGGAGGACACTAGGTCCCCCCCTTATTACAATTTAGGGCCCCCACCCGCCGCTCAGGGGTGGGGGCCCAGGGGGAGGACAATAGGTCCCCCCAATTATTTTACATTAGGGCCCCCACCCACCACTCAGGGGTGGGGGCCATGGGCTCGGGAGGGGGAACTGTTTAATAGACATGCCCCTACTTGCGGTATAGCGAGTAGGGGCATAATTTACTAATACTATGTAATCTTAACTTAGTATTAGTAAATTTGGCTGAAAGACCAATTTAGGTCTTTCAGCCTTTTAGTAGATAGCTCCCTAATACCGTGGGAATTAGGGAGTTATCTACTTATTATTCATTCCTGTCATTACATTGACTGGCCAAGTAACTGACATTTTATATGAATGTATGTTATTTGATTGTTGTAAGTGTTGCAAATGCTTACAGCTGAATCCTGGCTATGTTTGTATACTTTTTATTTAAAATTATTTACAATGTAACATTCTTCTTCTTTCACTGGGTAAGTATATTAGTACTTAGGCAATACTGTGCTTCGGAACTTCGGCAACTTTGGAACTTCGGCAACTTTGGAACTTCGGCAACTTTGGAACTTCGGCAACTTTGGAACTTCGGCAACTTCGGAACTTCGGCACTTCAGCACTTCAGAACTTCAGCACTTCGGAACTTCGGAACTTCAGCACTTTGGCACTTCGATACTTCGGAAATTCGGTAATTTCGGAACTTCGGGACCTCGGCAATTCGGCACTTCGGCAATTCGGACATTCGGAAGTACCCGAATGTCCGAAATTTGTCCAAATTCATATTCGGACCGAAACGAATTGCACATGTCTAATGACTGCAGCCTGGAGAGGATTGTGAAGAAAAGGCCATTCAAAAGTGTTGGGGACTTTCACAAGGAGTGGACTGAGGCTGGAGTCAGTGCATCAAGAGCCACCACACACAGACGGATCCTGAACATCGGCTTCATATGTCGTATTCCTCTTGTCAAGCCGCTCCTGAAAAACAATATACGGAATAGGTTGGTGCTATATAAATACCAATAATAATAATAATAAATCTTTGAAGGGGCAGTCTAAATACCAACATGTCCTAACCCCCAATGAAGTGATTTCGGAGCACCGATGCTGATTCCAAAGTCTTTCATTTACAAACACTGCCATTTTCTTCAAGAATAAGGATTCACCAGCGGAGGATCCGGCTTCAGTTATGAGTCTGTCCTGGCACTGGAATAAAAGTCCGTTTTATGGGGAAATGTATTAGTTATTAAAAAACAAACAAAGAAACTGAGTAATATAAACTATAACACAAAAAAAGCATATTAAAAAAAATTATATCTTTTTTTCATTAGTTTAAAAGCAAACAGAGCATCAAATGACAAAAACAGCTTATCATTGTCAATTGTCATTTCTAATGGAAAACTGGTTTGAAAAAGGGTAGTCAGCTCAAACACCCAATACAGAGACTCTCCGTTACAATAAAAGGTATGAAGAATAAGAAGAGGGGGCAGCGACTTGATATGCTGGGTAGATGCGTTCTCAGAGGTAGTATGATGTGTGGAGACAGAAAGAGACAGCAAGATATATAGTGTAGTTTGTGTTGTATGTCCTGCAAACAGTGGCCTCTGAGACCCTGTGGTGGGTTGTAAATCATCTTGAACCACCAGACCTGGTTTGAGTCCCCTGTACAGAAGCACTTTAACTAATAGAAGACACCAAATATCCCTAGGCGGGGATTATACCACCGGTGCGCATCTAAATACAACTGTCCGAGCTCTCAAATCTGTAAGTGCATTTTCACTTCTTATTTTGCCACTGTATGCGGTACATACTACACTATATTCTGTTGTATCTTTCTGTCTCTACATACCATACTACACTATATTCTGCTGTATCTTTCTGTCTCCAAATATCATACTACACTATATTCTGCTGTGTCTTTCTGTCTCCACATACCACACTACACTATATTCTGCTGTGTCTTTCTGTCTCCACACATCATACAACACTATATTCTGCTGTATCTTTCTGTCTCCACACATCATACAACATTATATTCTGCTGTATCTTTCTGTCTCCACATACCATACTACACTATATTCTGCTGTATCTTTCTGTCTCCACACATCATACAACATTATATTCTGCTGTATCTTTCTGTCTCCACATACCATACTACACTATATTCTGCTGTATCTTTCTGTCTCCACATATCATACTACACTGTATTCTGCTGTGTCTTTCTGTCTCCACATATCGTTCTACACAATATCTGCTGTATCTTTCTGTCTCCACATGTCATGCTACACTATATTCTGTTGTATCTTTCTGTCTCTACATACCATACTACACTATATTCTGCTGTATCTTTCTGTCTCTACATACCATACTACACTAAATTCTGCTGTGTCTTTCTGTCTCCACATATCGTTCTACACAATATCTGCTGTATCTTTCTGTCTCCAAATATCATACTACACTATATTCTGCTGTGTCTTTCTGTCTCTACATACCATACTACCTCTGAGAAAGCATCTACCTCAGAACCATACCAAGGCAATGCTCCTTCTTCTTCTTCTTCTACAGATCGAATGATGGATCCACTTTAATCTTGTATTGGTTTAGTTTAATTTATTAAAATATATACTTTTTTTTATTAACAGATACTTCAGATCCAAACAGTTTAAATATCCTGCAAATCACAAGAACATGTAAGAAAACCTTTTACTATTTTAAAATGTATTTATATTGACGTTGATCTACAAATCTTTCCAATGTTTCCATGACTATACATTGTATCTATACGTCTATAATATCATTATACAACTAACTGTTCCCTATACACATTAATTCCATGACCATCAGTTCCAGTGTTTATGGTGTTGACTGGTATTTTGACCCTGTGTGTCTCTGGTGTTCTGACCCTGTGTGTCTCTGGTGTTCTGACCCTGTGTGTCTCTGGTGTTCTGACCCTGTGTGTCTCTGGTGTTCTGACCCTGTGTGTCTCTGGTGTTCTGACCCTGTGTGTCTCTGGTGTTCTGACCCTGTGTGTCTCTGGTGTTCTGACCCTGGCTTGTCTTAAATGGAATTCCACTTCTTGGCTCCTTGCTATATCTACCTTGTTTTTTTATATTGAATGCTCATATTTTCAGCAAACTCAGCATCATACCGATATATAAGGGATTGTGGGACTTCGAGTGATTGTGATAAGGTTGTGATCCTGAGGACGCCGTACAACAGAATGGTAACGAGTAATCGCTGCTGCAGGTCCAACTTATGTACCCCAGAGAGCCCACGCTGTAAGTACTGGCAGGGGGATAATGGGTGAATTCTTTGTGAATGGCTTTGACAGTGCTGCCCCGCAGTGTAGGCAATCGCTAGGCTCCTAGTGTGGAATTATCTAAACAGTATAGAGAATATTAGGTTATTCTGCATGGGAGCAAGTTCCCATATTACTGAGAGTTTTGAGTGTAACGTAATTACTTTCCCACTGACATGGTTTACAATGTGTTTTCTAGCAATCCCTGAAGGTTCACAAAATGGCGTCACGTGTCCTGGCTGCCTCACTTTCATAAACCAAGAGTGTGCGGCGTATAAAGCGGTGTACTGCAGGGGCGATGAGAAATACTGCTTCCACTTCTCCAGCAAACCTCTGAAAGATGACAACTGTAAGTGCAAACCATCCCAAAATACCCCAAATTACACTGTACCCCCAAATTACACTGTATCCCCAAATTACACTGCACCCCCAAATGACTGTGCACCCCTAAATTACACTGTATCTCCAAATTACACTGTACCCCCAAATTACACTGCACCCCCAAATTACTGTGCACCCCTAAATTACACTGTATCCCCTAAATTACACTGCACCCTCAAATTACACTGTACCCCCAAATTACACTGCACCCCAAATTACACTGTATCCCCAAATTACACTGCACCCCTAAATTACACTGTATCCCCAAATTACACTGCACCCCAAATTACACTGTATCCCCTAAATTACACTGCACCCTCAAATTACACTGTACCCCCAAAGTACAATGTACACCTAAATTACAATGTTACACAGTAACATTGTAACACCTAATCTTATGTAACACTGCTCCCGAAAACAGTATGTGATTACATTGTACCATATAAAACAACTACACTGTAACACTGTTCCTCAAACACTTAACACTTACCGCTGTACTGCTGTAAAATATGCAGTTTTAATCAAAATTATTCAACCCCCATTGAAATTCAGTTTAATTGTCAATGAAGAAATAAAACTAAATGAATTAATATAGCTCAACACAATGAATGCTTCAAATGGTTTCCCCAAATTCACCTGATAATATAACCCTAACAATGTACCCTTATATTAACATGTGATTACACTAATACTGCACCTTAATATAACCCTCATTACACCCTAACAATGTACCCTTATATTAACATGTGATTACACTAATACTGCACCTTAATATAACCCTGATTACACCATAACAATGTGCCCTTATATTAACATGTGATTACACTAATACTGCACCTTAATATAACCCTCATTACACCCTAACAATGTACCCTTATATTAACATGTGATTACACTAATACTGCTCCTTAATATAACCCTCATTACACCCTAACAATGTACCCTTATATTAACATGTGATTACACTAATACTGCACCTTAATATAACCCTGATTACACCCTAACAATGTACCCTTATATTAACATGTGATTACACTAATACTGCTCCTTAATATAACCCTGATTACACCCTAACAATGTACCCTTATATTAACATGTGATTACACTAATACTGCACCTTAATATAACCCTGATTACACCCTAACAATGTACCCTTATATTAACATGTGATTACACTAATACTGCACCTTAATATAACCCTGATTACACCCTAACAATGTACCCTTATATTAACATGTGATTACACTAATACTGCACCTTAATATAACCCTGATTACACCCTAACAATGTACCCTTATATTAACATGTGATTACACTAATACTGCACCTTAATATAACCCTGATTACACCCTAACAATGTACCCTTATATTAACATGTGATTACACTAATACTGCACCTTAATATAACCCTGATTACACCCTAACAATGTACCCTTATATTAACATGTGATTACACTAATACTGCACCTTAATATAACCCTCATTACACCCTAACAATGTACCCTTATATTAACATGTGATTACACTAATACTGCACCTTAATATAACCCTGATTACACCCTAACAATGTACCCTTATATTAACATGTGATTACACTAATACTGCACCTTAATATAACCCTCATTACACCCTAACAATGTACCCTTATATTAACATGTGATTACACTAATACTGCACCTTAATATAACCCTCATTACACCCTAACAATGTACCCTTATATTAACATGTGATTACACTAATACTGCACCTTAATATAACCCTCATTACACCCTAACAATGTACCCTTATATTAACATGTGATTACACTAATACTGCACCTTAATATAACCCTGATTACATCATAACAATGTACCCTTATATTAACATGTGATTACACTAATACTGCACCTTAATATAACCCTGATTACACCCTAACAATGTACCCTTATATTAACATGTGATTACACTAATACTGCACCTTAATATAACCCTCATTACACCCTAACAATGTACCCTTATATTAACATGTGATTACACTAATACTGCACCTTAATATAACCCTGATTACACCCTAACAATGTACCCTTATATTAACATGTGATTACACTAATACTGCACCTTAATATAACCCTCATTACACCCTAACAATGTACCCTTATATTAACATGTGATTACACTAATACTGCACCTTAATATAACCCTCATTACACCCTAACAATGTACCCTTATATTAACATGTGATTACACTAATACTGCTCCTTAATATAACCCTCATTACACCCTAACAATGTACCCTTATATTAACATGTGATTACACTAATACTGCACCTTAATATAACCCTGATTACACCCTAACAATGTACCCTTATATTAACATGTGATTACACTAATACTGCACCTTAATATAACCCTGATTACACCCTAACAATGTACCCTTATATTAACATGTGATTACACTAATACTGCACCTTAATATAACCCTCATTACACCCTAACAATGTACCCTTATATTAACATGTGATTACACTAATACTGCACCTTAATATAACCCTGATTACACCCTAACAATGTACCCTTATATTAACATGTGATTACACTAATACTGCACCTTAATATAACCATCATTACACCCTAACAATGTACCCTTATATTAACATGTGATTACACTAATACTGCTCCTTAATATAACCCTCATTACACCCTAACAATGTACCCTTATATTAACATGTGATTACACTAATACTGCACCTTAATATAACCCTGATTACACCCTAACAATGTACCCTTATATTAACATGTGATTACACTAATACTGCACCTTAATATAACCCTGATTACACCCTAACAATGTACCCTTATATTAACATGTGATTACACTAATACTGCACCTTAATATAACCCTCATTACACCCTAACAATGTACCCTTATATTAACATGTGATTACACTAATACTGCACCTTAATATAACCCTCATTACACCCTAACAATGTACCCTTATATTAACATGTGATTACACTAATACTGCACCTTAATATAACCCTCATTACACCCTAACAATGTACCCTTATATTAACATGTGATTACACTAATACTGCACCTTAATATAACCCTGATTACACCCTAACAATGTACCCTTATATTAACATGTGATTACACTAATACTGCACCTTAATATAACCATCATTACACCCTAACAATGTACCCTTATATTAACATGTGATTACACTAATACTGCACCTTAATATAACCCTGATTACACCCTAACAATGTACCCTTATATTAACATGTGATTACACTAATACTGCACCTTAATATAACCATCATTACACCCTAACAATGTACCCTTATATTAACATGTGATTACACTAATACTGCTCCTTAATATAACCCTCATTACACCCTAACAATGTACCCTTATATTAACATGTGATTACACTAATACTGCACCTTAATATAACCCTGATTACATCATAACAATGTACCCTTATATTAACATGTGATTACACTAATACTGCACCTTAATATAACCCTGATTACACCCTAACAATGTACCCTTATATTAACATGTGATTACACTAATACTGCACCTTAATATAACCCTCATTACACCCTAACAATGTACCCTTATATTAACATGTGATTACACTAATACTGCACCTTAATATAACCCTGATTACATCATAACAATGTACCCTTATATTAACATGTGATTACACTAATACTGCTCCTTAATATAACCCTCATTACACCCTAACAATGTACCCTTATATTAACATGTGATTACACTAATACTGCACCTTAATATAACCCTGATTACACCCTAACAATGTACCCTTATATTAACATGTGATTACACTAATACTGCACCTTAATATAACCCTCATTACACCCTAACAATGTACCCTTATATTAACATGTGATTACACTAATACTGCTCCTTAATATAACCCTCATTACACCCTAACAATGTACCCTTATATTAACATGTGATTACACTAATACTGCACCTTAATATAACCCTGATTACATCATAACAATGTACCCTTATATTAACATGTGATTACACTAATACTGCACCTTAATATAACCCTCATTACACCCTAACAATGTACCCTTATATTAACATGTGATTACACTAATACTGCACCTTAATATAACCCTCATTACACCCTAACAATGTACCCTTATATTAACATGTGATTACACTAATACTGCACCTTAATATAACCCTCATTACACCCTAACAATGTACCCTTATATTAACATGTGATTACACTAATACTGCTCCTTAATATAACCCTGATTACACCCTAACAATGTACCCTTATATTAACATGTGATTACACTAATACTGCACCTTAATATAACCCTCATTACACCCTAACAATGTACCCTTATATTAACATGTGATTACACTAATACTGCACCTTAATATAACCCTCATTACACCCTAACAATGTACCCTTATATTAACATGTGATTACACTAATACTGCACCTTAATATAACCCTGATTACACCATAACAATGTACCCTTATATTAACATGTGATTACACTAATACTGCACCTTAATATAACCCTCATTACACCCTAACAATGTACCCTTATATTAACATGTGATTACACTAATACTGCACCTTAATATAACCCTGATTACATCATAACAATGTACCCTTATATTAACATGTGATTACACTAATACTGCACCTTAATATAACCCTGATTACACCCTAACAATGTACCCTTATATTAACATGTGATTACACTAATACTGCACCTTAATATAACCCTGATTACACCCTAACAATGTACCCTTATATTAACATGTGATTACACTAATACTGCACCTTAATATAACCCTGATTACACCCTAACAATGTACCCTTATATTAACATGTGATTACACTAATACTGCACCTTAATATAACCCTGATTACACCCTAACAATGTACCCTTATATTAACATGTGATTACACTAATACTGCACCTTAATATAACCCTGATTACATCATAACAATGTACCCTTATATTAACATGTGATTACACTAATACTGCACCTTAATATAACCCTGATTACACCCTAACAATGTACCCTTATATTAACATGTGATTACACTAATACTGCACCTTAATATAACCCTGATTACACCCTAACAATGTACCCTTATATTAACATGTGATTACACTAATACTGCACCTTAATATAACCCTGATTACACCCTAACAATGTACCCTTATATTAACATGTGATTACACTAATACTGCACCTTAATATAACCCTGATTACACCCTAACAATGTACCCTTATATAAACATGTGATTACACTAATACTGCACCTTAATATAACCCTCATTACACCCTAACAATGTACCCTTATATTAACATGTGATTACACTAATACTGCACCTTAATATAACCCTGATTACATCATAACAATGTACCCTTATATTAACATGTGATTACACTAATACTGCACCTTAATATAACCCTGATTACACCCTAACAATGTACCCTTATATTAACATGTGATTACACTAATACTGCACCTTAATATAACCCTGATTACACCCTAACAATGTACCCTTATATTAACATGTGATTACACTAATACTGCACCTTAATATAACCCTCATTACACCATAACAATGTACCCTTATATTAACATGTGATTACACTAATACTGCACCTTAATATAACCCTGATTACACCCTAACAATGTACCCTTATATTAACATGTGATTACACTAATACTGCACCTTAATATAACCCTCATTACACCATAACAATGTACCCTTATATTAACATGTGATTACACTAATACTGCACCTTAATATAACCCTGATTACACCCTAACAATGTACCCTTATATTAACATGTGATTACACTAATACTGCACCTTAATATAACCCTGATTACACCCTAACAATGTACCCTTATATTTACATGTGATTACACTAATACTGCACCTTAATATAACCCTGATTACACCCTAACAATGTACCCTTATATTAACATGTGATTACACTAATACTGCACCTTAATATAACCCTCATTACACCATAACAATGTACCCTTATATTAACATGTGATTACACTAATACTGCACCTTAATATAACCCTCATTACAACCTAACAATGTACCCTTATATTAACATGTGATTACACTAATACTGCACCTTAATATAACCCTGATTACACCATAACAATGTACCCTTATATTAACATGTGATTACACTAATACTGCACCTTAATATAACCCTGATTACACCATAACAATGTACCCTTATATTAACATGTGATTACACTAATACTGCACCTTAATATAACCCTGATTACACCATAACAATGTACCCTTATATTAACATGTGATTACACTAATACTGCACCTTAATATAACCCTCATTACACCCTAACAATGTACCCTTATATTAACATGTGATTACACTAATACTGCACCTTAATATAACCCTGATTACACCCTAACAATGTACCCTTATATTAACATGTGATTACACTAATACTGCACCTTAATATAACCCTGATTACACCCTAACAATGTACCCTTATATTAACATGTGATTACACTAATACTGCACCTTAATATAACCCTGATTACACCCTAACAATGTACCCTTATATTAACATGTGATTACACTAATACTGCACCTTAATATAACCCTCATTACACCCTAACAATGTACCCTTATATTAACATGTGATTACACTAATACTGCACCTTAATATAACCCTGATTACACCCTAACAATGTACCCTTATATTAACATGTGATTACACTAATACTGCACCTTAATATAACCCTGATTACACCATAACAATGTACCCTTATATTAACATGTGATTACACTAATACTGCACCTTAATATAACCCTGATTACACCCTAACAATGTACCCTTATATTAACATGTGATTACACTAATACTGCACCTTAATATAACCCTCATTACACCCTAACAATGTACCCTTATATTAACATGTGATTACACTAATACTGCACCTTAATATAACCCTCATTACACCATAACAATGTACCCTTATATTAACATGTGATTACACTAATACTGCACCTTAATATAACCCTCATTACACCCTAACAATGTACCCTTATATTAACATGTGATTACACTAATACTGCACCTTAATATAACCCTTATTACACCCTAACAATGTACCCTTATATTAACATGTGATTACACTAATACTGCACCTTAATATAACCCTGATTACACCCTAACAATGTACCCTTATATTAACATGTGATTACACTAATACTGCACCTTAATATAACCCTCATTACACCCTAACAATGTACCCTTATATTAACATGTGATTACACTAATACTGCTCCTTAATATAACCCTGATTACACCATAACAATGTACCCTTATATTAACATGTGATTACACTAATACTGCACCTTAATATAACCCTGATTACACCCTAACAATGTACCCTTATATTAACATGTGATTACACTAATACTGCTCCTTAATATAACCCTGATTACATCATAACAATGTACCCTTATATTAACATGTGATTACACTAATACTGCACCTTAATATAACCCTGATTACACCCTAACAATGTACCCTTATATTAACATGTGATTACACTAATACTGCACCTTAATATAACCCTCATTACACCCTAACAATGTACCCTTATATTAACATGTGATTACACTAATACTGCACCTTAATATAACCCTGATTACACCATAACAATGTACCCTTATATTAACATGTGATTACACTAATACTGCACCTTAATATAACCCTCATTACACCATAACAATGTACCCTTATATTAACATGTGATTACACTAATACTGCACCTTAATATAACCCTGATTACACCCTAACAATGTACCCTTATATTAACATGTGATTACACTAATACTGCACCTTAATATAACCCTGATTACACCCTAACAATGTACCCTTATATTAACATGTGATTACACTAATACTGCACCTTAATATAACCCTGATTACACCCTAACAATGTACCCTTATATTAACATGTGATTACACTAATACTGCACCTTAATATAACCCTCATTACACCCTAACAATGTACCCTTATATTAACATGTGATTACACTAATACTGCACCTTAATATAACCCTGATTACACCATAACAATGTACCCTTATATTAACATGTGATTACACTAATACTGCACCTTAATATAACCCTCATTACACCATAACAATGTACCCTTATATTAACATGTGATTACACTAATACTGCACCTTAATATAACCCTGATTACACCATAACAATGTACCCTTATATTAACATGTGATTACACTAATACTGCACCTTAATATAACCCTCATTACACCCTAACAATGTACCCTTATATTAACATGTGATTACACTAATACTGCACCTTAATATAACCCTGATTACACCCTAACAATGTACCCTTATATTAACATGTGATTACACTAATACTGCACCTTAATATAACCCTGATTACACCCTAACAATGTACCCTTATATTAACATGTGATTACACTAATACTGCACCTTAATATAACCCTGATTACACCCTAACAATGTACCCTTATATTAACATGTGATTACACTAATACTGCACCTTAATATAACCCTCATTACACCCTAACAATGTACCCTTATATTAACATGTGATTACACTAATACTGCACCTTAATATAACCCTGATTACACCCTAACAATGTACCCTTATATTAACATGTGATTACACTAATACTGCACCTTAATATAACCCTGATTACACCATAACAATGTACCCTTATATTAACATGTGATTACACTAATACTGCACCTTAATATAACCCTGATTACACCCTAACAATGTACCCTTATATTAACATGTGATTACACTAATACTGCACCTTAATATAACCCTCATTACACCCTAACAATGTACCCTTATATTAACATGTGATTACACTAATACTGCACCTTAATATAACCCTCATTACACCATAACAATGTACCCTTATATTAACATGTGATTACACTAATACTGCACCTTAATATAACCCTCATTACACCCTAACAATGTACCCTTATATTAACATGTGATTACACTAATACTGCACCTTAATATAACCCTTATTACACCCTAACAATGTACCCTTATATTAACATGTGATTACACTAATACTGCACCTTAATATAACCCTGATTACACCCTAACAATGTACCCTTATATTAACATGTGATTACACTAATACTGCACCTTAATATAACCCTCATTACACCCTAACAATGTACCCTTATATTAACATGTGATTACACTAATACTGCTCCTTAATATAACCCTGATTACACCATAACAATGTACCCTTATATTAACATGTGATTACACTAATACTGCACCTTAATATAACCCTGATTACACCCTAACAATGTACCCTTATATTAACATGTGATTACACTAATACTGCTCCTTAATATAACCCTGATTACATCATAACAATGTACCCTTATATTAACATGTGATTACACTAATACTGCACCTTAATATAACCCTGATTACACCCTAACAATGTACCCTTATATTAACATGTGATTACACTAATACTGCACCTTAATATAACCCTCATTACACCCTAACAATGTACCCTTATATTAACATGTGATTACACTAATACTGCACCTTAATATAACCCTGATTACACCATAACAATGTACCCTTATATTAACATGTGATTACACTAATACTGCACCTTAATATAACCCTCATTACACCATAACAATGTACCCTTATATTAACATGTGATTACACTAATACTGCACCTTAATATAACCCTGATTACACCCTAACAATGTACCCTTATATTAACATGTGATTACACTAATACTGCACCTTAATATAACCCTGATTACACCCTAACAATGTACCCTTATATTAACATGTGATTACACTAATACTGCACCTTAATATAACCCTGATTACACCCTAACAATGTACCCTTATATTAACATGTGATTACACTAATACTGCACCTTAATATAACCCTCATTACACCCTAACAATGTACCCTTATATTAACATGTGATTACACTAATACTGCACCTTAATATAACCCTGATTACACCATAACAATGTACCCTTATATTAACATGTGATTACACTAATACTGCACCTTAATATAACCCTCATTACACCATAACAATGTACCCTTATATTAACATGTGATTACACTAATACTGCACCTTAATATAACCCTCATTACACCATAACAATGTACCCTTATATTAACATGTGATTACACTAATACTGCACCTTAATATAACCCTGATTACACCATAACAATGTACCCTTATATTAACATGTGATTACACTAATACTGCACCTTAATATAACCCTCATTACACCCTAACAATGTACCCTTATACTTATAACCTTATAACCTTATAACCCTCATTACACCCTAACAATGTACACTAATACTGCACCTTAATATAACCCTCATTACACCCTAACAATGTACCCTTATATTAACATGTGATTACACTAATACTGCACCTTAATATAACCCTGATTACACCATAACAATGTACCCTTATATTAACATGTGATTACACTAATACTGCACCTTAATATAACCCTGATTACACCCTAACAATGTACCCTTATATTAACATGTGATTACACTAATACTGCACCTTAATATAACCCTGATTACACCCTAACAATGTACCCTTATATTAACATGTGATTACACTAATACTGCACCTTAATATAACCCTCATTACACCCTAACAATGTACCCTTATATTAACATGTGATTACACTAATACTGCACCTTAATATAACCCTGATTACACCCTAACAATGTACCCTTATATTAACATGTGATTACACTAATACTGCACCTTAATATAACCCTCATTACATCATAACAATGTACCCTTATATTAACATGTGATTACACTAATACTGCACCTTAATATAACCCTGATTACACCCTAACAATGTACCCTTATATTAACATGTGATTACACTAATACTGCACCTTAATATAACCCTTATTACACCCTAACAATGTACCCTTATATTAACATGTGATTACACTAATACTGCACCTTAATATAACCCTCATTACACCCTAACAATGTACCCTTATATTAACATGTGATTACACTAATACTGCACCTTAATATAACCCTGATTACACCCTAACAATGTACCCTTATATTAACATGTGATTACACTAATACTGCTCCTTAATATAACCCTGATTACATCATAACAATGTACCCTTATATTAACATGTGATTACACTAATACTGCACCTTAATATAACCCTGATTACACCCTAACAATGTACCCTTATATTAACATGTGATTACACTAATACTGCACCTTAATATAACCCTCATTACACCCTAACAATGTACCCTTATATTAACATGTGATTACACTAATACTGCACCTTAATATAACCCTGATTACACCATAACAATGTACCCTTATATTAACATGTGATTACACTAATACTGCACCTTAATATAACCCTCATTACACCCTAACAATGTACCCTTATATTAACATGTGATTACACTAATACTGCACCTTAATATAACCCTCATTACACCATAACAATGTACCCTTATATTAACATGTGATTACACTAATACTGCACCTTAATATAACCCTCATTACACCCTAACAATGTGCCCTTATATTAACATGTGATTACACTAATACTGCACCTTAATATAACCCTGATTACACCATAACAATGTACCCTTATATTAACATGTGATTACACTAATACTGCACCTTAATATAACCCTGATTACACCCTAACAATGTACCCTTATATTAACATGTGATTACACTAATACTGCACCTTAATATAACCCTGATTACACCCTAACAATGTACCCTTATATTAACATGTGATTACACTAATACTGCACCTTAATATAACCCTGATTACACCATAACAATGTACCCTTATATTAACATGTGATTACACTAATACTGCACCTTAATATAACCCTGATTACACCCTAACAATGTACCCTTATATTAACATGTGATTACACTAATACTGCACCTTAATATAACCCTGATTACACCCTAACAATGTACCCTTATATTAACATGTGATTACACTAATACTGCACCTTAATATAACCCTGATTACACCATAACAATGTACCCTTATATTAACATGTGATTACACTAATACTGCACCTTAATATAACCCTGATTACACCCTAACAATGTACCCTTATATTAACATGTGATTACACTAATACTGCACCTTAATATAACCCTCATTACACCCTAACAATGTACCCTTATATTAACATGTGATTACACTAATACTGCACCTTAATATAACCCTCATTACACCATAACAATGTACCCTTATATTAACATGTGATTACACTAATACTGCTCCTTAATATAACCCTCATTACACCCTAACAATGTACCCTTATATTAACATGTGATTACACTAATACTGCACCTTAATATAACCCTGATTACATCATAACAATGTACCCTTATATTAACATGTGATTACACTAATACTGCACCTTAATATAACCCTGATTACACCCTAACAATGTACCCTTATATTAACATGTGATTACACTAATACTGCACCTTAATATAACCCTGATTACACCCTAACAATGTACCCTTATATTAACATGTGATTACACTAATACTGCACCTTAATATAACCCTGATTACACCCTAACAATGTACCCTTATATTAACATGTGATTACACTAATACTGCACCTTAATATAACCCTCATTACACCATAACAATGTACCCTTATATTAACATGTGATTACACTAATACTGCACCTTAATATAACCCTCATTACACCCTAACAATGTACCCTTATATTAACATGTGATTGCACTAATACTGCACCTTAATATAACCCTGATTACACCATAACAATGTACCCTTATATTAACATGTGATTACACTAATACTGCACCTTAATATAACCCTCATTACACCATAACAATGTACCCTTATATTAACATGTGATTACACTAATACTGCACCTTAATATAACCCTGATTACACCATAACAATGTATCCTTATATTAACATGTGATTACACTAATACTGCACCTTAATATAACCCTGATTACACCCTAACAATGTACCCTTATATTAACATGTGATTACACTAATACTGCACCTTAATATAACCCTGATTACACCCTAACAATGTACCCTTATATTAACATGTGATTACACTAATACTGCACCTTAATATAACCCTCATTACACCCTAACAATGTACCCTTATATTAACATGTGATTACACTAATACTGCACCTTAATATAACCCTGATTACACCCTAACAATGTACCCTTATATTAACATGTGATTACACTAATACTGCACCTTAATATAACCCTGATTACACCCTAACAATGTACCCTTATATTAACATGTGATTACACTAATACTGCACCTTAATATAACCCTCATTACACCCTAACAATGTACCCTTATATTAACATGTGATTACACTAATACTGCACCTTAATATAACCCTCTCCACTCTACTGAGACCGCTCTTATCAAAGTGACTAATGACCTAATCTCTGCTAAATCCAAAGGTCACTACTCCATATTAATTCTCCTTGACCTCTCTGCTGCCTTTGACACAGTTGATCATGCTCTCCTCCTTCAAACTCTTCAATCACTCGGTCTCTGTGACTCTGTCCTCTCTTGGTTTTCCTCCTATCTCTCCCAACGCTCATTTAGTGTCTCCTTTTCCAAGGATACCTCCTCCCCTCGCCCTGTCTCGGTTGGAGTTCCCCAAGGCTCTGTCCTTGGTCCCCTTCTATTTTCTCTTCATACTGCCTCTCTTGGAAAACTTATTGCCTCTTTTGGATTCAACTACCACCTGTACGCTGATGACACTCAGATATACCTCTCCTCACCGGACCTCTCCCCGGCCGTCCTGCAACGTGTCACTGCTTGCCTCTCTTCCATCTCTGACTGGATGTCGTCACGCTTTCTCAAACTTAACCTCTCTAAAACTGAACTCCTTGTCTTTCCTCCTCCTAATACTGATCCTCCTCTCTCACTCTCCCTTCAAGTCAGTGATATCCACATAAGTCCATCCCTACAAGCGCGCTGTCTTGGCGTCATACTTGACTCTGGTCTCACCTTTGAGTCTCACATCCAGTTTGTTGCCAAGTCCTGTAGGTTCCAACTCAAAAACATAGCCCGCATCCGCCCCTTTCTTACGCAAGATGCTACCAAGGAGTTTGTCCATGCTCTAGTAATTTCCCGCATGGATTACTGTAACTCTCTCCTGATTGGTCTCCCCAAAAGCCGTACTGCCCCGCTACAGTCTGTAATGAATGCTGCAGCTAGACTGATTTTCCTATCCAGTAGGTCCTCTCACACCTCGCCCCTCTGCCAGTCCTTACATTGGCTCCCTGTATCCTATAGGAGTCAATTCAAAGTGCTAACCCATACATTTAAAGCACTGAACAATTCCAGCCCCTCTTATATCTCTTCACTGATCCAGAGGTATGCCCCTCCTCGTACCCTCCGCTCTGCCCGCGACCACCTCCTGACCGCTGCTCGCACCCGTACGGCCAACTCACGCTTGCAGGACTTCTCACGGGCGGCTCCTCTCCTTTGGAATAACTTGCCTACTGCCATCAGACTCTCCCCTAGTCTTCAATCATTTAAGAAGGGCCTTAAAACCCATCTCTTCAGGAAAGCGTATGGCCTCCCAGAGTAATCTCTCCCTTACATACCTGTCTCTTGCTCTCTCCTATGGGATAGTGCTTTGCTCTCTTCTCCAGCTCTGCTTCACTCCTACCTGATATTTCCTATCCTAATGTTTCTAATACCCCACCTCCTATAGACTGTAAGCTCATTTGAGCAGGGTTCTCTTCAACCTATTGTTCCTGTAAGTTTTCTTGTAATTGTCTTATTTATTGTTACATCCCCCCCCTCAAAATATTGTAAAGCGCTACGGAATCTGTTGGCGTTATATAAATGGCAATAATAATAATAATAATTACACCCTAACAATGTACCCTTATATTAACATGTGATTACACTAATACTGCACCTTAATATAACCCTGATTACACCCTAACAATGTACCCTTATATTAACATGTGATTACACTAATACTGCACCTTAATATAACCCTGATTACACCCTAACAATGTACCCTTATATTAACATGTGATTACACTAATACTGCACCTTAATATAACCCTGATTACACCCTAACAATGTACCCTTATATTAACATGTGATTACACTAATACTGCACCTTAATATAACCCTCATTACACCCTAACAATGTACCCTTATATTAACATGTGATTACACTAATACTGCACCTTAATATAACCCTCATTACACCCTAACAATGTACCCTTATATTAACATGTGATTACACTAATACTGCACCTTAATATAACCCTCATTACACCCTAACAATGTACCCTTATATTAACATGTGATTACACTAATACTGCACCTTAATATAACCCTCATTACACCCTAACAATGTACCCTTATATTAACATGTGATTACACTAATACTGCACCTTAATATAACCCTCATTACACCCTAACAATGTACCCTTATATTAACATGTGATTACACTAATACTGCACCTTAATATAACCATCATTACAATCTAACAATGTACCCTTATATTAACATGTGATTACACTAATACTGCACCTTAATATAACCCTGATTACACCCTAACAATGTACCCTTATATTAACATGTGATTACACTAATACTGCACCTTAATATAACCCTCATTACACCCTAACAATGTACCCTTATATTAACATGTGATTACACTAATACTGCACCTTAATATAACCCTGATTACACCCTAACAATGTACCCTTATATTAACATGTGATTACACTAATACTGCACCTTAATATAACCCTGATTACACCCTAACAATGTACCCTTATATTAACATGTGATTACACTAATACTGCACCTTAATATAACCCTGATTACACCCTAACAATGTACCCTTATATTAACATGTGATTACACTAATACTGCACCTTAATATAACCCTGATTACACCCTAACAATGTACCCTTATATTAACATGTGATTACACTAATACTGCACCTTAATATAACCCTGATTACACCCTAACAATGTACCCTTATATTAACATGTGATTACACTAATACTGCACCTTAATATAACCCTCATTACACCCTAACAATGTACCCTTATATTAACATGTGATTACACTAATACTGCACCTTAATATAACCCTGATTACACCCTAACAATGTACCCTTATATTAACATGTGATTACACTAATACTGCACCTTAATATAACCCTCATTACACCATAACACTGTACCCTTATATTAACATGTGATTACACTAATACTGCACCTTAATATAACCCTGATTACACCCTAACAATGTACCCTTATATTAACATGTGATTACACTAATACTGCACCTTAATATAACCCTGATTACACCCTAACAATGTACCCTTATATTAACATGTGATTACACTAATACTGCACCTTAATATAACCCTGATTACACCCTAACAATGTACCCTTATATTAACATGTGATTACACTAATACTGCACCTTAATATAACCATCATTACACCCTAACAATGTACCCTTATATTAACATGTGATTACACTAATACTGCACCTTAATATAACCCTGATTACACCCTAACAATGTGCCCTTATATTAACATGTGATTACACTAATACTGCACCTTAATATAACCCTCATTACACCCTAACAATGTACCCTTATATTAACATGTGATTACACTAATACTGCACCTTAATATAACCCTCATTACATCCTAACAATGTACCCTTATATTAACATGTGATTACACTAATACTGCACCTTAATATAACCCTGATTACACCCTAACAATGTACCCTTACATAACACATGATTACACTGTAACACTGTACCCTAAAATAAAAGCTGATTACACCCTAAAATTGGACTCTATAATACCATGTTATTGCACCGTAACACTGTACTGTAGAACACCATGTGTTTACTCTAACATGCACCCAAATAATGTAAAACATTGAATATTTTACTGAATAAGTAACACATATATAATGTGTGTAATAATTGGTTAAACCGGTGAGATCCTCAATATAAAAACACAATATTCTATAGTGAGACCTGAAAGCCTTACTACAAGGTGTTTAGTCTAAAACGCGTGGAATATAAACCGACATTAAACTGCTCAGGTATAACTCTGGGTAAATCTATTTAATGCCCTCAGATGGGTAATAACCAAACTATTAGGAGTGATGGTATCGGTGTCTCTGTCTTAACATGTCCCTAAGCTCCAAGGAAGAATTAGGGCTGTTTTCGCAACAAAGCATTGGACGGTTTAAAGCTTTTATTGTATCGTAGATGGGGGAAAGAGCAGCATAGAGAGTTCTGCAGAGATGGACTTATGATACATTGTCAGATATTACATGCTTTCCTTCCCTCTCACGATTAAGTTAAAAAGGGTAACATTTATTAGAACTAAGGGTTGAAACATACAAACAGGACATGATCCCTTTATAAAAAACACCAGTCACCCGGCGTTCCTCCGATGGTCCATGGGGCTTGTCATTAAGCAGTGCATCTGAAAATTTAACATTATAAGGATTCATTTATTCCGTTGTTAATATTTTATTGGACATGTACAATTAATTTGATTATGAATTGAATTTTGTCTAAATTTCTGAATTGGGGAAACTGAAAAGAAGCAAAAACGTAACAAATAAAATCATTTTGGATCCATTCCTTTTGATAAGGATAGCAAATTAGGGAGTTATTCACTAAAAAACTGAAAGCACAAAATTAAGAAAAGAGCCCTTTTCTTAACGTCGATCTTTCAGCTGTTTAGTGGATAACTCCCTAAAGCCCTCTCTTTATGTGAGATTGCCATAAATATGAATGTCAAATCAGGGAGTTATCTGCTAAACTACTGAGAGAGTAAAATTAAGAAAGGGGCCTTTCCTTTGCTCTTCCAGCAATATATAACTCCCGAAGTTGGTACACTCATGTGGGAAAAATTTGGGATTAATAGAAATTAGAAAATTAGCGAATCTAAAAAAAATCTCAATCTTTTTTTTTTCCCCACACACATTTCTAATTTCCATTTTAGTGTTCTATTATTCTGTGATTTTTCTTTCCATATGAGTTATTTTTATTTAATCACGTATCTACAGGCGATACTCGAAAAATTAGAATATCGTGCAAAAGTTCATTTATTTCATTAAGGCAACGTAAAAGGGGAAACTAATAGTCTAATAGTGTACATAGAACAATATTGGACCTCAGAAAAGTATAAGCATGCATATGGACTCAGTACTTGGTTTGGGACCCTTTTGCAGCAATTACTGCCTCAATGCGGCGTGGCATGGAAGCTATCAGCCTTTGGCACTGCTGAGGTGTTATGGAAGACCAGGATGCTTCAATAGCGGCCTTCAGCATTGTTCAGTCTCATGTCTCTCATCTTTCTCTTGGCAATGCCCGATAGATCCTCTATGGGGTTCAGGTCAGGAGAATTTGCTGGCCAATCAAGCACAGTAACCCCATGGTCATTGAACCAGGCTTTGGTGCTTTTGGCAGTGTGGGAAGGTGCCAAGTCCTGCTGGAAAATGAAGTCAGAATCACCATAAAGCTCATCTGCAGAAGGAAGCATGAAGTGCTCCAAAATCTCCTGGTAGACTGCTGCGTTGACCCTGGACTTAATGAAGCACAGTGGACCAACACCAGAAGATGACAAGGCTCCCCAAATCAACACAGACTGTGGAAACTTCACACTGGACTTCAAGCATCTTGCAGTGTGTGCCTCTCCATTCTTCCTCCAGATGCTGGGTCCTTGGTTTCCAAATGAGATGCAAAAGTTGCTCTCATCAGAAAAGAGGACTTTGGACCACTGAGCAACAGACCATGCCTGTTTTTCTTTAGCCCAGGTAACACGCTTTTGACATTGTTTGTTGTTCTGGAGCGGCTTGACAAGAGGAATACGACATCTAAAGCCCATGTCCATGTATGTACGTAGTGGGGAATCGCGATGCAGCCTAGAACAAAAACTAACCCCATTCAACCCCCCAATAACGACAGACCACTTAGTATGGATGAACAGGCCACAGCATTTATTATCACAAACTAAATTACTGCATAACACATCCATAACTTTATTTATTAAATCTCTTCTTTTTCTGTAACCAAAAACGTTAGACATAAATAAGCATAAATTAACATATATACATATATAACTCCACACATAGTGTTATACAGTGACCCAACCGTCCTTGCCAATAAACATACAGTGGTTCCTAATCACCACTTCCTCTCACCTCCCCCCTCGTCATAAAAATCATATCTTTCTAATGCCCGCCATCAGCCGACCTTATCCACGCTCGATGTGCAGGAGACTTCAGGCAACCTAATGTTAACCTTTTGAAGCAGGGGAGGTTGAGACCTTAAAAACTTGTTCATCTCATTCCATATACTTAAACGTAACCCCTGAAACTCAATTGGCAAGGACATACCCCCGGCTAGCTGTGACTAAATAAACTAATAGGGCAGGCGGGAGGGAAGCTGTTTGCTGGCCCGAATCCCAAGTGGCACTGAGGTAAGACCTCCCCCACACTAACTTACACAGAACATAATCACACCTACAGACTCTTTCCCAACCAATCCCATGCATCTATCCCCACACTCCTACATGTGCCCTTGTCCGCTTAGCTGCGCTATCTCCCCAGGGCCTGAATCCGTCTGTGAGTGGTGGCTCTTGATGCACTGACTTCAGCCTCAGTCCACTCCTTGTGAAAGTCCCCAACATTTTTGAATGGCCTTTTCATGACAATCCTCTCCAGGCTGCAGACATCCCTGCTGCTTGTGCACCTTTTTCTTCCACACTTTTCCATTTCACATAACTTTCTATTAATGTGCTTTGATACAGCAATTTGGGAACATCCAACTTCCTTCGCAGTTACCCTTTGAGGCTTTCCCTCCTTATGGAGGTTGTCAATGATGGTTTTCTGTACAACTGTCAGGTCAGCAGTCTTCCCCATGATTGTGATTCCTACTGAACCAGACTGAGAGACCATTTAAAGGCTCAGAAACCCTTTGCAGGTGTTATGGCTTACTTAGCTGATTAGAGTGGGACACTGTGAGCCTAGAATATCGCACCTTTACACAATATTCTAATTTACTGAGATTGTGGATTTGGAGTTTTCATGAGCTGTAAGCCATAATCATCGCACTTATGACAAATCACGGCTTGAACTATCTTGCTTTGCTTGTAATGCGTCTCTCATATATTAGTTTCCACTTTTACGTTGCATTACTGAAATAAATAAACTTTTGCACGATATTCTAATTTTTCGAGTATCACCTGTATTTATTCTGCAGTTGCTTTTTTCCTGAGTTAAAGCGGCACTGTCATGCCGAATTCCGTTTTTTTTTTAACCCCCCTCCCGCCTCAACTACATCCAATCGACCCCCTAGTCACCCCCAAATGCCCCTATGCCCCCCACATTACCTATTTTTTATTCTTTATTTTCTGCCCGATCTTTATTCAGGGCGCCGCCATCTTTGTGTGGGTAGGTGAAGTCCCTATGGGACACGTCATCTACCCACACTACACAGACTGTGAGATTCCCGCACATGCCCAGTGAAACACCTGGACATGCGAACGGGAATTTCACCTATTCATTCATTCATCAGACAGACGAATGAATGAATAGAAAAAATCAGACGAACAAACTAACACTGTGTATCCGTGTTAGTTTGTTCGTTCAGTTTATTACAAGGAGGGAGCTACCGGCGTGCAGCTCCCTCCTTGTAATATGTAACTATAGAAGCGGCAGGGAGCAGAGCTCCCCACCACTTCATAAGCCCCCCAGGTCCCCCCCTCACTCTATGGGGGTCAATATGACCCCCATAATAGCACAAGGGAGATTAAAATCTCCCCAATGCCCCTACTCGCTATATCGCGAGTAGGGGCATGTCCACTAAACAGTGAGCAGCCTGTGGCTGCTCACTGTAAAAAAAAAAAAAAGGGTAATAAGGGGGGGACGGGGGGCCTACTGTCCTCCCCCGCCGGCCCCCACCCCTGGATGGCGGGTGGGGGCCATAATGGGAATGAGGGGGGACCTACTGTCCTCCCCTCAGGCCCCCACCCCTGGGCGGCGGGTGGGGGCCATAATAGTAATAAGGGGGGGGGACCTACTGTCCTCCACCCCCCGGCCCCCACCCCTGGGCGGCGGGTGGGGGCCATAATAGTAATAGGGGGGGGGGGGACCTACTGTCCTCCACCCCCCGGCCCCCACCCCTGGGCGGCGGGTGGGGGCCATAATAGTAATAAGGGGGGGGGACCTACTGTCCTCCAGCCCCCGGCCCCCACCCCTGGGCGGCGGGTGGGGGCCATAATAGTAATAAGGGGGGGGACCTACTGTCCTCCAGCCCCCGGCCCCCACCCCTGGGCGGCGGGTGGGGGCCCTAATGGAAAAAAGGGGGGGGGGACCTACTGTCCTCCCCCCGGCCCCCACCCCTGGGCGGCGGGTGGGGGCCATAATAGTAATAAGGGGGGGGTCTACTGTCCTTCCCCCCCCCCGGCCCCCACCCCTGGGCGGCGGGTGGGGGCCATAACGATAATGGGGGGGGACCTACTGTCCTCCCCCCGCCCCCACCCCTGGGCGGCGGGTGGGGGCACTAAGTAAATTCCCCCCCCCCCATCAAGGTGACTAGGGGTGCCCAAGCCCCTAGTCACCCACCCCCCACCCAAATAAAAAATGCCCCTTCCTACCCCCCTCACCCTAAAAAATAGTGAGGGGGGAATAAAATTGCTAACCTGTAAAGTAAAATTAAACTTACCATTCGACGTCTTCTTTTTTCTAAAATCTTCATTTTTCAGCCCCAAAAAAGGCCAAATAAAAAACCATCATAGCCGTCGAACTAAAAATAAAATAAAAAACCCGTGCGCAAAAAAAAAACCCGACGAAAAAGAAAAAACCCGAGCGCACACAAAAATAATCCATCTTCACCCATGGAGGGCTCCGCGCAGACTGAGCTCCGCAGGGCGGGGCAAGGCTTATAAAGCCTTGCCCCGCCCTGCAATTAGCCTAAGAACACTCTGATTGGTGGGTTTAAGCCAATCAGAGTGCTCTTTGTCATTTTACAAGCGTGGGAAAGTTCTTTGGAATTTTCCCACGCTTGTAAAGTGTCACAGAGCACTGTGATTGGATGGCTTGAAATCCATCCAATCACAGTGCTCTGTGTCATTTTACAAGCGTGGGAAAGTTCTTTGGAATTTTCCCACGCTTGTAAAATGACACAGAGCACTGTGATTGGATGGATTTCAAGCCATCCAATCACAGTGCTCTGTGTCATTTTACAAGCGTGGGAAAGTTCTTTGGAATTTTCCCACGCTTGTAAAATGACACAGAGCACTGTGATTGGATGGCTTTAAATCCATCCAATCACAGTGCTCTGTGTCATTTTACAAGCGTGGGAAAGTTCCAAAGAACTTTCCCACGCTTGTAAAATGACACAGAGCACTGTGATTGGATGGCTTTCAAGCCATCCAATCACAGTGCTCTGTGTCATTTTACAAGCGTGGGAAAATTCCAAAGAACTTTCCCACGCTTGTAAAATGACAAAGAGCACTCTGATTGGCTTAAACCCACCAATCAGAGTGTTCTTAGGCTAATTGCAGGGCGGGGCAAGGCTTTATAAGCCTTGCCCCGCCCTGCGGAGCTCAGTCTGCGCGGAGCCCTCCATGGGTGAAGATGGATTATTTTTTTGTGCGCTCGGGTTTTTTCTTTTCGTCAGGTTTTTTTTTTTGCGCACGGGTTTTTTATTTTATTTTTAGTTCGACGGCTATGATGGTTTTTTATTTGGCCTTTTTTGGGGCTGAAAAATGAAGATTTTAGAAAAAAGAAGACGTCGAATGGTAAGTTTAATTTTACTTTACAGGTTAGCAATTTTATTCCCCCCTCACTATTTTTTAGGGTGAGGGGGGTAGGTAGGGGCATTTTTTATTTGGGTGGGGGGTGGGTGACTAGGGGCTTGGGCACCCCTAGTCACCTTGATGGGGGGGGGGGGGGGAATTTACTTAGTGCCCCCACCCGCCGCCCAGGGGTGGGGGCGGGGGGGAGGACAGTAGGTCCCCCCCCCATTATCGTTATGGCCCCCACCCGCCGCCCAGGGGTGGGGGCCGGGGGGGGGAGGACAGTAGATCCCCCCCCCCTTATTACTATTATGGCCCCCACCCGCCGCCCAGGGGTGGGGGCCGGGGGGGAGGACAGTAGGTCCCCCCCCCCTTTTTTCCATTAGGGCCCCCACCCGCCGCCCAGGGGTGGGGGCCGGGGGCTGGAGGACAGTAGGTCCCCCCCCCTTATTACTATTATGGCCCCCACCCGCCGCCACAGGCTGCTCACTGCTTACTAGACATGCCCCTACTCACGGTATAGCGAGTAGGGGCATATTATTTACTAATACCAAGTCATTTTTACTTAGTGTTAGTAAATTTGGCTGAAAGACCAGTTTAGGTCTTTCAGCCTTTTAGTAGATAGCTCCCTGATACCGTGGGAATTAGGGAGTTATCTACTAAGCGGCTGCAAGATGCAGCCACAGCAATGAATAGGATCGGAGTTTCATTCATTTGAATGAAATTCCGATACGATCAAAGTACCGAATTGCATCCTAACACCAATGGAGAAACAGTGCTCATTCTGTTAGGATGCAATTCAGCAGTTTTGCCGGCGTTCTGTCTAAGTGACAGGACTTTCGGCATTACTGACAGGAAGCATTGTGGGAACTGGGAGGAAAGCTAGGGATCATGGGAAAATTGCTCTGACCAGCGGAAATGAAGCACACTTTGCTCCTCCGCTGGTCAGAGCTGGTCAAGCGGAGGAATCCCATAAGACAAAGAGTCCCTACTTTGTCTTATGGTTTTAAAGAAAACTAAAGAAGACAGGAAGAAAAGAATAACAGATCCTGAGAGAGGGGGAGAAGAGGAAGAGATTGAGGAAAGGTAAGTTCGGCATGACAGTGCCGCTTTAAGCCATGTAATGAAGGGCCCAGCTCATTGGCTGAGAGCCATCACTCAAATCATTCTTAAACAGTTTGACTCCGTACATTGTAGTGGTTATGGTGCTAGGAATATTTCTTTAAGGTTAACAAGGAAGAAAGAGGAGGAATGCTCCGAGATTGGCGTATATAGACTGGGCTGATCTCTGAGCACCATGTCTATTCAAGCTGGTTCACGTATTATTTATTTACTGTTAAAGGAGCAAAGAAAGACCGAGAATAGTATTCCCTCCCGTCGGAAATACAATCCCTCCTTTCCGTCACACTAGGAAAACATAGAACTCTAACGGATCCAAACGAGATCAGTAAAATCCAAGCCTTCTGATTGGCTGCTGCCAGTCCCCCCGTTCCTCTGCCAGCGCTGTTTGATTGTCAGTCTCTCCTCCTTTCTGGTTTTTGTTTATTGTGTGATGTGTATAAGGTTTTCAGGGAGATAACTGGATGAATGAATTGAAATTCTATAAATATTTAACTGGATCGATGCCTTTTTCTCTTACAGTGACATTTGCAATGAAGGGCTGCGCAACTCAGTCTGCCTGTAACCTGGAGCTGGAATTCCTTAATAAAGTCGTGTGTACTGACAAAGGCCACGGCTTGGACCTCTCCCTGCTGGTCATAGCCACCTGCCTCGGTATAAAGCTCCTGTACTGAGTATTACACTCCCCCTGCTGGTCATAGCCACCTGCCTCTGTATAAAGCTCCTGTACTGAGTATTACACACCCCCTGCTCGTCATAGCCACCTGCCTCTGTATAAAGCTCCTGTACTGAGTATTACACTCCCCCTGCTCGTCATAGCCACCTGCCTCTGTATAAAGCTTCTGTACTGAGTATTACACACCCCCTGCTCGTCATAGCCACCTGCCTCTGTATAAAGCTCCTGTACTGAGTATTACACACCCCCTGCTCGTCATAGCCACCTGCCTCGGTATAAAGCTCCTGTACTGAGTATTACACACCCCCTGCTCGTCATAGCCACCTGCCTCTGTATAAAGCTCCTGTACTGAGTATTACACACCCCCTGCTCGTCATAGCCACCTGCCTCGGTAAAAAAGCTCCTGTACTGAGTATTACACACCCCCTGCTCGTCATAGCCACCTGCCTCTGTATAAAGCTCCTGTACTGAGTATTACACACCCCCTGCTCGTCATAGCCACCTGCCTCGGTATAAAGCTCCTGTACTGAGTATTACACACCCCCTGCTCGTCATAGCCACCTGCCTCTGTATAAAGCTCCTGTACTGAGTATTACACTCCCCCTGCTCGTCATAGCCACCTGCCTCTGTATAAAGCTCCTGTACTGAGTATTACACCCCCCCTGCTCGTCATAGCCACCTGCCTCGGTATAAAGCTCCTGTACTGAGTATTACACCCCCCCTGCTCGTCATAGCCACCTGCCTCTGTATAAAGCTATTGTACTCAGTATTACACCCCCCCTGCTCGTCATAGCCACCTGCCTCTGTATAAAGCTCCTGTACTGAGTATTACACCCCCCCTGCTCGTCATAGCCACCTGCCTCTGTATAAAGCTCCTGTACTCAGTATTACACTCCCCCTGCTCGTCATAGCCACCTGACTCTGTATAAAGCTCCTGTACTGAGTATTACACACCCCCTGCTCGTCATAGCCGCCTGCCTCTGTATAAAGCTCCTGTACTGAGTATTACACACACCCTGCTCGTCATAGCCACCTGCCTCTGTATAAAGCTCCTGTACTGAGTATTACACCCCCCCTGCTCATCATAGCCACCTGCCTCTGTATAAAGCTCCTGTACTGAGTATTACACTCCCCCTGCTCGTCATAGCGACCTGCCTCGGTATAAAGCTCCTGTACTGAGTATTACACACCCCCTGCTCGTCATAGCCACCTGCCTCTGTATAAAGCTCCTGTACTGAGTATTACACCCCCCCCCTGCTCGTCATAGCCACCTGCCTCTGTATAAAGCTCCTGTACTGAGTATTACACTCCCCCTGCTCGTCATAGCGACCTGCCTCGGTATAAAGCTCCTGTACTGAGTATTACACTCCCCCTGCTCGTCATAGCGACCTGCCTCGGTATAAAGCTCCTGTACCGAGTATTACATACCTACTGCTCGTCATAGCCACCTGCCTCTGTATAAAGCTCCTGTACTGAGTATTACACCCCCCTGCTCGTCATAGCCACCTGCCTCTGTATAAAGCTCCTGTACTCAGTATTACCCACCTACTGCATAATACCGTGACTCTCATTTATTATTTGAAATGACATGAAGCCACTTTAGTAGAGAATCAAATCGATTTTATAGATAAAATAGATTTCTGGATTGTGTTCGAAAATATGTAAATTGGAAGTGTTTCGCAGAACATTTTGTTTTCCTTCTTTATTTTTACCATAGATAAATGTGAGATATTGAGCGAGGCCCAGACAGGTCCCACGGCACTGTACCCACAAACTAATAACTGTAATAACTGCTGGAGTTAATATTTACAGCTAATAATCCGTTTTCGGATACACTGCAGCCAATCAGTGCAGCGTGCTCCGCAGCCTCCTCTCTATTAGCGAGGCCCATATCGGTAGCTGGGTGTCTGAGTTTATAATACCGATGAGAAGAGCTGGGCCAATTTCAGTATATAGTGACTCCGACAAGATGGCGGGCCATATCCACATCAATGTCAAGCTTTGTTATTGGTTAATAAATTACTGGCAGGGTTACTGACTTAACTCTGAACTGCACAGAACTAACATCCAAATATCAGCACTTAATGTAAAATAACTGATCTGGGGAAGTTCTCCGACACAGCCTCTAATCACAGCCTGGCGACTTTAGCCTCCATCTTTGCCGTTCAGATTTCGATTTGCTATAATTTGAGGTTTGGTGAATAATCCTGTCTGTAAATACTATTTCATGAAACAAACCTGCTTAAAAAGCTCTGTCTTAAAGCGAAATACTAATATTATGATAGCTGGGATATTCTGTGATAATTGTAATACTCCTGAGTTTGAATCGCAAATATCATCCAGGCCAGCCTTCTGTTCTAAGTGTAAATATTAGGGATAATGGCGAGACCGTCTTGTATTTACCAGCCTCTCAGTGAGACATTCAGACTTTGAATTGAATGGCTTGTGGTTAAGGTGTCTACAGTACTCGGCACTGTACAATAAGCAGCCGAGTACACTGATTATCTACTTACCCTAAACAATGACCGCAATGACTGACTCTGTGCTGGGAAAGTATTACCCAGATGAAAGATGAGTTATTTATGATTTATTTATATTTACCGCCCAGATTATTGCACAATGAAGCCTTGATTCACAATAGCAGTCTCTGCGCTGTTTTGTAAATACATTTATATCTGCGTTGTTATATGTACAATTTCTGTAAAATCTGTATGTTTTGCTAATATCTGTTATAGTGCAGTTGTATAAACCTTGTCTCTTGACATTTTTTTACCTTAATTCTAAATAAAGAGGACACTAAACGTACACATTGTATATTAATGGTGTTAATTGTATTAACGCAGCCTCCTCAGGTGTATCTCCAGTTGGTATGTTCTTTTATATTTTCAGCTTGTGGTCTGGTCATGCAGTCACTATACTTTATTATACCAAAGAATGTATTCACTAAACAATTTATTGCAGCGAACGAAGAACTGAAATGGAAAAATAATTGAGTTAGAACAATGCTACAATGCTACATGTATATAGCGTGGATTCTCCAATCACAGCAAGTTAACTGTTATGCGAATAAACCCTCAAATCTTTCACACCTTTGCCTCTTCACAGCAACTTAAATATTTTAAAGTTTTTACTTTGTTTTCCGTAATTATGGGTTTAAGTGTCTGGAATGAGGAGGGGGGAGGAATGTAGTGAGCAATGCGTGCCTAATCATGCAATCACAAATAGGGAAACATCTTAATAAGTGTATTGCCCTGAAAGGACGAGAGTTAGAACAATCACATTCACAGTAAAACGGGACGGAACTTCATCCAGGCAGAGACAACCTATTCTTTCACTGTTAGGCCACGGCATCCACGGTCTGTCTGTCTGTCTGTCTCTTCCTTTGTTTCCTTAGATGTTCCTCCTCCATGGAGGCTTTAATTACCCCATTTCTAAATCTATAGACGGAGAGAATGTGGAAGATAAATAAAGACACGTATGAAGACACTTTATTTGCAACAAATTCCAGAATTCTCAGACAAAGAAAGCTACATGACTTGTTGATACCATCTGTTACAACATGAGCCATCCTTGGTATATCCTCTTCTACTTTTATACCTACAACCATAATTATGTTTCCTGTGTTAGCCCTTCCTATTAAATACAAAACAATACAGGATAGTGTACAGCGCATATCATAGTATGGAGTGTATTATAGGTCCATACCCTTTACTATATTAAAATATACTGCATGTAAGTGTGCATAAAAATGTATATACCCTGTATGCTGTAGTAGGTATCACTGCAAGGGTACAACAAACACTTTGATAGGGCAGTATAGTCTTTACAATATATTGCTATAAAATCAGAAGACATCCATTAGTTATCACACTCACATTTCTCTGTCTTTATAACTGGCTCCGGTAATTCAGCTTTGGTGTTATATTATAGCTTTAACTGACGTTTTAGAGATTACTTGGTCCTCAGTAGTGAAACACAGGAGAGGCATACCTACCACCTTCATTGCCATTTTAAAAACGGGTGGCCATATTAAAACGTCCATACTCCATATTAAGTAAGGGCAATGATACATAGATCAAAAACAAATAGAAATCAGTGTAAGAAAAAATAAATAAATATTTCAAAGAGAGAAAATAAGTAAATAAATCATTTCTTTCAAGAAGAAGTACAATATGAGAGGAAATACCATAATAAATGTTAAAGACAATCTATAAAAAAAATCCCTAAAGTCATATAATCATATCTATACACGTTATATGTGTTTGAGCCATTTGGAGAGAGAATTTACATATCAAAGATCCATTTCTTCTCTGTTTTATTAATTATCTTTATTTAGTCGCCTCCTCTCACGGCTTTTTAACTTTCTGTATTCCCATTAAGTGCATCTGTTTATAATCACCATTCTGAAATTCATTAAAATGTGCAGAGACTAAAATATGCTTTATGGGAATACAGTAAGTTAATAGTAAGCTCACGTGGTCAGTGACACCTCATAGGAACGTTCTGCATTGCTGTTAGTGAGGTTTCTGTGATATACTAAAGTTATTACCTGTAGTATTTGATTGAGTGTGGGGCTTCAGGTAAAACATCCTCTGCGTTTCTGTGCCTCCCCCTTTAGTATGGAGCAGCAGAGAAGCAGTTACAGTTTTTGGTAAAATATTATTCTTGGGGCGAAACATTAAAAGATGTTTCATCACACAGAGATATATACAGTTGCAAGAAAAAGTATGTGAACCCTTTGGAATGATATGGATTTCTGCACAAATTGGTCATAAAATGTGATCTGATCATCATCTAAGTCACAACAATAGACAATCACAGTCTGCTTAACCCCTTAACGCCGTTACGGCGTTCTATGCCGTCGCGGCTTTAAAGCCTTTGCGGCGGCATAGAACGCCGTAACGGCTTGCAGCCCAGGAGGTCCGCCGCGATCCTCTTCTGGGGGGCTGCCTCAGAGCCCAGGCAGCCCCCCCGCGGCAAATCAGGCCCCCTCAAAGAGCGATCACATGGCCCCCTATAGCTGGCTGTGGATCTGCCAGCAGGGGGGCTGTCTGAAATATCAGACAGTCCCCCTGCTGGTGGGAAGAATTAAAAAAAATAATTAGACGTGTAAAATTAAAATAAATGCATTTTTATATATATAATATATGTATATATATTATATATATAATATATATATACATATTATATATATATAACGTCATGCGTAATGTATTTTAATAGTAATATTAGTATATATATATATTAGTATTAAAATACACTTAGAGTGACGTTACATATATATAATATGTATATATATTATATATATAATAGATATATACACATATATTATATATATATACATATAATTACAATAATAAATAAATACAATTATTAAATAAATAAATAAAATATTGAAACAAAATTTAAAATAAATTATATATTCATATATAATTTTATTCTAACTGTATTTTGTTATTAAAAAATATATATTGGTAACAAAATACACTTAGAATGACATTCTAGATATATCTATCTATATATAAAATATATATAGAGAGATAAATACATATAATTACATAATAGATTACATTAGTATACACGTAGAATTTAAATACCTATAAATGCATATATATTAAAATTCTACGTGTATATTTAAGTAATCTTTTAACATAATTATGTCATTTGATTAATTAAAATTTGATTGACATGCCTGACAACACAGGGAGAAAGTGCAGAGAATTTAATTCGCAAGCACTATATTTGACCCTGTAACTCTCCAAGACATCATAAAACCTGTACATAGGGGGTACTGTTTTACTCAGGAGACTTCGCTGAACTCAAATATTACTGTTTAAAACTGGTAAATTATAATACAACGATGATATTTTAAGTAAAAGTGAAGTTTTTTGCATTTTTTACAAACAAACGGCACTTTTATGGACTATATTATTGTTGTAATATGTTTTACTGTTTTAAAACACTAATATTTGTGTTTAGTGAAGTCTCCCGAGAATAACAGTACCCCCCATGTACAGGTTTTATGGTGTTTTGGAAAGTTAGAGAGTCACATATAAGGCTTGCATTTCATTTTTTTCACATTGAAATTTGCCAGATTAGTTATGTTGCCTTTGAGACCGTATGGTAGCCCAGGAATAAGAATTACCCCCATGATGGCATACCATTTGCAAAAGTAGACAACCCAAGGTATTGCAAATGGGGTATGTCCAGTCATTTTTAGTAGCCACTTAGTCACAAACACTGGCCAAATATTAGTTTTTTGCTTTTTTCACACAAAAACAAATATGAACGCTAACGCAAACTGGTGGCAAGTGGCATCTTGGCAGCTGCACGCTTGACTTTTCTCAGTTCATGGGCAGTTATTTTGCGCCTTGGTTTTTCCACACGCTTCTTGCGACCCTGTTGACTATTTTGAATGAAACGCTTGATTGTTCGATGATCACGCTTCAGAAGCTTTGCAATTTTAAGAGTGCTGCATCCCTCTGAAAGATATCTCACTATTTTTGACTTTTCTGAGCCTGTCAAGTCCTTCTTTTGACCCATTTTGCCAAAGGAAAGGAGGTTGCCTAATAATTATGCACACCTGATATAGGGTGTTGATTTCGTTAGACCACATCCCTTCTCATTACAGAGATGCACATCACCTAATATGCTTAATTGGTAGTAGGCTTTCGAGCCTATACAGCTTGGAGTAAGACAACATGCATAAAGAGGATGATGTGGTCAAAATACTCATTTGCCTAATAATTCTGCACACAGTGTATAAATATTTGATATGGAATGAAAGCCCTGTTTCTCCTGAACAAAATGATATATAATAACTGTGGGTGCATTTAATATGAAAGATGGGAACTACGGGTGAACAGACATATAGCGCAAATACCAGTTTTTGTTTACGTTTTGTTTTGAACGTGCACTATTGACTCCGTCCTGAAGGGGTTAAACTAATAACACACAAAGAATGAAATGTTGCCATGTTTTTATTGAACACACCATGTAAACATTCACAGTGCAGGTGGAAAAATATCATAATAAATGTTAAAGACAATCTATAAAAAAAATCCCTAAAGTCATATAACCATATCTATACACGTTATATGTGTTTGAGCCATTTGGAGAGAGAATTTACATATCAAAGATCCATTTCATCTCTGTTTTATTAATTATCTTTATTTAGTCGCCTCCTCTCACGGCTTTTTAACTTTCTGTATTCCCATTAAGTGCATCTGTTTATAATCACCATTCTGAAATTTATTAAAATGTGCAGAGACTAAAATGCACTTTATGGGAATACAGTAAGTTAATAGTAAGCTCACGTGGTCAGTGACACCTCATAGGAACGTTCTGCATTGCTGTTAGTGAGGTTTCTGTGATATACTAAAGTTATTACCTAAGATCTTTGGTTTTTACTATATATTGGGGCTGATGTGTACTGTAGTCATTGCTGCCGCCCAGTGATGGGAGTGAGCGCAGGACTTATCTTTCTGCTAAAGTTATTACCTGTAGTATTTTATCTGACACATCGGGCAAAATTTGGTTGGGTTTTGTTCAATTTGTTCATCTTGGGGTAACTTAAGACAGCAAGAGATTTTAGGTTCTTGAAGTCTTGATGGTGGTCAGCTACCGGATTGGGCGCTGCTAAACATGACATGGTGACACTGAGTCCCCATATTTGTTTGCTGAGGTAGGTGATTTTAAGTAGCCTTATAAAAAGTAAAACTGTAGTTGTGTGCGCTGTTCCCTAATCTGTTGATATGTTTTATAAGATAAGAAGGAAATAGATGTTTCTTTGCTTTTTCTGTTGGATGGTTAGGTGGAAGGTCTCTGAATTTTTGCTGGAAAATGACGTTTCACTTTTTTTATTTTAATATGTCCTCCCCCTCTCTCTCTATATTATTATTATTATTAACCCCACTCATCAGGGACATCAGATCCCATCAATTATATAATGGAATCGGCTGGGGGGGACATTAGGTATTCCCTGCCTATTATATAGAAACCCCACCCACCCATGAGTAAGGGGCTGGGGAGGCACTATTTAATTAGAAGCTCCCACCTACTGACCTGATTTGTTCAGAGTGAGGTAGAGGACGCAGAGCCCATAGCCAGGCAAGATAACCCATGGATCAGCCCTGGTTTTCTCATTACCCTATAACTCTCTTGTAAGCTGTCAGGGTGTCTCACTGTCTCGACGGGGCAAGACACTTGTCCTCGGACGCTTGAGTTGAGCGGACACCTGGATGTTCGGGTCCGGCGGGTACGGCCAAACTTTCGGAAAAAAGTCCGGGTTCGGGATCGAACTTGACCCCGAACCCGAATCCCATTGAAGTCAATAGGGACCTGAACTTTTGGGCACAAAAATGGCTCTTAAAAAGTCCTGGAAAGGGCTAGATGGCTGCAAAAGGAAGTAAAATGGGGGTAAGAGTAGGACAATTTTCCCACGCTGTGTAATTTGACTCATAACACTCTGATTGGCTACTTTATGCACCAATCAGAGTGTTATGAGTCAAATTACACAGCATGGGAAAGTTCTGTGGAATTTTCCCACGCTGTGTAAAATGACACAGAGCACTCTGGTTGGTTACTTTCAATCCACCAATCAGAGTGTTGTTATGAGTCAAATTACACAGCGTGGGAAAATTCCAAAGAACTTTCCCATGCTGTGTAAAATGACATAGAGCACTCTGATTGGTGGATTTCAAGCTAACCAATCAGAGTGCTGTGACAGGTAAATGTAGAGACTTACCTGTCAGTGTCTACATTTACCTGTCAGAGCACTCTGATTGGATGGCTTAAACCCACCAATCAGAGTGCGGGGCAAGGAGCCCTCCATGGGTGAAAATTGATTAATTTTTTTGCGCTCGGACGGGAGGGGGGGGCAATAGGTCCCCCCTTTAGTTTAAAAGCCCCCAGTTGCGTATCGCAGGTGGGGGTTCAGGAGGGTGAAATGTTTTTGTTTTTTTAACAGTGAGCAGCCAAAGGCTGCTCACTGTTTAATAGACATGCCCCTACTCGCGGTATAGCGAGTAGGGGCATAATTTAAAAATACTAAGTAACCAGCTTATATAGAGGCTGGGCCACATGCTGCACTGGCCAATCATAGCCATGCCATTAGTAGGCATGGCTGTGATGGTTTCTAAGGGCACACAAGTCAAACGCTTGTTGATTGGCTGGCCTGCAGCCTTTCAAAACGCGTCATTAAATCGCTGAACACCGAACTCCAACCCGAACATACACTGATATGTCCGTGTTCGGGTCTGGGGTCCAAAAAACGTAATGTTTGGTACGAACCCAAACTTTTCAGTCCGGGTTCGCTCAACTCTACAGACGATTTAAGGTTACATAATAAAATTCCATTCTCTGCCTGCCCGGGCCTCACATTTCCGGCGTCTGCAAAGGGTCACCAGCTGCTCGTGGATGTGGAGATTCCCACTTTGGTCAAGAAGGGAGCAGTTCTATTTGCATAGGACGACATAGACTTAATCAGCTCTTTTTTCCTGGTCAGAAAGAAGACCAGAGAGTTCAGGCTGGTCATGAATCTGCGGCAATTCAACACCTTTTTTGTTGAAGGGCATTCACCTCCTTCGCGACTCCATTTGGATCTGTAGGACGCATATCTGTTGGTGCCGATATATCCTACAAGCCGTCGCTACCCATGTTTCCTCTGGAAAAGCAGGACCTGCCAAGTCACAGGTTTACCCCTTGATCGAAGCTCGGCTCCATTGTACTTCACCTTTTTATTTGAGTCCCTGGATTTCATGGTGGATCTGGAGAAATCTGCCTTCATCCCACTTTGGGTGGTCGAATTCATGCATGGGAAGCGGACTACCATATCAATGGCCTGGAGTTGATTGCGGACTCATCCTCGATCCGCTGCCTAGTGAACCACCTGTCAGACATTCCTGAGAATGGATAACGTCTCGGCGGTGCATTACATCAACCGCATGCGCTGTGGTAGATGCCGTCCTCTAGGAATGACTGTCTCAGGGAGCTTTTACATTCCCTCCTTTTGCTTTGATTGCAAGAGTCCTGTTACAGATACACCACCAGCAGGTATCATTGGTGCTTCTGACTCCGCTCTGGCAGGGACAGGCCTGGTTTTACAGGCCTCCTATAATTGTAATACCTGGATCCGCTCCTCCTCTCATCGATCCCAGACCTGACCTCCGATCGAAGAACAACATGCACCACCTTGTGTTGGTGTGCTGCCTTCTTTCTGGATTACCTGGAAGGTTGGCAGCCTATCGCGGACAGCTAGGGAGCTCCTATGGGACTCTTGGGGCCCTGGGACTTGGTGGTGCTAATTATCCGCTTGGAATACTTGGTGTCATTGGTGCCTGGAGCAGAGTACTGATCTGTTAAGTCCCCTGTATCCAGTGTTCTGAATTTCCTTTCTCCTCTTTTGACCAAGGAAGATCGTGCTGTTCTGTTAACGTAGCCAGGTCAGCTATCTTAGTGGCTCACGTGCCACTTCTAGGTCCGCCTATCGGACAGGACCCACTGTTGCATTAGGTGACTACATGTCTTTTTGGAGTACTTTTCAATATCTAACTAACCTTTTTGACTCTGTTTATCTTGTTTCAGTTTAATATGGTGCCACATTTGAAATTCTCTCTCGGCTGAATGTTGAATTAATTATTTCCAAGGACTTGCGTTACACTGCATTGTTTTATTCTGATTGTTATTCTGTTTTGTCGCAGTTTGAAAGAGGAAATAATGTGTGGGGAGGGGAGTTTTAATGTACCTAACTTTTTCTGATTGGTTGTTTTCTCTCTGTGTTAACGTGCTGCTGTGGAGTTCAAGTGAATAGAGACTTAAGCAAATATTTGCCTCCGATCATTAATAAAATTAAGATTATAGGTACACTACAGCTAGCATAATCTACAATTCCCAGATTTTACTATTAACATGACGTAAAGTCATGATTTTATTAAAGACATGGAGGCGAGTATTATGCATCACTCTTTCTTTATTCCCTCAGCAGCAAAGATAGAATTAGACATGTGCAATTCGTTTCAGTCCGAATGTAAATTCGAACGAACTTCGACACTTCGGAACTTCGGCACTTCGGACATTCATAAGCTTCCGAATGTCCGAAGTGCCGAAGTTCCGAAGTGTCGAAGTTCCAAAGTGGCCGAAGTTTTAAAGTTTCGAAGTGCTGCTATCCCGAAGATCCGAAGTGCCGAAGTGTCGAAGTGCCGAAGTGTCAAAAGAAATCAAGAGAGAGGGAAGGGAAATTATGTGAATGATTACAGGAATTTTAACCAATAAGCTAATTCCTTTTGTGCAATGTAATTCTTGCTTGCCCAATCTGGTTTCACTATTCCCTGTCCAATGAAATTAGCAAATTTTTTGTTTGATGTTAGAGGACAGCCAATTAATGGTGATTTTGTCACTGACACTTGGCCAATGAAAGCACACATAGTGTCATGCCTTAACTATGGTATCCTCTTACTTCCTGGTTCCACGGAGCTTAGCCACACCCCTTTATGACACGGTCTCCTTATTTAATCCGACCGCACCAGCTGATCGACGCTGGATTATTGAACTACGTTCCGTACTCACGAACCGGCTACAACATCGTTGTGAAAGCCCTCTGTTACCGGACCGGACTGGAAGACTTCAAGTTCCCTTCACCTCTCCTCATCCACGACTAAAGCTGAACTCTCTCCATTCAGGATAACCGCCTCTGAGGAGATCTCGGGAACCAGTGTTCTATGTGCCGGAAGCTAAGTAAAACCTCTGTGTAACGGATCACCTGGCACCCCAACTTGGTACCTCCGTTAATGGATGCTCCTAGTGCTTCCTGAGGACTCCAAGCACTCTGGCAGACACCATAATCACCGAATCCGAGAATCCTTTAAATTCTCCCAAGCGTATGAATGCTGTAGAATATTGAATAGGAACCATACGAATAGGCTTGTACTCCTAGCAGTCAACTGGAACAGCATACAATAAATCCTTCCCCCAATAATGAGACGACACATCACTTTGAGGGTAAAACAGGAACTCTGGACTGGCACATCCAGCCTGGCTTTTATTTCCATCTTACACATTTAAGCCTGCCCACAGGGGAGGTGTAAAATATCCAATAGCATAGATGTTACCTCCCACACATCTCCTCCCCTTAGATTAACACTTAACCCAATTACACATACAGTTAAAACATACTTTCTACCCAACTTTCATAACTCTAAAACCATACATCACATTCACATAAAAATACATATCCACAATCAATCCATTCAGAGGAACAACATATTAAAAAATGGCATGAATCCGACCAGGGGTTCAAAAGTTACCAAAAGTATCTTTTGTTCCTTTCTGGCTGGCAGAAAAACATCCCCACAATGCACCCTGGTTTCCTCCCTTCTGCCCTGGAGTTAATTGGAGAAGTAATCCAATTACCCAGGACTAAAGGCAGACTCCATTAACCACATGGTTGCAAAACGACATAAAACACTTTAAAATACATAAAGTCACATTTACACATAACACACAGACATTTCACCTATCCCCAGATAGCTGGGATCTGCACGCACAAAACTACCGAATAGCGCGCAGATCCTACTCACACAGTACAATTGCCATGGAGCTAAAGTCTTTCCCATAGTCTTTCATTATATGAATAGGCTCCATGGTATGGCTATCTGGGGTATCACATTCCCATAAAGTCTGGTCCATAGTCCAAAGGCAAGAGGCGGGCAATCAGCCCCCTCCAAGGACACGTGGCGAGGTCGGTTTCGCCACACTTCTCCCCTTTACCCCCCAGACTAACAGGGTACTTGACCTCCTGCCGGTCAGTGCCCTTGTTAGTCCAGCAGCCCACCCACAAGACAGAAACAGCAGAGCAGCCCACCCACAATAAACAGTTACTACACCTGGGTGAGGGAGAATCTTGTCCAGGTTCAGGTGCCTCACCACGGCTGTGTGGGGGACTGGTAGGCTGCCTTGGTAGGTTGCTGAGGGGGCAGAGACCAGCGGTACTCTGTCCTGTTGCCAGCACTACCACGGGAGTAGTCTGGTTGGAGCCTGGTTGCTGGAGACCGACTGTCTCCCCTTTAAATACACCGCTCTGCTGCTGGAGACCGACTGTCTCCCCTTGAGTTACACCGCTCTGCTGCTGGAGACCGACTGTCTCCCCTTGAGTTACACCGCTCTGCTGCTGGAGACCGACTGTCTCCCCTTGAGTTACACAACTCTGCTGCTGGAGACCGACTGTCTCCCCTTTAGTTACACAACTCTGCTGCTGGAGACCGACTGTCTCCCCTTTAGTTACACAGCTCTGCTGCTGGAGACAGACTGTCTCCCCTTTGGCTAAACAGCCCTGTTGTGGGGGGGCAGGACCGACCGTCCCTACCCCCTGTGCTGGAAGTGCAGAGACCACGGTCCCATCTGCACAGGTGTGGGGCTTACAGTCTCCCCCTGGTACATTAAGCTGCCGCTGGGGAGAGATGGTAACCAGCTCCTCTCCCATTAGAACACTCTGCCGCTGGGGAATGGAGACTGGGCTCTCTATTCCCTGTACGTTAATGATCCGCCGCTGGGGAGAGGTGGTAACAATCTCCTCTCCCATGTATACTTCCCGTCTCTGCGGAGGGAGACCGACTGTCTCTCCTCCCAGCACAGAGTCCTGCTGTGGGGGAAAGGGGGCTGGGCTCTCTATTCCCTGCTGGATACTCTGCCGCTGGGGAATGGAGACCGGGCTCCCAATTCCCAACAAATCACACTGCCGCTGGGGAGGGAGGACGGCTCCTTCAGCTCTCTGTAACTTGGGCGCAGAGACCACGGTCCCATCTGCGCTGGTGTGGGGCTTACGGTCTCCCCTTGGTGGGTTAGGCTGCCGCTGGAGAGAGGGTGTAACAAGCTCCTCTCTCTGAACTGTAACCTGCCGCTGGGGATCTGGGCCGACTGCCCAGCATCCCTGTAGGGCCGGTAGAGAGACCTCGATCCCATCTCCACCTGCCATCTGTGGGTCTCTCCAGGACCAGTCTATGAGGTCCCCTACTTCTGCAACTGGTAGTGAAGCAGGGGGTACCTCTGCCGCGTTTTCCCAGCTATAGGCTAGCAGGTCTGGGTCTGCCACCCAGTTTTCCCGGTCTGCGTCCCTGCTCTGCGGCTGGCAGGAATTTAATAGTTCTACATAGTCCATCTCCAGCTCTCGTTCCATGGCAGCGAAACGGCGGAGGTCTTCTCCCAGTCCAATAGATCTCGGGCCCTGTATCATCTCACCTCGGTAATGAAAGATAGCCCAGTACCGTGACTCTGCTGGACTGCCGAAGTCGACATCCTCCACTAAGGCTTTCCACAACAGGCCAGGGCTTGTGTAGTTCTCCCCCTCTGGCTGGATGCCCTCTGCCCTCCACGTCTCTGGCTGGACAGTGCACCACCACAGTGCCCGGTATGAGGCGTCCAGGCTCAGTTCCCTTTCCACGAGGTACTCGAGTTGTCTTACCCGCTGCCCTCCAGGTTGGTCTCCCAGAAGTGGCATCCGCCAGGCCATTTGTTCCTCCAACTGGTATGCGACACCAGGAAGGCGCTGCTGCCGTTGATACTGGACTTCCTCCAGGGCATCGTACCATAATTCTTTCCGGGCATTATCTCTCCATTCTAATTCATTCTCTTCCTCAGGTGTGTGTGTTGCCCAGGGGTCTACGAACCCCATTTTCCCAAATCTTTGTGTAGACAGGGACGCTGTAGGCACACTAGCGTCGCCCTCAATTTGTAAATCCAAACGTACTGTCTCTCCGAGCTGCTTTACCTCGCACTAGGACGCCATCCCACCGCTTGCCACCAATGTAACGGATCACCTGGCACCCCAACTTGGTACCTCCGTTAATGGATGCTCCTAGTGCTTCCTGAGGACTCCAAGCACTCTGGCAGACACCATAATCACCGAATCCGAGAATCCTTTAAATTCTCCCAAGCGTATGAATGCTGTAGAATATTGAATAGGAACCATACGAATAGGCTTGTACTCCTAGCAGTCAACTGGAACAGCATACAATAAATCCTTCCCCCAATAATGAGACGACACATCACTTTGAGGGTAAAACAGGAACTCTGGACTGGCACATCCAGCCTGGCTTTTATTTCCATCTTACACATTTAAGCCTGCCCACAGGGGAGGTGTAAAATATCCAATAGCATAGATGTTACCTCCCACACATCTCCTCCCCTTAGATTAACACTTAACCCAATTACACATACAGTTAAAACATACTTTCTACCCAACTTTCATAACTCTAAAACCATACATCACATTCACATAAAAATACATATCCACAATCAATCCATTCAGGGGAACAACATATTAAAAAATGGCATGAATCCGACCAGGGGTTCAAAAGTTACCAAAAGTATCTTTTGTTCCTTTCTGGCTGGCAGAAAAACATCCCCACAATGCACCCTGGTTTCCTCCCTTCTGCCCTGGAGTTAATTGGAGAAGTAATCCAATTACCCAGGACTAAAGGCAGACTCCATTAACCACATGGTTGCAAAACGACATAAAACACTTTAAAATACATAAAGTCACATTTACACATAACACACAGACATTTCACCTATCCCCAGATAGCTGGGATCTGCACGCACAAAACTACCGAATAGCGCGCAGATCCTACTCACACAGTACAATTGCCATGGAGCTAAAGTCTTTCCCATAGTCTTTCATTATATGAATAGGCTCCATGGTATGGCTATCTGGGGTATCACATTCCCATAAAGTCTGGTCCATAGTCCAAAGGCAAGAGGCGGGCAATCAGCCCCCTCCAAGGACACGTGGCGAGGTCGGTTTCGCCACACTCTGTGATAAGCGTTGCATCTCTAAGCTGTTATTTCCTGTCTCCAAAGTCCTTCGATAAAACAAACCCGTTACAGCTAACTTCAACTCATACTTTATATCAGTTAGCTGCATCTGTCTTGCTTCAGTTAAAGCCTATGGAACAGCTATTGTAACTTCTTATCACCTAAACACTACTAAGAGACTCTTTCTGATTCAGTGTCTGCTAATTACTACCTTTTACTACTTAAAGCTACAGTGCCTGTAATTGTGGACTTCAGTTATCGTTTTACTACTTAAAGCTACAGTGCCTATAATTGTGGACTTCAGTTATCGTTTACTACTTAAAGCTACAGTGCCTATAATTGTGGACTTCAGTTATCATTTACTACTTAAAGCTACATTGCCTATAATTGTGGACTTCAGTTATCGTTTACTACTTAAAGCTACAGTGCCTATAATTGTGGACTTCAGTTATCGTTTACTACTTAAAGCTACAGTGCCTATAATTGTGGACTTCAGTTATCGTTTATTACTTAAAGCTACAGTACCTGTAAATTGGAATTAAAGTCAATACCTTTTACTTTTTTTTTTTTTTTTGAATTCTTTATTTTTGTTGTGCAGGGTGTTACAAGGTAGCGACATACGCCACATCAGCGTGTTAAGAGATGTACTGGAGTTTGACAGTGGCATGAGGAAGTGCACATTTTTTGTATTTTTAAGCATAGCTAAACGGTGAACTTAGCAATAGTAAAGTAAAGTAAAGTAGGGCGGTCAACGTTTAACAGTTCTAGATTAATGTTAAACATTACATGGAAAAAAACACAACATGTTTACAATGCCACCACAGCATGTAGGAATAAACGATGTATCGTAATGTAACTAAAGTGAGTAGCATTCAGAGAATTCTGCACATTTTTGTATATATCAACGTAGCTTGACAGACTGATTAACTGGTTCAGCTCAGCTGAGTTGGAGAGGTACAAGTTTAACTATAGAACAAGAAGAAAAAAAAAATATATAAATAACTTGAATAACTCGAAGAGTGGTTCTAGGTGATGGAATGTGTGATTGATTTTGCTCAATCTGACTATGTGGGCGCTGTCTGTGTAGCAGGTCAAGTAAGTTGGGGTCTTGCTAGTCAGGCACGGGATGGGGCTACGTAGGTTATATGCCTATATAGCGGTATACCAAAAAGGGAAAAGAAAAAATGTGTGCCCTGTTCTACTTTTCTGGGCATAGAGGTTACGCTGAGGTCTTGGGGTAGGCATCCTAATCCAGCATGCCAACTGTGCCGGTGGTTGATGGCCATATTCTATGTGGAGGCGTTAGTAGGCCAAAGACGTAATGAGTAGTTGGGGGGTTAGCCCCGTGGCTAGTTGCTTGAGCGCTACGTATGCCCGGGAGAGACATGCACCTCAGTATGCTGTGCCTCTTGCGCGTTACTGTGACTTAAAGTGTTAGCTTAATGTCATGTAGTTTCTGAATGAGGGCATAAAACAAAGCAAATAATAATAACATAACATAACACAAGGAAGAGCTTGGGTCTCTGGGTATGCAATCAGTGGTGTCCCCGCAAGAACATCAGGTATCCCGGTCTGTGTCCAGGCCGGCTTCCGGGCTGTAGGCCAATGTTGTCGTTTAGCCGATGTTCTCGGAGTGCTTTATGGGGTAGTCTTTGATCTGGAAAGCGTTCATGTTATACTTTACAGTCCAGGGGACCTCAACAAAGTGATAGGTGCGGATCTTTAAGTCCACCTACGGTGTCAGCGCGAGCTCGCCGGTAGGTCCGTTTGGGGAGTTCTCGGGACAAATGATCTGGATGTGGCCGGATTCCACGTATGGGAGTTGTTGGGCATGGCAGGCTGCAGTATGGCATCTTGCGGGAGGCCCCAAGCCGCCAGGTGCTTTTTTGCCTCGGGTAGGTCGGTTATGAGATATGTGTCCGTCCCATGGAGCACCTGTATTTTGCGGGTTGGGCGCCACTGATATTGTATGTTATGTGCGCGGAGCAGGGTAGTGAGTGGCCTGAGGGTTGCGCGCCATTGCATTGTTCCCCTAGATAGGTCCGTGTAGAACGAGAGGGACATGTCTTCAAAGGCATAAGGTGTGTTTCCCCTGGTGGCTGCCATGATGGCCATTTTATCTTGGCGTTTTTGGAATTTAACTATAATGTCCCTGGGTGCTGTCGCTGGGGCCGTCGTGGGTTTGGGTATACGGAATGCACTGTCAATGCTAATTCCCTTGGCCTGTCTTGCGGGTAGTATCGTGCTTACCAGGCGTCGAATGAGGTGAGGCACCTCAGCATCAGAGACAGAATCCGCTATACCTCGGATTTTGAGGTTTTGGGCCCGCCGCGTGTCCTCCATTGCCGCCATTTTGTGTTCCGTTTGTATGCATTGCAGTTGTAGGGTAGCGATATCTTTCTGTACAGTTGTAAGTCGCTGTTCGTGGCTCAAGGAGTCTCTCTCGACTGCATCCACCCGGTCCGACAGGCCTTGGATGTCTCTCTTCATTTCCGCCATGTCGGCCTGGATGCCCCGCCGAAGCTCTGCCAACAGCTCCCTCATCTCCATTTTCGTGACCGGTGCAGCATCCGCCTGTACCGCGGGTAGTGTCGGCGGTCTCGAGGCGGGTAAGGCCACTTCTTCTTGGTCTGAGAGTGGGTCGTCGGAGTTAGTGAAGTCGTCCATGTAGCCTGTGTAATCCGCCATGTTAGGTTCCAGGGCTCCCTGTGCTCTCCGCCACAGGTCTCCAATACTGGCACCTGGACGCGTGCCGTCCGATTTTAGTTTTTTGCTTTTCTTCCCCATGCTGACTAGTTTGTTGGGGTGATCAGCTTGTTTTGTACGATTTTGGGGGGTGATATTTTGTAGTTTGTTGGAAAATACGCTTGTAAAATCACGGAGCTCGTCGGAGTTGCGACCACTCTGTTCGGCTGTTGGCTCCGCCCCCAATACCTTTTACTTTTTATAATAAATATTCAAACTATAAGAAATCTGCAGTTGTGTTCCTTCATAACAAATGTTTAGACGTGACAGAATAATCCAGCCCTTGTAATGGATCCAGCAGATTTCGATTCTACGATAACTACGCTGAATCAAAGAGTTGATACACTAGCCCAAGGTGTGCAAGACCTGCAAGTTACTAACGAAAGAATTCTCACTTATGTCAGAGATCTACAAACTCATACTCCTCATACTATTCTGCACTCGGCTAGTGATCCTGCTGTATGTAACCCTGAAAAGTTCTCTGGAGATCGTTCTAAATACAGGGAGTTCCTCAACTCTTGCAAACTATTAATTGCTTTGAAACCTAGATCTTATCCTACAGAAAGAACTAAAGTTTGTTCGGTTATCTCCTTTCTAAGAGGTGAACCTATGTCATGGGCCCATTCCTTTCTGGAAAACGATGACCCCATCTTAGACTCACTGGATGAATTTTTTGAAGCCATGTCTCTTCTCTATGAAGATCCTAACAAACAAGCAACAGCTGATTTAACAATCAGAACACTACAGCAAAGACATAGACCCGTTGAAGATTACATTGCTGAATTTAAAAGATGGGCAGTAGAAACGCAATGGAATGACATCACATTGCGCAACCAATTTCGAATTGGTTTATCTGAAGCTGTAAAAGATGAACTATCTAGAACAGAACTCCCTACTACTTTGAACGCTCTAATTCACTTATCAATCAGCATTGACAGAAGATTAAGAGAAAGAAAGGCCGAAAAAGCCCTCTTACATTCTAAAGACCGCAAACCTTTCACTCCCTCAAAAGCTCCTGAAAAGACTTCCTTGCCAAGTGAACCTATGGAAATAGGGGTAATAAGAAGTCCTCTCACTCCTGAAGAGAAGAACCGAAGACGTCAATTAAACCTATGCATGTATTGTGCTTCTCAAGATCATTTAGTTTCTGATTGTCCCTTATTAAAACGGACAAAGGCCGGTAGGCAAGCCTATACCTCTGCGATCTTCAGTGCACTCCCTTCTACACCAACCACTCAGTTCACTCCTATATCTCTCATACTACAGTGGGATAAGGTGAGAATTATGACTGAAGCTATAATCGATTCTGGTGCAAATGGAGTATTCATCGATTCAACCTTTGTAACAAAGAATAAAATTCCTTGTGTTCGAAAAACCATTTCTGTTCCTATTAAAGTGATTGACGGCTCCCTTATCTCCTCAGGACTGATTCTTCATGAAACCATCCCTCTAAAGGTAACCACCAATCATATTCATACTGAATTTCTAGTATTTGATGTTATTCCATCACCTCTCTATTCCGTTATAATAGGGATCAACTGGTTAAGGAACCACAACCCTCAAATTTCTTGGTCTCCCTTCTCTCTCACCTTTAACTCACATTATTGTAAAGAAACATGTTTACAGCAAATTCCTATTCTTCAGATCTCCAAAGAACCAACTATACCTTCTTGTTATTCAGACTTTTCAGACGTATTCAGTAAAAAAGAAGCTGAAACGCTCCCACCTCATCGTTCCTACGATTGTCCTATAGACCTCATACCTGGTGCCCCAGTACCTTTTGGGCACATCTACCCTCTCTCTGAGGCTGAATTGCAAATTCTCAAAGAATATCTGGATGAAAACCTACGGAAAGGGTTCATTAGACCCTCTAGTTCACCTGCTGCCTCAAGTATGTTTTTTGTGAGAAACAAAGACCAGACTATACGTCCTATCATTGATTACAGAGCCTTAAACAAAATAACAGTTAAAAATCGTTATCCTCTTCCCCTCATCAATGAACTGGTTGAACGATTGAAAACTGCTACTATCTACACTAAGCTTGACCTTCGCGGGGCATATAATCTCATCAGGATAAAGGCTAATGATGAATGGAAAACTGCTTTCCGAACAAGATATGGCCTCTTCGAATATCTGGTGATGCCTTTTGGCCTCTGCAACGCCCCTGCAACTTTTCAACATTTCATAAATGATATCTTTAGAGACCTATTGGACGTCTGTGTCATCATTTATTTAGATGATATTCTCATATACTCCAACACTCCTGATGAACATAGAAAACATGTCAGATGGGTGTTATCCAGACTCAGAACTCACAAACTATTCGCTAAACCCGAAAAATGTATTTTTCACGTCAAAGAAATAACCTTTCTAGGTTATGTTATTTCCCCTCATTCAATAAGTATGGATAATTCAAAAGTCGATTGTATCATCAACTGGCCTGTTCCCTCTACAGTAAAAGAATTACAGCGATTTCTAGGGTTCGCCAACTTCTACAGAAAATTTATTAAAAACTACTCTGAGATAGCTCACCCACTCAATCAACTGAACAGTAAAAAACATCCCTTCAATTGGAACGAGAAGGCTCAAACTGCCTTCAATGAATTAAAGAGAAAGTTTACAACAGCTCCTGTTCTTCAACTTCCAAATCCTTCATATCTTTATGTCCTTGAAACGGATGCTTCGGAAATTGCAATTGGAGCTGTCCTTTCTCAACATAAAACTCCTCAGGAACCTCTTCATCCTGTCGCCTTCTTCTCACGATCATTATCTCCTGCCGAAAAGAATTATCCTATAGGGGAAAAAGAATTATTAAGTATCAAAGTGGCTTTAGAAACCTGGAGACACCTTCTTGAAGGTGCTCAGAACTCTTTAATCGTATATACTGACCATAAAAATCTCGAATATCTTCACTCCAATAAAACACTGTCTGCCCGACAAGTAAGATGGAATCTCTTTTTTTCTCGGTTCAACTTCCAAATCGTCTTTAGACCTGGGTCTAGAAACAAAAAGGCAGATGCCCTTTCCAGGATCCACAAAGACACTATATTTGAACCTCCTCCACCTACAGTCATTGGAATTTTATCTTCTCTTATTGACGACATTAAAGATCTCAGTGAAGATGCTCTTGAACTTCCTAAATCAATTAAATTATCCAAGAAAAACGGTCTCTACTATTTCAAAGACCGGATTTACGTACCTCCCTCTTTCAGAATTAAAGTACTCGAATTTATTCATGATTCTCCTCTGGCAGGTCATCCAGGTATAAAAAAGACCCTTGAATTGTCTAAAAGATACTATTGGTGGCCTCGTCAAGACCAAACTATTGAATCTTATGTCAAATCTTGTTCTGTATGCCAAAGATCCAAACATGTCCATCATCAACCATTCGGTCAATTATTGAATTTACCGATTCCTGAACGACCTTGGCAATCCATTTCTATGGACTTCTTGGTGGAACTACCTCCTTCTCATCATCATACCACCATTTTAGTGGTAGTAGACCGCTTCACGAAAATGTCTCATTTCATTCCTTTAAAGAAGTTACCCTCATCCTCTGAACTTTCAAAAATATTCCTTGACAACATAGTTAAACTTCATGGACTGCCAGACGAAATCATTTCAGACCGAGGAACTCAATTTACCTCCAAATTCTGGAATGCATTATGTGCTACTCTTCATATTCAACGTAAACTATCATCTGCATATCATCCTCAAACAGATGGACAAACTGAAAGAGTCAACCAATGCTTAGAGCAATATCTACGATGTTATTGTTCTCACTTACAAGACGATTGGATAACATGGTTACCCATGGCAGAATTCGCATACAATAACTCTTTTCATACCAGCAGCAAAATGACTCCATTTTTATCCAATTATGGATTTCATCCCTCCTCATTTCCTGCTCAGACAGTTTCTTCATCTAATCTCTCCAATTCGAATCAAATCTCTCATATGTCCTCTTTATTCAAGAAATTACATGAAAATCTAGAATTGGCCTCCTCCAATCAAAAGAAGTTTTTTGATACAAAAAGACAACCTTCACCTTCTTATGAAATCGGTGATCTTGTCTGGCTTTCCTCAAAGAACATCTCTACAAACCGTCCATCAAAGAAGTTAAGTTCCCTTTTTCTTGGTCCTTTTCCAATAATATCGGTTATCAACCGTAATGTTGTTAAATTGAAACTTCCACCTACTTTGAAGCTACATCCTGTTTTTCATGTGTCCTTGCTGAAGCCTCATCATCCTGACCCTTTCCAAAGAAATGTCACTACTTCTCCTGATCCCATATTGGTCCAGGGTGAAGAAGAATACGAAATTCAAAGTATACTGGATTCAAGGATCCATCGTGGCTCTTTACAATACCTCATCAGATGGAAAGGATATGGAATTGATGAAGATACATGGGAAAACTCCTCTGTCGTTCATGCTGACAAATTGATTTCCAAATTTCACAAGCGTTACCCTTCTAAACCAAGTAAATAGCACCCAGAGGTTGCTCATTAAGGAGGGGGTACTGTCATGCCTTAACTATGGTATCCTCTTACTTCCTGGTTCCACGGAGCTTAGCCACACCCCTTTATGACACGGTCTCCTTATTTAATCCGACCGCACCAGCTGATCGACGCTGGATTATTGAACTACGTTCCGTACTCACGAACCGGCTACAACATCGTTGTGAAAGCCCTCTGTTACCGGACCGGACTGGAAGACTTCAAGTTCCCTTCACCTCTCCTCATCCACGACTAAAGCTGAACTCTCTCCATTCAGGATAACCGCCTCTGAGGAGATCTCGGGAACCAGTGTTCTATGTGCCGGAAGCTAAGTAAAACCTCTGTGATAAGCGTTGCATCTCTAAGCTGTTATTTCCTGTCTCCAAAGTCCTTCGATAAAACAAACCCGTTACAGCTAACTTCAACTCATACTTTATATCAGTTAGCTGCATCTGTCTTGCTTCAGTTAAAGCCTATGGAACAGCTATTGTAACTTCTTATCACCTAAACACTACTAAGAGACTCTTTCTGATTCAGTGTCTGCTAATTACTACCTTTTACTACTTAAAGCTACAGTGCCTGTAATTGTGGACTTCAGTTATCGTTTTACTACTTAAAGCTACAGTGCCTATAATTGTGGACTTCAGTTATCGTTTACTACTTAAAGCTACAGTGCCTATAATTGTGGACTTCAGTTATCATTTACTACTTAAAGCTACATTGCCTATAATTGTGGACTTCAGTTATCGTTTACTACTTAAAGCTACAGTGCCTATAATTGTGGACTTCAGTTATCGTTTACTACTTAAAGCTACAGTGCCTATAATTGTGGACTTCAGTTATCGTTTATTACTTAAAGCTACAGTACCTGTAAATTGGAATTAAAGTCAATACCTTTTACTTTTTATAATAAATATTCAAACTATAAGAAATCTGCAGTTGTGTTCCTTCATAACAAATGTTTAGACGTGACACATAGTCATTAAGGTGGAATAGCAATAAATCAGGCTGTCAGGTCAGGCTTGCATTCATGTGACCAGACGGCAGGCTAGTTGTGATAGCACAAAGAGACTGAGAAAGGTAAACAACATTCCATTTACTTTACTTCTTGCAGACTTACGGAGCCACATTGCTTTTACATGTGTGTTCCAGGGAGAGAGATGGGGAGAGAGAGTGAGATTTGCTTTTTTTTTTCTTCTGCAATCTGTCTGTATTCTGTTTTACTTTTTTTTTCTTTTCAAGAAGGGGTGAGAGAGTGTGTGTCTTTGCAAGCCAGCCTGATGGCCAGAGTCAGTGTCTCACTGCTGCACTGTGATTTTACTGAAGTAATTAATTTTGTGTTTTTTAGCTGTTGGCAGGTACCCTGATTGATTGCCACGGTGTCTCTCTGTTGCAATGTGACTTTGCTACAGTGATACATTTTGTATTTTTTTTTCTTTTTGTTTTTTCCTGTGATTTAAATAAAAAAATCATAACCAAAAATAAATCATAATGGACCGTCCACATCCTCCAAGTCCTCACATTCTCCCCTCAAGCAAAGTGACTGAGGAAACTGGTAGCCGCCATATCGCTGCTGGTAGTACCACTACTAGCTCCTCCACCAGTACAGGTAGTGGTACACTTGCTTCCTCTTCAACTCACCTGAAGCGGAGGCAAATGAAACAGCAGAAGCTGCTAGCGCTTCCAATTCCTGCAACCAAAGCCAGCAGTAGCACTAGAAAGAGTTCAAGCCCAGTTAGCCCACCTATGAAACTGAAGAGGGCAGAGAGGGAAACTGCAGGTCTTAATGTTCAGCCATTTGGCACCAAAAAGCAGCAGCAGATGCCTTCCAGTGGCAGGGTTGAGAGGTCCCCTAGGTCCACAAAGCAGCCAGCATCCAAATCTCGTAGACAGCTGTTTACTCCTCTCACAACCACCAGCATTGCTAGTAGTGACAGTAGTACCTCTACCTCCACTACTGCCAGCTCCACTGCCATGTTTTACAGCAGCTGGGCAGTTTCAACACAGCCTGCTACCGCTGCTAATCCATTTAGGCAGCCTAAGAGGGAGATATTGGAGTTAAAGGAGGAAAAAAATGCTAGTGCTACTCATGCCACCACCACTACTACCCCTGCTACTGCCACCATCTCTCATAGCAGCAGCAGCACAATAATTGATGACATAATACAAGAAGATATTGTAGTTCCCAGTTGCCAGAGAGAAGAGGGAATTGATCAGTTTGCCCCAATTTCAGCTGCTGGTGACATATCTTTTTTTCTCAGCAGCAGAGATATGGACCAAGGCTCAAGTCTAGGAAATGAGCAACTAGACTATGATGATGAGCCTGAGGATCTCTCTTTTGAAGATAGTCCACCACCACCAACTCAATCTCCCCTACTGATATCTGCCCCCCCCAACTCCAGCAGTGCCAACTGCCTCTCCAGTTGATTGTGAAATTGCACAGTCTTCCCCACCCATAACTAGTAGTGGCACTCGTCGTTCCACAGTGTGGGAACATTTTTCAACAATTGGAGACGGCCGTCTGGCAAAATGTAAACTGTGTGGCAGGGAAATTGGCCGTGGGAAGGTGTTGGGTCATCTTACTAACTCTGGGATGAACCAACATTTTCTTACACACCACAAGGCCATCTTGCTAAGGCAAGAAAGCAGTGTGGCTCCTCCATCTAGCAGTACTAGGAGAAGTAGTAGTGCCACCACCACTAGCCATGTCAAGAGGAAGGGGGATCATCGAACTTCTTCTGCAGGGCATAGTGCCACCAGTCATCCAATTAATGCTGCACAGCCTACCCTACAAAGTTTTCGTGGGTTTCACTCTAGGGGGATGTCCAGGCAGCAGTCCAGGAAAATTACTCGGCTCATTGCTGAGCTGATAGTCGTTGGAGGTGCCCCTTTTAACATGGTAGAAGGGGAGCCCTTCAAGCATCTTATGGTGGCTGTTTCACCACAATATGTAATTCCATCGCGCATAACTTTTAGCAGGAACATAGTGCCCTCACTCTACCGCTCCTGTGTTGCGGTGTTGAAGGAGCATCGGGCAAAGGCTGGTGGCCAGTCAGTGCCACATTGGTGGCAGCCCAAGGTGTCACGAGATGTCACCACGTCATGCACAGAGAGCAAGCACTGCTCCTTCGTCCTCCATGCTGAGATGATGGATGAACAACATACCACAGCAAATATTTTGCAGGCACTAAAAAAGATGGTGGTGCAATTGGTAGGAAAGCAGGCAAACACACAGATGGGTTTTGTGGTGACGGTGTACAGTGGACGGTTGGCAATTAGTGATGTACCGAACAGTTCGCTGGCGAATAGTTCCTGGCGCACATAGCGTGTTCACGTTCGCCACGGCGGGCGAACATATGCGCGGTTCGATCCGCCCCCTATTCGTCATCATTGAGTAAACTTTGACCCTGTGCCTCACAGTCAGCAGACACATTCCAACACATTTAGATTCATTCTGAAGCTGCATTCTTAGTGAGAAGAGGGAAAGTGTAGCTGCTGCTGATTTGATAGGGAAATGGATAGCTAGGCTAGTGTATTCAGTGTCCACTACAGTCCTGAAGGACTCATCTGATCTCTGCTGTAAGGACAGCACCCCAAAAAGCCCTTTTTAGGGCTAGAAAATCAGTCTGCTTTTTTTTCCTGTGTAATCTAATTGCAGTTACCTGCCTGCCAGCTTCTGTGTCAGGCTCACAGTGGATACTGTGCCCACTTGCCCAGTGCCACCACTCATATCTGGTGTCACAATAGCTTGCATTTAAAAACAAAAATAGTTTTTGACTGTAATATAATAGCAGTCAGTGTCCTTCATAAGTGTGTGTCAGGCCTACAGCGTGTACTCTGCCAACCTCTGCCTGTGCATAGTGCCACTCTTATCTGGTGTCGCAATAGATTGCATTTAAAAACCCAAAAACTTTTTTCACTGTTATAGATTGAATAGCAGTTAGTTGTCTGCAAGCGGGTGTCAGGCCTGCAGCGTGTACTCTGCCAACCTCTGCCAGTGCTCAGTGCCACTCATATCTGGTGTCACAATAGCTTGCATTTAAAAACCCAAAAACTTTTTTCACTGTTATAGATTGAATAGCAGTTAGTTGTCTTCAAGCGGGTGTGTCAGGCCTACAGCGTCTACTCTGCCAACCTCTGCCAGTGCACATTGCCACTCTTATCTGGTGTCACAATAGCATGCATTTAAAAACCAAAAAACTTTTTGACTGTAATATAATAGCAGTCAGTGTCCTTCATAAGTGTGTGTCAGGCCTACAGCGTGTACTCTGCCAACCTCTGCCAGTGCACAGTGCCACTTTTATCTGGTGTCGCAATAGATTGCATTTAAAAACCCAAAAACTTTTTTCACTGTTACAGATTGAATAGCAGTTAGTTGTCTTCAAGCGGGTGTCAGGCCTACAGCGTGTACTCTGCCAACCTCTGCCAGTGCACATTGCCACTCATATCTGTTGTCACAATAGCGTGCATTTAAAACCCCAAATTTTTTTTACACTTTTATAGATTGAATAGCAGTTAGTTGTCATCAAGCGGGTGTCAGGCCTACAGTGTGTACTCTGCCAACCTCTGCCACTGCACAGTGCCACTCATATCTGGTCTCACAGTAGCTTGCAAGCATAGTACCACTAACCCCCAAAAAATGACAGGCAAAGGCAGGCCACCCCGCAGGGGCGATCGTTGTCGTGGTGCTTTGATTCACTTTTGCCCTAGAATAATGCCTAGTTTTCAGAGGCCACGTACCCTGAACTTGAAAAGTTCTGAGGACATAGTTGACTGGCTAACACAGGACACCCAATCTTCTACAGCTTCCGCTCGGAACCTTGACGCACCATCCTCCTCCAGCTTAGCTTCGGGCACCTCTCAAGATACCACTTACCCGCCTGTCACCACCACCAACACTAGCACCACAGCCACTTCACTTTTTCTGTCAGAGGAGTTATTTACACATCCGTTTGAAGAAATGAGTGATGCGCAACCATTATTGCCAGAAGATGTAGATAACAGGGATATGTCTCAGTCAGCATTACACACATGGACGTACGGTGTGATGATGATGATGATGTTGTACCCGCTGCTGCTTCCTTTGCTGAGTTGTCAGATACAAGTGAAGTGGTTGATCTTGACGATGCGTCCATGGATGTCACGTGGGTGCCCGCTCGGCAAGAAGAAGAACAGGGTGAAAGTTCAGATGGGGAGACAGAGAGGAGGAGGAGACGAGTTGGAAGCAGGGGGAGGTCGTCGCAAGGAGCAAGTGGCACAGTCAGACAGCATGCATTGGCACCCGGGGTCAGCCCGACAGCACGCCAATCAACGCATGCTGTGTCCACCACCAGAATGCCGTCATTGCAGAGCTCAGCAGTATGGCATTTTTTTTTGTGTGTCTGCCTCTGACAGCTTGCAAGGACTGGGAAAACGAAGAGGACACTGCTCCCATGACAGATGCAAAGGCCTTCTGCAAGGATGATGCCATACTGGCATCTAATAGGGCTTGAAATTCTTGGGAGGCTACAGTACCCTCAGGGTTATCATGGGTAAAGTCCTCAGCAAGGCCCTCTGGCCCCTCACCCCTGTCTTGCATAGTAGCAGGAATTAACAAAAATATATATACAGGAAGTTCTGAGAAAACTAATAGAGTAGCACAAAAACAGGGTTGAGTAACCCACAGGAGAACAAAGCAGAAAACAACCTGACTGGTGGTGTGCCCAGGGGACCCAGTGGCCTGCAAGAATGAGCAGCAGGCAGACCGCACAGCGGGAGTGAAAGTGAGGCCGGATGCAAGGAAAAATTCGCCCCCAAATGGCCCTGCACGTGTGAGCAAGCAGATAGCGATGGCGGTCTGCCTCCAGGCGGGGGAAGGTGCGCGTGCACCCTACCCGCAGGGGCAGCCCGCGATCGCGAGGGGATAGCCGCGGACGGCTGACAGCCGCGGCAAAACGGCTCTGAAGTCCCGCACGTCACCCACAGTAGTAGGGCAGGTGTAGGCACTCGGGAGCACAGAGAGGGCTCTCCTGGCGGGGAAAAACAGAAAACAGCATGGGATTACCCCAGGCACACCAGCAGAACGTAATATAAACAGTAATTAATCAAGACAAATGCACAGAAAAGGCAGTAATAATAAATAAAAACAATATATATGAGGTCACAAGAGGAACAAAATGCTTAGCTGGTCTGAGGGAGCAGCAAAGAAAGAGGGGGATTGTGGGAGACACAGGCCTTTTATAGCTACTTCCTCTGTTATGTGATTGGTTGCCTGTGTGCCTATACCGTTTTTTCTTTCATTTTGATAATATTTATATTCCTCTATCTTTGCGGGAATAAAGAAAGAGTTATGCATAATACTCGCCTCCGTGTCTTTAATAAAATTGCATTTTGGGATTTTCTGGACCAACAACAGTAACGTGTGAAAGACTAACATTAATTTAACTGAATTTTTTCCAGTCAGTAATACAATGTAACTATTAGCGATGCTCCCACACTGGGTGGGACGCTCTGGAGGTCACAAGGCCACAAGTCTCTCCTATTAGTTAAATACAATACATACTTTCAGTATAACTTGCTTTCCTTTCCAATGCTGGTTTTGGTATTACCTTTCTAAATACTGAAATAACCGAACTTGTATGTACGTAGTGGGGAATCGCGATGCAGCCTAGAACAAAATCTAACCCCATTAACCGCTTAAGGACCAAACGTCTGAAATAAAAGGGAATCATGACATGTCACACATGTCATGTGTCCTTAAGGGGTTAAACCCCCCAATAACGACAGACCACTTAGTATGGATGAAACAGGCCACAGCATTTATTATCACAACTAAATTACTGCATAACACATCCATAACTTTATTTATTAAATCTCTTCTTTTCTGTAACCAAAACATTAGACATAAATAAGCATAAATTAACATATATACATATATAACTCCACCCATAGTGTTATACAGTGACCCAACCGTCCTTGCCAATAAAAACATGGAGTGGTTCCTAATCACCACTCCCTCTCACCTCCCCCCTCGTCATAAAAATCCTTCCAATGCCTGCCATCAGCCAGCCTTATCCACGCTCGATGGGCACGAGACCTCAGGCAACCTAAAGTTAAACCTTTAGAGCAGGGGAGGTTTGAGACCTTAAAAAACTTGTTCATCTCATTCCATCTACTTAAACGTAACCTCAAACTCAATTGGCAAGGACATACCCCCGGCTAGCTGCGACAAAATATAGTATAGGGTGGGCGGGAGGGAAGCTGTTTGCTGGCCCGAATCCCAAGTGGCACTGAGGTAAGACCTCCCCCACACTGTCTTACACAGAACATAATCACACCCACAGACTCTTCCTAACCAATCCCATGCATCTATCCCCACACTCCTACATGTGCCCTTGTCCGCTTAGCTGCGCTATCTCCCCAGGGCCTAGTTCTGTGGTACTTAGTGTGTTCTGTGTCTCTCATTATGTGGTACTTAGTGTGTTCTGTGTCTCTCATTATGTGGTTCTTAGTGTATTCTGTGTCTCTCATTATGTGGTTCTTAGTGAATTCTGTGTCTCTCATTACGTGGCACGTCATATACAGGGAGTGCAGAATTATTAGGCAAGTTGTATTTTTGAGGATTAATTTTATTATTGAACAACAACCATGTTCTCAATGAACCCAAAAAACTCATTAATATCAAAGCTGAATATTTTTGGAAGTAGTTTTTAGTTTGTTTTTAGTTATAGCTATTTTAGGGGGATATCTGTGTGTGCAGGTGACTATTACTGTGCATAATTATTAGGCAACTTAACAAAAAACAAATATATACCCATTTCAATTATTTATTTTTACCAGTGAAACCAATATAACATCTCAACATTCACAAATATACATTTCTGACATTCAAAAACATAACAAAAACAAATCAGTGACCAATATAGCCACCTTTCTTTGCAAGGACACTCAAAAGCCTGCCATCCATGGATTCTGTCAGTGTTTTGATCTGTTCACCATCAACATTGCGTGCAGCAGCAACCACAGCCTCCCAGACACTGTTCAGAGAGGTGTACTGTTTTCCCTCCTTGTAAATCTCACATTTGATGATGGACCACAGGTTCTCAATGGGGTTCAGATCAGGTGAACAAGGCCATGTCATTAGATTTTCTTCTTTTATACCCTTTCTTGCCAGCCACGCTGTGGAGTACTTGGACACGTGTGATGGAGCATTGTCCTGCATGAAAATCATGTTTTTCTTGAAGGATGCAGACTTCTTCCTGTACCACTGCTTGAAGAAGGTGTCTTCCAGAAACTGGCAGTAGGACTGGGAGTTGAGCTTGACTCCATCCTCAACCCGAAAAGGCCCCACAAGCTCATCTTTGATGATACCAGCCCAAACCAGTACTCCACCTCCACCTTTCTGGCGTCTGAGTCGAACTGGAGCTCTCTGCCCTTTACCAATCCATCCATCTGGCCCATCAAGACTCACTCTCATTTCATCAGTCCATAAAACCTTAGAAAAATCAGTCTTGAGATATTTCTTGGCCCAGTCTTGACGTTTCAGCTTGTGTGTCTTGTTCAGTGGTGGTCGTCTTTCAGCCTTTCTTACCTTGGCCATGTCTCTGAGTATTGCACACCTTGTGCTTTTGGGCACTCCAGTGATGTTGCAGCTCTGAAATATGGCCAAACTGGTGGCAAGTGGCATCTTGGCAGCTGCACGCTTGACTTTTCTCAGTTCATGGGCAGTTATTTTGCGCCTTGGTTTCTCCACACGCTTCTTGCGACCCTGTTGACTATTTTGAATGAAACGCTTGATTGTTCGATGATCACGCTTCAGAAGCTTTGCAATTTTAAGAGTGCTGCATCCCTCTGCAAGATATCTCACTATTTTTGACTTTTCTGAGCCTGTCAAGTCCTTCTTTTGACCCATTTTGCCAAAGGAAAGGAAGTTGCCTAATAATTATGCACACCTGATATAGGGTGTTGATGTCATTAGACCACACCCCTTCTCATTACAGAGATGCACATCACCTAATATGCTTAATTGGTAGTAGGCTTTTGAGCCTATACAGCTTGGAGTAAGACAACATGCATAAAGAGGATGATGTGGTCAAAATACTCATTTGCCTAATAATTCTGCACTCCCTGTATACTGTGTCTCTCATTATGTGGTAATTAATGTATTCTGTGTCTCTCATCATGTGGCATTTCGTATATACTGTGTCTCTCATTATGTGTGTAACTGAATGATACTTTGGATGTCACACTTTATTCCTTCTATTGGCTGTCCGTATCTTTCCCCCTGTTATTTCAGATGTTTTTACAAATATTTTGTGTGGGGGACCGATCACCCTGTCCCTGGATTATCAAGCTATTTACCCTGTTTGCATGGTTGTTCGGTAAATTACATTCACCTCCTATATTAATAGTATTCTTTTTGACAACCGAACAAATCACCGAACGCCAGTTCACCCATATGTGAAATGTGGCGCTTGTTGACCCCAGTAACCTTGGTTAACACCTCCATAATCCGCAATAACACTAACATTCTAAGCGGTTGGCAGGGAGTGCAAACACGTGGCGGCGGCCATCTTTAACCATGAACAGAGACAGCGGTGTTTGGTCATCGAATGTATGGGACTAAAATCGGACACGCGACGGCGCAAACACCGCTCGGACTTCCCCCTCTGGTTATGTTCGGTGGAATCCATACAAACAGAGTGGCGTTCAGGGGGAGCATACTCCTGAACAACATACATGAGATGAACTTACACACGAACAGCTCATTCGTTAGTTTTAGTATGTTTTGTACTCCCGAAAGAGACTGACCACACAGCGCTTTTGGGCAGGCACCTCGTGTGCGGTCGGTCTAAATTATACCCTGGTGGCATTTTGGTTGCGTTTGTGGGATCTGAGCACTTTTCGGATATGTTGGGCGCTCAGATCCAGGCTATCTGGGGATATAGGATTTGAGGGGGAACCTTACTGGTAACTGTATGTTTTGGGGTGTTATTACTGTATATGTCCTGGACCTGAGAGTTAATATAATTATATTGTGTATTTTGTCTCAGTCTACTTTCAAGTCCATTGGGGAATGCCCCTGGAATATGTGCCAGGAAACCCCTTGCATTGGGATTCACATAAAAGAGCAAGGCCCTGGGGAGATAGCGCAGCTAAGCGGACAAGGGCACATGTAGGAGTGTGGGGATAGATGCATGGGATTGGTTGGGAAGAATCTGTGGGTGTGATTATGTTCTGTGTAAGACAGTGTGGGGGAGGTCTTACCTCAGTGCCACTTGGGATTCGGGCCAGCAAACAGCTTCCCTCCCGCCCACCCTATACTATATTTTGTCGCAGCTAGCCGGGGGTATGTCCTTGCCAATTGAGTTTGAGGTTACGTTTAAGTAGATGGAATGAGATGAACAAGTTTTTTAAGGTCTCAAACCTCCCCTGCTCTAAAGGTTTAACTTTAGGTTGCCTGAGGTCTCGTGCCCATCGAGCGTGGATAAGGTCGGCTGATGGCAGGCATTGGAAGGATTTTTATGATGAGGGGGGAGGTGAGAGGGAGTGGTGATTAGGAACCACTCCATGTTTTTATTGGCAAGGACGGTTGGGTCACTGTATAACACTATGGGTGGAGTTATATATGTATATATGTTAATTTATGCTTATTTATGTCTAATGTTTTGGTTACAGAAAAGAAGAGATTTAATAAATAAAGTTATGGATGTGTTATGCAGTAATTTAGTTGTGATAATAAATGCTGTGGCCTGTTTCATCCATACTAAGTGGTCTGTCGTTATTGGGGGGTTTAATGGGGTTAGATTTTGTTCTAGGCTGCATCGCGATTCCCCACTACGTACATACATGTGTGGTTCCATTAAAACAAGTTATAACCCCAGAGCTGAGTGTCGTCCAGTTGCTGGGGGTGAGGTGGGAGATTTCTGGATTATTTTACTGTGTTTGGCTGTTCCATTGGCGTGTTATACTTGTTCCAGAGTATATTTTGGAGTAACCAGTGGAGGAGAGTCCCTGCTAGGACTAGGGCTCCGCTACAATGTGGTACTTGGTGTATTCTGTTTCTCTCGTTATATGGTGTCTCTTATTACGTGGTACCGTGTCTCTAATTACATGATACTTAGTGTATTCTGTGTCTCTGATTATACTGTGTCTCTCAATACGTGGTAAAAAAATAGGTAAAGGAAATAGCTATACATATATTTTATGGGGCTACCTTCAGGTCCTCTGTGGGGACTGTACCACCTACGTTACAAAAACTGAGCAAATTAATTGCTCTAGAAATGTTGAACCTTTTCCTCATAGAATATTTTACAGAGATACTGTTTCCGGCTATATCCCTGAGTTAGGATGCTGCCACTTCATATCTGAACATGTAAGCTTTAATGAGAAGCTCTCCACTTGTCAGTGCATTCCTTATTATATTATACACTTTATATCTGTAATACTGCACTATTGGATTTTATTTTGTCATTAAATGTCCCACTGTGATTCCCGAGAGTGACCATATCTCTACATCCACCAGTGGGGATAAAACCACTACACGTTGTTATTATTAGAGCGTGTATGAAAGCTCTACATCACGTGAGTGCTGTCTGTGATCCACTCATCGCACCAAATACTACGCTATCAGTATTTTTCTCTCCATTTTGAATTACACATTAACACAATGAGGACCAGCTAATCTACATAAGAACCCAGGTGACTAGAGGAAAATGTTGTTATACTCTATATTTTTATGTATTTGCTTTTTTTCTGCAAATTATTTATCTGTTTAATTCTGAATTTTATTCATTATTTGTCATATTTGGTTGTTTTGAATATTAAATTAAGGCCTTTTTGTTTTATTAGTATGAGATGTGTGTGACGTGTATGAGACGTGTGTATTATGTTCTGACACAGTATCCGTTAACAGGTTCCTTCCCTGATTTGTGAAACACTTTGTGTATAGAATATTCTGGTAAAGTCTGCGCGTAGTCTTAGCCCCCTGGTTCGGGGTATAGCAGTGGTAGCCCCTCACCTGTTAGGTCCACGGGTTCTGGGGGGAGGGTGGGTAGATGCCGGCGGCACCGGTCCACGTCATGCAGCTCGGCCGGGGATAGGGCAGTTAGCCCCAGGCATGGTCGGCGGGGGCGGTCCCCGGGTATGGACGGGAGGAGTCAGAGACCCAGGGGTGCCCAGGCGCAACGGGTACGGGGCAGTAAGCATGAGGCTTTGGTGGCGGGCAGGTGCTCCCCAGGCCGGGACGGGAAGGGGGCACGGACTCAGTACACCCTACCCAGGACTTTTTCTCCTATTTCCAGGTCTCGGAGCCGTTCCCCATCTGTACAGGCAAGGCACCGGGTGGGCTCCCTGGGTTGGCGGACTATCAACGGATGTCGCTCATCCTGCAGGTCTGGTGCTGGATGACGCAGCCCCTGCCGCTCTGGGGACGAGGGGCTTGGTCGGTGAGTCCAGCGAGTCGCTGCACTCCAGCGCACTTGTACATACACTTCAAGCACTACTCCACTCATTGGGAGCGGGGGGTGACACGGGGGGCAGCGTTGGTTAGGTGTAGGCTCCGGGGGCTGGGGTCGCGGGTGCTAGTGTGGGGAGTTCAGAGGGGCCTCGCTCCAGTGGAGACGCAGGGGTGACGGCGGAGGCGGCGGATACGAGGAATGAGCGGGCGGAATTATCAGGGGGTATTCCCGGTGCGGCTAGGCAGCACGCATATGTCTCCTTCGCGGGCCCGCTGGGGGTGCACCTTAAACAGGACGTGAAGGACAAACTCTGGAAGGGTGAGTTCTGCAAGATCTTTTCTCTTCTCCCCCTGGAGGACTTCATTGACCTCAAGGAGGAGGATAAAAAAGACGAAAAGAAGGAGGAGGAAGAGAAACGGAAGCGGTATCGTAAGATTCTGAAGTCGTTTGGTAACTGGTTGCGGGCGTGTTGCGTGCTGGCCAGCGTACTAGGCAAGAAATTGCCGGGGTTATGCTCGTCCCTGTTCTGCTACTTGGACGGAATTTGGGAGGTGTACCGCACCTATGGTGGGTTGGCATGGTGGCGGTACGACGAGCATTTCCGGCAACGACTGGCTGCTAATCCGGGTATGAGGTGGGATCAAATGGACCTGCCTCTATGGATGAAGCTGATGATGGTGCATAAAGGCGCAGCCCTTTCAGCACACGGCTGGCGCAAAGCGGCAGTCCGCCTCGTCGGCCACCTTTCAAAAGGGCTTATGCTGGCTCTTTAACGAGGGCCAGTGCAAATTAAGGACCGCCTGTCGCTTTAAGCACGAGTGCTCAGGCTGCGGGGGTGCTCACGGGCTCAATCGTTGTTTCAAGGAAGGAAAGTCGGGAACTGCCGGGGCCGCTGCCGCGGCCAGGGGCGGGGAGGCTCCCTCTGCCCCGGGGCTTAACCCCGGTGAAGCTAGACGCGATGGAGCCGTGGCTAAGCCGCTACGGTAATAGGGCGGATGTGATGTGCTCAGGGCGGGTTTTGGGCACGGGTTCTTCATTCCATTCCGGGAGAGGGGGGGAACGTAAAGGTTGCACAACCTGAAATCGGTTGCGGACTTCCCGGGTGTGGTGCGGGAGAAGCTGGGCAAGGAAGTCGTGCTGGGAAGGATGGCGGGCCCATTCACGGTACCTCCGCTGGAGGGCTTACGGGTTTCCCCCCTCGGGGTGGTTCCGAAGAAGGAACCGGGGAAATTCAGGCTAATTCACCATCTCTCCTACCCGAAAGGCGAGTCGGTGAATGACGATATTTATGGATTTATGCTCGGTCTCGTATGCATCATTCGACCGGGAGTTCGAGCTGGTAAAGCGGGCCGGGCGCCAGGCGCTGATGGCGAAGGTGGATATTGAGGCCGCCTTTCAGCTGCTGCCGGTCCACCCGGATTGTCATCACCTGCTGGGGTGTTTTTTCGAAGGGGCATATTTCGTGGACTTGTGCCTCCCTATGGGTTGTTCCATCTCGTGCTCCTACTTTGAGAAATTTAGTACTTTTCTCGACTGGGTGGTGCGGGTTGAGGCGGGGAGCAGTTCGGTGGTGCACTATTTGGATGATTTCCTTTGTGTGGGGCCAGCTGACTCCTCCGCGTGCCTGCATGTGCTGCGGACGATTGAGTGGGTGGCGAATTGCTTCGGGGTTCCGCTGGCGGCGGATAAGACGGAGGGCCCAGCGACGTGCCTTAGTTTCCTGGGGCTGGAGATAGATTCGGTTCTGGGGGAGTGTCGGCTGCGTAAGGTCACCCTGCGGCAACTGCAGTCTTTGATTGGGATGCTGAACTTTGCATGAGGGTGTGTCGGCAGGGGAGTTGGAGCTGTTCACAGACGCATCGGGTAGTGTGGGCTTCGGGGCGTACTTCGGCGGGAAATGGTGGGCGGAGAGGTGGCCGGAAGCGTGAGGGTCGAGCCCCCTCATGCGCAACCTGGCTTTCCTGGAATTATTCCCGTTGGTCGTCGCGATGGTGCTCTGGGGTGAGGGGCTGCGGGACCGGAAGGTGGTCTTTTTCTCGGACAACATGGCGGTGGTGCACGCAGTGAATAATCAGTCTGCTGCTTTGAAGCCTGTGGTTCGGTTGCTGCGGCGTCTTGTGTTAATGGCATGTTGCGAAATTTAGTTTTTCGCGCGCGCCATGTGCCTGGGTATTTGAATGACGTGGCTGACGCTCTGTCTCGTTTTCAGTGGTCCCGATTCCAGAAGGTGGCACCGGAGGCGTTGGAGGTGGGTCAGGCGTGCCCGGACGAGTTGTGGCAGCTGGGAGCATCCTGCTTGGGGGACTTGTGAAGGCTTCACTGGCACCGGCCACGTGGGCCGCATACAGTAAGGTCTGGAACTCTTGGGAGCGGTCACTGAAAGGGCTTGATCGCGTATTAGTGGGGGAATCACTCAGGGATGCTTTTCTGTGGTACACTTGTCAATTGCTGGCCAAAGGGGTGTCCCCGGCTGTGGTTGACAGGACCATGGCAGCGATGGCTTTCTGGTTCCGGCTGTGCGGAGAGGTGGACCTTACCAAGACATTCGTCATCAGGCAAGCGCTAAAGGGTTATAGGAAGGGACGCAGGCTGCCTGACGCCAGGCGCACGGTGTCGGTACGGGTGTTGGGGGATCTTGTCAGAATGTTGCCTGAGGTTTGTTTCAGCGGGTTTGAGGCGTCTCTGTTCAGGGTGGCTTTTCTATTGCCCTTTTTCGGGGGTTTCCAGATAGGGGAGTTGGTGAGCGCCAATAGGGCTACACCCGGGGTCTGCTGGTTTCGGGGGTTCGGGTTCTGGAGGGGAAAGTGGTGGTGCACCTGGCCAAATCCAAGACAGACGTCAATGGTGTGGGCAGGGACGTGACACTGCAAGCCTTACCGGGAGCTGTATTGTGCCCGGTGGCCGCTGTGGAGGGGTACCTGGCCCAGAGGCCGGCGGTGGGGGGATCCCTGTTGGTACATGCGGATGGCTCTTCCCTTTCCCGATTCCAATTTACCATGGTTTTTCGGTTGGGCCTTACGAAATTGGGGCTTCGGGCGGAGAGGTTTGGAACACACTCCTTTCGCATTGGGGCGGCCAAGGAGGACGCACGGTTGGGTCTAGGGGATGAGACAGTGAAGCGTATAGGGAGATGGGAGTCGGTGTGGTTCCGTTCATATGTGCATTTGGGTTTATTGGAATAAACAAAAAAAAAAGGGGAACACTATAAAGCGGGCCTGTTGGGGGGGGGGGGAGGTTTCCTTCCTTTGATTTCTCTCGCTGTTTGTTTTTTCTTCTCCCCCACCCAGGGCGTGTTGCATGGATCGCGGGCCATTCTTTTGTCTACTGGGTCGAGAGGAGGGCTGCAGCTCGAGCTCAGGGCCAGCAGCTGGGCTTTCCAAGGGACCAGTTGACAGTGCAATGGTTTGGGTACAGGGGATTTTGCTGGAGGGAGGTCTGCGGGGCAGTGTTTCGGATGGTTGCGAGTGGGCAAAGGCTGGACCTGCTGGTCTTCCATGCGGGGGGCAACGACGGCTGGTGAAGTGGATGAAGCAGGACCTCAACAAATTGAGGGACCTGCTTCCTAGGGTAATGTTAGTTTGGTCAGAGATCGTCCCGAGGCGCCGGTGGCGGCACGCGCGGGATCCGGTGGCTATCGATAAGTGCAGGAAGAAGGTGAACAGCTTGATGGCAAGCTTCGCGAGGAACGTGGGGGGTGTGGTAGTGCGGCATGGCGAGTTGGAAGGCGGGTTGCCGGGGTACTACTGCTCGGACGGGGTTCATCTCTCGGCAGTGGGTTGGGATCTGCTGAACTTGGGGTGGCAGGAAGGAATGCAAAAGGCGCTATTTCTTCGGGGTGGCGGAGCTCAGACAGCTTAAGGGATCAAGGCCTGAGCTTGTGGCGGGATAGGGAGCTGAAGGAGAAGAAATAGGCTCCCCAGGATGAGCGTTATGGAAACAAAAAGTGGTGGTCATTGGTGGTTGATAGGTTTCGAGTCCTGTCGGTGGCTCAGAACCTAGTGGGGTAGGGGTATCCGGGTATACCCCTGCTGTGGTTAATGTATGGTTGGCACTTTTTAAGTTGATATGTTAGAATAACGTTGGTGTATGTTATATATATATATGTGTTATTAATATGGGGGTCATTGCCTTTTATATTAACAGAAGGATTCGGATGCAAGGGGGGAGTATGGGAGGCAATGACCCATGTTCTACTTGTAAAGTTATTATTATCATTATTATTATTATTAATAAAATGATTGAAATGGTTATTAATTAAGATTGTTTAATAAAGCTGTGGACAATTTTTCCCATATACCCTAGTGTCTGTGCGTTATTGGGTTAGGCATGTGGGTTGATTGTTCTGGATTCCGACTGCCTAAATGGCGACTATACACCGGTCATGTAGCCACATGTAGCTAGAGCACAGCTGAGCGGAAAAGGGCCTTGACAGGGGTTAGGAGGCGGGCAGAGGAGGAAGGAAGCAAAGAGTGGAGTTATGGGTAAGTAGGTTGGACTATTTAAATAGGCAGCCATTTTAGGGAAGTCATTCTAATTTCCTACCTGGTCGAGTTTGTCCCTCCCACCCTCCCTGGTTTTGTTTCTGTGTAGGGGTTATCTCGTTTTTTCACAGCTGCGGGATAGGGAGCTGAAGGATAAGAAATAGGCTCCCCGAGACGCATGTAAACGGAGCTCCGAGCCCCAAACAACGAAAAACCCCTGTAATTACCCCAATATCCCACTAATTCACTAGCACACGCCAAGTAACCTAATGGGGAAAAAGGGGAAAAGACCGGTACCACACAAGCCCTCCCCGGGACTAACGATCGGGGAAATGTGGATGCACGCACGAGGAGCCACAGAGGCCAACATGGCGGCCCAACACGGAGGGTGCTCGGACTTCTCCGAGGAAGTATCCGAGGAGGAAGAAGGGGGATACCTGCCACCTCCCGACCCACCGCGGCAGACTAAACGCCAGAGTAAAAAGGCAGAACCAGAACAGCTCACCGTGGCGATTATGAAAGGAATGATGGCGGACCTGAAAAACAGCTTCCGCGAGGAGGTATCAGCGCTTCGCGCGGACCTGCAAGGCCTGACAGGCCGCATCACCACGCTAGAAGGCTCATCGCTAGCCCAAGCCCAGGAAATCTCCGCGCTACACCACACGGTGCAAGACCTGGAGCACCAAAACCGGCAGTACGAACAACGCCTCGCGGCCCTGGAGGACGCCAGGCGCGCCTCTAATGTTAAAATCAGGGGAATTCCAGAGGCCATCGCCGACGCCGAACTGCCAAAACTAGTCGACCGCATACTACTCACAACCCTGCCGCAGGGGCGGCAAGAGACGATCACCCCAGTGGGGGTCTTCCGAATCCCCAAACCCTCAAATGCACCAAACACTGCTACGAGGGATGTCATCTTGAACCTCCATAACAGCGGACACAAAGCGATGATCCTCGCAGCCTTCAGAGGCAAGACCCCCCTCAGGTTTGAGAACATGGAAATCTCCCTGTACCCGGATCTATCCAGCAGCACCTTGGCGTGGCGCCGAACGCTCAGACCCCTCACCTTACTCCTCCGGGCCCACAAATTGGACTATCGGTGGCGACCTCCCAGGACTCTATCGGTCACAAGAGGGTTGACCACACACAGCATCCAAGACATACGTGACGCCCCGGCCTTTCTCCGGCTACTAAACCTACCCCAAGATCTGCTAACACCGAAGGAGTCAACCACAACGGGCAATGCCAACACCTGCTCCCCTGAACGCACCCACACTTGGGATCCAGATCGGAGCGCTCCGTTTGTACCCCAGAGCTCCACTCCAGAGGCCTATGCAACTGTCACGTCATAGAGACTTTGGGACACTCAGAGACTTGGCCTAGTCGCACTCACCTCGTGCATGTTACACCGGGACCACCGGGCCTTGGAGCATACGCCGTCTGGACTGGTATATTACGAAATATCCCGCACTGTGACAGTACACCACTGAACTGCTATGAGCTATTCAGCTTTACTGTCCCAGACAGGAACACCATTGTTAAGGACAGTTGCCAATGCCCCTAACATGTATTTCTTGCATTGTTGCCTAGGCCGCTAACTACGAATAACGTTATATTACTTGTTTAATGGCAGTGTTTATCACAGCTTCATTACTGTTATTATTTCATACGGTTAGCACAACGTGAATCGAGTGTAGTTTAGGGCGTAAGCTCGAACACTAGCCGATCTCTGTATTAAGCTCGACCTATCCGATACAATAACTAGCAGAAACGAATACTCAGCAAAACTCCCGCTATGTTTTCGGGAGATTCTCCTAGACATAACAACTACTGCGAAAATCAAGCTTTTAGAGCTTGTTAGCATAAAGGCCACACAAGCCGATGTACGCAATGCAGAGCATTGCATCTTTGGTTTCAGTTTCTCTCTTCCCGTAACTCTTCTTTGCTATACGACTAATCCTCACCGTTTAGGCAAGCATGGGACACAGAGCATAACCTGCCTAGCCCACCGACCACATTCTTCAGCGCCAGTAACCCTAACACTGTCCCATGCTCATTAGACCCAGCAGCCTGCATAATTTTAAAATTTTTGTTTATGTCAATCTGTTAATTCATTTTAATTCCTTGGAAAATATGTTATGTACGGACCGCTAAGACTTGCAGTGTCCAGCAAACTACCTGTAAACACTGTCGTGGCCATATATGTCTCTCACTACCACTCATCGCACGAGCAACTAGCTGCTTACATCAATTTTTACTTAATTTGTTCCTTCTCCTGCAACGACTCGTAAATATACTCCTCGACCGATTGCAGTACACTACACTACGTATAACCCTGCATGTAACATAGGTTTAAGTTATGTTCCTTTATGTTCATATCATCTCCAGCACATAGTTTAGTCCATCTTAGTAAGCAAGCAAATACTTGTAACGCAAGCTGTACTACAGCAGACACAGAAGGATATACCACATGAAAATGTGCATTTGTCTGCGTATAACTTGTTACATGTCCTGTTATTTTTTTTTTTCAATGTTTGATTTTTATTAACATTTTCTTCAAAATAACATACAATGGGGTACAGAAAGGAAGAAGGGGAAGGGGTAAAGGTACGTTATGATATAATTGATGAGAGCGGACAAAGTCATATTACACTTTTACAGATTAGTTACAGGTGGGTATAAAAACATAGAGATTCTGTTACAACAGTGTGCATAGCATATAATCCATCGCTTAATTATATTTGCAGATATAGGATTTAACATCATTTACCGTCAGATAAGAATTCAAACATGCCATATAGGAGGTAATGGCAAACTGTACAACAGTGTGTTGGTTGCAAGGGCCTTGTTCCCAAAATTATGGTTGTGTAAATGCATATAAACATAATGCATATAAACAGAAACATATTTATCATAAACACAGTCAAGATGTAATGTGTAGAAGCACAGCAAGATATAATATTGGTGTGTACATTTACGACTTTGCCGAGATAAATAGCAGGGATAAATAGCAGGTAGAGGTAGAGGGTACAATAACCTATTACATAGGGCCATTTGGTGTATCTCGTTTGCAAAGAATTGCAGTGAAATGCAAGATTGCACACAGCTACAAGGTTGCGCACGTCTTCACTTGTGAGAGGTATAGGAGGTAGGGGGGTGTCAGTCGTATAAAATAACAAGGCATTATTGGGTGAAAAGAGGGAGTAGGATAGAGAGCCACAATAATGTGATACAAAATTATGGAGTGTAGTTGGTGTAGTGAAGAGCATCAGATCAATTTGGTAAATTGATTATAGATAGATTCCCAGTTCTCCCAGTGTTCGTTGAATTTGGTCAAGTCAACTCTCTTGGCCCATTCTCTCTCATGACAGTAAATAGTATTAACTTTGTTAAGTAATTCTTGCAGAGAGGGGGAGATGTTGCTTTTCCAATGAGTAGCAATACATGATTTAGCAACTATTAAGATATTGATAATCGCTACTTTCAGAGGGGTACATAGCAACTCAGGTAACAAGTGGAGTAAGCAACCTGCTGGGTTTAAAGTTAATTGCATGCCATACAAAGAGTGTATGATTTTTTTTACAAAATACCAAAAGGTTTGAAGTTTCGGGCAGTCCCAAAAAATGTGTAGGAATGAGCCTGTACCTTTGTTGCATCTCCAACACGTGGGTGTGGAGGTAGGGTAAATCTTGTTAAGTCTGTTAGGAACTAGGTACCATCTCATTAGCACTTTGAAATACGCCTCCCATAGAGTTACGCATTTAGTGGATCTTTTAGTGGATGAAATAGCTGTGAGCCAATCTTGTGTGTGAAATTCTTCGCCCAGCTCTCGTTCCCATTTGATCATATAGGGGAGTTTAACAGGGCTACGAGCCACTGCTTGTGCTAGGTAGCATAGTTTAAGGAATTTCTGAGGGAAACGAGATTTAACAGACATGTAGCAAGTGTGGCCTATCAGGCTTAATGATGATAAATCAAAGTGTGTGATATTAGCCGTGTTTATTATGTGTTTTATTCTTAAATAAAGGAATATATCTCAATGTGGTAAGTTATGAGCGGACTGTAAGTCAGGAAAGGATCGAAGGCCTGTTGAGTCAAATAAGGAGTAAACATGAGTCAGACCGTGTGTTGGCCAGTGGTGTATGGGAAGATCTGGTGATAACGCAGTAAGAGCTCTTAGAGGAGCTAAGTAAAGTAGTTCTTCTTTGGGACATAACATTGTGCTCCATGAGTTCCAGGAGCGTAGAAGAAATTTTGTGCTTGGCAATAAAGACGTGGAAGAATGGTTGCACTTGGACCACAGTACATTGGGTAGGGATGGGATGTTGCCACATGCTTGTTCCAGTTTAAGCCAGACCGGGTTAGCTTTCTTGGTCATGATTTCCAAGCTCTGTGCTAAAGAAGAGGCCCTATAATATTTACTGACGTTGGGGACGCCTAACCCTCCTTGGTGGATGGGACGCCATAGTGAGTGGAGTGCGATTCTTGGGGGTTTTCTCCTCCAAATATGTGCATTTAGGACAGTTTGAAACTTGGTAAGGATAGAGTTCGGGACAGTGATGGGTAGTGTGCGGAATAGGTAGAGTATGTGAGGAAGTGCCATCATTTTGATCGAATTTATCCTGCCTATCCAAGAGGTGTTTAGTTTGTCCCATTGTTTCAATTGAGTTGAGATTTTGTGCAGAACCGCTTCGTGGTTCTCTTTTATGGTTTGTGATTTGGATTGGGTTAATTTAATGCCCAGGTAGGTAATGGAAGTCTTGCGCCAATCAAAGGGGAATTGTGATTTTAGAGTATCGATTGTTTGAGGATTTAAGTTCAATGGAAGTATCTGGGTTTTAGTGATGTTGTTTTTGTAGAACGAAACCGTTCCATACATATTCAGAATTTGTAGGAGGTAGGGAATAGAAGAAGTCGGGTGTTTCAAAAAAATAATAATATCATCCGCAAATGCAGCTAGCTTTTTTTCTCCTGCAGGGGTTTGAAGGCCTGGGAGTAAGGGATCATTTTTAATTGTGCGAAGAAGAGGCTCTAAGCAAAGAATGAATATTAGAGGGGACAAAGGGCATCCCTGTCTGGTACCATTAGAGATATTAAAATTGATGGATGAGAAGCCCGTATTGAAAACTCTTGCTGAAGGCATGGAGTAAAGGGCCATGATGCTAGTGAGAAAGGAGTCAGAGAAACCATAGGCTTTAAGAGTGGCCGACATATAAGACCAGTTCAGGCGGTCAAAGGCCTTTTCTGCATCGAGGGCCATAAGGACCCCGGATTGGCGATGACGAGTGGCCCAATCTATCAAGTCTGTACAGAATCTGGTGTTGTCTCCCACCTGTTTGCCTGGCACGAAGCCCGCTTGTTCTTCAGAGACTAAGTTCGGTAATATCTGTTTTAATCTATTAGCTATCAGTTTAGCATATAGTTTCACGTCTGCGTTTAGCAGAGAAATCGGACGTAAATTACTACATGATGTGGGCGATTTGTTGGGTTTGGGCAAGGTAATGATATATGCTTCCAACATTTCCTTCGGGAAGCTACCTATTTTTTGTATTGTGTTGAAGAGTTTCGTGATATGTGGGGTGAGTTGAGGTTCCATTTTAATATAATAGTAGTTGGGGAGTCCGTCTGGACCAGGGGCCTTATGCTTTGGTAGGGACCTTATGGCTGTGGCTACCTCGTGCTCCATAAATGGAGTGATCAATTGATCATTTTGTTGTGGTGTAACTTGTGGAAGTGAAATACGTTGTAGAAACGTCGATATGTATTGGGCGCTCGGGATGTTGGTATTCTTGTCTAAGTTATAAAGATCATTGTAGAATGATGATAATTCATTGACTATGTCTATGGGGTTAAATAATTTTGTGTTCGTTTTGGAAAGAATATAAGGGATTTTTGTCTGGAGGTATCTGGATTTAAGCTGATTAGCTAGTAGCTTGCCGGCTTTGTTGCCTAAGGTGTAATATCTCTGCTGGAGTTTAGTCGCCTTATTGGCAAAATCCTCGATTCTCAGATTTAGTATTTGTTCACGAATTATTGCGATTTGTTTCGTGGTGGAATGAGAGGGTGAGATTTTGTTGGAGTTTTCCAATGTTTCAAGCTTTCGTTGAAGTGAAGTATTTAGGTTACTAGCTGTTCTTTTTTTGATTGATCCTAGTTTGATGAACGTTCCTCTTATTACACTTTTGTGCGCTAGCCATTGGGTTTCTGTAGATGTGTCTGTAGTGACATTGTTAGTAAAGTAGTCCTGTATTTCCAAGGCAACTTTTTGTAAATTGTCGGGCGAGTCTAGGATGGATTCGTTTAGGCGCCAGGTGCCGCGGCCTTTTGTGGGATAGGGTACTGCTATGGTGACTATAATAGGTGCATGATCGGACCACGTCCGTTGTCCTATGGTTTGATCTAAGAGGTGGGGCAAGGTCGATTTATCGAGTAAACATAAGTCTATCCTTGTATAAGTCAAATGAACTGGAGAGAAAAAGGTATAATCTTTGGCTGTGGGGAATAAATTTCTCCAGGTGTCAAAGAGATCGTGTGTGAAAATAAGGTTCGAAAACAGTTTACTATTATGCACAGTGAGTTTGTTAGGTTTTAGGTTGTTGACACGTTGGATGTCTAGTAAGGGATCAAGTGTGCAGTTACAGTCACCACATATTATGACATGACCTTGTTTTAGGGTAGATATCTTTTTAATAGCCTTATTGAGAAAGGAGAATTGAGCGTCATTGGGCGCATAGAGGGAAGAGATTGTAACTTGAATACCATTAAGTTCACCATCCAAAATAAGCAGTCTGCCCGTGGGGTCAGCGTATTGTCTAGTGGGAGTGAATACCCAGTCCTTGTGAAATATAATTGCCACTCCTTTAGATTTATTTGGTGCGTATGCATGGTACTCTGTAGGGTATTTGGATGATCTTATGTGAGGTGGATTGTTTTTGCAGAAGTGAGTTTCTTGGAGGCAGACTATGGCAGCCTCAGAGTTATGCATATCTTTTATCACTTGACTTCTTTTGTAGGGGCTGTTTAGACCTTTTGCATTGAGGGAAAGGATTTTTAATGTATTAGTCGTCATTTTAGGTAATTATGGTGCACGAGTGGAAAGAATGGATGCTCTAGAATGAATAGGAATGTCCTAAGCTTCCGTTGGATATTGCTCACAGTGAAGGGCCTCAATAATGGGGCTTGAAAATAGGTATCGAAGGGTGCGTCGTGATCCCTAGAGGGTAAATTCTGGTACCTTGGAGGAGTGCAAGGGGGAAGTAAGGGAGGGGCAGTAACAGTAACGGGATAACTATATACACAGACATTTCCTTGAAGTGGAAAACATAGAGTGGCCATTTTTAGACACTAGGAGTGCCTCAAGTGATGGCCGGGGGAGGGGGGGGGAGGTGTGAGAGGTCCTGCAACCAGGTTATATTGATCATGGAATAAATAACTGCGGGAAAGCATTTATATTATATTCTATATAGAGTAGGAACTTGCCAACAGTGATGTGGCTAGGGCTTTGAATGACAGGAGTTTCGTGCAAGGATTCCCGAGTTGAAACAAGTGGAATGTAGGTAGAGAGTGGGGAGTATTTGCACGTTAGCAAATAGTTGCAATGAGTACAAAACAACTGAGTGGCTGATATTAACTCTAAGTGTAGGGTGGTGCGATGTAGCCAATTACCGTGAGTTGAGGGTAACAAATATCGTGTATAATTGTCTCAACATACACGTAACACATTTTCCATGAACAATTACAAAGTTTTTTGCATACTAAAACATAATCATAAGAATAGACAATATTAGAGATAACTGAAAAATTTTCTGCGATGTGTGCCCTTATCAATTAAGCTTGAAGCAAGGGCTGGAGGTATAAATGGTCAGAATTAGGGCCTCATGTGTGATTGGAGAGGGCTTGCAAAATAAATTGTTTAGAGCGTTGTGATCATTTACTTAGGTTTGGGGGTGGCAATTATCGTACTTATTATCATCGTAGGACCCGTACACCTTAGTTATGAGCAAGCCTAGTTCTCGAAGTAATAAAACATAAATTATAAATATGAAAAAAGACAATATTAGAAACAGACCAAAAAATGTTTGCTATACGTATGCTTATCATTTACACTTGAAATACTGGCTGGAGGTATGCATAGTCGTGCATAGTCGAGATCGGGACGCTATATGTGAATTAGGGAGGGCCTACAAAATAGGATAGCCATGCGGGTAGTGGGTGACCCGGGGTAAGAACCTGTCGTCAGATAATTAAGGCCCGTGAAGCGTACCTCCGGGATGTGGATATGGAACGCTTGGATCGGTGGTACATTGTGACCATCTACTGGACTATACGGAAAACAGTCAACGGATGTAATAGCCATGTGACTTACATGGTACGTTAACCATAAGCATAACATAGTTCTCAAAATAATAAGTAAAAGCAACGATTAGGGATATAACATTAAAACGTTGCAACAATTACAATTCCGTATGCAGCAAGGAAAAGTGTTGTACATAAACAACAACTGGGCATATGTGTAGTGATAGGAGGGAATTTATGATCGTGAAGATGGTTCACGTCGGGTGGTGATTGCATATCGCCGTGTAGGTACTGTACATGCGAAGTATACTTATTGTGTAGGGAACCCACAAAACCAATTGTGGATATGTTGTAATGTTAAATTCGAATGTGGCAGGATGGTTATCGACCTGCAAGACAGAGATTGAGAAGCACGTGGTCGTGCTCTAATATTAGATTGTCGACCTGCCGCTATAAACCAAGCAATTAAGTTATACAGATTAGTACCGAAGATGATATAAATGATCGGTGTTAAGTACTAAGTATGGATTGGGTTGTCAGTTATAAAATAAGATATGCTTAAGTAGCACCACAGTAAGAACTTATACTCATCGCAATTTATAATGGACGGAAAGTTCATGTGTTGCGAGCCGGCGAGCCCGCCATCTTCCACTCCTTTTGAAGTCGTCTGGGAGAGCAGCTTCTAGTCGGGGAATTGAGCGGAACAGCGTTGGAGTTAGTCCATAGGCCCCATTTGATGAGGAGTTTCATCCCGTCTTCTGGTTCGTTGATTACATATGTTTTTCCTTGTCGCCAAATCAAAACCTTTGTGGGGTAACCCCATCTGTAAGAGACTTTGTTGTTGCGTAGTGTCTTTGTGACGGTTAGGAATTCCTTCCTTCGTGCCATGGTAGTGGCTGATAAATCAGCATACAGGGAGATTTGTTGGTAGGGGTCCGGGAGATGATCAGCTTTTCTGGCCGCATTCAGTAGAGCGTCTTTGTGTGTGAAATAATGAAATTTCACTATGACGTCCTTCGGGACATCTCCAGACATGCGGGCCGGTCGTGGTAGCCTGTGCATGCGATCGAAGGTCCATGCAGAGTCTGGCAGTTCCGGGACCAAGGATTTACATACAGCTAGTATGAATGCTGGTAAAGCGTCGTGGGACACATCGTCCGGTATGCCCCTGAACCGAACATTTTGTCTTCTCGACCTATCTTCTAGGTCAGCTAATTTAAATTTGAGCGTGGTATTTTCTTCCGAGATTTTCTGTAGCTTATCAGCCATTTCGTTGTGGGCTAAGCAAATCTCATCGGATCTATGCTCAAGTTGGCTCGTTCTGTCACCCAGGGCCGAAATTTCTTTCCTTAGCTCCCGGTCAATCTTCAGGAAGTCTTGACGTATAGTCGATCGGAGTTCCTGAAGCATTTTGTGCAGGCTGCGGTCCGTGACCGCGATATCAGAGTGTTTTGAGGAGGTCGATTCGCAGTCAGAGTTGGCTTCCGATAAGGTAGCCCTGTCGCCGCCATCTTGGATTTCTCGTCTGCGATCTTTTTTCTTGTTATTTCTTGCCATATCGGGCAATTTCAGTTGCTTGGGAGGAGACATTAGTGAGGGATGCTCCTTGGGGATATAATTAGTTGAAATTTGGCAGTTAATGCTGATATTGTCGCTCGTTAGGTTTGCAGATCGACGGAGCTCTCAGTCCATGCGACTGCACTCGCCGGAAGTCGGACACGCCCCCACATGTCCTGTTATTTTAACAACCACGCTTGTATGTTTACATGACGATTTTGCAAAAAAAAAAAAAAAACTATGGCGATCTTTCTTTGAGGTGCACTGCACACCATCTTGTTATCATTAACTCATGTTGCCCCACAATGCCTCCTCTTTCTCTTTTGTACCCCATAACGCATATGCCATAAAAAAAGAATGATTGACAAAAAAAAAAAAGAAATAAGCTCCCCAGGATGAGCGTGATGGAAACAAAAAGTGGTGGTCATTGGTGGTTCATAGGTTTCGAGTCCTGTCGGTGGCTCAGAACCTGGTGGGGTAGGGGTTTCCGGGTATACCCCTGCCATGGTTAATGTATGGTTGGCACTTTAAGTTGGTATGTTGGAATAATGTTGGTGTATGTTATATATATATATGTGTTATTTATATGGGGGTAATTGCCTTTTATATTAACAGAAGGATTCGGATGCGAGGGCAGAGTATGGGAGGCAATGACCCATGTTCTACTTGTTAAGTTATTATTATCATTATTATTAATAAAATTATTGAAATGGTTATTAATTAAGATTGTTTAATAAAGCTGTGGACAATTTTTCCAATATACCCTAGTGTGCGTTATTGGGTTAGGTATGTGGGTTGATTGTTCTGGATTCTGACTGCCCAAATGGCGACTATACACCGGTCATGAGCTTTCTCGAGAGAGAAGTAGTCAATGTTATTCACAAAACACCATCTGGGATTTCCTGGTCTCCCACTCTCCCCCAGGTGTTGGAGCACTGAGGACTAAGGGTGATATGGTCTGTGGGATCTGTTTAAACCCAACCTTGGCCATTCTAGAGGGCTTGTAGCACTTTACATGTGGATTAGATGTGGAATATTTCCAATGATAAAGAAAACATTGTGTTCATTTTTATATAACTGATTGTAAGATTAGTGCATCACAATTGCTGAGGTTTTATGAACACTAATGCGTAGTGATTGCTATTATAATAATTTCATTTTCAAAGTTTTAGAATAGAACTGCACTAAAGCTGGGTTTGAATTTTCAGTAGCTGTATAGGCACATTACGTTTGTAAAATTCCACTTAAGCGCCTTGCACATATTTTATTTTTCTACCTACCACTGCCAGTCCGCAATTTTTAGAATGTTTTAAATCTGGACAAGGATTTGAAGCATTTGGGTCAAAACTTGCCGTCTTGTCAAGCTGAAATCCAGACCTAATTTTGGCTTGTTCGGAACCTGCTCTGCAAGATATTGACTTTATGAAACATGGGGAGCGGCTGCAGCAGGAGTCCTTTTAAGTTTAAAGAAGTTGGATTTAAAAAAAATAAATTAAGGAAAATGTCAGTGAGCAATCGATGCACTACTTAACCGTTTCACCATGGCAAGAACCAAACTTTCATGCACATCTATCCAGTCTGTAGCGTCAGTGACCGTCCTTTAAAAAAACAAAAGTGCCCTAGCAATGCATAAGCAGGAGTCATTGCATTTATAAAAAAGGAAAAGGTGGAACGAGTGAGTGGGTCATCTATTTTTACATTTTTTAGAAAAAATACCCTGAAATAAATTGAAAAGACCACTTCATGCCCCTGTGGGTTTAGCCCTGCAATGTAAAACATTCCAGACAGTCACTAAAGGCCCTTCGAGGACCCCAATGGAATTTTGCATGGGGATGCCTAACACCTTCAAATTCCTCGTAGGAAAGCATTGATCCATCACAGAATGGGGGGGGGGGGGGATGTAGAGACTCTCAGCATCTCTAGATATAGCTGTCCTTCCATAAAAAGGTGTCTAAGCCCCTTAATAACTGAGTGGAATCTTTACGTTAAGGCGTATTTTGCACTAGACAGGGCTGTCACTGCCCATTGATGTATTGACAGATTGCTACAAGTGATCCAACACCAGAAACAATAGGTCTTCCAGGTGGAGAAATGGTCAACAGAGAGTAAACAATGCGAAGTATTGCGAAGATCTATCTATATTTATTATATTATGAATACGTGAATGAATTATAGAAATAATGCATTTTTACTGATCATTCTCTATTTCATCTATTGGTTGCTTTTTCTCACTTCATCTGTGAACAAGATGCCAGTAAATGTGTCAGGGTGTTCTCAAAATGTATATTGTGCAGTACGAAGATTGGTCTATTTTCGCTTTTCGCTCCCTTCCGGCGTCTGAATTGTTTTCAGAATCTTTTCTTGAGAATGAAATTTGGATGAGCTGAACCGCCATCTGGGCGAAATGTTTTTCTTTTCAGACGAAGGTCTTCGACAAAGTCTATCAACAATTATTGCTGCTACATTTTTATTTCAAATAGTACACATAGATATTTATTTCAGTAATTTTGGCAGTTTGAAGATTTGATTTTCTAACATGTATCTCCTTATAATAGCCACACATATGATTTGATAACGAATTAAAGTGCGTTCCTTACACAAGCCGTGTGCTTAAGGAAATCAATAAAAATAGGCTGTAAATATTTGAATTGATAACAAGTTATATATGTTTTTGAAGAAATCACTGGATTCTAGGTAAGGAAAGTGAGGCATGCCTCCATCTACCACTTTGGGATGATAGCACCCAGTGAAACTAATCCCTACTTTGCACCACAACCCCGTTTCCAGTGAATTCAACATTATGAATGAATCTGTCACAGACTGTGAGCAGGAGCTTGTTCACCTCTCTGTTATATTCCGTATGTTAAATGACCTGTTGCCAAAGAGGGTCTCCAATAATCGAAAGAGACTGACAAAGTTATTCACAAAAGTGAGAATTCAAATTGAATTTCCAATTTAAGGTCAGCTATGGGCTCAGATTGGCTAGTCTGACCTTACATTTGAAATTCTCTTTAAATTCACTTTGAAATCTTATATTAGTGTAAAGAAATAAAATCATTGTATTTTCTTTTTTTTTTTTGAATTCTTTATTTTTGGTGTGCAGGTGATTACATCTGAATTACATACGCCACAACAGCGTGCATTTATATTGAAACGTATATGGATAAAACAGTGGCATAGAGAAATTGCACAGAATTTTTTTTTTGACGAACATAGTGATTCATTAATGAATGAACTACGATAAATATATTGCTAAATAACTCGTCTGCTACAGCGTACCTTAGAGGTACCGACAGGTAATTCCGTTACTTGGTCGAAAGGTATCTTCGCTGATATATCTGGACAACTATATTTGGGTAACTTAGGGTGTCCCCAGTGTAGACTAACTTATCGTGAACTTACACCGTTATTTTTCAAGAGAGGCTTAGATAAAAATAATAAACAGACATGCTATACTTTTTAAAACATTTTAACCTCGTTATATCGCTTGTTGTAGTATGGGCGTAAAGTAAGCTAGCGTGTCAGAATACATTCTAGTATAACTCCTGCCCTATTCTAGGCGTTAAACCTGGTATAATACAGAGCTTGGGTTATATTTGTTAGAGTGTAGTTACAGTTAATTCTCCGTTTACGTTGAGGCCGTTCATAGTGAAAGGCATGCTTAAAAGAAAAGAAAAGAAAGAAAAGAGAAAAGCAGGGAAGGTCGGTCTCTGGTATCATAAATGCTGCAGCTTTTTTGACTCTATATGGTGCAGGCTATACTGAGAGGCTAAACAGTCAAACATTTAAGTATTGAGAATATAAAAAGCAAGGGTAGATATAGAGAGAGTTATGTGTCCGCAAATCAGTCTCATTCAGCCCATGCCCGTTCGGGGTAGGCAGACCTCAAGGGCACGCAGGCAGAGACTGGTCTCGGCCTATAGCAATCTTCCAGTGTCCTGAAGCTAGCCGATTCCCCTGATGGGCACTCGTGTAGCATGCGTGCAATGTCTCTGAGCGGCCGTCGCTCCAGGGTGATTTAGGGTGTCCTTCAATTTGTGTGGACTAGGGTGTGTAAAATGAGCAAGCTTGAGTACAGTCCCTTGTGCAGGCCTAGGTGTCGGCTTGAGTGCTGGCCGCTGCGTATGTTTGGGTGCTGGCTTGAGTGTAGGCTTGAGTGCAGGCTTGGGCGCAGGTCGCTGTACAGGCTTGGACGCAGGTCGCTGTGCAGGCTTGGGAGCAGGTCGCTGTGCAGGCTTGGGAGCAGGTCGCTGTGCAGGCTTGGGTGCAGGTCGCTGTGCAGGCTTGGGTGCAGGTCGCTGTGCATGCTTGGGTGCAGGCCGCTGTGTATGCTTGGGTGCAGGCCGCTGTGCAGGCTTGGGTGCAGGCCGCTTTGCAGTTCGCTGTGCAGGCTTGGGTGTAGGCTTAAGTGCAGGCCGCTGAATAGGCTTGGGTGCAGGCCGCTGTGTAGGCATGGGTGCGAGCTTGAGTGCAGGCCGCTTTGCAGGCTTAGGTGCAGGCTGCTGTGCCGGTTTGGGTGCAGGCTGCTGTGCAGGTTTGGGTGTAGGCTGCTGTACAGGTTTGGGTGCATGCTGCTGTGCAGGTTTGGGTGCGTGCTGCTGTGCAGGTTTGGGTGCATGCTGCTGTGCAGGTTTGGGTGCATGCTGCTGTGCAGGTTTGGGTGCATGCTGCTGTGCAGGTTTGGGTGCAAGCTGCTGTGTAGGTTTGGGTGCCGGCTGCTGCACTAGCCTCTGTGTGTCTCGTCCTGCAGGCTTTGGAGTAGATCTCTGTGTGGGTTGTGGAGCCGGCCTGTGGCTTTGTGCAGGTGTTGCTGTGGTCTGCCGTGATGCCTCTTTCCCTATACGTTTCTGCGGCCGTGCTGCAAGCTTGGCCCAGAACTGTGCCCAGAAGCGCTCAAAGGCTCTTGCAGTTTGGTCCTCGTGGGGGGCCAGTACCCCTTGTGTCGTCGTGGCCGCCATCTTAGCCGTTGGGGTTGTTAGTCGCTCGGTGCCGCCTATCTCCTTGCCCCAGTCCGACTGGGGGCTGATAGCAGGAGGGGACCGGGATAACCCCCTCCGGTCCCACTGGGGGGGGGAACGGGGGTTCGGTGGCAGATTTCCCGCCGCTTTCGGCGGCAGGAGAGTGTCTCTCTCACCTGCGCCCGCCATGCTGGGAGGCCGCGCCAGGGTGTCGGTCGCACACCGGGGCGGTAGTCGCTTGGAGGGTATCGTGGAGATAGTCCCGGTGTCCTCCTTCGCCTGGTGGCCTTTGTCCGCCATTCGATTGCCGTTTTTGTTGCTTTTATTCGTTTTTTCTGTGGGTCCTGGCCGGAGCTGTTAAGAGTTGCGTCCTCTCGGCTTCACGGTCAGGCCCCGCCCCCCAAAATCATTGTATTTTCAAAGCCCTTAGCAGCCTCACTTTCTATTTCTACCTGAGGAAAAAGACCAAACCCCCACCAGGGCCACCAAAGTGTTAAACCGAAACACTAATATTGAACACAAAAATACAACAAACAAGTAGTGAGCAAATAAACCCCAACAGACACAATAAACAAAACGATTCCCTGAAGTTCGGATTGTCCAGAAGCTTTCTGGAAGACAGGAGCCCCTGACAAGAACCAGCCAATCAAAACTCATCACTGAGCAAGTCTCGCTCCTGGAAGGTGTGTCCAGTGACCTCAGAAATTAGTTCTGCAGTTGTGTGAAATCTTTTCTGTGTCTCTTTATACTATTTTATTTTATTCTAAGTGTAAATTATTTTTCGATGTATTTTATTTTTGCTAACGTCAAAGAAGATCCCAATTGCAATAAATACACATGTGCTTAAAAGTTTGCATACCCTGTCAGAAACTGCAAAATGTTGGCATTGATTTTGAAAATATGACTAATTATGCAGATAAATTTTTTTATTTTTTTTAAGGATAGTGTAGTACGGTAATTTATCACATAGTTGTTTGGCTCCTTTTTAAATCATAATCAATAAATCATGATAACAGAAATCCCCCAAATGACCCCATCAAAAGTTTACATACCCATGAATGTTTGGTCTTGCTATAGACACACAAGGTGACTCACAGAGGTTAAAATCGCAATTAGTGTCTTTGTATAAATAGTCAATGAGTTTGTTTGCTCTCACGTGGATGCACTGAACAGGCTAGATACTGAGCCATGTTGAACAGAAAAGAACTGTTAAAAGGTAATGGACAAGGTAATGGAACTTTATAAATATTGAAAAGAATATCGAAAGATATCCAAAGATTTGAAAATGCCAGTCAGTACTGTTCAATCACTTATTAAAGGGACTCTCCAGAGCCAGGAAAACAAATCAGTTGTCCTTGCACTGCAGGGCCCTGCAGTGCCCCCTCCCTCCCACCCCCCATCCCATGTTACTGAAGGGGTTAAAACCCCTTCAGTGACTTACCTGAATCCAGACATGAGCCGGCGGGGGAGACCTAATGCGCATGCGCGGCAATGGCCACGTGAGCGCATTAGATCTCCCCATAGGAAAGCATTATTCAATGTTATTCAGTGTTTTAAGAACACGGAAGTCCCTCTAGTGGATGTCTGCTAGACAGCCACTAGATGAGGACTTAACCCTGCAAGTTTATAAAAACTGCAATAATTACACTTGCAGGATTAAGGGTGATGGGAGTTGGCACCCAGATCACTCCAATGGGCAGAAGTGGTCTGGGTGCCTGGAGTGTCCCATTAAGAAGTGAAAAATGTGGGTATCTCTTGATACCAACCCAAGGTCAGGTAGCCCAAGAAAGATTTCAGCCACAACTGCCAGAAGAATTATTCGGAATACAAAGAAAAAACCACAGGTAAGGAGAAATACAGGCTGCTGTAGAAAAACAAGTTGTGGTTGTTTCAAGGAGCACAATACATCAATATTTAAACAAAAATGAGCTGCATGATTGAGTTGCCAGTAAGAAGCCTTTACTGCGCCGATGCCACATAAAAGCCAGGCTACAATATGACCGACAACACCTTGACACGCCTCACACCTTCTGGCACACTGTAATTTGGAGTGAAAAGACCAAAATAGAGCTTTATGGTCACAACCATAAGCGCTATGTTTGGAGAGGGGTCAACAAGGTCTATAGTGAAAAGAATACCATCCCCACTGTGAAGCATGGTGGTGGCTCACTGCTGTTTTGGAGGTGTGTGAGCTCTAAAGGCACAGGGAATCTTGTGAAAATTGATGGCTAGATAAATGCAGCATGTTATCAGAAAATACTGGCAGACAATTTGCCTTCTTCTATATGAAGGCTGCGCATGGGACACTCTTAGACTTTCCAGCATGACGATGACCATAAGCACAAGGCCAAGTTGACCCTCCAGTGTTACAGCAGAAAAAGGTGAAGGTTCTGGAGTGGTCATCACAGTCTCCTGACCTTAATATTTTCAAGATCTCAAACATGGAGTTCATACAAGATGACCAAAGACTTTGCAAGACCTGGAGGCATTTTGCCAAGACGAATGGGCAGCTATACGACCTGCAAGAATTAGGGGCCTCATAGACAACTATCACAAAAGACTGCCTGCTGTCGTTGATGCTAAAGGGGGCAATACACCATATTAAGAACTAAGGGTATGCAGACTTTTGAACAGGGGTCATTTCATTTTTTTCTTTGTTGCCATATTTAGTTTTATAATTGTGCCATTCTGTTATAACCTACAGTTGAATATGATTCCCATAACAAATAAAAGCAATGTGTTTTGCCTGCTCACTCATGTTTTCTTTAAAAATGGTACATATATCACCAATTCTCCAAGGGTATGACAACTTTTGAGCACAACTGTAAGTAATAAGCTGTGAAGGGGGATAGATGGGATAAACAGCTCCATAAACTAGCCAGATATGCTTTGAACAATGAGTTTTTGAGTGTAAACCTCCCATTTTCCATTTGAGTGGTTTGACAATAAATAATTGTCTCTCTCAGCACAGATAGCCTGTTCTTTCTGCTATCCCTGGTTAATGGGGAAGATTCACTTCTGTGTTCAATCTTAGAGAACCTACACCCAGGGCTTGCATCCTTTCATTACCAAACTGATACCATGCATGGCATAGATTGGCTTCATTCCTGCACCCTGTTTTGACCAGTCTTACATTCTAGAGCCACAGCTGTCAGCAGAATTCTCCGGGCACAGGTTGCAGACCAATAGCAATCCAATGTAGAATATATAAGACCACTCCTCTGTTTTCCCATTGCCCTGTCATGCTCTCGAATATTACATTTCCCAGAATTCTCAAATATCTGGCCTTGGCTCGTTAATGCATTTCTGTGCCGCCTGGCTTTTGCCCATCTCCCATATTACTCTCTCTTTTTCTTAGGTTTACATTATTATTGCACCCAGGTAATGTGGACTTGGGTAGCTAGTGCAGAATTGAATCTTCTCCATCACTCGAGCACATGCGGAGGGGTCAGGCTTGAGTGTCAGAGAGCACCCTTAGACATCTGTGGGATGGCACCCAAAAACCTTTATAACCCTAATCACTATGACAGCCCAGGAGCAGTGAGAGTCCCATCTATACCTGGTTATCTAATGGGGAGATTGTTAAATATGGCTGAATATAATATGATTAAAGGCACCCTCTGTCAGCTAATGAGTGGAGCCCATGAGAAGGGAAAGGAAAAATGAGATCTGTGTCCTATAGATGACAGAAGAGTGCACCCCAGGCTTCCATTCTTATAGGCAGTATGTAATGGGTGAGGGCTAAGAGGAATCATGCAGTTGCACCCCCTTCATTTACTTTGTCCTTTTTTCACCTGCTAAGGTGTGCTCAGCCTCAGTTAATGCAGACAATGGACACTTCTCAGCAGCTGTCTCAATTGCAGCCAGAATTTTCTTGAGCGCTTTGTTCATGATATTAAGGACCTTCTGCTGGAGATTCAGGAGCGGATCATCCTCAGACTTTATAATATCAGTGGACTTGCAAGGCCCTAGTTTGTGAATCTTGTTAATAGAGTCTGTCAGTTTTGTGGTGGATTTAACCATTTCATGTATAGCTGTCAAGTTCTGATTATCTCCCTCAGAGATTTTATGTTGGTTTTTTAAATTTTTCGCATAAAGATGAAGTTTCAGTCCTTCAGGCACTATCACGTGTATCTGTTTGTGGGGATCTTCCCCAATCTCTCCTTCTAGCCGGGGCAGTTGTTCGTCTTCGTGGGTCGTAATCGACTCGGGAGTTGTGGGCTCTCCACTTTCAGGATCATCCAACATCCGTAGCATGTTGTGTGACCGGTCCGTCTCATTGAAGCATTGTGGGGTGTCATCTGAGGATGGTTCTTCTGACTCTCCATCACTTTCTATCAAGTCTGCATGTACTGGCTCTGTGTGTATTAAGCAGCACAGTGTTAGGAGACAATAGATTAAACATATCTGTCTGTGACATCATTCATAAAACATCATCACCCATCGCACAACAATAATAAATAATAAAGATGTCTTTGTGTAAAATGGAAAGAGGCTGGAATAATTAAAAATGGCCTCCGCTAGGCCTGGTTGATAATATTGGGAGTTATAGTCCCAGTATCAGGAAGGACACTGGCCCTGGAGAGCTGACAACAGTGATCTCTTAAAATGGAGTGCAAGCTGAGTGGACCCACTGTGACCAGTAACAAGTCAGCAGGCCATATTTCTGTGCAGTGTTATTGATCCTGTATAGATGTCAATATATAATACAATACTTTTTGCGTTAGTCATATTCAAACGATTGTATACAAACACAGAACATGAGAACGTCTGAAGCTTAGAGGAACTCAGTAGCTTGCCCTTCGATAAATCCCCGCTCAGGTCTCAAAATAGTTTTTGCTCACTGGTGCCATTACAGAGAGAACCAGTTACAAGACATTTCAGACTAATCCCACCCATAAGGGCAGTCCAGAACCGGAATGCAGGCAAGGTCTCTCGGCACGATGAGAGTTACAGAAAACCCGTACGATCGTGTCAGCCTTCTGTGGGCCTCGTCAGTGAGGTGCAGCTGATACCCCTCTAGGCACAGTGAGCACGGCGTCCACGTCTAGATCACCTTTTTAGCAAATGCACTGCAACAAAACCAGTTCTGATTAATGTCATTGTGTTATGGTGTGGTCATTGTTGTGAAATTTGCACGCACCAATCATTTTTACCAATCATTTCCCACTTCCAGGAGGTTACAGAACTCGCCCCCAACTGTTTAAGTGGGCGATGAAAGAAAAGGAAATGAGGTCCATGGGAAGAAGACTTTGTGCTACCAAGATAGAGGCATAACCTTCTCTCCATAATATCTGGATATTATTATCACCAGGGCCAGATAAAGAGCTCCTTGGACCTTGCTTACAATTATGATTGGCCTAATTTCAGAATCTTATCAACAGAAAACACTAAAACAGTTATACCTCCCTCGTGTCATGTATCTGGTAGAGGTGCCGCTGAAAGGGAACTCACATGATATAGCTATCAGAAAACACACACCCTATGCTAATCTCTCGCTTTCATTACTAAAGTAAACCCATACACCCTAAGAGCAGTGTCCGTTGAAGCAGCATTTTGGTAGGCGAGCAAACATGCCCAAAAAAGGGGTCGTGACTACATGAAGAATTAGATGGTCAGTCTGGCGTGAACGTGCATGTCAGGCTGCCTGCCAATCATGCAGGCTGGCCAACAAAGAGCATACTGTGCAGACAGCACCCTGAGCCTAATGATGCGCTACCTCTATGCTTTCTAAGGACTGTCCCCTAGCCCCTCGCTGGTCCCTTCCTCTCCTAACCTTCTTACTAGCAGGCAGAAGCTCTTGTTATATAGTCTGAGGCAGAGAAAAGGTGTATGTAGTGAGTGTATAAGAAAGGGAACATGCCACAGTGTTAGAGAGACTGAAGCAGCAAGAGCATTTGCACAAAGTCAGTTTTACCTTAACTAATTTCATTGTCAGCCAGTCAGCCAGTCCACACAAGTTTTGTTCCTCTAAATCCCTCATAAATTTCTATACTTAAGCAAGAGCATGTGAAAAGTAATGAAAAAACAACAAAACTTTTTATCAATGGGTCTATTGCATTGGCATGGGACTGGAGCTGCAGCTCCATCAGCCCCTATGTTAATCTAGCCCTGGTTATCACCATCACCTGCATGTCGGTGTGTTTACCAGTATAAGATATGTCTGACTTGTAGGATGTGTGTATTGTGTTCTGATACACTATGTGGTACCTGTGTGAGATGTGTTGCGTTGTGACACAATGTGTGTGAGTGTGATGCTTGTGTGCAGAGTTTATGTGCTGCTTTGTCCACTAAGAGTTAAGGGACACTATAATCATCAGAACAACTACAGCTTATTGTACAGTACACAGATAATTGTATAGTATATAGCTTACTGTATTTGTTCTGGTGAGTAGAATCATTCATTTCAGACTTTTTGCAGTAAACACAATTTGTTTCAGAGAAAATGCAGTGTTTACATTGCAGCCTAGTGATAACTCCACTGGCCACTCCTCAGCTGGTTAGTAAAGGCGCTTCCTGGGGCAGTGCTGCACAATGTGACTGACATTCAGTATCTCTACCCTCTGCATTCAGACACTGAACTTTCCTCATAGAGATGTATGGATTCAATGTATCTCATTCTCTACAAGGAAATGCTGATTGGTCAGGGCTGTGTCTGGCTTGTGCTGGCTTTGCCCCTGATCTGCCTCCTTGACAATCTCAGCCAATCCAATGCTTAACTATGGGAAAGCATTGTGATTGGCTGAGATCACCACTTCTGGTGATTCTAACCAAGCAGGCAGATCAGGGGCAGAGCCAGCAGCAGCAGGCTGGAGTAAAGGTACAATTTTACTATATTTAGGGAGGCATGGTGTTTTTAACACTATAGGGCCTAGAATACATGTTTGAGCTCATTACCCTACAGTGTTCCTTTAAAGTGTTTTTTTGCATAATAATTGTACAGTACAGTTACAGTATATATTATAGAATTAATATTAACACCTGGCAATCTATTCCGCACTGTCTGCTCTAACCCTATTACACCTTCTTATTGTATAGTTACTATATACCTCATATAATAAAAATAACAAAGTATTTTTATATAAACAATGTATATACTGTATATGGCGTATAATATATAGAAATAACCGTCCATCACTTCCTCCCAGCACTGCTGTGGCTGACACCATTAAAAGGACATATGTTCCCACCGGGTGGCCGTAAGTGCAAGGGCCACCCGATAGGGCCCTGTAACGGATCCCCTATACTCCGACTGAGTATTTCCGCTGTAGTTCTCCCAAATCACAAGTGAGGCAGTGATTCAAGCTCTGAGCTACCCAAGCATCAGCCAAGACTTGATGAAGGATACAAGAAGACCCAGTGGCCTGCTTATATACACAACTCCTGGATAATATTCAGGAATTCATTGAGAAGAACGTGGTAATCGGCAATAATCAGCATGGTTTTATGAAGCAGAGGTATGTCTAACTTGCATTCTGAGAAGAAGTAAGTAGAAGTATAGATCAGGGTGTTGCAGTGGATGTGATCTATTTGGATTTTGCCAAGGCATTTGATACAGTCCCACACAAGGGGTTAGTTTCAAACTCAAAGAAATTGGTCTAGATGAATATTCTTGTTCTTAGGTAGAACATTGGCTTAAAACAGAGTACAGAGAGTTGTCATTAATGGCAAATTTTCAAGCTGGACAAAAGTTGTGAGTGGTGCAGAGTAATACAATGTGAGCAGGATATTACTGGGCTCTCAAATGGCAGATGAAATTTAATGTAGAAAAATGCACAATCAATTTACATCCTAAAATGTAGTGGATTAGGATACCAACAAGGGAGAAGGATTTTGGAATTGTTATAGACAACAAACAGTTGTGCAATCAGCAGTGGCTAAAGCCAGTAAGGTTTTGTCATGTATAAATAGGGGCATAAATTCTCGGGATGAAAATATAATTTTGCCTCTTTATAAATCGGTGGTAAGACGACACCTTGAATATGCTGTGGAATTTTGGGCACCTGTTCTAAAGAAGGATATCATGGCACTAGAAAAAGTGCAGAGACGAGCTACAAAATGTCATTTGACACTATGGCGTTATTGCATTTATGCTATGCACTTTAATAGTGCTATGCTTGCAATATATTGTATCAATACACATTTTTGCATAATGACAATGCAGTGCTATGGTTTGATTTACATTGAGTACTTGTAATCCTAATTGGGTAATAGGAATACACAATTTAGCACCCTAGATTTTTTTGCCGTAACATAAACCTTTTCATTAGCAAAGTGTAATGTTTTCTTTTTTGTCAAGTTTAGTTTTTTTGCTATATATGCACGAATTTCTACAGATAGTAAACAGATTGTAGTACTTAGGAGCAGGTGTGCGTCCCTGTGGCTCCCCATGGGCACCCTGCCTGTGTCTCCCTCCCTGTGGCTACCCATGGGCACCCTGCCTGTGTCTCCCTCCCTGTGTCTCCCTCCCTGTGGCTACCCATGGGCACCCTGCCTGTGTCTCCCTCCCTGTGGCTACCCATGGGCACCCTGCCTGTGTCTCCCTCCCTGTGGCTCCCCATGGGCACCCTGCCTGTGTCTCCCTCCCTGTGGCTACCCTGCCTGTGTCTCCCTCCCTGTGGCTCCCCATGGGCACCCTGCCTGTGTCTCCCTCCCTGTGGCTACCCATGGGCACCCTGCCTGTGTCTCCCTCCCTGTGGCTACCCTGCCTGTGTCTCCCTCCCTGTGGCTACCCATGGGCACCCTGCCTGTGTCTCCCTCCCTGTGGCTACCCATGGGCACCCTGCCTGTGTCTCCCTCCCTGTGGCTACCCTGCCTGTGTCTCCCTCCCTGTGGCTACCCATGGGCACCCTGCCTGTGTCTCCCTCCCTGTGGCTACCCATGGGCACCCTGCCTGTGTCTCCCTCCCAGTGGCTCCCTTCCTGGGCTCTGTGCGCCCCAACTCTCCTCCTCGGGCAGGATCTGCAGCCCGAGTCTTCAACTGGGCCGCGCGCCTGGACCACGTGGCGCGGCCTGCTCCGTGCCCGGTCCTTCCGCTGCCCCTGGTGTGTGGGCGGCGGCATCTGCTGCGGACCTTGCCCCCCCTGGATGAAGTGGGGGGGCAGAAGCTCGGCAATCGACCCGGGCGGCGGGATGCCGCCCGGGTTCCTCCCCTCTCGGCAGTCAGTGGTGAGTAGGGCCCCCTGCGGGGCACGCGGGGTGGCTCTCAGCCGCTGCCGCCGGGTGGGGAGGGGTCCTGGGTCCCCCACAGGCGCTCTGCTTGTACCGGCCCTCTCCTCCCTCTTTTGCCTGGGCAGGGGTCCGCAGGCGCTGTGTGCTCCCTGCTCCTCCCTCCCCTTTATTATTACTGTGTCCCCCCCTCTATTAGTGTCCCCCTTTATTGGTGCCCCCCCTCTATTAGTGTCCCCCCTTTATTACTGTGTCCCCCCCTTTTTTACTGTGTTCCCCCTTTTTTCATTGTTGTCCCCCCCTCTATTATTGTGTTCCTTCTCTTTCTTTATTGTCCTACCCCCTTTTTTCTTCTGTTCCCCCCTCTTTCTTTCTTGTCCCCCCCTCCTCCTTGCTGACCTTCTTTGCCCCCCACCCCCCCCCCTTTCCTTCCCCCCCACACTCCCTCTCCTTACCTGTCTCGGCAGCCTCCTGTCCTGGAGCGCTGGCCCTTCAGCTCTCCACTGCTGCTTCAGGCTTTGGGTGCAGTTGCCGGATCCGTCCAGCAGGTGGCATCTGATGCTACAGTTGCCATGGGAACTGCTCTGCAGGGGATGGACTCCTTTTTTCAAGCTGCTGTCTCTTCTATGGTGCCGCCAGCAGTTCCTGGGGTGCCGTCAGGTGAGTCGTGTTTTCCTGCGCTGGCTGGGGCGCCTGTGCTAGGTTGGTTCATGTTGGGTTTATTTATATATAAAAAAAAGTAATAATTTTCTAAAACCTAAACACAAAAAGAAAAACAAGGAGTAACGGTCAGCCGCGCTCAGTGTAGTACTCTCCTGGCGCGACGGTGCGTCTGCCAGTGGGTGGGGGGCAGTGCGCTCGGTCCTCAGCGCGGCAATTGGAGGGAAGTTGGGCCTCTTCCTCATTGGGGGCTGCGCCCCCCCATCCCCTGCGCACTCGCGCAACATATTCCCCTTTGGCCCAAGGGGGGGTAGGACTCAGGCGGCGATGATGTAAAGTTCCATTATGGGACATTCCTAAAACATTGGGAATTTGGGTTCGCTATTTTGGGGAGCGGGCTGCGTGGCGTGGCGCTGTTTTGTTACCAGGACACACACTTGGACTGCATGTCATACTTATGGTGGCCTGGGTTGTTGGCGCTATGACCAACATTTCATCAGCGCCTCGCAGTTTTGCCCTTTGCAGCGTGGGATCAGATGGACTTCGTCCCCTGGCTCTCCATCGTAACCCGCCCGGCGGCGAGTAAAGGGGGTTTGTCCTCCTTTCCTGGGGGGGCGACTCTGCCCCAGTGGCCTCGCAGCAACAGCCAGGTTGTTGCGGGGAGTTGAACGTCAGCCGATGTAAGTGGGGTGGGTCATGCTGTTTTAAGCTCAAATGTTCCCATCGTGGTGGGGGCTCACTCTGCCTCCTGCTGTTCAAGACGGGTAAGTATGGGGGAAAAGGGGATGTGGACGCCCATGGCTCTACCGCTACTGGAATCGGCAAGCCATGGGGCACCTGCTGGAGGGGGTCACCCGAGGCTTCGGGACCCCTTTTTCGGAGTGCCCGGCTTCGGGGCGGTAGCGGACCTTGAAGGACGGGTTAAAAGAACTCTGTATGTATAGATTGGTGAAAGTCGAGACAGGGGATATATGATAGACAATTTAAATACTTAAAGGGAATCAATACAGTAGGGAGGAGACTATGTTTAAAAGGAGTAAAACTTCCGTAATAAGAAAACATAGTCTTAAATTAGAGGGGCGAAGGCTTCACAATCATACCCGGATGTATTATGTTAACGGAAGGGTAGTGAATGCCTGGACTAGCCTTCCAGCTGCAGTAGTAGAGGAGTCTAAGTGGGTGTGGGATATGCGTAAGGCTGTCCTACCTATAAGATAAGGCCATGGACTAATATCAGTGGTTAGAAAATTGGGCTGACTGGATGGGCCGAATGGTCCTTATCTGCCGTCACATTCTATGTTATGTTTCTAAGTCTGTGCTTGACTTCCCGCAGATAGTGCTGGATAAGCTCCTGTGGGAGGTAGCTTTGGGGTGGTTCGCGGGGTCAGTTTAGGCCCCGTCGATCCCCAAGTTGCAGGTCCCCCTTGGGCCTGGTGCCCAAGTAGGAGGCAGGGGATTTTCGTCTGATTCATCATTTGCCCTGCCCTCAGGGGGTATCGGTGAAAGATGTTGGGCGTCCTAGGCATCCTTCGATGCTGCGGTACGCATGGTTGGGGCAGTGGGCCCTGGGGCTTTGCTAACGAAGGCCGGCGTCGGAGCCGCATTCCGCTTGTTGCCAGTTCATATGGATTGTCATCAACTCCTGGGTGGTCGGTCTGTGGTTGGTATTATGTGGATACGTGCTTCCCGATGGGTTGTTAATATCCTGCTTTTTACGATGAGTGCGTCAGCGCTTTCCTGGAGTGGGTGGTGCGGCTGGAGGCAAGGATTGGCTCGTTGCAGCGTTACCTTGATGGCTTTTGTGTGTGGGCCTTCACTGACTTGTCGAATCTCTTGCTCGACTCGGTGGAGCTTTGGGGTCCTCTTGGAGCATGATAAGACAGTGGGGCCCAGAGATGTGCCTTAGCTCCTTGGGTATCAAAATTGACTCTGTGGCCATAGAGTGCTGGCTGCCGCGGGATAAGGTTGAGAGGGTGTGGCGATGGCCAGGGGTCTGAGGAGGATGCAGCTGTGCAAGCTGTAGTCCCTGTTAGGGAGGTTGACCTTCTACTGCCGGATCAGGCCCATGGGGCAATTGTCCCGCAGGCGCCTGGTGGCCGCTACTACCGGGACCGCAGTATTTTATCCGGCTCTGAAAGTCTGGGTTTCCTTCCTGACCGAGTATATTGGAAGGTCATCTTGGCAGGCGCCAGAGGTGTCCAGTTCGGACTTGCCCTTCTATACGGACGCGGCTTGCTCTGTCTGGTTGGGGCGATTCTGGGATTGCGCTGGTATGCTGACATGGTCTGCCTCCGACTTGACCAGGAATCTTGCCTTCCTGGAGTTTTCCCATTGTGGTGGCATTGGATTTGTGGGGTTGGAAGCTACAGGACCGTCGGGTTGTTATTCACTGTGCCAACCTCGGGGTTGTGCAGGTGATTAGCCAGCTCTCGGCCCCCCTTTTCTCTTTTGGTACTTCCCCTGCTCCAGCGTCTGGTAATCCGGTGCCCGTGTCTTCATGTGTCGTGTAGGTCCAGTTCCTCTTGGGCCAAAGTACTCCAGGGTATGGGTGGAATGGCAGGCGCGGGAGTCAGAGGTCGGTGTATTTGCGGGTTCGCCTGTTCGTTACAAGGTCTGTTGTGACTGCTGGAGCGTTGGGTTTCGGCGGATATGTCGCCCTCCGGGGTGTCCTTGCGCGTGTCCAGTTTAGTTTTCTGGTTAAGTCCCAGGGTTGGGTGGCTGTCACCATGGAGTTTCTGGTATGGCATGCGGTGTAGGGCCCGTGCAGGGGTCGGTTTCTGTGGATCCGAAGAGGCCGGTTTTGGGGGCCCTATGGGCACAATTGTGCCAGGTGCTCTCAGAGGTATGCCTCGTTGTTTCTTCATTTCTTTGGGGCCATGAGGATTAGGGTATTGGTGGTTCCGAACTGGTAAGCCGGTAGGGGAGGATTCTGTTTGCGGATGTCCGGGTGTCAGGGTACCTGTGGTCTCTACCTCCGAAAGAGGTAGAGACTTAGCTGTTCCTCCATCCAGACGGCCTGATGGCTCCCTTCCCCACGGTCTATCCGGTCATGCAAGGCCGGCCGCGAGGGAGTGACTGCCTTTTACAGCATCTAGGCAGGAAGTTGTCATCAGGACACTCCTCCGGAACGACCTGTCACTCAATTGCTGCAGGACCAATCAGGACGCCTCGGAGGCGTGGTTACTGCTCTGAACAGGGTATTTAACAGAGCTTCTTTCATTAGCTCATTGCCCTGTCGTGGTTCTAGCTTGTTCTAGTCACTCAGTGCTTGTGTATTCTATTATCCCTTTTGGTTTTGACCCGGCTTGTTTACCTTACTCTGCTTATCTCTGTTACCCTTGATTCGGCTTGTCTCTCGCTTACCTGTCTTCTGTTACCCTCGACCTCGGCTTGTCTTTGACCATTCTATACTGTACTACTTACGTTAGTCCGGCCATTCTAAGGTCTACGTATCTGGCTACTGTTTGTACTCTGCGTGTTGGATCCCTGTCCCGATCCTGACATTACGACAGGGCCAATGGATCCTGCAAGTACAAACAGTCAGCTTGCTTCTCCTGATCCTAGGTTTGAAGCCATGGATCACAGAATGGATCAGATGGCGCTTGCGCTACAGGCTTTATTATCTCGTGCCAATAACCCACCAGAGGAGATACGTAATACCCCTGTTTCTCCTGTCGGTTCAGGTCTAGAGGTAGCCACAGTGGGTGCTTCTTCTCGCATTACCCCCCCAGTACGCTATGGTGGGGCTCCTGAGAAGTGTCGTGGTTTCTTAAACCAAATTAGTATCCATTTTGAATGGCAACCTCGCTCTTATCCTACAGATAGGGCAAAGGTAGGATTTATTATCACCCTACTTATTGAGAAAGCTCTGAGATGGGCCAACCCATTATGGGAGAACGATAACCCATTAGTTTATAACTATAACGCCTTTGTAGCTGCTTTTAGAAGAACATTTGACCCTCCAGGTAGAAAGGTTAATGCAGCCAGATTACTGTTGCGTCTGAAACAGGAGAACCGAACACTGGTGGATTATGCACTAGAGTTCAGGTCTCTGGCGTCAGAGGTCAAGTGGAATGAGCAGGCGTATATGGATGTATTTTTGAATGGCTTATCTGAAGTAATCCTTGATGAGGTTGCTACCAGAGAACTCCCTGAGAATTTAGAGGATTTAATTTCGTTCATCTCTCGTATAGATGAACGTTTAAGAGAGAGACAGAACACTCGAGAGAGAAACCGGAGACCTTCTTTTAGGTTAGCCCCCGCTTTTCCAAGTCCTGACTCCACGGTATCTTTGCTTCCTGAACCTATGCAGATAGGGTATACCCGCCTCTCTGAGGAGGAAAGACAGTACAGGAGAAGAGAGGGTTTGTGTATGTATTGTGGAGCTAAGGGTCATTTACTCTCGAACTGTTCTAACCGCCCGGGAAACGCTCGCACCTAAGTCTCTCTAGAGGACAGGCCTTGGGTGTTTCTATTTTGTCCTCTACTCCTAATTATAAAGATCACAGGCTTCTGCTACCAGTTTCCTTAACTTGCGGGAGGGAAGTAGTAAGGGCTATGGCTTTGATAGATTCCGGTGCTGCTGAGAATTTTATCGACCAAGCCTTTGCTAGTAAAAACAATTTCCCATCCCAGCTAAGGGAGACACCCTTGGCCGTTGAGGCCATAGATGGTAGACCACTACTCGACCCTGTTATCTTTCGTGAGACCATACCCATTGATTTAAATGTTGGTATCCTACACGTGGAGAATTTATCTCTTCTGCTCATTTCGTCTCCTTCCGTTCCCATAGTTCTGGGGTACCCATGGTTGAAAGAACATAACCCTATTATTGATTGGGAGTTAGGGGAGATACTCTCGTGGGGCCAGGGCTGCCAGGATCGGTGTTTGGGCAAGGTTTCTCCATTAGCTAATATTAACATACAGGAGAATCCTACTCAGTCCACAGAAAGACAAATACCAGACCTTTACCTAGACTTAAGGGCAGTGTTTGACAAGAAGAATGCCGATTCTTTGCCGCCACACAGGTCATTTGACTGTAAAATTAAGCTTCTACCCGGGACTATGCCTCCGAGGGGCCATGTATATCCTTTGTCTGTTCAGGAAAACTCGGTTCTAGAGGAGTATATTCAGGAGAATTTAGAAAAGGGATTCATCAGGAGGTCTTCTTCTCCGGCCGGGGCGGGGTTCTTTTTCATTAAGAAGAAGGATGGCACGCTGAGACCTTGTATCGATTACCGAGGCTTGAATAAAATAACTGTCAGAAATGCCTATCCTATCCCACTGATTACCGAGTTATTTGATCGTCTTAAGGGCTCCAAAATCTTCACCAAGTTAGATCTCAGAGGGGCTTACAATTTGGTGAGAATCCAGCAAGGTCACGAGTGGATGACGGCATTCAATACCCGGTATGGCCATTACGAATACACTGTTATGCCATTTGGACTATGCAATGCTCCTGCAGTATTTCAAGAGTTGATTAATGAGGTACTTAGGGAGTTTCAGCATGATTGTGTTATTGTTTACCTGGACGACATACTAATACACTCTAAGGAGATTGAGACTCACCATAGACAGGTCAGAAAGGTGTTACACAAACTTCTGCAACATGGTCTATACTGCAAATTGGAGAAGTGCAGTTTTGATCAGTCTCAGGTAGACTTTCTTGGGTACGTGATTTCTGGGGAAGGTTTTAAAATGGATCCTGGTAAACTCCAATCTATTTTAGACTGGCCTTTGCCCAAAGGACTCAAGGCTATCCAAAGGTTTATTGGTTTTTCCAACTACTATAGGCGCTTCATTAAGGGTTACTCCTCTATCATTGCGCCTATTACCAATATGACCAAACAAGGGGCTGATACTAAGTTCTGGTCTGAGGAAGCTCTTGGTGCTTTTAAGACTCTCAAGGAACTTTTTGCCTCAGCTCCCATTCTAGTTCATCCTGATACGACTCTGCCTTTCTTGCTCGAGGTCGATGCTTCTGAGACAGGAGTTGGGGCTGTTCTGTCTCAAAGGTTAGGGGTGGATAAACCGTTACACCCTTGTGGTTTCTTCTCTAAAAAAATTTCTGGGCCTGAGAGCAGATATGACATCGGGGAGAGGGAACTGTTAGCGGTCATTAAGGCTTTAAAGGAGTGGAGACATTTACTGGAAGGGACACTACACCCTGTTACTATCCTAACGGATCATAAGAACTTGTCTTATATTGGGGAGGCTAAGCGCTTGTCCGCCAGGCAGGCTCGCTGGGCTTTGTTCCTCACTCACTTTAATTATGTACTTACGTATAGACCTGGTTCTAAGAACTCTAAAGCCGATGCTTTGTCTCGTCAATATGAACCATCCACTATAACTGAACCACTTCTGTCCTCCATAGTTCCTAAGGGGAATATCATCGCGAACACGAATCTCAGGATTCACTCTCCATTGCTTTCTGAGATCATGAAGTTTCAGCATTTGGCACCCAAACAGACTCCTGGGGATCGACACTTCGTTCCTGCCGCTCTCCAACTGGAGGTGCTACGCTGTCTCCATAACAGCAAGGTGGCTGGGCATCCTGGCATCCGCAAGACTTATGCGCTGGTCTCTAAAGATTTTTGGTGGCCTGACTTACGCAAGGATATTAAAGAATTCATCGGGGCATGTGAAGTTTGTACCAAGACCAAGCTACCCCATTCGCTTCCATGCGGATTTCTGCACCCTTTAGAGGTTCCGGAAAAGCCTTGGTCCTGCCTGGCAATGGACTTCATTGTTGATTTGCCTATCTCTAAAAAGCAGACTGTCATCCTCACTGTGGTAGACAGATTTACTAAAATGGCTCACTTCATTCCCTTACCTAAACTCCCATCTTCGCCCGAATTAGCGGAGATATTCGCCAGGGAGATTTTCCGTTTGCATGGGATACCTTCCCAAATTGTCTCTGACAGAGGTGCCCAATTTTTTTCCCGTTTTTGGAGATAATTCTGCTCCCAACTAGGCATCAAATTGAATTTCTCCTCTGCCTATCATCCTCAGTCCAATGGAGCTGCTGAACGCACTAACCAAAAAGTTGAACAATATTTACGTTGTTTCGTTTCAGAACACCAGGACGATTGGGTCGGTTTGATTCCTTGGGCGGAGTTTGCACATAACAATCTCATTTGTGATTCTACGCATTCTAGCCCTTTTTTCTTGAATTATGGCTTTCACCCTTCCATCCTTCCTTCGGAGTCTTCTTCTCAAGGGATACCGTCGGTGGATGTTCATGTTGCCAATTTAAGAGAGTTGTGGGATCAAACTTGACAAATCCTTCTGCACAATTCTACGCTGGTTAAAAAACACGCTGACAAACGTAGAAGGGCAGCACCGGCGTTTGTTCCAGGCGATAGAGTATGGTTAAGTACTAGAAACATTCGGTTAAAAGTGCCGTCCATGAAGTTTGCTCCTCAATATATTGGACCTTACAGGGTACTGTCTCAAATTAACCCAGTTGCATATCGTTTAGCGTTGCCTAATGCCTTACGCATTCCTAATTCATTTCATGTTTCCTTGCTAAAACCATTAATATGTAACAGGTTCTCCTCCACGATCGCCCCTCCCCGCTCAGTTCAGGTGGAGGGTCAGGAGGAGTATGAGGTCAATTCCATCATTGATTCTCGAATCTCCTGGGGGAAATTGCAATATCTGGTCGATTGGAAGGGTTATGGTCCTGAGGAGAGAAGTTGGGTACCTCAGGAGGAGGTGCATGCTCCCCGTCTCCGCAGGGCGTTTCACTCTCGATTCCCTTCTCGCCCTGGTGTATTCCGCCCGGTGGGCGTATCTGAGAGGGGGGGTACTGTCAGGGTACCTGTGGTCTCTACCTCCGAAAGAGGTAGAGACTTAGCTGTTCCTCCATCCAGACGGCCTGATGGCTCCCTTCCCCACGGTCTATCCGGTCATGCAAGGCCGGCCGCGAGGGAGTGACTGCCTTTTACAGCATCTAGGCAGGAAGTTGTCATCAGGACACTCCTCCGGAACGACCTGTCACTCAATTGCTGCAGGACCAATCAGGACGCCTCGGAGGCGTGGTTACTGCTCTGAACAGGGTATTTAACAGAGCTTCTTTCATTAGCTCATTGCCCTGTCGTGGTTCTAGCTTGTTCTAGTCACTCAGTGCTTGTGTATTCTATTATCCCTTTTGGTTTTGACCCGGCTTGTTTACCTTACTCTGCTTATCTCTGTTACCCTTGATTCGGCTTGTCTCTCGCTTACCTGTCTTCTGTTACCCTCGACCTCGGCTTGTCTTTGACCATTCTATACTGTACTACTTACGTTAGTCCGGCCATTCTAAGGTCCGGTATACGTATCTGGCTACTGTTTGTACTCTGCGTGTTGGATCCCTGTCCCGATCCTGACACCGGGATGGTCAGGACCTGGTGTCAAGACCGACTTCCTTTGCAAAGGCAGGTGGGTCCCGCTGGCAGCGGTCCCAGGATTGGACTCCTGTCTGGTCTGGGCGCTCAGGGAGTCCGCAGTACAGCTGTACCTGGCTGGCCCAATCATGGTATGCGAGGAGGGGAACTTCCTCTCCCATTTTCAATTTGTTTGGCGGTCATTCTTTCCGCATTGGCGCTGCGATGGAGGCCTCTCGGCTGGGTATGCTGAATTGGGATGTGCGGAGGATGGGAAGGTGGGACTCTAGGAGATTTGTTCCGGTGTGTGGGACGCTGGTTTGCACCGTTGATTGTTTTTTCCTTCTCGGGGTGGATAATTGAGCACTCGACGTTTGAGGTTCGGTGGTTCAGCGCCAGGGGGACATGAAGTGGGTCTGGCTCCTCCCGGAAGTGGTCAGGTTCTCTCGCTTGCGGGGGTGTCATTAGTTCTGGTCATTCCCCCTGGGGGGTACTGACCTGGGGACGGTGCCGCTTGGAGACTTGGTGGCCATAGGGAAGCGGGACTTGTCCCAGATCCTTATGCCATTTCCGTTTTTTTTTTTCTTTTTTTTGCATGGTGTGGTCAGAGGTTGTGGCGAGGAACTATTGGCGGCAAGCACACATCTGGAGTGCGTTGGAGCGCTGCCGCGAAGGGTTCAACCATTGGGTTTTGTGGTTCATTATAGGGGTTTTGGGGGATGCCCATTTCATCAGGTTTTGAGAAGGAGACGGCAGATTTGTTGCGGCCGGATGGGGTTCATTTGACTGAGGTCGGGCTCGACCGTTTTAATCTGGCCATTCGAGAGACGGTGGAACAGGCCATGGTTGGTTTGTTTGGGGTCTCCCGCTGATTTTAGGCTTAAAACAGTGTGGTTGTGGCGGGGGTGTGTCCTTGCCAAATAAAGGATGGTTTGGTAGATTAGATGAAAAAGGGCTGGGTCTCATCCTCCCCCTGTCTCTTAGGGTGAACCTGGAGGAGGTACGAGGTTGGACGTGTCCCCACTTGGTTGTAAGTCGACCAGTGGGGAGCATTATGGTTGGGCCCCACCGAGTTGGTGGGGAGCCCTGAAAAGAAAGATGTTTTTATTATGCCGAGGGGGGAGGTGAGAGCCTTGGGGAAGTTAGATTGGCAAGGACGGTTTCTTTGGTTACTGTATGACTATATGCATATTGTTTATGTTAATTTATGATAATTATTATTTCGTTATATGTTAAAGGAGTTATACAGTATTTGGTTGTGTTAATAAATGCTGTGGCCTGTTTTCTCCAAGAAGTTGTCTGTCGTTATTTGAAGGGGTAAGTTATGGTTTTATGGGGGATGAAGGGAATGCTATCCAATGCCCACTACGTACATACAGGTGTTTGTATATAATTTTAGCAATTTTAAAACAAATGTGTGTATGTATGTAATGTTTGCATTTGCACGCAGGCATTGTTGTGTTTGGATGTAGTGTTGGATTTTAAAGGCGGATGTACATTTGTGTGTAGTATTGCTTTTTTAGTCTTGGTATATAATTTTGAAGTTTGAGTTCAGGGGTGTATTTGTATGTCATGTTTGTGTTTGCAGGAGTGTGGTGTGTTGTGTTGGTGTTTGATTGCTGGGATATTTGCACATACATGGCCACATACATACTTATACAGATATGCATACACATTAACAAACAGAAACACACCGATAGAGGCATACAGACACGGATACAGATACACACACTCACCTTGACACACAGATACACACACTGGCACAAAGATACACACACCTTGACACACAGATACACATAACTCAGCATGCAGTGCCTGGATAATTTGGAACCGTCTATATACATACACGTAAACAACTAGAAACACACCAACACATACACACAGACACACCTTTACACACAGAAACAAACAAAGGCACATACACACACAGATACATACACCAGCACACAGATACACACACTGACACATACATACATACACATACACACACTGGCACACAGATGCAGACACTGGCACCTACACACACTGACAGATACATTGACACACAGATGCACACACTGACAGATATAAACAAACACAGTGACACATACACACACTTTGACACACTGCTACACACTCTGGCACAGAGATACAGACACTGACACGTACACACACTGACAGATACATACACTGACGTACAGATACACACACCCAGTGACACATATACACCTGGACACACAAACACACACTGGCAGATACACACACTGGCAAATACACACAGTGGCACATCTGTCAATTCCTCCCAGCATCCGATACTAGAGGAGCGCGGTCGTGCTGTTCTGTGATACTGATTGGGTGGCCCTAAGTACTTTAGCCACCAGATGGGCAAATTGCATCGGACCACAATTTGGTTCTTGCAGAACACCAATTGGGCAACGCTGTCCTAGAGTATGTATCTGTGTTTAGTATTAAACGCCTGCAGGTGAGAGAAACCCACACTAAATATTTCTATCGTCCAAAGAGAACGGCCTGGATAAAGTTCGTAATACAAGACACAAGAAACTGCAAAAATAAATCATGACTAGAGGGGACGGCGAGGAAGAAAAATTACATAAAGAAAGAAGATGACAATTTCTACCAGTCTCCCATACTCCACCTCCTCAAACCATTCACATACGTCCCCTCACAGAGCTCCATCTGCTTTCCTCCGAGCTCCCTCCCAGCTCCCAATAATCACACTCTAATGTCAGGAAACATTGTTCATATACAGGTAATCTCCTAAAACATTTATATAAAAACAAAAGTAAACACTCTCTGCTTGACTGAATCCCTCGGGCGCGTTACCAAATGTAGTTAGTTGCGAAAACAGATCATGGAATCACCGGCTGGTGTTATAATTTCTAAATACTTTGCAATATTTTACGCTCAGTCTTTTCTGTGTAAAGAATGATATGTATTAGTGGCTAAACCCAATACCAGACCCGGATTCTGATCCCAAACAGCGACTGCCCCCATTCAGGGTTCCTGCAATACTGGGCTCTCCGGAGTGTAAGACTAAGGGATCTGCCCCGTGTGTATTTTTATATAATCTATCTATAAATTAATCTACTATTTTTATAATTAAAATGTTTATTGAGCATATTGACATATAAGGTAGTAACAAATAGCAGAAGAGAAGAGGACGGTAACTACACCAAGTTTAATATATATTATTTTAAAAAACTAGTAGACGGGGGTTAATAAAATATACAAATTCAGTGTTGGACAAATTATCCTTATAGCAACCTGCATCTTTCCTCATTCTAAACTATTCCTGTTCTGTTAATGTGACCAGCTTCCTGATTTGATTTGATTTACTTTCAGCCAAGTTCCATCTTCCACTGGAAGCACAGTGACAATATCCAGTGTCATGGAGCAAGGGATGTCTATGTTCTTTCTGATAAAACCAGGTTGTGTCTTAGTATTACCTCTGATTTCCTGTGTCTCCCCATCATGTCATGTCCCCCTCTAAGCCCCCCTAACAGCTCACTGCATCTCTCTTAATATTATTGATTAAATAATAAAACATATCTAAAAAAAAAAATCAGCTTACCAAGTGCAGAGACAATGAATGACAGGGTGTAGAGTGCACCCCAGAATATCTGGGACCGACCCATCCTGAGAGAGTACTGCAAGTGTCACCACAACCACTTCGATCTGCCTGGGCACTCCCTCTGTGCATGGGTATAATAATGATGGGAGTGTCCCATGTGGATATTATCTGTGTCTCCTCCCGCATAATATCCCTCTGAGTCTTATTATCAGCCTTTGTCATCTCTACTTATTACAAATAATAGTTTTCTTTGCACAACTCGATTAAAGCTGAAGGCTCCCAGAAATGGAATAAAAATACATTTAAACAGTGATAGCATTTTGAGGAGTTTTAGTGCATAAACTTTCATTCTTGGAATAAAATAAATCATGAGACCATTGGGTAAGAATCTGGTATATCCTGATAGCTACTAAGACCCCAACCGAAAATATTACTAGGAAATTACTAGGGCATATTTACCCCAAGATAAAGAGGATGATACTCTGCAAGTACCAACCTTGATGCTTAGTTCTTTGCCACCTTTATCGTAGGGCTGGTGACCACACAGGCCAAGTAACCCTTCCAGCGCTAGCAGGACCTTGGGCTCTGCTGTGAAGTTTCTGGTTGAGGCCAGTATTTAATATTGGTGGCTGATATAACAGAATAACAAAAAATATTAACCAAGAGAGATGTCTGACAAGTATATAATATGGCTAGTGGAGAATGGCCAAGAGGGACGGGCAGGACTGGGTGGCAGGAGAGCAATTGCAACCCTGGCCACTCAAAATTCTAGCCAGTAACACAGTCGGTGCCGCCATTAGGAGTATACTGCCAGCATTGCCGCGATATTTAGTGGGTGGCAACCAGCCAGCCAGCAGGCCACCTCTGCGGGAAGGGGGAGGCAGCGCAATGCCTGTGCACTGTGTATGTGTGCAGACATCCTGTTTGTCTGCTTCTTCCGCACCCCATTTTTTTCTCGGGAAGTCAGTTATTACATTATAAATGACGTGACCAGCAACCTCTGACTTCACCAAACTTGCAGAGAGCACGAAAGGCAAACAGACAGTATGTTGGGAATGCCATCTTGGTCCTGGCGTAGGGGATGCCAGACACCTGGGAGCAGAGCAAGTGCAAGGGATTAATCAGGGTGCCTGAGCAGGTTGCTGGAGGCACAGTGATGGCACAGAGATTTCTCAATGTGAGACCCAAGACTCTCTCAGTGATGGGATTGTGTGGATTCCTCCTATCTTTCCCCATTCTTAAAGTAGGAGTTGCCAGTAGGGTGGAAATTAAGTAGATACACAAACTGGAAACAGTATTGGAGGCTGCAACGATGAGTTAGATGTGAACACCTTTTATTTATTCTTTTAAATATTCCTTGTTGGTGGTTCTAGTCCTGTAGGATATTGTCCAGTAACTTTCTATTTGTTTATATAGGGAAGTCAAACAGATCATATTTGATACTATGTTTCTTTGTATGGACTCAGGAAATCAGCCTCCTGATAGCCGGAGAAGGACTGACCAAGTAGAGGGACAGGTCTCGATCCCAAGCCATGTTCTAGCTCCTTCCAATTCCATCTACAATTATATCAAAAATCTTGAGAAGTGACAGTTTTTGTTATGGTTTTTATTATAGCTTTTGATATTTTAATCAACTTCACATCCAATGAGTGTGTTTTATTGATGTATGTGATACCTATGGGATTTTAATGACTGGCAATATGTGACTCTAACTGATGTGACTCTAAGTATATGTAGGTTGAATTGGTTTTGCTCTCTTGTGGGGAGAAGTGCTATTTAGCCACCTACATTGATTAGATAGTTTTGTTATATCTGCATTTATTTCTAGATCGGGTTTTCAGTTTATGCCAAGCTGAACCGTCATAAGGTAGAAATTCCAGCATCTCAAAACAGGTTCCATTTTCAGCCAAACCAAATGTTCTCACCATGCACAAGTCTACGCTTTTACTTTGTACAGTCCTTACGGAAACGCCTTTTCTAAAGTAAAATAATGCCACTCTTCTATTTAAAAATAAAATCTTCCATTCCACTTATTAACTTCAAGATTAGGATTTATTTTGCCATTCTATATATAGAAAAATTACTATTTATAATGCATTAAATATAAGAAGAGGAAAATTTGAGTTTTTCCTTTAATCAATTCAATCTGATTTAATTTTTTTCTTACATATTTGTAATAGTATAATTAATTAGACCACAGTATTTATATTACCACAAAATATACATTAATCAGATCATCCTTAGCCAGAATTACAACTGATCATTTGACCTACTAGGAAGGGAAACATTGTTTAAGTATCTACACCTGGAATTACATATTTTAATTAATACAGTACTGTTTTTTTTTTTTTTTTTTTTTTTGGTCATTGTTCTATATTTCAAGTTTAAATGCCTTTTACAGGTAAAAAGAAATATGAGCAATCAGTAGGACCGGGATGTTGCCTCTAACAGACTTTCATTTGCCTCCTAATGACATTGACCCTGAGAGGGGATAGCAGGTTGGCATTTATTAGGTTTTAGCAGAGTTCCCGAGCAGTTTGAGGTGGCACTGATATGAGCAATGTCCTCTGGAGGGCATGTTACAGCTGGCACACAGGGTAATGGTGTGAAAGGTAGAGAGTGCTGATATTAGAAGTTCTATGTATCAGACAAGGTATAAGAAGGGGCTCTGAGATGGATAAAGCTGGCAATCAGATCTGGCCAGGCAACTGATCTCACTCTGCAGAAGCCAGAAACATGTCCTGTAATGTCCATGTGTCTGGCAGCCCGGACACGGCATTGTTTAAAGTCAGCCTTGTCACTGGGTCACCATCACCTGGCCCAGCAGATGAGATGTACTGATTACATTATGTGTGAGCGATGTCCGGAAAGATGAAAGTTCTGACATTATTGTTCTCACTAACACAGGACACGGAGCCTGGTGACAGTATATCCAAACACACAGTATGGACGGGCTGGTCACAATTAACCCATGATTGCCTTTCATCACACAGCACAGATTAGGACAGCAATGTATGACATTGGGAGCTGGTTATTAACAATAGATAAAGCTTTCCATTGCCTGAGACGGACTCCACGCAGACTTTACCAGAATATTCTATACGCAAAGACCCGGTGGGGTTTAGTCATTCATTGAACTGGAGAATAAACAAGGAAATAGAAAAATGTGGGCCAAGCTGGAAAACCAGAACTAGAGATTTTCTTAAATAAAAATGTTCTATTTTTGAATATTCTCCTGATTTATATTTCCTGGTTTAAATAGTAGACAACAATAAGAATTCTAGCAACACTTTGCAAAGTATATTTTAAAATTTGTAAAATACAAAATAGGTCAAATTAATGATCAAAGGTCAATATCACTGTGTTGTTAACCTCTCCCCTTAGTTTACTAAAAATGTTATTAAAGCATTTATTGAATAGACCATTTCGAACGGGACTTAGTCTCTGGAGCTGCAAGTTCAGTATGGGAGAAGGTAAGGGTCAGCGGTGTTCGGTAAAATGTGTAGCCGAATTTAGTTCCACAGAATCTTTAGCATACACCGCTGACCGCATTCGACTGAACAAAGATGGCCGCCGCCACGTGCAATTAACCTGCAGTAACCTCACAGCCTGGGAGGTAAATTGCCTGCACACTTTAACTTCTGGGTGGTCCGCCTGTGTGGTACTCGGTTCAGTAAGCCCTATTTACTGAACCAAGTGTGGGAAAGCCAGGAACAAGTTATTTTACAGGTCTGGGGACATAGTCTTAAAGGGGCATTGTTCAGCAAAGTCTCAATATGTCCCCAGACAGTTCTTAAAGGGCCAGCAGCAGTACAATAAAATACCATTCACTGTGCTTAAAGGGCCAGCAGTCGCACAATAAAATACAATATGCCCAAATATAGTTCTCTAAACGTACCAATTTTCAAGGGGCCATAGTCAGCAGGTAGGAGGCGGGCAAACAGGCTTCTCCAATGCCCAGTGGCGAGGTTGGTTTCGTCACACCCCCTCCCCTCCCTCTGGACCGGGGGGTTATCCCGGTAACTGCCCAGTGGCCACGGCAACCACAGGACCACCAGCAGCGTTGTTACCACGATCAGCGGCCTAAGCATCTCACCAAAGATGGCGGACGCCATGCGTGTCGAAGGCAATGAGGGGGCTTGGAAAAACAACCCAGCTCTCACAAAGCAAACAGCTTACAGGTACAAACTAGCCTGCTACCCACAACAGTCAAGGGTAAACCCCCAGCTAGGCACCATGGCACGATACTTACCAAAGGGGACACAATCTTGGACTCCAACTCTAGCTCCAGGGCAGGCCCGAAACGGGAGGGTGAGATGGAGGCACAGCAAACCAGCACCCGCACCGCACTGGAACACACCGCAGACACACAGGCGAACACCTACACCCAGACGCGCAGGGGAGCCGGCCTCCCATACAAAGAGCCTCACTCCACTCACAGAAGAACGAACACCGCTCTACCACCAGCACAGAAAAAGCCGCAACGCACAGAGACAGCCGGTTCGCAGCAGGACCTCACATCACCCTTAGTGGCAAGCTCAGAAAATGAAGCACGCATACTTTTGTTTTATTTCTAGCTTGAGTTTAACCATTACTGCATGCATGTTATAGTGACGCTACTCTCATACAATCTGCTACTGAACTCTAGGAAAATGCCTATGTTTCATATTGGGTCATAAGCTTACTTAATAATATAATCAATAGGCTATGTTAAATTATAACTACTGTGGTATCGCCTTTGTTAAACAACAAAAAATTTCTCTCACTGTACTCGATGTTACCAATCATGATGTTTTGACTCCTGAAGCTATAGCATATCTCTATAACTAATGATACGTAACTACACTAATTAGATGGCTTATAGCACGGTTATTGCAACGATCTAACTTAATTATACTTTCAATCTATGTTTAAATCCCATTGTTTAAGCCTGATAAAAACATAAAAAATTGTGCTTGTTATTCATGTGCCCCACATGTTCCACGTGGGACGTGTTCCAGAGGACTGCTTTTGGGGCCCCTCTCGCCAGCTTGTATTATATATTTGCACGGCAAAAATAAAGATTAAAAAAAAAAAATGATGTATTTTGTAAAGCCTTTATACATTCTTTTTTTGAGTTCATCTCACTTGATACCATATTATGCTCCCGAACTGGAATGTTTGAAAATAAGTTAACATTACTAGTTATTACAGACAAACATCGCTTCTAGTTGGTGCTTCTACTAGTTGAGACATAAAGTTATCGTTTATCAGGTTCAAAAAGCCGTTCCCTTTAACTGTCCTACTAGACACTCCGGCCCATTCAATGTCTGGATAATTAAAATCTCCCACAATTAACAAATTACCCAGTTGTGCAGCTTTATTAATTTGAGATATCAGTTGATTTTTTCCATCAGAATTAATGTTTGGCGGCTTGTAACATATTGTTACTATTACTAGTTTTCCCTATGAAAATTCCTAGTCACAATGTTTCCACATCCTAACCTGTAACAGCACAAACCATTTCTTTAACACTCGGCTTCAATTCAGGATTGGTATAAAGACATACCTCGCCCTCTTTTCTCTGTCCTTCCTAAATAATGTATAAACATTTAAATTAATCGCCCAGTCACGTGATTCAACCCACCAAGTCTCAGTAATACCAGTTATGTCATACTGCTCCTTGTCTGCCAGTATCTCCAGCTCCCCCATTTTGCTACAGAAATGTGTTGCATCAGCAAGCAGACATTTAACGTTATTTTTTTTTTAAATTTGAAAAATGAATAACATGTTTAATACCTCCTTTTTATGTCTGCTAATCCTACCATTCCCCCATCTCCGTCCTCCTAGACTTCAGCCGAATTCCCTCTACACCACATTTACCCTTCTGTGACCTAGTTTAAAATATCCTCCAATATTCTAGCCATCCTGTCCCCCTGGCACTGCAGACCCTCTTCCATTCAGGTGCAATCGATCACAGTTAAGATTGTACCCAAGAGCAAAATTGTCCCAGTGTTCCAAAGAACCAAAACTCTCCTTCCTACACCATGAGTTCCACCACCATTAACCTACCTAATCTCCCACTGCCTTTCCATTGTAGGTATATCTCAGAAAATACCACCTTCGAAGCCCTTTTCTTCAACATACTTCATCCCTTCATCCCTGAACTCATTCTTTAAGGGACCTCCATCTTCCACTAACTTTGTCAATGGTTACAAAATGTACATTGACAGCTTTGTCATCTCTGTCAGTAACAGTCCGCAAGATACTAAACCTGAATACCAGGGAGAAGGTAAACTGTACAGCTGAGGCAATGAGACCGTCAGATTACCCTGTCTACCACAACCAGCATAGCCTTTCCTCCATTCTGGATCTCACCAGGCTGTTTGAAGGAGCAGCTTCCTCCAGCACAGCCACTCCTGAGCTACACCTGTCCTCTTCCCTTCCCCTCGGCTTACACATCTGTCACCCAGCTACATGCCTGATCAGGGCCGGACTACAAAGCAGCCAGCCCCATAAGTCATTGCGCCATATATTGTCGCATGTAATATGTTAAACTATGTCCTGCCACCCCAGATAATTGTGTTTATATATAATATTTATATTGCTTTTTCTAATATAAAATATTGGTCCTTTCAGAGTAAAACATTTAATTATACAGTAAGCATACTCACATGCAGACACAGACAATCTCACTGACACACACAAGCTTATTGATACACAGCCTCATGGACAAACTATTTCACTAATATACATAAGCTCATTGACATAAAAACACAAGCTCACTCACTAGCAGACACATACACACAAACACACACATGCAAGCAAGCTCACTCACTAGCAGGCACACACACACACACACAGCTTAATGTAGTGGTTCTGGTGTCTATTTTCAATGTAAACACTGACTTTTCAGAAAAAAGGCAGTTTTTACATTGCTTCCTAGTGACACCTCTAGTGACAGACACTCAGACGGTCACTAGAGGCGCTTCCTGTGTCAGTGCGGATTGGCTGAGAACATCAAGCTTGATGATCTCAGTCATAGAGGCAGAGACCAGCACGACGTTGGAAAAAAAGGTGAGTAAAACACTATTTTTAAAAACACACACAGACACCACGACTGACAAACACACACACCATGACAGACACACACACACCATGACAGACACACCATGACACAAACAGACACACACACACACACACCATGACAGACACACACACACACACACCGTGACACAGACAGACACACACACCATGATACAGACACACCGTGACACAGACACACACACACACACACATGACACAGACACAGACACACACACCATGACACAGACACACACCCTGACACAGACAGACACACACACACACACACACACACACCATGACACAGACAGACACACACACACACCATGACAGACACACCATGACACAGGCAGACACACACACACCATGACAGACACACACACACATACAGCATGACAGACAGACACACACACACACCATGACACAGACAGACAGACACACACACAGCATGACAGACAGACACACACACACCATGACAGACAGACACACACACACACCATGACACAGACAGACACACACACACACAGCATGACACAGACAGACACACACACACAGCATGACACAGACACTTGTTGCTACCTTTAGAGAATACAAAGTACACTATTTCCACAACCCGTGTGTAGTAGTGAAGGTGTGTAGCGCTATAAAATATTTACTTACTCCCCAAATTGCTTTAGGGGTGTGGATAATCTCCTGGTAGCTAGAAGAAATTTAATAAGTAAGGGTTGCTCCTCACCTGGTTAAGAGCCTGTAACCTGGCTCCCAGTATAATAGTATATGATCTAGTTCAAGGACAACTCTCTCCCTTCTTTCAGCGGGATTGATGAAACTTCAAATGCATATATTTCAGCTTTTAAGAGCATTTATTGCATAAACATATAAAATTAATCTGATACATACATTAAAATAGTCCAAAACGCGTTTCGCCAATTCCGTTCGGCTTTCTCAATTGGTGTCTTCTAACCTGCTTCGTTCCGGTTAAATTTCCCACTTTCCGCCCTGATTGGTGGCCACAAATCACTTTCCAGCCAATCACGGGCGTTATTATGGGGGAGGGTGCGTTTTCACAGCTGTATTACTTTATCCCATACTAGTGACGCCATCACGCACCCACAAGTGTGTGTGATGTCATTTCCGGGAACCTGGTATAGTAGTATCTCCTCTATTGCACATCCGGTTAGGTCCGTTTTTCAATTACACTTCCTGTTCCACGGATCTATAGCCGAACCTCCCTTGTCTTAGATTCCATTTTTCATCCATTGCACTTAATGGCAAAGTGCTGGCAATTCATAAGGACGTCCTGTGGCGGAACCAACCTCGCCACTGAGAACTGGAGAAGCCTGGTTGCTAGCCTCCTGCCCAGTGATTATGGTCCCTGGGAGGTATTGCCCTTTAAGGGACTGAATTGGGGCTTATGGACTGCTACCATAATGTACTGACCCTTTAAGAACTACTTTTGGGCATGTGGATTGTATAATACTGCCCCTAGCCCTTTAAATGCTTTGGGGACAGATTGGTACTTTTGTATATGGCACTTCGGACACAGTCGAAGCTGTCGAAGCTGTCGAAGTTACCGAAGTTGTCGAAGTCGTCGAAGTGGCCGGTATCGGACAAAGGACCACGTGGCGGCGGCCATTTTAACTTCGAACACCGCGACCCTTAACATCAACTCCACTTCGACACTTTGACCAAAGTCGAAGTACAGGCACACTTCGAATGGGACTTAGCCGTTTTTATGCCAGAAATTGACCGACCGCACACCCCAAATCCATGAACTGTTTTGGGCAAGAAAATGTGCTTGCGGTCGGTCATAAAAGGACTTCCGTGTAACTTTTGATCCACTGGAGGGATTTGCCTGAATTTTGGAAGTGTTTATGTTTAAAGTATGCGGAGTCTGAATGTGTGATTTGTATGTGAATGTGATGTATGGTTTTGAAGTTATAGATATTGTGTAAAAGTTATGTTTTAAACTGTATAATAAGTGGATTATCTCTCAGGCTAAGGGGAGGGGATGTGTGGGTTGTACCATATCTCGGATTGGTTATTTTATGCCTCCCCCTGGGTGTGGCCTGTATGTGTGAGATGGAAATAAAAGCCAGGCTGGATGAGCCAGTCCAGAGTTCCTGCTTAACCCTCAAAGTGAAGTGTCGTCTCATTATTGGGGGAGGATTTATTGTATGCTGTTCCAGTTTGACTGCTAGGAGTGTAAACCTATTCGTATGGTTTCCTATTCAACTGTCTACAGCATTCATATGCTTGAGAGGATTTATACGCTTCTCCGATTCGGTGATTGTGGTGTCTGCCAGAGTGCTTGGAATCCTCAGGAAGCGCTAGGAGCATCCATTAACGGAGGTACCCAGTCGGGGTGCCAGGCGATCCGTTACATTGGTGGCAGCGGTGGGATGGTGTCCTAGTGCGAGGTAAAGCAGCTCAGAGACACTGTTTGGATTTACAAATTGAGGGCAACGCTAGCAGTCGTGCAGCGCCCCTGGGAGCAGACAAGAATGGAAGGTTCTGGCTCTGGAGATGATTGGCTGGCCGAGGTGAGGCAGCGAGTGGCCGAGTATGGGGATGATATACCCATGGAGACACGCCGGGTGATCTGGAACCAGGTCATGGCCGAGCGAAACACAAGGCTGGACCGAGAATTCCGGCTGGCGAAAGAGAGGAAGTATGCTCAGCAGCAGGAGCGTTACAGCAGCCGAGTAGAGGCTGCATCCGAGGAGGTTAGCCGTCTTTCCCTGAGGCGGCGGGAGGAACCCGAAGTGGGGGTCCTCATAGACTGGTCCTGTGAGGAACCACAACAGGCAGGTAGAGATGGGACCAAGGTCTCTCCACCGGGCCCACCGGGATGCTGGGCAGCCGGCCCAGATCCCCAGCAGCAGCCAGAGTTGCCAGGTGGGGAAGCAGGTGGCCCTTACTCACAAATGTTGAGGGGCCTCACGGATTGGTCCTGGGAAGACCCACAGATGGCAGGTGGAGATGGGACTGTGGTCTCTCTACCGGCCCTACAGGGATGCTGGGCAGTCGGCCCAGATCCCCAGCGGCAGTGTGCGTTACAGGGAGCTGAAGGTGCCGTTCTTGCTCCCCAGCGGCAGTCTACGGTGCAGGGAGAGGAGCCTGTTATCCCCTCTCCCCAGCGGCTGAAGGTGTGTAAGGGAGAGGAGTTTGTTATTCCCTCTCCCCAGCGGCAGCTCAGCTCACCAAGGGGAGACAGTAAGCCCCTCACCAGCGCAGTTGGGACCGTGGTCTCTGCGCCCAAGTTACAGGGAGCTGAAGGGGCCGTCCTCCCTCCCCAGCGGCAGTGTGATTTGTTGGGAATTGGGAGCCCAGTCTCCATTCCCCAGCGGCAGAGTATCCAGCAGGGAATGGAGAGCCCAGCCCCCTTTCCCCCACAGCAGGACTCTGTGCTGGGAGGAGAGACAGTCGGTCTCCCTCCGCAGAAATGGGAAGTATGTATGGGAGAGGAGATTGTTACCACCTCTCCCCAGTGGCGGATCATTAATGTACAGGGAATAGAGAGCCCAGTCTCCATTCCCCAGCGGCAGAGTGTTCTAATGGGAGAGGAGCTGGTTACCACCTCTCCCCAGCAGCAGCTTAATGTACCAGGGGGAGACTGTAAGCCCCACACCTGTGCAGATGAGACCGTGGTCTCTGCACTTCCAGCACAGGGGGTAGGGACGGTCGGTCCTGCCCCCCCACAACAGGGCTGTTTAGCCAAAGGGGAGACAGTCGGTCTCCAGCAGCAGAGCGGTGTATCTAAAGGGGAGACAGTCGGTCTCCAGCAACCAGGCTTCAACCCGATTACTCCCGTGGTAGTGCTGGCATCCGGGCAGAGTACCACTGGTCTCTGCCCACTTAGCAACCCACCAAGGCAGCCTACCAGTCCCCCAAACAGCCATGGTGAGGCACCTGGACATGGACCAATTTCCACCTCTCCCCAGCAGCAGCTTAATGTACCAGGGGGAGACTGTAAGCCCCACACCTGTGCAGATGAGACCGTGGTCTCTGCACTTCCAGCACAGGGGGTAGGGACGGTCGGTCCTGCCCCCCCACAACAGGGCTGTTTAGCCAAAGGGGAGACAGTCGGTCTCCAGCAGCAGAGCGGTGTATCTAAAGGGGAGACAGTCGGTCTCCAGCAACCAGGCTTCAACCCGATTACTCCCGTGGTAGTGCTGGCATCCGGGCAGAGTACCGCTGGTCTCTGCCCACTTAGCAACCCACCAAGGCAGCCTACCAGTCCCCCACACAGCCATGGTGAGGCACCTGGACATGGACCAATTTGTGCTGGCATCCGGGCAGAGTACCGCTGGTCTCTGCCCACTTAGCAACCCACCAAGGCAGCCTACCAGTCCCCCACACAGCCATGGTGAGGCACCTGGACATGGACCAATTTCTCCTCTACCCAGGTGTAGTAACCAGTTATTGTGGGTGGGCTGTACTGCTGTTTCTGTTTTGTGGGTCGGTTGCTGGACTAACCAGGGCACTGACCGGCAGGAGGTCAGATACCCTGTGAGTCTATTTGGTAAGGGGAGAAATGTGGCGGAACCAACCTCGCCACTGAGAACTGGAGAAGCCTGGTTGCTAGCCTCCTGCCCAGTGATTATGGTCCCTGGGAGGTATTGCCCTTTAAGGGACTGAATTGGGGCTTATGGACTGCTACCATAATGTACTGACCCTTTAAGAACTACTTTTGGGCATGTGGATTGTATAATACTGCCCCTAGCCCTTTAAATGCTTTGGGGACAGATTGGTACTTTTGTATATGGCACTTCGGACACAGTCGAAGCTGTCGAAGCTGTCGAAGTTACCGAAGTTGTCGAAGTCGTCGAAGTGGCCGGTATCGGACAAAGGACCACGTGGCGGCGGCCATTTTAACTTCGAACACCGCCACCCCTTACCATCAACTCCACTTCGACACTTCGACCAAAGTCGAAGTACAGGCACACTTCGAATGGGACTTAGCCGTTTTTATGCCAGAAATTGACCGACCGCACAGCCCAAATCCATGGAACTGTTTTGGGCAAGAAAATGTGCTTGCGGTCGGTCATAAAAGGACTTCCGTGTAACTTTTGATCCACTGGAGGGATTTGCCTGAATTTTGGAAGTGTTTATGTTTAAAGTATGCGGAGTCTGAATATGTGATTTGTATGTGAATGTGATGTATGGTTTTGAAGTTATAGATATTGTGTAAAAGTTATGTTTTAAACTGTATAATAAGTGGATTATCTCTCAGGCTAAGGGGAGGGGATGTGTGGGTTGTACCATATCTCGGATTGGTTATTTTATGCCTCCCCCTGGGTGTGGCCTGTATGTGTGAGATGGAAATAAAAGCCAGGCTGGATGAGCCAGTCCAGAGTTCCTGCTTAACCCTCAAAGTGAAGTGTCGTCTCATTATTGGGGGAGGATTTATTGTATGCTGTTCCAGTTTGACTGCTAGGAGTGTAAACCTATTCGTATGGTTTCCTATTCAACTGTCTACAGCATTCATATGCTTGAGAGGATTTATACGCTTCTCCGATTCGGTGATTGTGGTGTCTGCCAGAGTGCTTGGAATCCTCAGGAAGCGCTAGGAGCATCCATTAACGGAGGTACCCAGTCGGGGTGCCAGGCGATCCGTTACACGTCCATAATACAATAAGTTCATCTTCATTTTGTTCTAAAGATATCATGCTCATATTAGAGCATTATAGGACACAAAAAGGAAATATATATAAAATACAATCAGTAAAATCATATATACCAGTATTCCAAAAAATTACATAAATAAACCCCATTTCATATGGTTAATAAAGAGACTTCAAATGTTCAGATTCTTCTCCCAACTTTGTGATCTATCGAATTAATGATGATCTTGAACTAACTTATGTGTGGAATGAAATATATCCCAATATAATTTAAAAAAGAAGAATATAAGAGAATATAGAAAATGTTAAAAAATAAATAAATTTAAAAATATATTTAAAAATTCATAAAAAAATTCATAAAAAAATAGTTCAAAATCATCATTTAAACCGAAAGGCTGCATGGTGTTCAAATTAAAAATCCATCTCATCTCTGTTTGCCCTATTTGTTTTATCGGATCTCCACCTCTCCAGTTTCCAATTATTTTTTGTTTTGTATTCCTGTAAATTCCATTAGATGAGGGTTTCTATTGTGACAATTCTTAAAGTGTAGGGACACACTATGTTTCAGGAACCCGTTCCTAATTTTCCTTATATGCTCTTGGATCCTGGTGTTTAGACTTCTAGTGGTTCTACCTACATACATTAATCCGCACGGACATGTGGTCATATAGATCACCTTAGTTGTGTGGCAGGTGATTTCTTGTTTAATTTTGAACTTTCTATCCTTCTCCTGTGCACTTTGAAATTCCCTTACTAATCTTTTACCATTATTGGAGCCCTTACATGCTCCGCACATACCGCACCCATAGAAACCAGTTTTTTCTTTGAAGAACTGGTTTGTTAATTTCCTCACCGGTATGTGATTTTTCGTTAGGCTACTTTTAAGATTTGGTACCCCTCTATATACTATATCGGGCCTAACTGGAAGGATTGAATTTAATATGGGGTCATTCTTTAGGATTGGCCAGTATTTTCGGACGATTTTCTCAAGACGCCAACTATTATGACTAAAATCACAAATCAATTTCACATTTTGTGGTTTGGTGTTGTCCCTAATCCCTTTATAATCTAGTAGTTCTATTCTATCTTTGCATGTCACTTCTGTGAGGGCTTTTGTTAAAAGGTCCTTTTTATATCCTTTTACTTTAAAATCGTTAATAATTTTATCTGATTGCTCTACAAATTTATGCTGATCCATACAGTTTCTCTTAACTCTAAGTAATTGTGCCTTAGGGGCGTTTAGCAGCCAGGGGGAGAAATGGCAGCTACTCTCCCTTAAATAGCTGTTAATGTCCACCATATTAAAGTGAGTACAAGTCTTTAGTGTATTTTGTTCCACATAAATATTAAGATCCAGAAACTCCACAGAGTCTTTACTGAAGTTACTTGTGAGCTTAATGCCCCATTCATTTGTGTTGAGATGATTTAAAAACTGGATCAATGATACCTCATCTCCATCCCAGATGAAGAATATGTTGTCGATATAGCGGCGGTAGGACACGAGATTCGCATCCCATCTATGGTCCCCATAGATATATTCTTCTTCCCAATGTGCCATAAATAGGTTTGCATAGCTGGGTGCGAATCTCGTGCCCATCGCCGTGCCACAAATTTGTAAAAAGAACTGTTCACCATACCAAAAATAATTATTTGTTAGAATCCAATTTATCCCTTCTGTTATGAAATCTATTTGCTCCTGTGGAAATTTTTTAGAAAGTTCAAAAAAGTGCTTTGTTGCTTCACAACCCTTTCCATGGGAGATTATTGTGTACAATGAGTTGACATCTGCAGTTACAAGATAGTAACTTTCCTTCCATTCTATATTTTTAATTATTTGCAATACACTGATGGTGTCTTTAAGATAACTGGGGCAATTACAGACAATAGGCTGCAGACACCTGTCAATGTATTGCGATAATTTGCTGGAAATTGACCCTATTCCGGAAACTATTGGTCTTCCTGGAGGTCTATCTTTGTTTTTATGAATTTTTGGCAAATAATAGAATACAGGAATTTTAGGATGTAGTACATCCAAAGATTTGTATTCCTTATGGTTTAAAACCTCTATACTCCTGCCCTTTTCGATTAATTTGCTATAGCTTAGTTTAATTTCCTTAGTAGGATCCTACTAAGGAAATTAAACTAAGCTATAGCAAATTAGTAGGATCCTACTAAGGAAATGTTATATATAGTTCCTTTTTGTGTCTTATAATGCTCTAATATGAGCATGATATCTTTAGAACAAAATGAAGATGAACTTATTGTATTATGGACGTCCTTATGAATTGCCAGCACTTTGCCATTAAGTGCAATGGATGAAAAATGGAATCTAAGACAAGGGAGGTTCGGCTATAGATCCGTGGAACAGGAAGTGTAATTGAAAAATGGACCTAACCGGATGTGCAATAGAGGAGATACTACTCTCCCAGGTTCCCGGAAGTGACATCACATGCACAGTCACTTGTTAGTGCGTGATGGCGTCACTATTATGGGATAAAGTAATACAGCTGTGAAAACGCACCCTCCCCCATAATAACGCCCGTGATTGGCTGGAAAGTGATTTGTGGACACCAATCAGGGCGGAAAGTGGGAAATTTAACCGGAACGAAGCAGGTTAGAAGACACCAATTGAGAAAGCCGAACGTAATCGGCGAAACGCGTTTTAGACTATTTTAATGTATGTATCAGATTAATTTTATATGTTTATGCAATAAATGCTCTTAAAAGCTGAAATATATGCATTTGAAGTTTCATCAATCCTGCTGAAAGAAGGGAGAGAGCTGTCCCTGAACTAGCTCATATACTATTATACTGGGAGCCAGGTTACAGGCTCTTAACCAGGTGAGGAGCAACCCTTGCTTATATGCTATTACTATACTGTGTCCATAAGGATTTCAACACCAGGGCGAGTTCTTCCTGTTCTCCCCCCCTGTTTTTGTTTTCCTTTCTGAGGAGTATACTCTATCTGGATGCCGAGGTGTGTGTCACCTGAATGACATAAAGTGAAAGTGATTAGAGCCAATCCGAATAGGCTCTAAACCATGTGAGTGCTTCTTAATCACAAGGTGTATAATTATTTGCAAAAATTGGAATACACTATGTACTTTTAAATTTCTTCTAGCTACCAGGAGATTATCCACACCCCTAAAGCAATTTGGGGAGTAAGTAAATATTTTATAGCGCTACACACCTTCACTACTACACATGGGTTGCGGAAATAGTGTACTTTGTATTCTCTAAATTTCGAGGGATTGGAGAGGTCCCACTTTTTGTGTGTGAGCAGCTGCATCAAAGAGCACTTGCTCTAATTTTATTCTAAAGCGCCTATTTTGCACAGATTATTTTGCTTTATATATTGATCACTTGTTGCTACCTGTGTGGGTGGGTGGGCAGACTCATAGGTGTCCTGCGGCCGCATGGAGAGCTTGGATTGAGGCCGCAGGGGAAGCTCTTCTGGCGGTCGCTGGGGAGCAGGCTGTTCTGTCTCTGCTCCCCCTCCCTCGCGCGCTAGAAATAGACCGGGGCCGGAATATGACGTCATATTCCGGCCCTGGTCTCATTAAGCTGCTCGCGAGGGAGGGGGAGCAGAGACAGAACAGCCTGCTCCCCCAGCGGCCCACCAGGAAATTTCCCGATATCCCGGTGGGCCAGTCCGGCCCTGTGCCTGATACAAAGATAGCTCAGCTCCTCCCACTCCCCTATCTGCCCCCCTAAACTCTGCCCAGTGAGCAGTAAGCCCATTTCAAGATGGTCAATCTGTCTCAATGTTGCAATTTGCTTCTCCAAGTTTCCAGAGAAACTAATCGCTTACATTTGCCCCAGAGGTATGGACCCTGGATGGATTAATCCAGGCATGCACACATACAGCAGTCTGTGCACTCAACAAAATAAATATGGGTAGGATAAATGTACTTAACTTGGAACAGTACAGACAGCTTCTCTGGAGGCCTTCCCCACTCACACCTCTGTTATGTCAGATGAATATACAAAGATAGGGATACAGCTAAATTTAGATTCTAAAACATAAAAACAAACATTACATAGTGATGTACAGTATTAGCTGTGAGACACAGCAGTAATAAATGGCACTCACAAAATGGAAATTCAAGAAGCGCCTCAAAGCTCACAACCGGGCTACACTGGTCCACTCTCCACCTTAGGTAGTAGTGGATAGTCAGCAGGCACAGGAACTTCAAATTACGGAGTCAGGGATCAGATACAAATAGGTATTTATTTATTTTTTTGTAAATATGATTTTTATTCTATGGTTAAAGGTTCAGAGTGAGATGCGCAGGTCTCCAATTGTAATTGAATCAAGTACTCAGGACACAACGTGTGTCCAAACAAGAGAAACGAAAAACATAATCATGTGGGCTTGCAGGCCCTAAGTATCATTGGACTTGCAGGTCCTTATCATAAGTTAACAGACCTCACCAATGCATCAAGCTACAATTTATCTGATAGCTTCATTCTTGCAATGGGCTAAGTCTGCTGTTACCTAAAAACATAATGATCGCTGTATACTTAGTTGTGAACTAGCTCTTAAGATACGTAAGCTGGCATCGCTAGTGAACATGGTTGTATATTCTAGTCTCCAATGCCTATCACTTTTGGTTACCCAGCCTAGTGTGCCCACTCGCTCTGGGTTGTGGGCCCGCACCTCTCTAGTCGGTGCGAGTTAAGTGAGTCGGGGATAGGGTGGGTAGGTTCAGGTAGGGAGGGAGGGAGGGATAAGGTTAGTCTGCTGTCTCTGCGTCTGTTGGTCGTGGGCCCTCGGTTGTTTGACTCGTCAGTATCGTCTGGAATTCTGGTTTCGTAGTCGTCAGTATCCACTGCGTCCATATGTCCAAGGATGTCTGTTGTTGTTGTTGCGGTCCAGCCGCGTGCATGGTAAGTTCCTCAATAGCTCTGAGGTCTTCCATTTGGGCAAACCACAGGGGTATGGACGGGGCCACTTTTTTCTTCCATAACTGCGGGACTATTTGTTTCGCTATATTGATGATCTGGATCGTGAGCGTTTTTTTAAATTTGGATGTGGGGGTGTACGTGTGGTGGAGTAGCATGGCTGCCGGTTCAAGTGGTGGGGGATTATAGGAGAAGCGGGCTATTATTTGATGGATAGTGTGCCAGAAAGGTTGTATCAGTTCACATTCCCACCAAATATGTATGAGTGTGCCTATCGTCTTTTCACATCTCCAGCAGAGGCGGGACTCATGAGTGTTTATGTGATGTGCTGTAGCTGGTGTACGATACCATCGTGTGAGCAATTTATAGGCTGTCCCTTGGCTCTTGCTAAAAATGGAGCAGTGGTGAATGATATTACACATCTTTTCCCATTCCTGGGCACTGAACGCTTTGTTCAGGGATTCCTCCCATTTGCCTATAAAGTTAGGCGATTCTACTGGGGTTTGCGATTGGAGAAGGGAGTATAAGTGTGAAACTCCATGTGATAGAGGGTCCGGGACAGAGCACAGCCTTTCAAAGGCTGTGAGATCTCTGTCGAGTGCCTGCCCCTGTGGGAGGAGTCTTATATAATTGCGTAGTTGTTCATATCTAAAGCGCGTTAGGAAAGACTGAGAGGCCTCCCCACACAATTCTGTCAAGTCCTTCAGTCCCCGTCTAGCGCAGACATGTCGCAGTCGAGGTAGGGGGTCATCAACCAGAGTTCGTAAAGCTCTCGGATCCAGGCTCGGCTGGAAGTCAGGGTTATAGGTGAAAGGTAGTAGAGGGGAAGGGTACGTGCAGAGAGCATGACGTCCTACACTTCCGCTCCACACCGTCACTTTTGTATAGCTTTTTTTTTTGTGTCCCTTTTGTATAGGTTGAATATCGTGTTTCCCCTCCCGACCCCCTAGCAGGGAGCCACAGGAGTAAGGCGGCGGGAATGCCCACTTCATGATCCTCTGCAGTTTTCCATAGTTTGTTTACCCCTGGCTTGGACCACTCTACTACGCGTTGTAGGTGACACGCTTTGTAGTACAGTGGGAAGTCTGGGAGAGCAGTGTGTGTTTCAGTCTGGGTCTCCTCCCGTCCCATACATAGGACCCCAGTGCTCCCCGGAGTGTCGTGAAGAAGGATGTTGGGATCACAATGGGCAGGGCCTGGAAGAGGTAGAGCAGTCTCGGTAAAAAGTTGATCTTCACCACTTGCACCCTACCCAACCAGGATATGTGGGGGAAGGCCCACTCCCTCATCTCTTTTCGAAATTGGGTCAACAGTGGGGCAAAGTTGGTCATGTATAAGTTAGTAGCGCTCACTGTCAACCAGGTGCCCAGGTAGCGTATCTTGTCCGAGGCCCATTGCAATTTGTAACTCCGGCGCAGCTGATCGGCACGCTGCGCAGGTATACTAATATTTAGAATATAGGATTTTGAGAAATTAATTTTCAGTCCTGAAAGGAGCCCGAATGTTTGGAAAGCCTGCACTAGGTTGGGCAAGGAGACCTCCAGGTGTGTGAGAAAAAATAGTAGGTCGTCCACGTAGGCGGCTATTTTGTGGTGCGTATCCCCTGTGTGGAGGCCGGTGATGTAGTGGTGGTGTCTGATGGTGTTTAGGAATGGCTCCAGGGCCAGTACAAAAAGCAACGGCGTGTGCCATTATATATAGGAAACGAATCCGTTAGCGCCCTGTTGACCAGCACGTGCGCTGACGGCCTGGAATACAGGGCTCTGATCCAGCCCAGGAGGTGTGGTCCCATACCCACATGTGCCAGTGTCCGAAACATATATTCCCAGTTGACCCTGTCGAAGGCCTTCTCTGCGTCCGTGGAGAGTAGGAGAAAGCCCGAGTCAGCCTCGGTTTTCCTATGCATGAGCGTTAGGGCCCTTGTCCCTAGCTTCACGGCCCATCACGAATCCCACTTGGTCCGCGTGGACCAGGCTGGGCACGTGTGTTTGGAGTCTGGTTGCTAGGACCTTCGCCAGAAGTTTGAAGTCTGTGTTGATGAGGGATATGGGTCGGTAGCTCCCACACTGCTCCCGATCCTTTCCCTCCTTGGGAATGATGGGGGTGTGTGCCGTTAGTGCCTGTTCAGGAAGTTCGTGTCCCTCTCTGACTGCGTTAAATATGTCTACCAATGGGGAGTACAATATGTCTGCGTATCTCTTGTAATATTTTAGTGGCAGACCATCAGGGCCTGGGCTTCTCCCTGGTTTGGAGCTTTTGATCGCGAGAGCCAGTTCCTCTATGGTGATGGGTTCTTCCATCCGGTCAGTCACGCCTGTCGTTAGGGTGGGGAGTTCGTGGGCCGAAAGGTATTCGTCTATAGAGTCGCAGAGTCTGAGGGCGTTTGTGTCTGTGTGCGGTCGTGGCAGGGAGTACAGTTCCGCGTAGTATGCCCGAATGATTTCCTGTATCTTATTAGGGTGCCTGTGAAGGATCCCTCCCTTGTCCCGAATGCGGTCAATGTATGTGTCTTGTCTTTTTTTGTTAAGCATGCACGCTAGAAGCTTCCCACTCTTGTTAACATGGTGTTGGGAGTGTATGAGTGTGGTTAGTTCCCTCCTCAGACTTAGTAGCGTCGCCTGGTGCGTGGGGAGTTGAAGTCGTTTGTTGAGGGCATCTAGGTGTTGTATGTCCGTCAGTAGCGTGGCCATGCGCGCCTCCCTCTGCTTCTTCAGGAGGGCACCCTTTTGTATGAAATGCCCCCTAATTACACTTTTGGGTGCTTCCCATCGTATGGTGGGGGACGTCTGGTCGCCATTGTGTGTGAAATATTCGCGTAATGTGGTGTCTATGTCCGCCGTTAGTTCTGGCATGGTTAGGGCTTCACTCAGCCTCCACTTGGAGACCTTAGGTCTGAATAGGGGGTGTAACGGATCGCCTGGCACCCCGACTGGGTACCTCTGTTAATGGATGCTCCTAGCGCTTCCTGAGGCCTCCAAGCACTCTGGCAGACACCACAATCACCGTATCGGAGAAGCATATGAATCCTCTCAAGCCTCTGAATGCTGTAGACAGTTGAATAGGAACCATACGAATAGGTTTTCAATCCTAGCAGTCAAACTGGAACGGCATACAATCAATCCTTCCCCCAATAATGAGATGACACTTCACTTTGAGGGTTAAAACAGGAACTCTGGACTGGCACATCCAGCCTGGCTTTTATTACAACTGTACACATACAGGCCACATGCAGGGGGAGGACTAAAATAACCAATAGCATCACGGGTGCAACCCACACATCCCCTCCCCTTAGTGTGACACATAATCCCATTATTCATACAGTTTAAACTATACTTTTTACCCAATATTTATAACTTCAAAACCATACATCACATTCACATAAAAATACATATCCGCAATCAATCCATTCAGGGGAACAACATATTAAAAAATGGCATGAATCAGACCAGGGGTTCAAAAGTTAGTAATAGTATCTTTTAAAACCCCTGTCAGCATGACTTTCCAGCTCAGACCGGTTACCTCCCACAATACCTCACAATCCCTCCCCTCTGGCCTGGAGATAATTGGGGAAGGAATCTAATTATCTCCAAGGACTGAGGCAAAACTCCATTACCCACATGGCAGACAAAAAGACAGTAAAAGACATAAAATTACATACTGATACATTTAACACATAAAACACACATTTCTACATATCCCCAGTTTAACCGAACACATAAATACCTACATAATATTTAAGACAGTATTACTGTGATATGTTACAAAGTCTTAAAGGGACATTATTCCCAAATGTCCCAATATGTCCACGGATGATTCTAAAAGGGCCAGCAGCAGCAATATAAACTAAAACATGCCCAAATATAGTTCAAACTTACCAATTTTCCAGGGGCCATAGTCAGCAGGTAGGAGGCAGGCAGCCAGGCCCCTCCAATGTCCCGTGGCGAGGCGGTTTCCGCCACAGGGGGGACTTCAGAGTGACCGACACCGGTGCATGATCCGACCACGTCGCGGTGCCCTGCTCAGCCCGGAGTGCCAGTGGTAGGTGGTACTGTGACATAAAGAGGTAGTCGATGCAGGTGTAGGAATTATGCGGGTGGGAGTAAAAGGTATAGTCCCTTTCGTCAGGGTGTAGAGCTCTACAGCAGTCTACTAGCCTTTCCCTCGCCAGATCCCTGATCGCTGTGATATGTTGGGTGGGGATGTGTGTGCGTCCCGAGGAGGAGTCCCATTTAGGGTCCAGAGCTACGTTCAGGTCGCCTCCTAATATCAGCACACCCTCTGTGAAGCTCCTAAGGGTGCGGAGTATCCTAGCTAGGAAGCGGTATTGCCTACGGTTTGGGGCGTAGATGTTAGCGAAGGTGTAAAGTGTGCCTGCTATCTCCCCCTTTAAAAAGATGTACCGTCCCTCCGGGTCGGTCTGCACTCCCTTTTCCGTGAACGGGATGCGTTTGTGGAGGAGGATCGCTGTTCCTCTGGACTTCCCACCCTGGAAATCACTTTAGTATCCTACGGGATAGTGCTGGTTTGTCAGTGTGGCCCGCGACCCCTCCCTAAAGTGTGTCTCCTGCACAAACACTATTGATGCCTTACGGGAGAGAAATTCCCTCACTGCTCCTGATTGTTTCTCGGGCTTGTTAAGGCCTCTAGCGTTGAGGGAAAGAATCGTGATGGGGGCCGGGGCAATGGACATGACCGAGACCCTTCTGTCAGTTGTTCGTTAGTGCTGTCTTGTCCGCCCGGCGGTCAAGCGGTAGAGTGGGATAGGGGGGTGTAGGGAAGTATGGGGTAGGCGGGGAAGAAAAGGTCAGGGGCTGTAATTCACAGTCCCTGAGTCTGTTCACAATCGCTGTAACCAGCGGTATCAGAAAAGAGCGTCGGAGGGCTGGAGCCCCCCCCAACCGTTAGTGGGCGGAGGGGAACCGCTCACCTGATCCTTGTCGCTCACTCCAGTAGGGCAGTCGAAGGAGTCCCGAAAATCCCAGGTGAGTAGGGCCCAGGGGACCAAGTGCGCTCGCAAATCGGTTGTCGCAGACCACTGTGGCCTCTCTGGGCTCCACCCAGTTAGTATCCTCCGTCTCCCCGACTTACGGCACAATCTATCCAAGATTTAGCATATATGTCAACCTCACCATGTGATAACAGTTATAACTTTAACATGTTCATCAGCCATAACAGAAAACTTCTCAACATTTCCCCCCCCCTGCATCGTTACTGTGCAGGTCACCTGGCTACCTGTCCCGTGTCCCTCCTTATCTCCATCCCCCTCCCCCCTCCCTTCCCCTCTACTCTGTCTCCCTCCCCCCCCCTCGGTCCTGTGTACCAAACCCAGCTTAAGCAACGGGCCCTTGAGTGTTAGTGTAAGGGGGCCTAGCAATAGGGCGGTGGGGTGCATTACTTGTTCTGTTCACCTTCCGAGCCTAAGGCCCGATATGGGTCCCCACCCCCTCGATGAAGATGTGGATTCAGGATACCCCCCCTTCCCTTAGGTCGGTACTACTAAATACCTAAGTATCCCCTCGTTCCCCTTCCTTCTCCCCCCAGCATGAGCCGCAGCTCTATTAATACTTGCTGTGGCAAAAAGCATGTCAATGTTCACAGGGTGGCGGAGCGCCAGGGGTACTCCGCTGACTGTTCCACAGTTCTCAATATGCCAGCGGTGTCAAAGTGGCAGTTCCGAGGCCGAATCTTCCTGGGAATGTAGCAGGTTTCAGTTGGGTGTCCCCACCGGTCTGATCGTCTGCGTGCGAGGGGGTCTAAGTCTCTGAGGATGGGGGCCTGTGTCCTGCGGTCTGGGAGCAAAGGTGTAGAAATGAAGCGGGTTCGGCCATATCAGAGTCTCCGGTGAAAGATGTAGCTCTCTTTGTAGCGCCAGGACAACGTCTTCCCCTAAGACCATAAAAGGGCCGTTGGGAGTTGCAACCTGCAGGCCCGTGGGAAAGCACCAGCGGTACCTCATGTGGGCTGCTTGTAGTTGCCTAGTTAGGGGTTTCAGCGCTCTCCTGAATGTTAGTGTGGCTGGGGACAGATCGGGAAACAGGTGAACTTCCGAGCTTTCCAGTAATATTTTATCCGTGCCCCTAGCTTTACGGAGGGAAGCTCTCCAGGCAGCAGATTATGTTGCGGGGTGGTCCTTCTGGGGATCCCTGGGGCCTCAGGGCGCGGTGCGCTCGTACAAAGCTTATAGGTGTCTGGAGTGGTCGTGCCAGTAGTTTGTTGAATAGGTCTAGCAGGGTAGCTTGAATTGGGTTTTTCTTGTCCAACTCCTCAGGCACACCTCTGATACGGATGTTTTGCCTCCTACCCCTATTATCCAAATCCTCAATATGAAGTGCCATTTGTTGCAGTACCTTTGTATGGGATTGCAGTCTGTCCGTGTTTGCTGCCTGGACGGCAGACATGTGATCGCTGTCTGCTTCAAGCTGGGTCACTTTTTGGCTGAGGCCTTGTATCTCCTCTCGCAGTGCGTGTAGCTCTGTGGTTATGGATGCGCGGAGTTCTGCGTTCGCTGTCTTCAAGTCGTCTTTCGTGGGAAGTTGCTGTAAGATGGACATCAGCTCAGGTAAGGAGGTTTGGGAGATCGTTGGCGCGTGGTCACCCTGCGGGGATCGCGGGCGGGAAAAACCCGAGGCCGTGGAGTCACTTGAGGCCTGCTGGTCTGGATCCGCCGGCGCCACGAGGTATTGCTTCATGGAGGGGTTCAGGGTACTTTTCGGGGTGTCCCCGGATCGTTGGGCGCACGATGTGCGCTGGGTTTTCCCCATATTTGGCGTTAGGCTGTGCGGTCGGTGAGGTTGTTAGCTAGGCCGGCGGGGAGCTCACAGATTAGGCTGCCATCTTCGCAGACCTCCAAGCCACGCCCCCTCAAATAGGTATTTATTAAGCATAAAATGCCTGATTAAAAATATAGTTAAAACAAAAACAAAAATATCTAACGTGTTTCGTCTACCACAGTGGACTTCCTCAGAGATATAAGTAAACAGCAGTAAATAGAAATATACATAATCCCAACCCTCCCTCTGTTCCATTTAAATACACTGATCCAGTGATGTTGATTGGAGGGTTCTCCAGGTGAATAAGATTCTGTGCCAATCTCATTCATTGATGAGGGGACCAACTCTCCTCATAGGTCCTCGTGTGGTACCTTCTCAGATTACCTTTTCGTTTTGGCGCGGGCATGACTGGAGGGTGAATCTGGTCCTATGGCAGAGATATATTGATGATGTGCTCATCATCTGGAATGGGTGCCATGAGGCTTTTAATACATTTGTGGAATATCTCAATCAAAACATGTTCAATTTAAAATTTACACCAAAATGGAACAAACACACAATTCATTTTCTGGACCTATTTTATGAAGGTGACAAAGTAAAATCAAAATGTTATTTTAAAAAAACCTCCAAAATGGAGAACACCCGCACCCAGTTCACAAAAGTTTTGGGAATCTTCCGATAGCAAAATTTCTCCTTATTCTTAACTGGAGGAGCCACACCGCGGAGAGGGGAGGCTGTACCGCCAGACGGCTGGGGCTGTAGTAAGTGGGCAAATTGCTCGCGGAGCTGCCGGCCACCATCTACTGCTGCCTCAGCCCTGAGGCTGACAGGATCGTTTCAACATCCATGCCACAGGCCAAAATCATAAAGAGCCCCAACAACAGGAGGAATTGCCCAGAAACGGTTACTGTCCCGGATCCTAAGTGGTACTGAGGTCAGCTTAACTTGTCACCACCCTTTCCTCACATCCAACACTCCCACACATACCTGACAGCCAATCAAGGTTCATCCATTCCCACACTCATACATGTGCCCTTGTCTGCTAAACTGCACACTCTCCCTTGAGCCTTATCCCTCCTGGAACATCGACCCTGTTACATATCTTACATATCATCAGCAAAAAGACATACCTTATCATCAAGACCTTCTGCAGTATCTGCAGTATCACTGTAGTGAAGCTCTAGTCCTGACAAGGACTTTTCTCAGCTGGATCCGTGAAGACAGGAACTCTGGAATCCAGCTGAGAAAAGTCCTTGTCAGGACTCTGTGAAGTGAATAGCTCTATCCTTTCCCAGTAACAGGATGACACACAGTTTTGGGAGTACAACTGACTTAATTCATCAAAACTCAGCCTTTTATGCACAGACCCTCAGCATGGGGTCTCCATTAAAACCCACACAAATCCCTCCCAGGTGTCCCTGTGTCTGGGAGATAATTGAGTCAAAATCTAGTAACTCTGTTATCTCTCAGTTACAGTAAACCACATGAGAAATACATAAAAAAAAAAAAAACAGTCATAATACAGAGGAAATCTTATATCCCTGAATAGCCCGGATCTGAGTGCCAACGTTGTCCAAATAACGCTCAGATCCATTCAGTAAACGGAATTGCCATTCAGGTAAAGTTCTGACCGGCTGGCCACGAGGTGATAGCTCAAAATAGTTCCAGAGAAAAAGGGGCAAGGGCTGGTCTACTTTTGTGAGTTCCTGTGCAAACACAGACAAATGCTCCCCTTGGCTTTTAGGGAGCTAATGCTCCCCCCAGTCGGTAGTTCCTATATCCCCAACGTCGTTCTCCTAGCTGGTCTGGAAGTGGGATGGGCAGCGGTACAGTTTTTTTCCAGGATCACGTAGCTGAAAGGAGTTGCTTCATCTAAGTGTTGCTTCTAAGTGTGTGTGTGGTTGGAGATATTCTGGAGAGTTTTACAGAAGCTTCAACTGTCTAAGAGTTGTGCTAAGAGTTCTTTTTTACTGTTACAGGTAAGATTCATCTGTAGGAAAAGGTTACTGACTGCACAAGGTTTGATTTCCTGTTGGTAATTATAAGGCATTTGATTGGATTAGGTAGCTACTTGCTATTGATTGCTATTTAAATTAGCTATTGTTTGCTAATAAGCAGAGGCCTACCTAGGTGTTAAACATTCCTAGTGGGAGGTGATTTTAGGAGTATATAAGGGTAGTTGTCATTAGCTTGGCTAATAGAGCTTGGTTGCTTCATCTAAGTGTTGCTTCTAAGTGTGTGTGTGGTTGGAGATATTCTGGAGAGTGTTGCTTCTAAGTGTGTGTGTGGTTGGAGATATTCTGGAGAGTGTTGCTTCTAAGTGTGTGTGTGGTTGGAGATATTCTGGAGATAACCTGGAGGTAATCCGAGGTATTCAGGAGGATAAATAAAAAGTTAAGGTTTGTTTGATTTAAATTATTCACCTCATTGGAATGGCAGACTTAGTTCAGTGTAATAGTTGCTTTGCATTTGTTTCACGTTCCACTTTTTGGAGGTTTGGTTGTTGTCTAATCTGTAGACAGTTCTCTATTTTGCGGCAGGAGATTGTATTTTTGAAGTCTGAGATTTGTAAATTATCTGGTAAACAAACTCAGGCTGGAACTGCTGCAAAGCCACTGCCGCAGAGACATACTAGGAATGGCAGATGGATTACTGTAGGATCTGGTAGACTTGGAGTTGTGGATAAAAGGCATATTGCACAGTCTGTTGCTCTACATAATTCATTTTCTGCACTTTCAGAGTGTAGTGGTGTCGTGGAGAGAGGCACTGAGGCTAGTGGTGTTGTGCAGAGAGGCACTGAGGCTAGTGGTGTTGTGCAGAGAGGCACTGAGGCTAGTGGTGTTGTGCAGAGAGGCACTGAGGCTAGTGGTGTTGTGCAGAGAGGCACTGAGGCTAGTGGTGTTGTGCAGAGAGGCACTGAGGCTAGTGGTGTTGTGCAGAGAGGCACTGAGGCTAGTGGTGTTGTGCAGAGAGGCACTGAGGCTAGTGGTGTTGTGCAGAGAGGCACTGAGGCTAGTGGTGTTGTGCAGAGAGGCACTGAGGCTAGTGGTGTTGTGCAGAGAGGCACTGAGGCTAGTGGTGTTGTGCAGAGAGGCACTGAGGCTAGTGGTGTTGTGCAGAGAGGCACTGAGGCTAGTGGTGTTGTGCAGAGAGGCACTGAGGCTAGTGGTGTTGTGCAGAGAGGCACTGAGGCTATTGGTGTTGTGAAGAGAGGCACTGAGGCTAGTGGTGTTGTGAAGAGAGGCACTGAGGCTAGTGGTGTTGTGCAGAGAGGCACTGAGGCTAGTGGTGTTGTGCAGAGAGGCTTGAAGACTATGGTGAGGCCTAATAGAAAGCAGTTGTTGGTGGGGGATTCCATCATAAGAGGTGTGGAGATGGACAATGGTGGTCTTGAGGGGTGTCTTCCCGGAGCTACTGCTCACAGAGACAGGAGACGTATCTGTAATATTGTTAAGCAAGCAAAGCAGGAAGGGGAATTGGATGTACTTGTCCATTTAGGGACAAATGACTTGGCTTGCAATGAGGTTTCAGAGGTTAAGGAAGTTTTTAGTGTTTTTGCCAATGATATACGGCAGGTTGCTTCCACATTGTCATTCTCTGAAGTTCTGCCTGTGCATAACACTCAGAATGACAGGCGGATGCGTATTAGGGACTTTAACTTGTGGCTTGGTGAATGGTGTCGGGAGTAAGGATTTGGCTTTATTGCTCATGGTAGCTCTGTTTGGAATGGAAATAAACTGTACAAAAAAGATGGTTTGCATCTTTCTCAAAAGGGAACAAATGTTCTCAGTGAGCAGTTCAGAGGTTTTGCTAGGATGTATTTAAACTAGGAGGGGGGGGGCAAAAGGGCGATAAAACATCAATCCAATTGTCCCCCAAAACAAGGACAGAAGGTGCCTGTAGCAAGTGTGTTAAAAAATGATAAGCTTAGAGTCATGTCTACAAATGCTCGCAGTTTAGGGAATAAGATCCATGAACTTGTGGCAATAATGGCAACTGATAGTGTAGATTTAGTCGCTGTTACTGAGACATGGTATAATGAGAAAAATGACTGGGACATAGCAATACCAGGGTACTCTTTATATAGAAAAGACAGGGAAGGCAAGAAAGGGGGAGGGGTGGCCCTGTATGTAAAGAATAGCATAAAAGCTAGCCTAATAAAGGTTAGTGAGGCGAACATAGAGTCAGTTTGGGTTACGTTAGAATTTGGTAATCACACAGTAACTCGTGTAGGTGTGATTTATAGGCCCCCAGGACAAATTGAAGAGTTAGATAATCTACTAGTTGAAGAAATAGCTAAAATGACAATGAAGGGGGAAGTTATCATCATGGGTGACTTTAATCTTCCTGATGTAAATTGGAAAACAAAAATAGCTACATGTGCCAGGAGCACACATATTCTAAACTCCCTACTGGGATTGTCTCTAAAACAAGTCGTTGAGGAGCCAACTCGTAAAGAGGCCATACTAGATTTAGTGTTAACAAATGGAGATTTGGTATCAGATATTACTGTAGGTGAAAGTTTAGGATCCAGTGATCATCAGTCAGTGTGGTTTAATATAAGAACAGTGACTGAGTCACACCACACAAAAACAAAAGTTTTAGACTTTAGAAAAACAGACTTTTCCAAAATTAGAATATGTGTAAAGGAGTCATTATCAGACTGGAGCAATTTAAATGGAGTCCAAAAGAAATGGGATTATTTAAAAGTTGCACTACTGAAGGCAACAGAAAATTGCATTAGGCTTGTCAGTAAAAGCAAAAAATTCAAGAAACCACTGTGGTACTCCACAGATGTAGCCAAAATAGTAAAAAACAAAAAGTTAGCATTTAGTAATTATAAAAAAACCCAGAGTGAGGAAGACAGAATGACCTATAAGATTAGGAAGAAAGAGGCTAAGCAAGTTATAAGAGCTTCCAAATCACACATAGAAGAGAAAATAGCACAGTCAGTAAAAAAGGGGGACAAAACCTTTTTTAGATACATAAATGAGAAAAGAAAAGTAAAACAAGGATTAGTTAGATTAAAAACAAAAGAAGGAAGGTATGTAGATGAGGATAAAGGTCTAGCTGACTGCCTCAATGAATATTTTTGTTCGGTATTTACAGATGAAAATGAAGGAAAGGGACCTCAGTTAAGAAAAAGGATAAATGAGTCATTTATTACACGTGAGTTTACAGAGGAAGAGGTTCTATTTCAACTGTCAAAAGTAAAGACAAATAAGTCAATGGGACCTGATGGAATACACCCAAAGCTATTAAAAGAGCTTAGTGGTGTACTAGCAAAACCATTAACAGATTTATTTAACCAATCATTGATAACAGGAGTAGTCCCAGAAGATTGGAAGTTAGCGACTGTTGTGCCCATTCACAAGAAAGGTAATAGGGAGGAGTCGGGCAACTATAGGCCAGTAAGCCTAACTTCAGTAGTGGGGAAAGTGATGGAAACCATGTTAAAGGATAGGATTGTTGAACATCTAAAAACACATGGATTTCAAGATCAGAGATAACATGGGTTTACTTCAGGGAGATCATGCCAAACTAATCTTATTGATTTTTTTGATTGGGTAACTAAAATTATAGATCAGGGTGGTGCAGTAGACATTGCTTACCTCGATTTCAGTAAGGCTTTTGACACTGTTGCACATAGAAGGCTTATCAACAAACTACAATCTTTGAGTTTGGATTCCAATATTGTTGAATGGGTAAGGCAGTGGCTGAGTGACAGGCAACAGAGGGTTGTAGTCAATGGAGTATATTCGAAGCTTGGGCTTGTCACCAGTGGGGTACCTCAGGGATCTGTACTTGGACCCATTCTCTTTAATATTTTTATTAGTGATATTGCAGAAGGTCTTGATGGTAAGGTGTGTCTTTTTGCGGATGATACTAAGATATGTAACAGGGTTGATGTTCCAGGAGGGATAAGCCAAATGGAAAATGATTTAGGCAAACTAGAAAAATGGTCAGAGTTGTGGCAACTGACATTTAATGTGGATAAGTGCAAGATAATGCATCTTGGACGTAAAAACCCAAGGGCAGAGTACAGAATATTTGATAGAGTCCTAACCTCAACATCTGAGGAAAGGGATTTAGGGGTGATTATTTCTGATGACTTAAAGGTAGGCAGACAATGTAATAGAGCAGCAGGAAATGCTAGCAGAATGCTTGGTTGTATAGGGAGAGGTATTAGCAGTAGAAAGAGGGAAGTGCTCATGCCATTGTACAGAACACTGGTGAGACCTCACTTGGAGTACTGTACACAGTACTGGAGACCCTATCTTCAGAAGGATATTGATACCTTAGAGAGAGTTCAAAGAAGGGCTACTAAACTGGTTCATGGATTGCAGGATAAAACTTACCAGGAAAGGTTAAAGGATCTTAACATGTATAGCATGGAGGAAAGACGAGACAGGGGGGATATGATAGAAACATTTAAATACATAAAGGGAATCAACACAGTAAAGGAGGAGACTATATTTAAAAGAAAAAAAACTACCACAACAAGAGGACATAGTCTTAAATTAGAGGGACAAAGGTTTAAAAATAATATCAGGAAGTATTACTTTACTGAGAGGGTAGTGGATGCATGGAATAGCCTTCCAGCTGAAGTGGTAGAGGTTAACACAGTAAAGGAGTTTAAGCATGCGTGGGATAGGCATAAGGCTATCCTAACTATAAGATAAGGCCAGGGACTAATGAAAGTATTTAGAAAACTGGGCAGACTAGATGGGCCGAATGGTTCTCATCTGCCGTCACATTCTATGTTTCTATGTTTCTATGTTAGACAACCATGTACCGCTGCCTGTGTTCGGGAGACAAAATAGCCGCCATTAACTAGAGCACGTGCGTTCGGTTACATGAATAGCGGCCATGCAGGGAAACTTCCTGAGCTAAATGCTTGTTTGTGGTTAACAAGCCAGGGGTGGTCAATGTTCAGGGAGGTATAAAAGGGGGATCACACATCATCTATTTGGAAAATGAACAAGGGGGGTACAGACAACCGACCGGAGAGGGAATGAGTCTGCTACAATCACTAAAAAAAAATTAAAGAGAATGGGTCCAAGTACAGATCCCTTGGGTAGCTCACTGGTAACAAGATCTTGCTTCGAATATACTTCATTGACTACAACCGACTGTTGCCTGTCACTTAGCCACTACCTTAACCATTCAACAATATTGGAATCCAAACTTAAAGATTGCAGTTTATAGATAAGCCTTCTATGTGCAACAGTGTCAAAAGCCTTACTGAAATCTAGGTAAGCAATGTCTACTGCACCACCCTGATCTATAATTTTAGTTACCCAATCAAAAAAATCAACAAGATTAGTTTGGCATGATCTCCCTGAAGTAAACCCATGTTGTCTCTGATCTTGAAATCCATGTGATTTTAGATGTTCAACAATCCTATCCTTTAACATGGTTTCCATTACTTTCCCCACTACTGAAATAAGGCTTAGTGGACTATAGTTGCCCGACTCCTCCCTACTACCTTTCTTATGAATGGGCACAACATTCGCTAACTTCCAATCTTCTGGGCCTACTCCTGTTAACAATGATTGGTTAAATAAATCTGTTAAGGGTTTTGCTAGAACACCACTAAAAGCTTTTATTAACTTTAGGTGTATCACATCAGGTCTCATTGACTTATTTGTCTTTTGACAGTTGAAAGAGAACCTCTTCCTCTGTAAACTCACATGTAACAAATTACTCATTTGTCCTTTTTCCTACCTGAGGCCCCTTTCCTTCATTTTCATCTGTAAATACTGAACAAAAATATTCATTGAGGCAGTCAGCTAGACCTTTATTTTCTACATACCTTCCTTCTTTTGTTTTTAATCTAACTAATGCTTGTTTTACTTTCCTTTTCTCATTTAAGTATCTAAAAAATGTTTTGTCCCCCTTGTTTTTTTTTTGTTTTTTTACTGATTGTGCTATTTTCTCTTCTGTGTGTGTGATTTGGAAGCTCTTATAATTTGCTTAGCCTCTTCTTGCCTAATCTTATAGATCTGTCTATCTTCTTCAGGGTCCTGTAATTTCCAAGGACTCCTGTAGGTGGCACAAGGCTGCCAAAATGATCAGGAAGTCTTGCCAGGAGACAGATCATGCAGGCACTGCTCTGCACGAGGAGCAACCAAACACTGCATGGTGTTTATTGTGGCCGGGATGGCATGGGACTGGAGAATTCATGGCTGCTGCACGGCACCTCCTGGAATCCAAATGTGCCGTGCGGCATGCCGAGGTATGACAGCTAGGCAGTTTGTTACCAGCACACTAGGTTATTATTGCCTAGAGGTCAGACATGGCCAGTGCTTCTGCTTCCTGGCTAGTAGAGTTTAAGAAGTGGCCATTTTTCTCCTCTGTGCACTATTCCAGGATATTCACGTACTAGGTGTCTTACACCTGGTCCTGTTCAACAAAATGAATCTCACATATATTAACAAGGGTCCGTAATTTAACCTAAAACTACATACACATTGTTATTGTTCCATTTAGGTAATCTGATAACATTAATTCTAGCCTTGGCTGTGTATATGGTCATGATGTGGTGGCAATAAATGTGAATAACTGCTGTAAACGTAGGAGGTCTGTTTTTATTTATTTACGGAAATAGTGAAATGAATCATATATACCCACCTCTCTATCACTTGTACCAGCACCAAAACAGTATTGGGGATACTTAGCTGGAAGAAGTAGCCAGAACACCGTGCTTCAGCTTATTTATGCTGTCGTTGACAACATTTTGTTTGCCTGCTAAAATCAAGTATAAACGTTATTCTCATATTTTTTTTACGAAATTTAGTCCATAAAGCCTCACACATTTAGAATCTGGTTATGTTTACCAGCCTATAGAGGGACACATTTCACTGCCACTACTGATAGAATGCCTACAGGTAAAGGAAATTTCAATGGGCCATACCATTCCTACAGTCATGAAGGGGTGAATGAGTGCTACCATTTCATTGTTAGCAGTAAATTAGCATTCCAGAGATTGATAACGTTTGCTATAGCAGTATTAAAGTTAAACTGTCATGACAGATATAGGTATGCAGATTTCTAACCATCTGTTTGACTCATGTTATAGAATTCAGTGTATCTCATATTTTAATTTATTTCCTTTACCTCTGTCTCCTGCTGCAACCATAAGTCATGTTTAAGTGAGTGTTTCACTTGCTGTAAGATACACATCTCATACATACCCCTCTTTTGGAACTATTGACTTACTGCCTATAACAGGTTAAGAGTCCCCAACACTTTGTGTTGGTTCTGTGTAAAAAAACAAAACACATATGTTCACTTTCTCCATTCTCTGATCGCCTGTAGCTCCTGCAATAAATAATGTTGTCTGTTTCTCTCCTCTCTCCAAGCTTGCTGCTTGTGGTGCTCGACGTTGAATTCAAGCATGAGAGATGCCCAGACATGCAGAGCACAGAGTTGGTTTAGGTAGACACTATTGGCTAGACCACTATGTCAAGGTAACCCTTAGGGGAGTTGATTTTTTGAGGTTTTTATTTGTGTCCGGACAAGTTTTTCTGGCCATTCATTCCCTGTGGAACTCTTGGTTTCTCTCTCTCCCTTACCTAGCCTATAATACCTTTCCACTTGTCGGATACTTGTCAGATAAAAGTACTGTCTAGTGTATCCAAGTTCCACTGTAAAAACATAGAGTAAACTTTATCCAGCAATACAGTCTGAAGTTACCGGTCCATCGACAGAGAGACACCGACTACTTTGTGCACTCGAGCTGAATTGCAGCACTCCTGTCCTGGAACAACGCCAACTCCACTGACCTCTGGACAGCAATATCTCATGTGCTGATTCAAAGTTCAGAATGACTTAGCAGGCACAATCAACTTGTTTCGCCCCTCTGAAGTGGGATTTCTCAAGACTTGTGCCACGGCCAGATTTTAGTGTCTTTATACTCTCTCCCAAGTCGGGCATACAGGATTTCCTAAAGGCACAGAGATTGCATAACCCAAATACACACACATTTATAAAAAAACATGACAATATTACAGACTAAACGTATTTTTTGCCACAATGTGATTAAAATCTTGTTCCAAATAAAAACATTATGCTACATAAGTAAGAAGGTAATTATACATAAAATATGATAAGGAAAACTTAAACGCTCAACTTGGCTTAAACTGCAAATAATGTGCAAATGAGAATAAAAAGGAGAAAAGAAATAAAAATAGATATACAATACATTTAAAATAATGTAAAGCAAAATCCTATATTATAAATCATCTTCTCTTAAAGAGACAAGCGCAAAATTACAAAAATGCATCCCTTTACAAATGGGCGTCATTTCGTATAACCCGAATGCACGTGGTCAACAAAGAAGTGGCGGCCATTTTGTCTCCCGAAACATGGGCAGCGGCATTTGGTCGCCGAGTGTCTGGAACTCTTTTTGGCTAGGCACTTGCACAAACCCCAGTTAAGATTAGACCGCTGCCTGTTCTACTTCCTGTCCAACTATGCGAACGATGTTTGGGAGATGGGAACTACTGAACAGGGGGAGCATTCGTACCCTTAAATTAAGAGAATCCCTTGCATGGTGTTCGCACAGGAACCCCAGAACAGAGACCGTCCGGAACACATATTTCCCTGGAACTGTTTTGGGATAGCGCCTTGTGTCAAAACTTTACCCCGGTGGCATTCCAGTTTCACCAAAATGACCTGAGTGATATTTGAATAGGTTATACACTCAGATCATGGCTATTCAGGATATAACTTTTGTGGGGTTCATAGTTATAGTGGGGGTATAGATTTTTTTGTACCTGAGAGATAATTGAATTATAGATTTTTTTCATGCAATTATCTCTCAGGCACAAAGGATCCTGGGAATGAGAATGATGAGTTCTAACTGTCTTCTTACTGTTTATATTGTTATTTCTTCCTGCAAAGAGAGGACCCCACATGCTGTGACATTTCCCAAAAAGGTTCTTTAACTTGTTCTCTGATATATGATATAATGCGATGTCTATCTGCACAATGCTGCCTAATCTGCACAACACTGCCAAAGTGAGTCAGTATATACTGAATATGTTCAGAAATATTTTAAGCAATACTGCGCAATTGGGTGTACCTTTACTATTTTACAGACCTCCAGTTTACATCAAAATAGGGGTGGGTCGCCTGTACGGACCCAGAAACTATCCAAACCAGAGCTGGGTTCATAGCTCTCTGTTTGTGAGTGCGCTAACTATACAAATATAAATTTGGAATTTGTTATACGATTTACACTATGTATGATTATTTTTCTCAGGTCATTATCTGTTGATTTGATAGTGGACTTTTGCTCCAAAACCACCAAAAGTTGAATAATTTTTCGTTATATAAGCGCTACATTCTTGATTTGTTGTTACTTTGTATGTGGATTGAGAGGAATTATTCGAATGTTTAGCAGCTACAATAATTGATAATTCAGATATAGTCTTTTAACTACCTTAAAAAAGCGCTGGTTCCATTATATCTACTAAGATTTAAGGATACCTGATACTGAAATGTCAGGAACCAGGTAGCCTGATGGTCGTTGAAGGCATAGTGAATCTGCGAAATGGTGCAGGTCTAAGTAATGATATATAGAAATTAAAACATAATTAACACTTAATATAATAGTAACATGGAGAGTGAGGCATCTTTAAACCTGGTGTGTTTAAAGTTTGAACCCACTATGGGAGGTGGAGGGCATTGTAAAAAAAGGCTGTGGAGGCTGAAATGAGGCCTCAGGAGAACGTAAAAAGTTAACCTTTTTTACCTGATACCATGAAACGGGCTACTGGAACCACCTCCTGGAGTCTTCTTGAAGAAGAGTAGTACAACCTAAAACATGTTCATTTAGTAAGAATAAGGAACCCAAGTATAGTATTACAATATAAACAGAGATTTAGAAATAAGAGCTACTGAAAAAAATGAGCGTGGAGTTTGATAAATTTAAGAGGTTTGATGGGGCTCAGCCCATTGAGAGAGGAGAAAACAAAACCGTAAAGGGGTTAACTGTTTCTTTAAGAGAATACCCCTGGCAATATATGTATAATTAACTGTGACAATGAGTGGCGAATAGTGCGACTTAGATTTAGGGAAAACGTAGGGAGAACCGTGAACATATGTTATTAAAGAATACATAGAGGAACATACTTAAATTGTAAAATTAAAATGCTTAAACCTCCTGCGTTCGGCTAACGAACATGCAATAGGAATATAATAGGATAATAATGTGATAGATTTTATGAAACGAAAAGCTAGTAACAAAGCTGTTCGTACGTGTTTCGGCTAAACAAAAGTGAGAAACAGGCGAATGTAAGGTGAGTATAAGCGTTCGGTAAATTATTTTTAACGAAAGAAGAACAAAAGCGTGTGTACTCTGCGGTCAGTTAAAAAGCCGCACAAATGCAGAAGTACACGAACGGCGGAATTACACGAACGGGTAAGTAATATATAGGGAGGCGTTTTTAGGCCCAAATGTGGGAAATAGCGAACGCTATTTCCCACGTCGATGCTTACGTGTGCGTGCCGGTCACGTGACCGGAAGCCAGATAGCCGGGTAACGAGTAGGGAATACTGCAGGCCAGCAAGTGGACGAGCTCGGAGGTCGGTGGCAGGAGCTGCTGAAGACTGACTGATTGTTTCGAGGCAAGACTGGCGGGAACAACGAACAGGAAGTGCAGGTAACTATGGAAACAAAACAGCTTGAACGGCAAAGGTAAGTAGGGGGTATGGTTTATATAGGGTCGTAACTCCTCCCCCAAATTCAGGCCAAATGGCCTTCCAACGTATACAATGTATATTGTACATTAAATAATAATGATCCTTACATTACCTAATGTGAATTCTTACTGTAACGGACCGTTTTGCTCACCAGAGGTTAAAAAACGTTTAGGCGGTATTTCCCTTTCCAGATACACCGACAGCTACTGTAAGCACCAATCTCCTGAACTGCAAACTCTACGAATCCTGGAAACAGCCGAACAGTAAAACCATGCAAAAGGGTTACACTCCTGGCAGTCAGCATACAATCCAATTCCCCCAATAACGAGACGACACTTCGTTTTGAGGGTTAAGCAGAATCTGACTGTCCTGGCACACACAGTCTCTTTTATTCCCAATCCACAACCACAGTTCAGCCCACAGGGTATTACAGAACAACCAATCAATCCGTACAATACACACAGACACTCCCACACAAAATCCTCCCCTCTGCCTGTGATATGATTACTGAACACAATGGGTAATCTCATTATCACAGGCAGAGGAATACAGTTTTTACACAATATTCATAACTTTGAAAGTATGCATAATATAAAAAAAATATGTAAATACGTAAAAAAATAAAATTAAAAAAATAATTAAAAATAAATAATTAAAAAATATATAGATGTGTGTTATTTCGTTCTAACTGTATTTTGATATTAATATATATATTTATATCAAAATACACGTAGAACGAAATAATATATATATCTATATACATAAATATATACGTATATATCACTATATATATACCTATATATATAAATAAAAATATTTTTTTAAAAATTATAAATATATATATATATATATATATATACACATATATATATATATATATATATATATATATATATATATATATATATACATATATATACACATAGGTATATATATACATATATTAATTCTCCACATATATTTATGTAATATTTTTACATAATTTGGTATCCTAATTAATTACAATTAGCGGGACCTGCCTGACAACCCATGCCGAAAGTATAGGGAATTTAATTTGCTAGCACTATATTTAACCCTATAACTTTCCAAGACACCATAAAACCTGTACATGAGGGGTACTGTTTTACTCGGGAGACTTCGCTGAACACAAATATTAGTGTTTCAAAACAGTAAAATGTATTACAACGATGATATCGCCAGTAAAAGTAATGTTTTTTGCATTTTTCACACACAAACAGCACTTACACGGACAATATTATTGCTGTGATACTTGTTACTGTTTTGAAACACAAATATTTGTGTTCAGCGAAGTCTCCCGAGTACAACAGTACCCCTCATGTACAGGTTTTATGGTGTTTTCAAAAGTTACAGCGTTAAATATAAGGCTTGTGTTTCATTTTTTTCACATTAAAATTCGCCAGATTGCTTACGTTTCCTTTGTGACCCTATGGTAGCCCAAGAATGAAAATTACCCCTATGATGGCACACCATTTGCAATAGTAGACAACCCAAGGTATTGCAAATGGGGTATGTCCAGTCTTTTTTAGTAGCCACTTAGTCACAAACTCTGTCCAAAATTGGCGTTTTTTGCATTTTTCACACACAAACAAATACTAACGCTAACTTTGGCCAGTGTTTGTGACCAAATGGCTACTAAAAAAGATTGGACATACCCCATTTGCAATACCTTGGGTTGTCTACTATTGCAAATGGAATGTCATTATGGGTGTACATTTATTTCCTGGGCTACTATACAGTCTCAAAGGCAACGTAACCAATCTGGCGAATTTCAATTTCAAATGTAACACGCTATATTTGACCCTGTAACTTCCCAAAACACCATAAAACCTGTACATAGGGGGTACTGTTTTACACGTGAGACTTTGCTGAATACAAATATGTGTATTTTATTGCAGTAAAAGCAAACAGTTTTAAGACATTGACAGTTAAAATGTCATGTAGAACTAAAGAAATAACTAAATTTTTTATTTTCTCCCATTTTTTTCATATTGAATTATGTTTCATAGCTAAATATTTGATATTAAATGAAAGCCCTGTTTCCCCTGAATAAAATGATATATAATAAGGGGGGTGCATTTAATATGAAAGAGGTGAATTACGGTTGGACAGACATATAGCGCAAATGCCAGGTTTTGTTTACGTTTTGTTCTGTTCACAACTTGTACACTTGGCTCAGTCCTTAAGGGGTTAAACCTTCTATTCATCGTTGCGGATATTCCATTCTGTGAATTTCATAATCTTATATTTTGGCCTCAAACGTTTTTGTGTTTTGTAAATAAGAATTTACAGGATGTGCCCTTTGTATTAACAGTTTTAATAGAAGAGAATGAAAATAAAAATAAAATAAATACATTGAACGCCATCAGCCTGTGACTTAAAGGGACACTATAGCATTATGAATACAAACCAGAATTCCTAATCTTATAGTGCCTCTGTCGCTAGTTCTATATAGGTCCCCCATCTGCTATAAAAATAATAAAATCAAAGTTGCAATCACCTTTTTCTAGCCAAGAGGCTCCCTCGGTGCTGCACACCACTTGCCTCCTGCGACGTCCGGTCCAATACACCTCATAAAGGGGCACCGGGCATCTCATGCACATGTGCCACGAATGCCGCCAAGCAAATATAAGCTTCCCCATAGAAAATACTTGATATTTAATCCTCTCCTATGGGTTTCCGTGTCATGTGACCACATTTACACAGAATTGTCTCTTGTGACTGTCAGTATGATAACCACTATAGGTGAATTCAACCTCGAAAGTTAACACTGCAGTTTCTAAACAGACAGGGCCAGTGCACCCAGACTGTCATTGAATTTTGGTAAACAAACCAGTGTTACATCTATTCTGGGTCAAATAAGTTTCTGACAACAGAACAAACTCTGGACTTTGCTTCAGACATGAGGAGCTGTTTACAGTAAAATCATGTTACCGCTGTTAAAGGATGAAGTCCCTTTTAAAAATATTTAAGCTTTTTTCAGGAAAACAAATTTGTTAATAAATGACAGGAGAATTATTACCAAACATTTAGAGTTCAGTCTGCATCGAGGAGAGCAAGTGCAACCTCACAGGAATTACATCTCACAGGGAGCTGGGATACCAAGGTAAACACATTATACAGAAATTAGTCATAAATTGGAATTAACAAATAAAATCAGGCATTCTGTAAAATGACTGGGTGGTAGAGAATGGCTATGGCAGAGTTCTGGGTCTATTTACAGCAGACCGGGGTAGAGGATATTTATTTTTTTGTACGTGGCCTAATAGGAAGCTGTTCGCTGTAGAAGGCGGGATTGATCAGCGGGTCAAACCATGTAGACGAAGATCTTCTATCATGGTCAGTAAAATCACAATACAGACAGGGTGAGAGAGAGTCACAAAAGGAGGAGAGCAAAAACCACGAGGGACTGAGATACATTATGGAGAGGGGTGTAGAGACATGGGGAGGAAAAAGAGACACAATGGGCGGAGTTAAAGGCGCGGGGAGTTAAGAGAACAAATAATGGTAAGGGGTAAGAGACGCAAGAGGGTTAGAGACACAAAATGGGGAGAGAGACACAAAATATGGGGGGACGGGGGACACAAGGACCAATTGGGGGTAAGATACACTAAAGGATGGCAATGAATTCAAAAGGGGGAGTTTAGATCCAAATGAGGGGGTAATAAAACACAAAATGGGGATGTGACGTAACACCTTATCACATACTGCCCACAAATAATATGTTATGGAGATGTTGAAATGCTCCCTATTAAACCAGGAGGCAGAGACACACAGGGGATTATTTACCTGAAGCCCCTACTCATTAGCTAGACACAGACATCCCAACTTGCGAAAATGCATTTCAGGGAGATGGCTTTACCCGGCACGGCGACGCCTCCTTACCCCCATGGACGCGCGCTCCCTCCCCACACAGATACACACATACACACAGCCCGCAAACATGTATGAACACCTTGATACACGCACTGGCACAGATACACACATTGAAATATACACTCAGATATGCACACTGATACATACACACAGATACATACACAGATACACACACACACATACACGCACTGACACGCACACTCATATACACACACTGACACGTACACTCAGATACACACTGGCACATACACTGAGATACACACACTGGCACATACACACTCACACAGATACACAATGCTCTGGTCATGGCGGAGGCTGATGGGAGTAAGCATGCAGTAGTAGCTCACTCCAGCCTCTCCTCTACCGACGTGCTGCCTGTACAGCTGCTGACTCCATGCTGCCTACTCCCTCCTGTGCGGCTCTCTGTGAAGCAGGGAGGACATGATAGGGTGTCATCACTTCTTCTCTGATGGCTGATACTATGGTCGGCTCTTCAAGACTTTCAGAACCTAATGTCTCTGGGCATCTTAGATCAATTAAAATTTACAAAATGGCATCAATCCCAACCCAGTTTCATCAAGTTGTCAGACTGATAGTATATCACAGAAAGCAATGCAGCAAGTTTGTGTAGTTTGTCACTAACCATGTGAGCTTTTTATCAACCAGGCAGAAGGAGTTATTAAATGCAAAGTTTAATAGGAACGGTAAAGTCAGGATCACTGGAGTTCTCTCAAGCTGCCTCAGCATTCTCTTGGACCCCGCACACTTACAATGCGCGTCCTTTTATTGGTGCCCGAAACGGGCACACTCTAAAAGCAATGCAGCTTTTTGCTGTCCGCCTGTCATCTGGAGCACCATAATGACACCAACCAGTAAGAAACATTTCCTACCTATTTAAATTGACCTGTTCCACACATTGCTGCTCTGTTATGGTTCTTGTTTGGCCAATAGCTTGTTCCAGGCCCAGACTGGCCATCGGGCAAACTGGGCAAATGCCCAGTGGGCTGCAATGGCCATATAGGGCAGTACCGGGCAGTACCTAAGAGGCAGCTCTGTCCGTTCGTGGGCCGAAGAAGAGATTAATGGGCAGGGAGGGAAGGAATTAAGCTGGACACTCTTCGTGCATGCTGGGAAGCTTCTGTGTTCTCACGAGCTCCGATATTGTTAGAGGCCACTCTCTGAAACACTGGTGCTCACAAGAGAGAGAGACATGGTCTGTACCCTGCAGAGTCATAGACCCCACAATTAGCCCACTGGACCACCAGGGATAAGCGTGGTTCCTCATACACTACAACACCTATGCACACACTATATTCCCTATACATACACTACACCCCCTATACACATATTGATACACCTATAGTATACACATGTGCACTACAACCCCTATACGCATACACACTAAAGGTCCTAGATGCACACACAGTAGAACCACCTGCATCTCTTAGATACACACACAGTAGAGCCGTTACATGCACACACAAAATCTCAGATACCTACACACTCTACAGTCCCTATAAACAAGAGCATATATAGAGCCCAGAACCACACACACTATAGCCCCTAGCCACACATAGTATGCCACAAACAGGCCCCTTTACACACAATACAACACAAATAGTCTCATCTACACACATGCTATCGAACAAGCATCCTCCAAACACATACAGCACCACATTATGGTTGCAGACATAAAATAAAAGGGGAGAGAAATAAGTGCTAACAATTACAGATCACACACAACCACACACATTTACTAAAGCCCCTACCAACACACATATACACCATGTACAACCCCAAGACACACATAAACTCTACAGCCATTGAACACGTGCGCTACAGCCCCTAGCAACATATAGTACACTACAAACAGACCCCTGTGCACACTACACAACAAAAAGTCCCATCTACACAAATACAATAATACATGCAACCTCCAAACACATAAACACCACAGACAGCAGGGGCGGGCTTTGCAGAGGAGCAAAATTCTAGCCATAAATGGCAGGTAATCCAGCCAGTGCAGGCATTCGGATTATACTGTATATAGCTAGCCAGTCGCCTCTGCAGGGAGGGAGGTAGCGCGGTGCCTGTGCACTGTGTATGTGCACAGACATCCTGTCTGTCTGCTGCTCACACTCACTGTGTGTCTCGGGAAGTTAGAGGTCGCAGGTCACGTGACCTGCGACCCGCAATCTCTGGCTTCATAAAGCTTGCTGAGAGCTCGAGAAGTAGACAGACAAAAAGTCTGTGCACTGTGCTGCCTCTCACTAGACACCAAAGAGGTCTTAAGGATGCCACCTTGAGGTAAGATCTGGGAATGCTAGACATTGGGGTGCAAAGCAAGTTCTGGGGATGCAATCAGGAAGCCTGAGCAAGTTGTTGGGAGCAGAGAAATGGCACAGATATGCTGGGGGCAGAGCGATGACACAGATATGCTGGGGGCAGAGCGATGACGCAGATATGCTGGGGGCAGAGCGATGGCACAGATATGCTTGGGGCGGAGAGATGGCACAGATATGCTGGGGTAGAGAGATGGCACAGATATGCTGGGGGTGGAGAGATGGCACAGATATGCTGGGGGTGAAGAGATGGCACAGATATGCTGGGGGTGAAGAGATGGCACAGATATGCTGATGGCAGTGAGATGGCACAGATATGCTGGGGCAGAGAGATGGCACAGATATGCTGGGGCAGAGAGATGGCACAGATATGCTGGGGCAGAGAGATGGCACAGATATGCTGGGGCAGAGCGATGACACAGATATGCTGGGGTAGAGAGATGGCACAGATATGCTGGGGGTAGAGAGATGGCACAGATATGCTGGGGGTAGAGAGATGGCACAGATATGCTGGGGGTAGAGAGATGGCACAGATATGCTGGGGTAGAGCGATGGCACATATATGCTGGGGCAGAGCGATGGCACAGATATGCTGGGGGCAGAGAGATTGCACAGATATACTGAGGGGCAGAGAGATGGCACAGATATACTGAGGGGCAGAGAGATGGCGCAGAGAGATGGCACAGATATCCTGGGCACAGAGAGATGGCACAGATATCCTGGGGGCAGAGAGATGGCACAGATATCCTGGGGGCAGAGAGATGGCACAGATATCCTGAGGGCAGAGAGATGGCACAGATATCCAGGGGGCAGAGAGATGGCACAGATATCCAGGGGGCAGAGAGATGGCACAGATATCCAAGGGGCAGAGAGATCGTACAGATATCCAGGGGGCAGAGAGATGGCACAGATATCCAGGGGGCAGAGAGATGGCACAGATATCCAGAGGGCAGAGAGATGGCACAGATATCCAGAGGGCAGAGAGATGGCACAGATATCCAGAGGGCAGAGAGATGGCACAGATATCCAGTGGGCAGAGAGATGGCACAGATATCCAGAGGGCAGAGAGACTGCACAGATATACTGAGGGGGAGAGTAAAGTGATTGTGATCATGTCACAGGGGTCACGGAAGTCATATAGCGCTGAGCAGGCATATGCCACCCTTGCGCTAGAGTCTGACGCGTCTATGTCAGACTCCGACCCTGATTTTGACCCTGCCAGGTGTTCAGATACATCATCACTAGATACAGTATCTGCTGCTAGTGATGTATCTAGTTATGTTGTATCTGTGCCTGCTAGTCCCCCTGCCGGAAGGAGACGTGCTGCTCCAGCTGGAAGTACTGTTGAGGAGTGGGTAGTGCCTCATTGCCAGAGGCCAGACATCCCACCCTTTACTGCAAATCCTGGCATCAATGTGGATGTCGCAGGATTTAGCCCTCAGCAGGTTATGGAGGTGTTTCTGGGCGATAATGTATTGGGAACATTGCCGCCCAAACTAATTTATATGCAGATTAGTTCCGTGCTGCAAAGCCTGACTCTTTTTTGGCAAAGCAGCAATGGGCCTCCATCGATGTGCCAAAATGTAAAAGATTCTGGCCATTGACTATGCTGATGGGCATCATAAAGAAGCCCTCCATCCACTCCTACTGGAGCAGTAGCCCCATCTTCTCTACCCCCATTTACTCCCAATGTATGTCGAGGAAGCCATGGCGTCGCTAGGGGGGGGGGGCATCATGCTGTGCCCCCACAAATGCCAGCAACATGCTGGCCATGTGGCTAGATTCTATTCCCTCGGGCTGTCACAGTCTGTGACAGCCCGAGGGAATGCAGGAGAGAGCAACTGGAGCGGTGCTGGGGGCTGTCTGTGGCCGGAGGGAGCACTGATAGGCTCTCCGGCACAGGCCCCGCCCCAAAACGAAGCCCACCTCCCGCACATAAGCCCCGCCCCCACCGTTAAGAAGCAGACCATGCTGCTGCTGCAAAGGCCAGAAGATGGCTGACCCCCAGCAACAGGTAGGCTTGATGTGCTCTGGTGTGTGTGTGTGTCTGCTAGTGAGGACATTTGTGTGTGTGTGTGTGTGTGTATGGACTCAGTAGTCTGTGTGTGTGTGTCTCTGCTAGTGAGGAAGCTTGTGTGTGTATGTATGGACTCAGCAGTCTGTGTGTGTGTGTATGTATGGACTCAGCAGTCTGTGTGTGTGTATGTATGGACTCAGCAGTCTGTGTGTGTGTATGTATGGACTCAGCAGTCTGTGTGTGTGTATGTATGGACTCAGCAGTCTGTGTGTGTGTGTGTGTGTGTGTATGGACTCAGCAGTCTGTGTGTGTGTGTGTGTGTGTGTATATGACTCAGCAGTGTGTGTGTATGGACTCAGCAGGCTGTGTGTGTGTGTGTGTGTATGGACTCAGCAGTCTGTGTGTGTGTGTATGGACTCAGCAGTATGTGTGTGTGTGTGTGTGTGTGTATGGACTCAGCAGTCTGTGTGTGTGTGTGTGTGTATGGACTCAGCAGTCTGTGTGTGTGTGTATGGACTCAGCAGTCTGTGTGTGTGTGTGTATGGACTCAGCAGTCTATGTGTGTGTGTATGGACAGCAGGGCCGCCATCAGGGCATGACAACCTTAACGGTTGTCATGGGCCCGGCGGTCCTGGGGGGCCTGAGCCCCACATTCATTATGTGCATATATATATATATAGCGATTTTCGCTATATATATGTGCACAGAGGGCCCCCTGCTACCTATACAATTAAGAGGGGGGCCCAGCAGCACACTCTGTCCTCCTTTCCAGCTGCTCTCTGTCTAACTTTCCTGCGCCCTGCGGCCGCGAGAGCGTTGCCACGGGTTACTATGGCAACGCTCCGCACAGCACGCAGGCCTGTCTCGCGAGATTTAGTCAGAGAGGAGCTGGAAAGGAAGACAGTGTGTGCTGCTGGGCCCCCTCTTCAATGTACCGCGGCTGGCTCCATGCCACTGGACCAACAGGGAATATAAGAACCAGGGAGGGGGGAATACAATTTAAATATATATAAATTAATAAAAATACTCCCCTCCCCCCTATTTTACACACACACTGAATCCTTACAAGCACACTCTGCACTACACACACACACGGCACTACACACACACACTGCACTACACACACACTACATTCACTAAACACAATCTGCACTACACACACACACTACATTCACTAAACACACTCTGCACTCACTACATTTACTAAACACACTCTGCAATACACACACACACACACACACACTACATTCACTAAACACACTTTGCTGTACACACACACTACATTCACTATACACATTTTGCTCTACACACACACAATATACCCACTATACACATTTTGCACTACACACACACACTACATTCACTAAACACACTCTGCACTCACTACAGTTACTAAACACACACACTACATTCACTAAACACGCTTTGCTGTACACACACACTACATTCACTATACACATTTTGCTCTACACACACACACACACACACTATATTCACTATACACATTTTGCACTACACACACACACTACATTCACTAAACACACTCTGCACTACACATACTCACACTACGTTCACTGTACACTCTCTGCACTCACTAAAACACTACATTCACTAAACACACTTTGCACTACACACACACTACATTCACTAAACACACTTTGCACTAGACACACACACTACATTCACTATACACATGTTTCACTCACTACACACTACATTTATTAAACACGCTCGGCGCTACACACACACACACACACACACACTACATTCACTAAACACACTTTGCACTACACACAAACACACACACACTGCATTCACTTTACACAAGTTGCACTCACTACAAACACACTACATTTACTAAACACACTTTGCACTCACTACAAACACACTACGTTCACTACAAACACACTACATGCACAGTTGGGGCTACACATTTTATTTTTAAAATTCCCCCTACTGCTGCAAAGCAGAATCCCCAAAAAAGATGCAGAGTCTGTTTTAAGAGGGGGCCGAGAAAAGATAGTGTATATTACTGTCCTGATTGCCCTGGACTCTGCATTGGGGACTGCTTCAAACGATACCACACACTGGTCCATTTTTTTATTTTTTTCAACATTTGCCGTTGAGTTTTTTTTTTTTTTTGTTACGTTTACCCTATGCGTGGAGGGCATGGGTGTACTGAGAAGGCCTTGCAGAAAACAACCTGCAATAACCAACAACAGGATCTCCTAAATCACAGTCAAAAAGCAGTTTGTGTGTAAAAAACGAAAATTGAAAAATTACCACCACACACTTTCTTAATTTTTTTGTGGGCTAAAACAGTTGCATCAATGCACTCCATATACAATACCTGTATACCTGTGGTTGTCTATGTTTCAAATATATACGCTTTCATGGCAATAAATAAAACTGGGGTGTGTAAAATAAGCCCCAAGCTAAAGATAGGCCTATCAGAAGAAACACTCTCAATTGCAACTCATACAATTGTAACTGTACCTTCCCCAAATCCTGGCAAACCTATGCATGGGGGGCATGGGTGTACTAAGGAGGCCTTGCGGAAAACAACCTGGGGTGTTTTCTTGCAATAACCAACAACAGGCTCTCCTAAATCACAGTCAAAAAGCAATGTGTGTGTAACAATGAAAATTGAACAATTACCACCACACACTTTCTCCAATTTGTTGACTGAAACAATTGCATCAAAGGCATCAAAACACTCCATATACAATACCTTGGGGTGTCAACTTTTCAAATATACGCACGCTCATGGCAAGAAAATACACTGGGATATCTGAAAAGGCCCCCAAAAAGAAGATAGGAAAAGAAGATATGTAAAATTTGAAAAACACATGTCAGGCGTTTGGCTTTCCACCCCCCAAACAACCCAAAAAACCTATGCATGGGTGGTATTGCTGTACTCAGGAGATGTTGCTGAACACATATTGGAGTGTTCTTTGGCAGTAACATCTAACAGGAGCTGAGAATCCATGCCTAAAGTAGAATGTGTGTGAAAAATAACACTCAAAAATGACTACCCAAATGTTTGACAGAGACTGGTGGTAGAATTAGTGCATGGAAAGTGTTAAAATACCCTAGGGTGGGACATGGGTGCGACTAAGAGTAAGAAGACTACCCCAATAACGACAAACAACAAGTGTTACGGTTACTCCCAGGCTAGCTGAAAGCTGGACCGCTTGGATAGTCTGGATCTCTATTTAGGGAGAGAGAGAGAAGCCGCTTTGTCTCGATATCCAGAAGGATCCTGTAAATGTAGAACAATCCCACTAGCTATTTTACAGCTAGGATATCTTTCCCCACAAAACGAGTCGAGGCTGTGATTTGAAGGTCAAGCAAGAACTGCGTGCTGGAACACCCAGCCTGGTTTTTATTACAGTTGAGTACAAAAAGAACACACCCAGGGGGAGGCATAAAATCACCAATCATATACATGGTACAACCCCCACGTCCCCTCCCCTCAGATAAACATTTAACATAATTAACACATACAGTATTTTACCTAAGTTCTGGATGTACCCCAAAACCAGGGGGTACAGCTTTAAATCCCGTATCCCCAGATAGTCCTGGTTCAGGGGAACCACATATTCAAAATCCAGCCCATTCGGTTAAAGAGTTCGGGAGTTATGGATCTTTGAAGTTTTGACCGACCGCACAGACTTTCTGGCCGAAAATAGTTCCACAAGTTTTGGCATTGCGGTCGGTCTCCGTTCGTACGTTAAAACTCCACGAAACCCTTGCCATCCACAGTTATCCCGGGGTTTGCTATAATCCCCATGTAAAGGGTAATCTTTCTACCGAACGGCTGGTCGTTCGGTAGGTCCAGCACGAAGTTACGTTATCCTGGAGGTCTCAGCGGTGTTCGCCTGTTTGCGTCTCCGTTTTTGGTTCCAGACGATTGCTGGCAAACACCGCTGTTCGCACGTAAGATGGCCACGAACACGTGCAAAGTCCCGAAATGGCTGAAAATAGAGCTGGAAGGTAAAATAGCACTTAACTGCACACAGGGTAAATAATAGTTTTGTAACAACAAGTATTGGATGAAACAGGCCACAGCATTTATTAAAAACTTACAACTGTAGGACTCATCCGAACTTTATTCTTTTCCTTTAATTCAAATATAAATAAACACATAAATATATATACATACCATAATTAACATATAAATTAACACTTATTGCCCTACAGCCTCAAACTTAAATAACCGTCCTTGCCAACGAACTTAACCAGGTGCCTATGCACCAAAAACGTTACCCAATGGGCTCTTGCCTCCCGCCTCGTCCAAACCAAAATTCCCATCATCTTAAATGCTCTACCACCAGCCAGCTTTTTGCTCGGTGGGCACATAAAATTCAGTAACTTAAAAGTTTACCGTACAGAGCAGGGGAGGTTAAGACCCACCATGTCCATCTCCTGACATTCCATCTGCTCCCCAACCCTGTTGGCAAGGACACGCTTCCCGCTAGTTGTGACGAACAGAAAACATTAAATGTGGGTGGGAGGGAAGTTGTTTGCTGACCAGAATTCCAAAAGGCACTGAGGTAAGATGATCCCTGCCCCACTACAAACCCATAACTAGAGATGTCCCGAATAGTTCACTGGCGAATAGTTTCTGGCGAACATAGCTTGTTCGCGTTCGCCACGGCGGGCGAACATATGTGATGTTCGGTCCGCCCCCTATTTGTCATCATTGAGTAAACTTTGACCCTGTACCTCACAGTCAGCAGACACATTCCAGCCAATCAGCAGCAGACCCTCCCTCCCAGACCCTCCCACCTCCTGGACAGCATCCATTTTAGATTCATTCGGAAGCTGCATTCTTAGTGAGAGGAGGGACAGTGTAGCTGCTGCTGATTTAATAGGGAAATCGATAGCTAGGCTAGTGTATTCAGTGTCCACTACAGTCCTGAAGGACTCATCTGATCTCTGCTGTAAGGACAGCACCCCCAAAAGCCCTTTTTAGGGCTAAAATATCAGTCTGCTTTTTTTTTTCCTGTGTAATCTAATTGCAGTTGCCTGCCTGCCAGCGTGTGTGTCAGGCTCACAGCGAATACTGTGCCCACTTGCCCAGTGCCACCACTCATATCTGGTGTCACAATAGCTTGCATTATAAACAAACAAAACCTTTTTGACTGTAATATAGTAGCAGTCAGTTTCCTTCACACGTGTGCGTTTCAGGGCCTGCCAGGGCACAGTGTCACACCAGTGCAACTCATATCTGGTGTAACAGTAGTGTACATTTAAAAAAAAAAAAAAATTGACTGTAATAGATTGAATAGCAGTTAGTTGTCTGCAAGCGTGTGTGTCAGGCCTACAGCGTCTACTCTGGCAACTTCTGCCAGTGCACAGTGCCACTCATATCTGGTCTCACAGTAGCTTGCACGCATAGTACCACTAATCCAAAAAAAAATGACAGGCAGAGGCAGGTCACCCTGCAGGGGCCATCGTGATCGTGGTGCTGTGATTCCCTATGGCCCTAGAATAATGCCCAGTTTTCAGAGGCCACGTACCCTGAACTTGAAAAGTTCTGAGGACATAGTTGACTGGCTAACACAGGACACCCAATCTTCTACAGCTTCCGCTCGGAACCTTGACGCACCATCCTCCTCCAGCTTAGCTTCGGGCACCTCTCAAGTTACCACTCGCCCGCCTGCCGCCACCACCAACACTAGCACCACATCCGCTTCTCTTGATCTGTCAGAGGAGTTATTTACACATCAGTTGGAAGAAATGAGTGATGCGCAACCATTATTGCCAGAGGATGTAGATAACAGGGATATGTCTCAATCAGGCAGCATTACACACATGGACGTACGGTGTGATGATGATGATGTTGTACCCGCTGCTGCTTCCTTTGCTGAGTTGTCAGATACAAGTGAAGCGGTTGATGATGACGATGCGTCCGTGGATGTCACGTGGGTGCCCGCTAGAAGAGAAGAAGAACAGGGGGAAAGTTCAGATGGGGAGACAGAGAGGAGGAGGAGACGAGTTGGAAGCAGGGGGAGGTCGTCGCAAGGAGCTAGTGGCACAGACAGACAGCATGCATCGGCACCCGGTGTCAGCCAGACAGCACGCCAATCAACGCATGCTGTTGCCACCACCAGAATGCCGTCATTGCAGAGCTCAGCAGTGTGGCATTTTTTTTGTGTGTCTGCCTCTGACAACAGCGATGCCATTTGCAACCTGTGCCAAAAGAAACTGAGTTGTGGAAAGTCCAACACCCACCTAGGTACAACTGCTTTGCGAAGGCACATGATCGCACATCACAAACACCTATGGGATCAACACATGAGTACAAGCAGCACACAAACTCAAAGGCGTCATCCTCCTCCTGGTCCAGCATCTTCAGCCACGTCAACCACTGCTGTCCTCCTTGCCCCCTCTCAACCATCCGCCACTCCGTCTCTCGCTTTGAGCAGTTCCTGTTCATCTGCCCACAGTCAGGTGTCTGTCAAGGACATGTTTGAGCGTAAGAAGCCAATGTCACAAAGTCACCCCCTTGCCCAGCATCTGACAGCTGGCTTGTCTGAACTCTTAGCCCGCCAGCTTTTACCATACAAGCTGGCGGAGTCTGAGGCGTTCCAAAAATTTGTAGCTATTGGGACACCGCAGTGGAAGGTACCCGGCCTAAATTTCTTTGCACAAAAGGCAATCCCCAACCTGTACTCGATTGTGCAAAAGGAAGTAATGGCATGTCTGGCACACAGTGTTGGGGCAAGGGTCCATCTGACCACTGATACCTGGTCTGCAAAGCATGGTCAGGGCAGGTATATCACCTACACTGCGCATTGGGTAAACCTGCTGACGGCTGCCAAGCATGGAATGCGTGGCTCTGCAGAAGAGTTGGTGACACCGCCACGACTTGCAGGCAGGCCTGCTGCCACCTGCTTGCCTGAAAGCAGAGAGTCACACCGGACCAGCACTCCTGTCCGCCCTGAACGCACAGGTGGAACAGTGGCTGACTCCACACCAACTGGAGATTGACAAAGTTGTTTGTGACAACGGAGGAAATTTGTTGGCGGCATTGAATTTGGGCAAGTTGACACATGTGCCGTGCATGGCACATGTGTGTAATCTGATCGTACAACGCTTTGTGCATAAGCACCCAGGCTTACAGGACGTCCTGAAGCAGGCCAGGAAGGTGTGTGGCCATTTCAGGCGTTCCTACATGGCGCACTTTTCAGATATCCAGCGGCGAAACAACATGCCAGTGAGGCGCTTGATTTGCGACAGCCCGACACGTTGGAATCAGCACTCCTTATGTTCGACCGCCTGCTCCAACCTAGTCAGTCGCACCGAAGGCACCATCAGCTACATCATACCATTTGTTTTCTTCCTGGAGTGTGCCCTGCGAAGAGTGCTGGATCAGGCCGGAGATGAGCGTGAAGAGGAAGAGGAAGAGTTGTGGTCACCATCATCACCAGAAACAGCCTTATCAACATCGCTTGCTGGACCTGTGGCAACGCTGGAAGAGGATTGTGAGGAAGAGGAGTCAGAGGAGGAATGTGGCTTTGAGGAGGAGGAGGAAGACCAACCACAACAGGCATCCCAGGGTGCTCGTTGTCACCTATCTGGTACCCGTGGTGTTGTACGTGGCTGGGGGGAAGAACATACCTTCAGTGAGACTGAGGACGAGGAACGGGACATGAGTAGCTCGGCATCCAACCTTGTGCAAATGTGGTCTTTCTTGCTGTCGTGCCTCTTGAGGGACCCTCGTATAAAAAGGCTGAAGGAGAACGACCTGTACTTGGTGTCCACGCTACTAGACCCCCGGTATAAGCAGAAAGTGCCTGAAATGTTACCGAATTACCGCAAGTCGGAAAGGATGCAGCAGTTCCAAAATAAATTCAAAAGTATGCTTTACACAGCGTATAAGGGTGATGTCACAGCACAACGGGAATCTAACAGGGGAAGAGGTGAAAGTAATCCTCCTCCTCCCACGACCACGCCGGCAAGGACAGGACGCTTTACAGACGTGTTGTTGATGGAGGACATGCGGAGCTTTTTAAGTCCTACGCATCGCCACAACCCTTCGGGGTCCACCCTCAGAGAATGACTCGACCGACAGCTAGCAGACTACCTCCCCTTAACTGCAGATATCGATACTTTGAGGAGCGATGAACCCCTTGACTACTGGGTGTGCAGGCTTGACCTGTGGCCTGAGCTATCCCAATTTGTGATAGAACTTCTGGCCTGCCCCGCTTCAAGTGTCCTGTCAGAAAGGACCTTCAGTGCAGCAGGAGGTATTGTCACTTAGAATAGAAGTCGCCTAGGTCAAAAAAGTCTAGATTACCTCCTCACCTTTATTAAGATGAATGAGGGATGGATCCCGAAGGGACTGACAGTGGGCGATACATTCGACTAAAAGCGGCCTGATGAGGGGGACGTAACAGGGATTAAACTGATAGGAATAGTACTACTTAACACACCACTCCTATCTGGTGGCACATTAGATTGCACGAGCAGTGCCCCAAATTTGAAGTAGGAGGACCGACCAAGCATCTTATAATAACGCAGAGAGAGGCAACGCAGAGAGAGGAGTCTGAAGAAGAGGAGTCAGAGGAGGAAGGTGGCTTTGAGGAGGTGGAAGACCAAACACAGCAGGCGTCCTAGGGGGCTTGTTGTCACCTTTCGGGGACCCTTGGTGTTGTACGTGGCTGGGTGGAGGAAACGACCTTCAATGACATAATTGAGGACAAGGAATGGGACATGGCTAGCTTGGTATCAAACCTTGTGCAAATGGGGAGTTTGCGGTTGTGCAAATTCACTGTTTGCGGTTGTTTGCGGTGCGTTAAACGGGGAGTTTGTCATTGTGAAGCGGCGTAACCCTTACACTACCTGATCGATACAACATCATAGCTGATCTTTTAAAGCACGTTATTCCAAACAATTTAGGAATGTTAGGTGATTTATGCCCTTTATGGATTAAAACCAGACTCTGCATCAACTATGTAATTTTCCATGGGAGTTTTGCCATGGATCCCCCTCCGGCATGCCACAGTCCAGGTGTTAGTCCCCTTGAAACAACTTGTCCATCACTATTGTGGCCAGAAAGAGTCCCTGTGGGTTTTAAAATTCGCCTGCCTATTGAAGTCTATGGCGGTTCGCCCGGTTCGCCGGTTCGCGAACATTTGCGGAAATTCGCGTTCGCCGTTTGCGAACGGAAAATTTTATGTTTGCGACATCTCTACCCATAACCACTCCCCTAAACACATACAGCCAATCACTAGCACCATCCCCACACTCATACATGTGCCCTTGTCCATTTAGCTGTGCTGACTCCCCAGGGCCTTGATGGCCAGCTGTGAAAATTCCAAGTTGCAAAACTGGAATGCGCACCCTCCAAATAAGGTCTTTAAGCCCTCAGAGAACCCGACACACCTATGCATGGGTGGTATCGCTGTACTCAGGATTTGTTGCTGAACACATATTGTGGTGTTCTTTGTCAGTAACAGGAGCTGAGAATCTATGCCTAAAGTAAAATGTGTGTGAAAAATAACACCAAAAAATTACTACCCAAATGTTTGACAAAGACTGGTGGTAGAATTAGTGCATGGAAAGTGTTAAAATACCACCATTTGAAATACCCTAGGGTGTCTTCTTTTCAAAAACATATGGTTTGATGGGGGTAAATTACATTGGCCGGCTTCAAAAATGTCCCAAATGGGACATGGGTGCATGATGACCAGCTATGCTTTTTTACATTTTTCATCATATTTTACTTTTTTTTTCTAGTAAACTATAAGATATGATGAAAATAATAGTATCTTTAGAAATACCATTTAATGGCGAGAAAATCGGTATATAATATGTGTGGGTACAGTAAATGAGTAAGAGGAAAATTACAGCTAAACACAAACACAGCAGAAATGTAAAAACAGCCCTGGTCCTTAACGGTAAGAAAATTGAAAAAGGCTCTGGTCACTAAGGGGTTACGTGACATCCGGGCACTATTTTTTAGGGCTGTATATCTGCACCTTAATTATTATTATTATTATTATTGCCATTTATATAGCGCCAACAGATTCCGTAGCGCTTTACAATATTTTGAGAGGGGGGATGTAACAATAAATAAGACAATTACAAGAAAACTTACAGGAATAATAGGTTGAAGAGGACCCTGCTCAAATGAGCTTACAGTCTATAGGAGGTGGGGTATTAGAAACATTAGGATAGGAAATATCAAGTAGGAGTGAAGCAGAGCTGGAGGAGAGAGCAAAGCACTATCCCATAGGAGAGCAAGAGACAGGTATGTAAGCAGTGGCGTACACATGACCCATGGGGCCCCGGTGCGAAAATTGAACCGTGGGCCCCCCCCCTCGCGCTTACTCTGCGTGGGCCGGGGCAGCAACACATGGCGGCGGGCACCTGGTCGCAGGGGTTGCGACCGCGGTATGTACGCCACTGCATGCAGATGCACACACACTTAAAGGACCACTACAGACACCCAGATCACATCAGCTCAATGAAGTGGTCTGGGTGTCAGGTCCCTCTAGTTTTAACCCTGCAGCTGAAAGCATAGCAGTTTCAGAGAAACTGTTATGTTTCACTGAGGGTTAATCCAGCCTCTAGTGGCTGTCTCACTGACAGCCGCTAGAGGCGCTTCCGCCATTTTAAGACACTGAACGTCCATAGGAAAGCATTGAGTAATGCTTTCCTATGGGCGGTTTGAATGCGTGCGCGGCTCTTGCCGTGCATGCGCATTCGGAGCTGAGAGGCGGAGGGATCCCCAGCGCCATGGGAGTCCGGTGCTGGAGAAAGGTAAGTGCTGAAGACACACACACACACTCTCACGAACAAATGCATACACACTAGCTAACAGACACACACATTTACTGACAAAGACACACTCAGCGGCAGACATACATACACACTCACTTACAAAACATACACTCTCACTGACAAACACACACTCACTAACAGACATCAAACAGACTCACTAACACACACACACAAACACACTCAGTAACAGACACACACAGTAACACACTCACTGACACTCACTAGCAGACACACACTCTAACACAAACACCAACACTCACACTAACACACACACACACACTAACGCTCACACACACTAACACACACACACACTAACACACACACACGCTCACACACACACTAACACACACACACACACACACACTAACACTCACTCACACACACACACACTAACACTCACTCACACACACACTAACACACACACACACACTAACACTCACACTCACACACACTAACACTCACACACTAACACTCACACACTAACACTCACACACACTTACACTTACACATGTTTTTTTTATAATTTAATCCCCCCAGCCTCCTTACCTTTTGGAGTGCTGAGGGGATTCCCTGGGGTCCAGTGGTGCTGCTGGGCTCCTGGGGTGGCCGGTCACCCGGCGGGCTGGCTGGTCCTGCGGGCGCGCGAGGGAGCACTCTCCTCTGAGTGCTTACTCTTCAGCTCCCTCGCGCGCCGCGTACTGATACCGGCGCCGGAAGATGACATCATCTTCCGGCTCCGGTATCAGTGCGGTGCGCGAGGGAGCTGAAGAGGAAGCACTCAGGGGAGAGTGCTCCCTCGCGCACCAGCCGGCCGCCAGGTATAAGCAGGGCCAGCCTCGGGGGACCCGGAGGTGGCCGGCTCCTGGGAACCTCCATGAGAAGAGGCTGGCCCGGAGCGTACATACCGGGTCGCAGGGGCGGCCGGGTCCCCTGGTGGGCCGGGCCCGGTCGCAGCCGCGACCCCTGCGACCCTGGTATGTACGCCACTGTATGTAAGGGAGAGATTACTCTGGGAGGCCATACGCTTTCCTGAAGAGATGGGATTTAAGGCCCTTCTTAAATGATTGAAGACTAGGGGAGAGTCTGATGGCAGTAGGCAAGTTATTCCTTAGGAGAGGAGCCGCCCGTGAGAAGTCCTGCAAGCGCGAGTTGGCCGTACGGGTGCGAGCAGCGGTCAGGAGGTGGTCGCGGGCAGAGCGGAGGGTACGAGGAGGGGCATACCTCTGGATCAGTGAAGAGATATAAGAGGGGCTGGAATTGTTCAGTGCTTTAAATGTATGGGTTAGCACTTTGAATTGACTCCTATAGGATACAGGGAGCCAATGTAAGGACTGGCAGAGGGGCGAGGTGTGAGAGGACCGACTGGATAGGAAAATCAGTCTAGCTGCAGCATTCATTACAGACTGTAGCGGGGCAGTACGGCTTTTGGGGGGACCAATCAGGAGAGGGTTACAGTAATCCATGCGGGAAATTACTAGAGCATGGACAAGCTCCTTGGTAGCATCTTGCGTAAGAAAGGGGCGGATGCGGGCTATGTTTTTGAGTTAGAACCTACAGGACTTGGCAACAAACTGGATGTGAGACTCAAAGGTGAGACCAGAGTCAAGTATGACACCAAGACAGCGCGCTTGTAGGGATGGACTTATGTGGATATCACTGACTTGAAGGGAGAGTGAGAGAGGAGGATCAGTATTAGGAGGAGGAAAGACAAGGAGTTCAGTTTTAGAGAGGTTAAGTTTGAGAAAGCGTGACGACATCCAGTCAGAGATGGAAGAGAGGCAAGCAGTGACACGTTGCAGGACGGCCGGGGAGAGGTCCGGTGAGGAGAGGTATATCTGAGTGTCATCAGCGTACAGGTGGTAGTTGAATCCAAAAGAGGCAATAAGTTTTCCAAGAGAGGCAGTATAAAGAGAAAATAGAAGGGGACCAAGGACAGAGCCTTGGGGAACTCCAACCGAGACAGGGCGAGGGGAGGAGGTATCCTTGTAAAAGGAGACACTAAATGAGCGTTGGGAGAGATAGGAGGAAAACCAAGAGAGGACAGAGTCACAGAGACCGAGTGATTGAAGAGTTTGAAGGAGGAGAGAATGATCAACTGTGTCAAAGGCAGCAGAGAGGTCAAGGAGAATTAATATGGAGTAGTGACCTTTGGATTTAGCGGAGATTAGGTCATTAGTCACTTTGATAAGATTAATGTGTTAGTATATTAGTTTGATAATTATTTTTTACTACTTTAGTTTGATTACTGCTGTTTTATTTATTAATTCTATTTTAATGGCACTTACAAATGTAATATATGTGAGTAAAAATTCAGTTTCATCAAGTTTTCTAATATCTTTGTTTTGAGATTAATGAGAACGAGGGGTCGTCACCATACGGACCATGGGCCTTACAAAGTCCGCCCACTGTGGTATAAAATAAATGGAGGTATAAAATAATAAAATAAATGTGGTATAAAATGATAAAATGGAGATCCAAGCAGTGCTGGACTAAGCATAGGGTAGCTCAGGACGCTGCCTATGCCCAGTGCTTTGTGGGCATCTCTTTTGGCAGAGTACATACATAGAAGGTGCCTACTCTGCCCAAATAAACTGTCCGGGGAGACAGGGTGGCGGCGAGAGAGTTATGTACTTATTGTGCTCCTCCTGCATGGCTCTCTTATTGCCCTGTAGTGAGGTCGGCAGCCGGAATGTAACATCACCCAGGCCCCGCATCACTACCAGCCACAGGTCGGGGCTGTACTGGAAGAGGACAATGTGAACCGAGCAGCCCCCTGGAACTCAACAAGAGAGTCCATCCCAGCTCTCCCAGGAAAAGGTAGGGAGGCTGGGCGGCTCTCATTAAATAAATAAATAAAAACGTGTGTGTGTGTAAATGTCCGTGATTATATTTGCACGTGTGTGTTTGTGTTTTCTGAATGTGCATGTATTTGTGTCTGAGAATGTGTGTGTTTGTCTGAATGTGTATGCATTTGTTTCTGAGAATGTGTTTGTTTGTCTGAATGTGCATGTATTTGTGTCTGAGAATGTGTGTATTTAGTAGATAGCACCCTATTTTGATTTCCAATAATATGGCAATTCCACAGAAGGATAGAAAATTAGGGAGTTATTTATTATATTAAAGGACCACTATAGGCACCCAGACCACTTCAGCTTAATGAGGTGGTCTGGGTGCCAGGTCCAGCTAGGATTACCCCTTTCTTCTATATACATAGCAGTTTCAGAGAAACTGCTATGTTTATAATAGGGTTAATCCAGCCTCTAGTGGCGGTCTCATTGACAGCCGCTAGAGGCGCTAACGCGCTTCTCACTGTGATTTTCACAGTGAGAAGACGCCAGCGTCCATAGGAAAGCATTGAGAATGCTTTCCTATGGACTGGCTGATTGCGCGCGGCACCTGCCGCTCATGCGCATTCAGCCGATGACGGCGATATGGAGGAGGAGAGGAGTTCCCCGCCTGGCGCTGGAAAATGAGGTACATTTAACCCCTTCCTCCCCCTAGAGCCCGGCGGGAGGGGGGCCCTGAGGGTGGGGGCACCCTCAGGTCACTATAATGTCAGGATGTTTTCCTGGCACTATAGTGGTCCTTTAATTTCACTATATAGATAAATGGTCCTTTATCCTTTTACACAGATGGCATTCGGCCCTCATGTGGAAAGCCCTGTTTTAAACAGTGTTTAAAGGATTGTGGCCAGGGGGGTACACTGCCACCCTCCCCATGTGTTCCCTATTAAGGGTTAATTACTTTATAGGAGTAAAAAAAAATGCCCCTTTCTGTCTCATTAAAGATTTTGCCTTTTAGCCAAAAGCAGCAAATTGTTGTTAGTGCAGAACTCACAAGAGGGTTTCCTTGATTTGGCAGGTGAGCTTACACGTTAATTGCAATTGGAGTGAAAATAAAAACCTTTAGCTATTTTAATGTGCGTAAGGATTTGGGATAATGGGCAGGAAGCGTTTTATATTTTAGTTCTATGTATTTGGGCTAAGTAATAGACATTGCTGCTGCCCAAGAGTAGAGGGAGTTTAAATGTAGGGTTTAATATTGTGTGTTTTGTATTTTACGAATAATACTATTGATGTCAGGGTGTGGTGCAGGTCAATAATGTCCTGCAAATATCTACACTAATGGTGGAAATAAATCTCTGTGGGGCCCACAAGAAACTCATTACACAGGAGCACAATGTGCAATGGACCTCAGGAGCCCATCTGTGAATAGTCACTGGATCCATTTTAAAATTATCCCTTCCACCATTCCATATTTAATGACTGTATGTACTAAGAACACACAGTGTAGAAATGCAAGTGCGCCGCGCCTGACTATTGTTCTGGTTATTCTCCCGTAGAATCATGGGAATCTTCATCGCCCTGAGTTTGTTCCTCTCCATTCTGGTCACCGTCACCCTCCTCCTCTCATACTTGAAGCAGACGAAGATGGCAAACCAGCTTCCCCCAGGACCCACTCCACTGCCCCTGCTGGGAAATCCCAGTTATGTGACCAAGGAGGGAGCTTGTAAATATTATCCTGAGGTAGGTACTACTGACCGTAATTACTGCACTGAGGTAGGTACTACTGACTGTAATTACTGCACTGAGGTAGGTAATTAATGTGAATACTACCCTGTGGTAGGTACTACAGACTGTAAATACCGCAGGTAGATAACACTTTAAATTCTGCACCGAGGTAGGTAATACTGAAGGTATATATTATCCTGAGGTAGGTAATACTGACCTGAGGTAGGTAATACTGAAGGTATATATTATCCTGAGGTAGGTAATACTGACCTGAGGTAGGTAATACTGAAGGTATATATTATCCTGAGGTAGGTAATACTGACCTGAGGTAGGTAATACTGAAGGTATATATTATCCTGAGGTAGGTAATACTGACCTGAGGTAGGTAATACTGAAGGTATATATTATCCTGAGGTAGGTAATACTGACCTGAGGTAGGTAATACTGAAGGTATATATTATCCTGAGGTAGGTAATACTGACCTGAGGTAGGTAATACTGAAGGTATATATTATCCTGAGGTAGGTAATACTGACCTGAGGTAGGTAATACTGAAGGTATATATTATCCTGAGGTAGGTAATACTGACCTGAGGTGGGTACTACTGACTGTAAATACCAACTTGAGGTAGTTACTACTCAATGTAAATACTAAACACTCGAAAAACCGGTTGCACCAGATACGAAGCATCAAAAGATTCTTGGAAAATTCCTCACTGGAAATCTTCCAGGGTTCTGATAGTGGTAGAAATATGTAATAAAACAGAAAATAACCAATAATTGTACAGATGGTCCGATATTAGGTGTAGAACACACAACAAGTATATATGGACTCTCACTCACATTTGATAGAGCTATAGACCAGCTCTGAGTAAAACCGCATACAGCGGTACAATCCCCACTGATGGATGTGTATCTCTTAAAGGGATTCTCCAGTGCCAGGAAAACATATTCGTTTTCCTGGCACTGCAGGTACTAGCAGAGCCACTCTCCCTCCTACGCCTCCATCCCAAGTTGCTGAAGGGGCTAGAACCCCTTTAGTAACTTACCGGAGTCCGGCGCCGATGTCCCTTGGCGCTCGGTCAGGCTCTGCCTACTCTCCTACCCCGTTGACGTCAGCCGGCGGGGGAGACCTAATGCGCATGTGCACGTGCATTAGACCTCCCCATAGGAAAGCATTATTCAATGCTTTTCTACTGGGATTTCGGCGATGCTGGAGGTCCTCAAATAGCATGAGGACGTCCAGCATCGCTAAAAACACTTTTCATGTTCTATGAACACGGAAATCCCTCTAGTGACTGCCTAGTAGACAGCCACTAGAGGAGGACTTAACCCTGCAATGTAAATATTGCAGTTTATGAAAACTGCCATAATTACACTTGCAGGGTTAAGGGAAGTGTGAGTTGGCACCCAGACCGCTCCAATGGGCAGAAGTGGTCTGGGTGCCTGGAGTGTCCCTTTAAGGGTTATTTTTTTTTCAGTATCCAGATTACTTTAACCCCTTAAGGACACATGACATGTGTGACATGTCATGATTCCCTTTTAGTCCAGAAGTTTGGTCCTTAAGGGGTTAAGGCATAAAATACAAAGGCAAACAATAGTGCTTACTGTGATAAAATCAGATACAAATAAAATAACAATGGTAATTTACTCACATTTGCTAGAGCAGTAACACTGCTTAAATAATAGAGCTTGGGTGGTATGATCCCGACCAGGATTATGATGTGAAGTCAGTTTTCCAGAAGTTAATCCTTGCCAGGGAATAGGTAGAAAGTAGAATAAATTCGTCAGCAGTATGACTGTGCCAGGAATAAGAGATGGTTAAAAAATAATATATAAACACATAAAAAGTGTAATAAATGGCCTGACACACTACTTTGGGTGAAAGCCAAATAAACTTAAATGCTAAAAAACAGTAAAAAAAAAAAAAAAACACAGAAATTTTGTTAAAAATAAATTCATTGTAAATACTCCCTTGACTTTGCAAGTCTGAGTGTAAATACTACATGAGTTGACCCATGCTGACTAAATATTACCTGAGCTGACTATAATCCTACTCTAAAGTAGGTAATATTAATTTAAATTAATAATTGCTATGCTCAGTTAATACTTTCTGTAAATCTGACATCAGTAATGCTGAGCGTAAATACTACCTAGAGGTAAGTAATGACTGTAGTGACTGAGCTGAATATCACTGCATGAAAATGTAACCCGGGGGTGGATGATGGTGCCTGTTTATACCATCCGGGGCTGGATGATGGTGCCTGTTAATACCACCCGGGGCTGGATGATGGTGCCTGTTAATACCACCCGGGGGTGGATGATGGTGCCTGTTTATACCATCCGGGGCTGGATGATGGTGCCTGTTAATACCACCTGGGGGTGGATGATGGTGCCTGTTACTACCACCCGGGGGTAGATGATGGTGCCTGTTAATACCACCAGGGGGTGGATGATGGTGCCTGTTAATACCACCCGAGGGTAGATGATGGTGCCTGTTAATACCACCCGGGGGAAGATGATGGTGCCTGTTAATACCACCCGGGGGTGGATGATGGTGCCTGTTAATACCACCCGGGGGTAGATGATGGTGCCTGTTAATACCACCCGGGGGTTGATGATGGTGCCTGTTTATACCACCTGGGGGTTGATGATGGTGCCTGTTAATACCACCCGGGGGTGGATGATGGTGCCTGTTAATACCACCCGGGGGTGGATGATGGTGCCTGTTAATACCACCCGGGGGTGGATGATGGTGCCTGTTTATACCACCCGGGGGTAGATGATGGTGCCTGTTAATACCACCCGGGGGTTGATGATGGTGCCTGTTTATACCACCTGGGGGTTGATGATGGTGCCTGTTAATACCACCCGGGGGTGGATGATGGTGCCTGTTTATACCACCGGGGGGTAGATGATGGTGCCTGCTAATGCCACCCGGGGGTGGATGATGGTGCCTGTTAATGCCACCCAGGGGTAGATAATACGGTTTGTATTTACTACCCTGGAATCCGTGATGGATTTGCCATTAGACATAGTAGGTATCTGCCTATAAGCTCTTGTCATGAAGGGTGCATGTGTTTTTAGGACTTATAATGCAAATGTTTGAGTTACAGGCACTTCTATTTAGTGTTAAACTGCTTTTAATGTTTTAATGGAGAACAAGAGATCCCAGCAGCCCATCCCCTACATGCTGGTTGGAATAATGAGGAAACATCAGCCTGAGCAGCAATAGGCGGCTGTGATTGGCTGGAAGTGTGAGCTGACTACACTCAGCCTTGCACAGTGCCCATTGCTGGTATGAATTGGTATGAATAGAAGGAAGTGTATAATCTCTGGCTTCGCTGCACCTCCACTGAGGCTGGGAGTGACAATTCAATCTCCTTCAGTGTTAAACTGCTCAGAAATGGTTTAACATTTGTAGCAGAGAGCTGATTTCCCACAGCTTAACTCCACTAGTATATTAAAAGAATACATGAACAAGTAATAAATCCAAGAGAGTATCCAGCACAATCAGCAATAAAATCCAATAGTATCCCATCACCTTTCCCAATCACTGGATGACACACAGTATCAGGAGTAGAACTGAAGTTGAATGGCAACATTCCTGCTTTTATGAGATTCTCCCATGCAAGGGAGGGACTCACCATAATTAGTACAGTAACCAATCCCATAGACGTTACCTTCCACACATCTCCTCCCCTTAGATTAACAGTTAACATAATTATACAGTGCATACTTTTCCCCACTTCTTAGATGTACCCCAAATATGTGAGACACACCTTTAAATATGGTACCCCCGGTATCCCTGATCTGGGTGAGGAACATATCCAAAAATCACCCAGATCAGACCAGGGGTTCGGGAGTTATGAGAAGGTAACGATATGACCGACCGCATGGGTAAAGTAGCCGGAAATAGTTCCATGAGATCTAACCCTGCGGTCGGTCTCTGTTCGTGCCTCAAAAGTCCCGAAAGGCTATGCCATCCATAGTTAAGTTGGTAACCGGATTAATCCCCTAGTTCGTGGGATTCATCCTACCGAACGACGGGCCGTTCGTGCGTTTCCCTCGGTACTTTCTGAAGCCCTGGAGGTCTTAGCAGTGTTCGGTTAGTCGAGTGTCCGTTTTGAGTTCCAGACACTCGACGACCAAACACCGCTGTTCGCGGATTTAAGATGGCCGCCGCCACGTGTTCGGCTGCCGAAATGGCGGCCACCCAGGGAATATAGCAGAGTGTTCGTGTGCTCAAGGGAATGTAACAAGCAATCAGGGAGGTAAATTACATCCATTTTTCACACCAGGATAGTCCGGTGGTTCGGTAGTTTAGTTCGTATGGTGAATATAGCCGTTCACATGCAAACTGGTATATCTTTATACCGAACAAAGTATGGCCACAAATAGTTGTATGTAATTCTGTATAATCCAGGCACAGGGAAAACTCTTAAGTGCCAACAATAAAAGGGGATAGATTGGACAGCCAAAGGGGTTCTGCAACAACTTTGAATGGAGGGACAGCGCCAGTGCCATTAACCTATTAAATAAAAGTGAAATATAAAATGGTGAGAGCACTCTAAAATATTTAAAATCACCAATACTTCATAGGGCTTATTCCTAAAAGAATGAGATAAAAGACCATAGGGTAATACAGTAAAACACTAATATTAAAACACCTTTTTTATGGTCAAACTCACATTTGTCTGAGTCACTCAAAAGCTGACTCAGACTAAACAGCGGAGAAGAGCATCTGTGTTGGTGGATGTCTGTTAAAATTCAGGATACTTCCTGTAGTGCCAAACGATAACCACTCCAAAAGACCCAGGATCACTTTAAAGATGATTTATTTACACTAAGATAACAAATTCAATAAAAACAGGATAAGTCCACCAAGAATATCGCCACCTGACGCGTTTCGGCGTTATAGCCTTCTTCAGAAGCGGTGATTCTGCTCTTCTCCATTCCGTTGCTTTTAAATCTAAAATTTTGGCGCCGTTTCTTCTCCCCTCCGGTAAAGGCTTCCGCATTCGTCATCGGTACTCGACAGACCTATTCGGCGCATACGTTTAGCATCCTTGCGCCATGACGTCGGGATGTAATAGTAGTCCCAGGGGTTGCCGGCGGCCATCTTTCAAAGTCCGTTTCTAATACTGTTTGCCAGGACCTTTCGTTCAAAAGTTCTTTTGGCAACAAACTCAATAATAAAGCATATATTCACACATATACTAGCGTAAATAAGCAGGTTAATTTGAATTACTTCTCTCTATATCAGTGAATAAAATAATTAGACTACACAGGTAAAATTATATATAATACATATTGATACCATTGTAACTATTAAATAAGATGACATTGTTATAGCACCTACAGTGTCCCTTTAACACTGATCCTGTCACCTTAAGGGGTGAAATAATTTTAAGCATTAAAGCATTTTTTTTTTCAAGATCTCTTAAAGGAACACTATAGTCACCTAAATTACTTTAGCTAAATAAAGCAGTTTTAGTGTATAGATCATTCCCCTGCAATGTCACTGCTCAATTCACTGTCATTTAGGAGTTAAATCACTTTGTTTCTGTTTATGCAGCCCTAGCCACACCTCCCCTGGCTATGGCTGACAGAGCCTGCATGAAAAAAAAAAACTGGTTTCACTTTCAAACAGATGTAATTTACCTTAAATAATTGTATCTCAATCTCTAAATTGAACTTGGATCACATACAGGAGGCTCTTGCAGGGTCTAGCAAGCTATTAACATAGCAGGTGATAAGAAAATCTTAATTAAACAGAACTTGCAATAAATAAAGCCTAAATAGGGCTCTCTTTACAGGAAGTGTTTATGGAAGGCTGTGCAAGTCACATGCAGGGAGGTGTGACTAGGGTTCATAAACAAAGGGATTTAACTCCTAAATGGCAGACCATTGAGCAGTGAGGCTGCAGGGGCATGTTCTATACACCAAAACTGCTTCATTAAGCTAAAGTTGTTCAGGTTACTATAGTGTCCCTTTAAGGGGCATCCCTGCTGGGGGTACAGTGGAGGGTAGGTGTACTTACCTGAAGCAGTCCCCCACAGACTCCACCACTTTCTTTCTTCGACTCCTGGTTTATCCACCAGGGGCACATTGGTTTGGGGGTCTCCATAAACAAAGTCTTGCGGCTGGTGAGAAGCAGTCTGATCACCACAGCCATTGTTGGAGATGGGTTGGGAAACTGTCAAAGCTTGATAGCAGAAGCTTCACTTTTTATCACGTTTTGTCAACCTTCGGCTTTATCATTAGACAAAGTAATCCACACTTTGTCCTGTATCTTTTTTCAATGAAACTCCAACACCGTGAATGTATTTCATAAAAATTCTATCACTAAAAATATTTGAGTTGACGGACGCTTAAAAAAAGTTATCTATGGATGGGGGCGGAGCCAGCGCTTAACCTGAACGGTCGCACACTCACAGCGCTCCGACAAGCAGGAACCCTAAAGCCCCAAATTCAGCCCGAACTGGCAGCCAACGGCACTGCAAAAAGCCCGACGACACCCCAATACTAATGGGGAAGAAAGCTAAAAAACTGAGACCTGATTGGCCCAGGCAATCTGCCGATATAGGCGATCTTTTGAGACGGCCGCATGGCGAGGCGGGACCTAAGATGGCGGCCGACATCGAAGACTACTCCGACAGCTCAGAAGACACTGCGCTGCACTACTCGGAGACTCTGGGATTTTGAGGGCCGGCAAAGCCAGCACAGCCGCCAATGGATCACCTGATCACTACAGAAATACTCACAGCTCTCCTCTCGGACCTATGCCAGTCGCTGTCCGCGGAGATATCCCATGTAAGGGGAGATGTCAGAGAGTTCACAGCCCGCCTCACCACTGTAGAACATCTCACTCAAACGCACACAGCACAGGTGCTTGACCTACAGACACAGGTGAGAGACCTCACCATGGCCCACACTGCAATGTCCCACCAAATAGCTGCCATGGAAGATAAACGCAGGTGGAAACTTATCAAAATCCGCGGCATTTCTGACTGTGTCCTCAGCTGAAATGCCCCATCTCCTCCGCGGGCTATTTTCAACCCTGCTGCCCCCCAGACAAGCGAAGGGGATACAGTTGGACGGCATGTTCCGCCTACCCAAACCACCACAACTCACAGGCGCCCCAACAGGCAATCTCCTGATCAAACTCCAAAACGGGCAAGATAAAGCAGCACTTATGAGTGCCATCAAGGGGAAGACTCCACTCAGCTTTGAGGGCATGGACATAGCATTTTATTCCGACCTGTCACGCACTACCCTGCGATGGTGACAAACCCTCCGACCACTGACAACGCTACTAATGGCCAGCGGAGTGACATACTGCTGGGGACCGGCACATGTGCTTATCATACAGCATCAGGGCACTGAACAACGGGTCAAGGACATAGCAGAGATGGACACTGTGGTGGCCAACCTAGGACTTGCAACCCCCCGAAAACAACGGCTTGGGACCCGGCCAATGTCGTCCCGTTTGTCCCGACCAGCGAGGGTGCATCCGGGAAAAAGACCTCATGAACCGCCGGCTACCGGCTACGTGTCTCATATGTTTCATATGTTATTATTTACCTTCCCTACCTATCTAACATGTTTAATACGTTTCGATTACATATTCAAAGGGCTCATGGGCACCCACTATAGACACCGGGAATAACCCGGGCAACTGGCTCCAATATACTACCTAAACCCCCAGCTCCAAACAGCTCCCAGCATATCTCAGCCTCACTACACGGAGCTGGCTTTCAAGCCATACAGACACCACATTGAAACCCTCTATTTAAACTGACTTGTTTTGTTTCCTCGCCAGGTTTCGGTACGTTTCCCTTCTTTTTATTGTTTTTCTTTTCTCTTGCAAGCCTATGCAAATCTGGGCCATATTCTCGTCCCCACTACATACACAGTAACTGACCACACCAGTTGGCCTACTCAAGTTGTTTCCCCACACCTTAACAGCTTAGGTACATCTGTCCCAACTAAAGAAAGCAGGCCAGGCAAAAGCCGCACCTTAAGGCACACAAGGGACGCTCACTAGGCCCAATACCACTGGCGTACGGTATTAACCACTGTACCTTGCCTCTGGAAGAAAGCCACTGTCCACACGGAAACTAATCTGCTTTTAAGATAATGAGCTGTTGTTATACACTAAGTTTTTTCATGTTCTCATTTTAAAAAATGTGCAGTAACTCTAAATGCCATACTGATGTTTTCAACTGTTACAATGGAGCTTGATATGGCTGTCGTGGCTAATCAAGTATGATGTAATGCTCGCACAACAAAAATAAAGAATAAAAAAAAAGTTATCTATAACACGCTTATCACAAATATTTTATTTCATAATGAAAATTCCAGGTTATTCAAACAATATTTATTATATAATTATTTTTATATATGTTTGCAGTGAAGCTAATAAAGTACAGCTTTTGTGATTTATAGACAAGCCTCCACTACTATAGCAGCTTTATAACCATGCTCTCTCTATATGGACCTGTTCGCAGCTCAGTAAGAAATATGGCCCAGTGTTCACTGTATGGAGGATGACAGAGCCCATTGTGGTTCTCTGTGGGTACGAGGTGGTAAAGGATGCCCTGGTGAATCATGGTGATCAATTCAGTCAGCGCCCCAAATACCCAACAATAGACATTTACAGCAAAGGATACGGTAAGTATAACACACATTTTCTATCTGCAATGTAATAAAACCAGCTCTGCCCCCCTCCCCCTCAAACAGTCACAATATTGGTATCCTGCCATCCTCCTGATTTAGTTTCCTGGTGTCCTCAGATGCAGGACATGGGGCCGAATAGCTTGACCGCATCATTACATGTGCATGGCACTAAGACCCTGCAGAGAGTGTTTCAGCAGCATTAAGGTCCTGGGGGCTGGCAAGCCTGGCCCTTTCAGTGGGCAGGCATGCCCTTTTTCTAGGTGGACTGCCCCTTTTTCCAGATGCCCACCCATTTTGAGCATCACCAAGAACTCTAATCACTGGCCCTCCTCTGACCTGTCCACCCTGTCATGAACCTATACAGTATGTAAAACTCAAACTGAAAGAGTAATGATTTATCCCCTGAAGGACCACATCTATAATCTATTAAGGAACCCAATCTAGTTCCCGAAGAAGCAGCGGTAGTATGAAACATCTGGCTTATTTTGCATTTGCAGCTATATGCAGACGTACGTTCGTTAAAGGAGAGGGACATTCCATTTTGAGTTGGGGTCTTTAAAGGCTGGTTTGTTATGACCGAATTCCATAATTGGTAGGATTAATCTGATTGTAAATCCTTTTGAAAAAGTACATCTCTTTAATAAGCCAAAACAGAATCATTGAGAACATGAATATAGTTAGCTTGTGATTGGCCCTGCTTGGTCTGATATCCGCTTTAGCTCACCTTTTCTGTTACAGAGAAAGCCTATCTACCTTATATCAGTGGTAGGCAAACAGTGGCACTCTGGGTGTTCCAGACTACATCTCTAATAATGGTCTTACAACCATAATGCTGGCACTGCATCACGGGAGAATATCTGCAGTGCCAAAAGCTGCCTACCCCTGCCTTATACTCTTCCAAGTAATACCAAGGGTAATCCAGAAACATAATACTGGCAGGTACCCCTAGAACGAGGTAACAGCAACTCCAAATAATCATTTTGCCCTTCCTTTGCAGCATCTGTGAGGTTATGGCTGCTGCGAATTGGAGTAATAAAAAAAAGGGATAAATGTCTGTAATACAGTAAGTGTCACGAACGCACCCTACTTCAAGGGTGTGCATGACGTAGTTGTGGTGGTGAAAGGGTTAATGTTCACTATTTGTCTGCACTAGACTGGAAATGATGACAAAATCCCCCTTAACACCACCCACACTTAAACATAATAATATAACTATTACTATTTTAACGCTGCCATCACCAAGACAATTTATAAATGGGGTGCCTTGGCAAATTAATCTCTTCAGGTAGCATGATTCTTTTACCAGACAAAACTTAATAAAGGAATATTTATTATGAGCAAAATGTCGCGGTGCACTAATCACTTACTCAGCTCTTCAAAATATATACTTTTGCCGCAGGGGGTCTCTGCTAGGAACGTTGGTGACTCACTTAGAATCAGATTCTGGCTCCAAGTAAGTACTCTGCCACTTCAGTCTCATTTGAGATATACCATGTGGATTACCACGCCTCACCCAGCGGTGGAGTTAAGGCGTATCTATAGAGACACTAGGTGACCACCCCCATCAATCCAAATTCAAACATCTGGCTCTATCTTTTCTTATGTACCTGCCACAGAAATAATAATTGCATCTGTGAATTTATTATTTTCCCATTCTATAGAGATGTTTCATGCCGTACTTGCGACCCAATATGGCGGACATAACAATTCCTTCCCCTATGGTGAAGTTAGCCCACTCATGTTTGGGCTTGTTTAGAAAATGGCACTTGTCACATTCCAAATATAACAAAAATTAGGCTTAATTATTATTATGTGGGGTAAATATTAATGTTTTTTCCTTCCTTTGCATATGATACTGGAACAAGGCTCATCAATTAAAAGGTACAGCCAAATGGCTGAAGCCAGCTAGACATTCAGGCTTTTAAAAGTGTAGGATCTCACACCCTGCAGAGCATCGATTAATTCACATCCATATGGTAAAATCCTTTTCACATTCTTATGCCATTCACACTACCCCTTCTGTCATCTGACCTCTGTGGGGGACCCAGCTTCAATAGATGTAACCCCTTTTGACCTTGACAATACCATCTCTGCCAGGCCAACAGGTCCTTAATGTACTACACAAATTGCATTAAAGGACAATATTCCATAGTGTAATAATAAATTATGCACCCTTGCCGTGACAGTAAGTGCCCAGAGGCAGCAGGAGATCGTCTGGGTTAGAGTAGGTCACAGGGGTTGATATCTCCCAGGATCCCAGACACTAAGGGACAATTTGCAGTCAGTCCTACAACAATCCCAATAACACCAGTTCGTTCTTTATGTAGAAATGAGATTCTCTCCAGTGGGTGGTTTCTGCTTCTCAGGAGCCAGCTAATCTTGTTACCTTTCCAAACCTGGACTGAGACCGGGCTATTCACAAAAGTGGGAAATCAAAGTCAATTCCAAATCTAATAAAGTAATCAGACTGGAAGCACAGCTCTTTTTATTGTGTTGTTTGTCCTTAAATTTGAGATTTACTGTGAATTCAGTTTGTTTGCTGTTTGGTGCTTTTATTTCTGTGATGACTTTTTTTTTTTTAAATCCCCCGTTCTCCTTAGCGTTCAGCAGTGAGTGCAAACACTGGCGCCAAATGCGTCGCTTTTTGTTAGGTGCACTGAGGAATTTCGGTATGGGGAAAAAAACCATGGAGGACGAGATTCATGTGGAGCTGCGTGATCTGATTTCGGCCATATCCCAAACTGGAGGTGAGATGGTTGTTCTATAAAATTATTAATGGGGCTGATTTAACACGTGGGATATACACAGAGATATACCGCTCTGTAAGAGGGTACAGTGTCGTGCTATTTGGGGTGCAGCTTTTACCTGTAACTATCACTCATATTAATGATTATTTTATGTATTATTGCTCTGCTCATATAGTTTTTTTCTTAAACATTATAGAAACATAGTATGTGACGGCACATAAGAACCATTCGGCCCATCTAGTCTGCCCACTTTTCTAAATACTTTCATTAGTCCCTGGCCTTATCTTATAGTTAGGATAGCATTATGCCTATCCCACGCATGCTTAAACTCCCTCACTGTGTTAACCTCTACCACTTCAGCTGGAAGGCTATTCCATGTGTCCACTACCCTCTCACATCGAACAGTAGCAAGGATGCAACCTAGCAGGAGACACCAAATTAAACTACAAATTAATGTGAATAAACTTACAATATTTTTTTAATTTATTTGTAGTTTACATTTAAAACCATTTTCTTTATTAGCCAGCATGTTCTGTTTTCCAAGTCACTCAGTGTCCCTTCTACTGGGAGAATTAGTGGGCTGTGTGAACACTGTGCTCAGCTTTATATAATATAATGGTGTCTTCGAAAGCCTGGCTTGCTCCCTTGTCGTTTTAGTTGCTATGTTCTCTGGTTTCCTCTGATTTCCAGTCTCCATTTTGGATTTTTCTGTGTGTTCGCAATTTGTTAGTTCTGGAATAATACGTTACTTTTACCCATACATAACAGCACATAACTCCTGATCCTGAGTTCATTAACACCTTAACGCCGTTAGGGCGGCATAGTATGCCCTAACAATTGTAAGCTCCCTGGCCGCAATTTACTTACATGGACCGGCGATCCATTGCCTCTCGAAACAGGCAGCCCCCCGCGTCCTTTCTGGCTCCCTGGACGTGGCCACAAAGCCGTCTATGAGACTGTCTGAGTGTTCAGACAGTCCGCCTAGTGCCTAAAAAGTAGACAAAAATATATATATATATATATTAGTTAATGAAAACATCTGATTAGCATATTATACATATATAATTTAATAATACGTGTATTATTCATGACCTCTTTATGTATATTACAAAATATACATAAAATAAAAATACAAACAAAAAATGTAATGTCATAAGCGTATCTTGATATTTTATTCCCAACCCATCTCTAGCCACGGCTGTGGTGATAAGACTGCTTCTCACCGGCCACAAGACTTTGTTTATGGAGGCCCTGTGTATAAAGTGTGTGTGTGTGTGTATATATGCCATTCCCTCATATCCTTAAATTTAAATTCCCTTTCATCTGCTTTTTCCTTGATTTTGTTTTTAACACTTCAATGCCTCCCCACCCACAATCAGTCTTATCTAACCCCAGATTATCTCCTTTATAGCCTGGGCCCCATACAATATTGAAAACCGCTACACCCAGGACTCACAGCACACAACCCTGCAGGACTTGCCAAACCAAAAAGCTTTTTCACGGGCGAAACGCGTCAAATGGGACTTATTCTTTTATTTTGTATTCACTTTATTGTTAATATATCCTTCTTAATAAATAGTTACTTTTTCCTAGTACTACTTATTTTTGGCTTGATTCCTGACACCATCTACATCCTTAGGTGGGGATTATACCACCCATGCTGTTTTAACTAGAGCAAGTCTTGCTCTAAAGAATGGAAGTACATTTCTTCTTTTCATCTATTTTATATAGCAGTACTTACTGCACCATTGGAGTTTCTTTTGTTCTTTCTACCGCTTATATATACCATTGGCACCTGGAGGACCAACAACATTTCAACCACCATACATCCTTAGACGGGGAGTGTACCGTCCATGCACTATAAGCAGAGCTCTAATTAGCTCTAATATATGTGAGTGGTTTTCTTATAGCGACTACTTATATCATTTAAACCGTATCATATTGTATTGCACTATTATTTGTCTTACTACATTTCCTTGAAGGTTTATGTATGTATGAATTTTAAGGCGCAGTATACGCCACACTTTATTTTCGTTTATTCATCACACAAGGTTTTTGGGGATCCTTGTATTGTATACCGCAGCCTGTTTTTATAATATAGTGAGCGCCTATACCCCTTGTTTTTTACACATCCACGAGGGGCCTGCGCTTAAGACCCCTTCTCTAGATTGTAAGCTCTTTCAAGCAGGGTCCTTATGAACCTATTGCTCCTACAGTAATTGTCTCACTTACTGTTAAATTTCCCCCTTTATGACTGTAAAAACCATAAAATAGTCAGTCATAAGCTGGCGCTATATAAATGTCAATAATAACCCTAGAGCATATCCCCCTGAATAATGCCTTTTCAGGGGGATATGCTCTTTGGGAAACATCTTGATATTTGCATAAAAAGGGCAGTGTAAGGATGTAAAGCATTTCTTTCCCAAGAACATTGTCCTAAACTATCTTTTCCTCCAAAAAGACTGTCCTTTTACGATAAAGATATCAGGCGCTACAGAACTGGCAGAGTTCTCCAGAATGCAGCCATGGAAGAGAGGCCTCTCCTCTTCAAGAGGTAATTGTGACACATGTGGATCATGTAGACCAGGCTTCCCCAAACTCCGGCCCTCCAGATGTTGCTGAACTACAACTCCCAGGTAGGCTGAGAATCATGGGAATTGTAGTTCAGCAACATCCGGAGGGCCGGAGTTTGGGCAAGCCTGCTCTGTGAAAGCAATTCTGATGGGGCATTAGTCCAGTCCTTGGGAGTAGGAGCCAGACTTCTACATTTCTACAAGGTCTGGGCTCTGTATATTTCAGACAAATGGGTTCTGAAAATACTCAATTTTGGTTATTTCCTGGAATTTGCCACGATACCTCATCCATGATTTCTTCCTACCAGAATCCCACAAGTTCAGAAAAAGCTTTTCACTCTGTCACTTCATCCCCCCCAGCAGAAGGTGTAATCTGCACTATTCCCCCCAAAAAAAGTTTGGGGTATTATTCAAGACTCTTTCTTACTCCAAAGGATTCAGGAGAATGATGTGGATCTTCACAAGCTCAACAAGCTATTATCTGTGAGAAAATTCAAGATGGAATTAATCAGCTCCATTGTAAAGGTCATCTCTCCAGAAACTGGATGAGATCTTTAGACCTTCAAAATGCCTACTTCCATGTTCTGATTGCATTCACTCACCAAACATTTCTGAAGTTCGCAGTAGAACCTTTTAAAAAATAAAATAAAAAAATTGGTATCTCTCATTGCTTTTATCCGTCTAGAAGTGATCTCCATTTTCCATTAGCTAAAATATATTCTGGTTCTTTCAAACAACAATAATCTTCTTGTTTCTCACCAGGACAGTTCTTCAGCTGCTTCAGGAATTTGGATGGATCATAAACCTCAAAAAGTCAGCTTTCGCCATCCGAGATGATCTATCGAGAAGCAAGGTTTGACACAAACAGAGCTAGTTTCCCTGTCTATGGAAAGAACTCTAAGCATCCAACACAACGTTCTCCATCTTATAGTGGTCAAGTCAGTCACAGCCAGAGAGTTCATGAGCCTTTTGGGTAGCCTATCCTCAACAATAGGCCTTACAAGATTGTATCGGCCATCTCCCAGGCTTACCAGGTTTCTGAAGTGTCTATCCCATTGGGTCTTCATGCTCACTCCACGAGATCTGGCTTCCTTTTAGGCAGCTGTAGCCAATATTTCTCCTGACCGCATTTGTTCTGCAGCAAACCGGGTGTCCTTTAATACATTTATTCATTACTGGTTGGATTTTGCCAGAGCTTCTAGTTCTGCCTTTGGCAGAAGTGTTCTTTCTTTAGCTATATAATAGTTTATTTTCTTCCAAATGTTGGCTGGTTTCAATTTGTTTCCCTTCCTTATGTCTTTAGCTTGGGTATTACCCATCTGTAGTGCTGCCATGGATATATCAGGGAAAAGAGAAAATGTAATTCATACTTACCGATATTTTCTTTTCCAGGATATAGGCCATGGCAGCATTACGATCGCATCCTGCCTTTTATTTTGTTTGTGGCTTGGGACTAAAACTGAGGACTTAAAGGAGGGATTTGTTTGTTTAATTAGGTGTTCCTGTCCAATCGAGGAGTGGAAGGAGCTATACCTATCTGTAGTACTGCCATGGCCTACATCTGGAAAATGAAAATATTGAGTGTGAATAAAATTTTCTATTTTCTTGTACATCATCGAAATGAATTAAAATGACTAAACACTATAATCTATAGACTTGTGCATTCAGTTTGACAAACAGTTTTGTTTTTTTTTCCTTGGAAAGGCCATAGCACCGCCACTGATAAGGGGAACATGCCGGCCAAACTGGCAAGGCTGGGCACAACCAGGTGTATGGATGAGGATGCCTTCTCTGGGACCCATAACTATGGCATCCTGGATGAATACCAGGCTGGCAGTTCGAAACACTGCACCTCCCAGCAAGAGGATGTTTGGGCAACTTTCTATCTATCTATCTATGTAAAGACTATAGTAGACATGCCTCCTGCTGACTCCATGAAGGCGCTACTCCTTCTGGGATGTTTGTCATCCTTTGTTTCCTTGAGGACTAGCTGGATAATGGCTATTTGTCTCTTTGCCAGCTTTCAGCTAAATTGGCTCTTCTCCTCTGTCTTGTGTCTTTCTGTTGAGTTTTGGACATTCAAACTTTTGACGTGGAATCTTTCTCCCTTGACTGTCTTTTTTGTTAACCCGTAGAATGAAGTCTAACGCGTTGTCAGTTTTGTACCTTTACTTCCTGGATACACCTCTGTGTGTCTCACTGTCTTCAGAGTTACCCATCTGTGACCTGGACTCTTTGACCCTCTCCTTGCGGTCGATTACTGATCTCCTAAGTATGCCCATTTCCAGCAGTCTCTGCTCTTATGTTTACTCATTTGGTTTCGTGACTCCTTGTCTCTGCTGGCATGGATAGGTCCTCCGGGGTGCATTCAGTTCGGTGCACCGCAGCTTCGGCTCTAGATTCTGTTGGCTCCCATTCGGATATCCTTCTCATGTTGGACTGGTCGAGGGAGTTGACCTTTTGAATGTTTTTTACTTTCGTCCATGTTTCTTCTGCCTTGATGTCTGGGCATTAAAATAGAAAATATGAAGTCTTTCTGTCATGCCATAAAATTGGGAATGATTCTAGCCTTGGTGGAAAAATCGAAATTTTATTAAAGACAGGAGGCAAATATTTTACACCATGCTTGTTTTTGCTTCCCTCCCTGGATTTTCTCTTATCTTATGGGGGTTTGTGATTTCTGTTTGTTGGTCTCTGTTTAGATTTTGTTTGTCTACATGTTTACTCCTGTGGTATTTACCTGTTTTTAGTTTTTCTGACTGTTTAATCCTGTATTGTATTGTTTTGATATTGTATGAAATTCAGCAGTTTATTTTACGTGGTTTTCTCACTTTGCAGTTCGATGGGGACTTCTTCTGGTTCCATGGTTCTCGTGTGGTTGTACATCATTCTTGATTTACTCAGCTTGGAATTCCTGCTCTCCTGCTCAACCTCATTAAAGAAAAAGGAAGGAGGAGGGTCTGCCTGTGTTTTTATATTACGGTTTTATTCATTTTTTTTTCTGATTTGTTGTTTTCTGCAAGTTATGTTAACATTCTTTGTTCCTGGAGGTTTTAGTAAAGAAGGAAAAGCAAAAATTTGTCTCCTGTCTTTGATAAAAATTGTGATTATTTGTTCAAGGCTAGAATAATACCCAATTACGTAATCTGAGGTCTTGCTATTTTTTTTCTCTGTGTCTCTGTAGGAAAAACATTTAACCCCATCAATCTCTTGGGATCTGCTGTGAACAGCGCCATCAGCTACGTTTTGTTTGGGGAAAAGCTTGATTACCAGGACCCAAAATTGCATGAGCTTATAATTGCAGTTCGGAAGCACATTAGCAGCATGCTCTCACCTATTCATCAGGTACAGTATAACCCAACTATATAGCATGCTTTTCCAGCGGTTTGGAACTACTAAATGCTATCAGTTACTGCACTTACACGATTAATTCTCTCTGCCATTACCTTCAACTTCCTCATCTACCTCAGCCTCTTACACCTGGTCCTGCTGACCAGGAACTTAATTTGTCTGAGTTAATTCATACAGGGGAAACAATGGTTTTGGGAGATATGAGTTTCAATCATGTGGCATTTCTGTTCATGTGAATTTCACACATACAATAGTTTGGGGGAAAAATGACTCTGATGAACTAAAATGGTGAGAACATTGGCCAAATGAAACTATTGTATGTGCTCCAAATGATTGTACTGTAAAATGTATACATAACATCAATATTAATAGTATAAATAGTATGTATATCTTTTGCAGTGCACGCATAGGAGAATTTTTGCTCAATTTGGTACTCTGACCGAGTGAGAGATAGTAATTAATAGGAAAACTGGAGGAGCAAAAAAAAAATCTATAATTGTATATGAAATGCATAAATATAGATTTACTTATTTTACTTCTCCTTCTTTGTCTTTGTCTCTTTCATTTCAGATGAATTGCAAATCACCCAAAATTGTAGATTATTCTAACGTAGTGTACTAATAATCTTAATTTTAGTAACTAAGACGAGCGAAAGGAGCATGAGCAACTCGGCGAAAGTAGTATACGCGTAAGGTACTCTCCCGTGTCCAATTCGCGCAATGCATGATGTCTGATAGGGACGCTCCCGCTGAGAGAGCCTGAGATGCTGCCGTCCCTCTGACAGAGTGGGAACCAAAACAGGATTCAATGCCAGCTAGAGATAAGAGCCAGTGGATCCATCTGGCCAACGTCGTAGTCGACATCGAACCATGTGGCTTGACATACGAGATTAAAAGTTGATCTGACACCGAATCCTGTCGTGGAACTGTGATGTTTGTATAAAGCATCAAAGCTCTTACCACGCACAACCGCAGTTCTTTGAGGGAAAAAAACTGATAACAAACAGAGGAGGAATCCGACTTGGTGCGAGGGGAAATAGCAAAGGAAACTCCTTCAGGAGAGAAAGAGAATGCGACAAAAAGAGACCAGCGACATAAAGAGGACCATGCCGAGATGTAGCATTTCCTGGTGCTGGGGCCTATGAGTCCCATAAGAGGTCCTTAGCCACTTGTGATAGGTCCAGGACCGATCAGGATCCTCCAAAAAAAGTCCAAGCCACAAGTTCTAATTTCTGATCTATGATGAGAGGTTAAGGTTATCCCCTCTGTCCCATCCGAAGCAGAGTGAAGGATGGCTGAAGAATTGGGTGATCTTGTGACCTCTCCAATAGATCCAGAAACCATGCTTGGCTCTGCCAGAGAGGTGCTGTGAGGAGGAAAGCCCTGTGGATTTGTGTGTGGCGGAGTACCCTCGCCAGCATGGAGAATGGAGGGAAAGCATGGTTCTGCCTAGGCAATTGATATATTGTACCGCAGAAAAACCTTGTTCATGCAGAGTAGGATGTAGCAGTTTGACATGTCTTTGGCCTGACTGAGAATTGCGAAGGACCTCGCAACCAATTATAGGCAGTCGATGTGTAGGTTGGCCTCCTCATCCCGCCAAGGTCCCCCGTAGAGGAATCCATAAAGTGAGCCCCCCAGCCCCAGAGGCTGGCATCCGATTCCACTAGGAAATCCGGAGAGGAGCCAAAGACCACTTTGCCATGCCAGGTTGTCATGTGTAGGAGCCACCAGTGGAGCTCTGTCCTCACGTCTGTTGAAAGTGGTATCCAGCGGTCGTAGGACTGCCCGGGAACATAGGCCGTTCGCTGTCAGGCATTGCATCACCCTGTAATGTAGTGGTCCTGGAAATATCGCCTGAATTGGGGACGACCGAAGATCCACTATACGGGCGAGCATCCAGAGGGGGAGTTGTGTCGATACGAAGGGAGGGATGTAATCTTTGAGGTTTGAAGGCGCAGTACACAGTTCAGTGAGGCAATTCCAAAACCGAGGAACTGGACTGTCTGCGAGGGGGAAGTGCTGACTTCTGTCTGTTCACTACAAAACCCAAGGATTCCAGAAAGTGGACGATAAATTTAATTTGCAATCATAGCCTGGATGTGGATTCCCAGAAGATTAGCAAATCGTTCAGGTACATGCCTGCGGACAAAATGTGAACCATCACCGGTTTCAGTAGCTTCGTGAAACACCACGGAGCCGAACTGAGACTGAAAGGCAGCCATGTAAACTGGCATGCTCATCATCCTCTCCACAGGAAATGGAGAAAGCATTGTCAGTCCCAAGCAACCGGCATGCGTTTCAGATCCAGTTGGGTGAACCAGTCGTTTTCGAGGAGGAGGTCCTAAAGGAGATCTATCCCTTCCATTTTGAAATGTCTGAAAACTACGTATTTGTTGATGTTCTGGAGATTTGTAACCGGTTGGTCGTCCCCTGATTTCTTCTGGACTATAAATATGTTGCTGAAGAAATCATTCCCGTCCGGTGCGTATTGCACCGAAGAAAAGAGACCGGTTGCCAGTGGTGCAGTTGGAAACAGGTAGGCCAGAAATGGGACTCTCCTATAGCGAAAATGTCCATGACCTCCGTTTCTAGTTCCTCTGGCTCTGTCTGAGCCCCTGTAGTATAAGGACCTCTGTGTAGTGGTCGGGTAGAAGTTGGATGAAGGAGGATAGGATCTGGATCCTGTAGACCAGAAGCGGCTGGTGGCTCGGCTCCGTTGCCGACCAGACCTCCCAAAACCCCTATTTGGTGGAGCACAGAAAACCTGTTTGAGCGATGATTGCACCTTACTTAAGCTTGTAACGGCACCCCCAGGCATAGAAGGGGTTTACAGCCGTTTAGTAGATATTCCCTTCCAGAGACACAGGCAGCTACTGCAGAACACCAAACTCCCGAACTGGAACCATATGAATACTGCTAGCAGGTGAACAGGAAAAGAATACAATCAGCTTACACTCCTGGCAATCAGTCTGAAAAAGCATACAGTAAATCCCCCCCAAGAACAAGACAAGGCTCCGTGTTGAAGGTCAAGCAGTGATCTGGTTTATTGAGGGCTACCTGCCCAGTATATATGCAGGTCTCCCACCTGGTGGACACTCCCCTAGGGGACCAGATGGAGGACTGGGATACAAGACAGACATGTACCAAGTACAGACACACAGCGGTAAAACAATCCCACAATGCATCACAATTCCCTCCCCTCTACCCTGGAGATAATTGGGAAGTAATCCAATTATCTCCCAGGACAGAGACAAAACGCCATTATCCACGTGGTGACTACAGAACAATAAAATATCCAATGTTACAATTATTACAGGAAATATATACATGTAACATATCTCCAGATAGCTTAGGTCTGAGTGCACACTATTACTGAATGGCGCTCAGACCACACACATACAGTTCAATTGCCATGGAGCCAAAGTCTTTTATTACACGAATCAGCTCCCTGGCATGGCTATCTGGGTTAACCGCATTCATATGGTTAAATACTGCAGAAACCGGCGTTCGGTTAAACAGCCGCAGGCAGAAGCAGGAAGGCTGGTGGCTCAGCGGTGTTCGTGAGTAAAAGTATCCATTTTCAGTTCCATAAGTTTGGCACTGAACACCGCTGGCTGTTCGTGAGCTGCAGACTGCCGCCACCGTGTGTTAACTATGTGTAACCTCGACCACCCAGCACTCCTCAATTAAGCCGCGGTTAACCATAGCTTCTGGGAGGCCAATTGACGGCACAAGCAAGTCCCCGGTTGTCGGCACGTTTGGTACTTTGTTCGGTAGATTGAATCTACCAAACGCCCCAGCAGAAAGGCACGAATAAGCCTTTCTGCAGGGAAAATAAAAGGTTTTAAATGCCGGGCCATAGTCTAAACGCAGCAGGTGGGCAACCCGGCTTCTCCAGTGCCCAGTGGCGAGGTTGGTACCGTCACAAAGGTAATAAACAGGTTGACGTGATTTTTCAATTCGGCAATGAAAGGTTCCCCCGAAGAGAAGACCTTTCGCCAGGGGCCTGCATTCTTTTGATCCTAATTCCAGCTATTTTTGTGTCAATTCTCAGCCGTGCTGGTTTGCGCCATATGTCACAAAGTGCGGCATTGGCATTGACTGACTAGCAGGCAGATTGAACGTTGGGCCTATTCTCGGAAAGCGTTTCACCAACTTGTGTACCCTGGGTGAGAGCCAGGTCAGAAAAATACAGTATTTTTGCTATAAGGTCAAGGAGATCCAGCAATTTGTCTTGCGTGGCTTGAAGACCCTTTCCAATGCCTTTTCGTGGGTCCCGGCACGACCGACACCTAAAGACCGCTACAGTGGTGTCTTGGGCATTCGGCTCTGAAGCATGCCCGAATCTTTCCCCATGGGTTTTACAGAGCCAGTATTGTACGATCAGATCCAGATGATCTGGGAGGCTTCATGCCGGTGACTTTGGATGTCGGATAGTAAGAGGGTCGAATAGTGGGACTCTTTGCACATCTAGAAGCGTCCGTCTTCAGGCATTGCTCACCAGGCGGCTCAGGATGCCCTTGAGGTAACCTTCTTTCTTCAATACTGCTTCTGACATATGTCTGAAGCAAATCCTCTGATTCTCCAGGTGTAGGAGATGGGGTTCACCAGATTTGAACACCAGAGCTGTATCTCGTGATACGATCAGTAGGCCATGCACGTAACAAGCATTGATAGTCCTGTACCCTATGGGGACTGATGCCAGTAGGATTTGCATCAGCAGGACCCGTATGTGTTTAGCTGGAGGCTCACCCCAGGTGGTGTGCCTTGATAAATCAGAGGACACCCACATCAGTAGACCATATACTTGGCATAATATGGGAATGATATGATTAACTGGGGGCCTCACCCCAGGTGGTGTGCCATGAAAACCCAGAGGACACCCAAATCAGTAATTGTACACTTGGTACAGTATATAATATATCCCTGTTAAAGGGTAGTAGTGATTGCTTTCAGACCGTATATAATATACTCAGTCCAGAAATTCCACATACATCTTATGTCCAATACTGTTTTGGTAGTATCAATTGAAGAAATGACGGGCAGTATAAGCAATCCAGCAATGTGAAGGAAGTACCTTTTAGTTGATATACAGTACTTGAATGGGGACAGTTAGTGGTAATTCTAGTCCTGAGGTCTCCTAAGGTCCGGATCGAGTGAAGACTTTAGGCAATCAGTAGGAGAAGTGGCAGAGGAACAAGTCCACGATATGCCAGACTCCTGGTACAACTGGGGATCACCCAGAATCACAAACCGTTGTGTGGAAATCTATTCACAAACCGGGCTTTACATAGGACACGAGGTCATGCGTTTAGACTGGAAGAAAGAAGATTTCGTCTAAGGCAAAGGAAAGGTTTTTTTACTGTAAGCACAATAAGGATGTGGAATTCTCTGCCTGAAGTTGTTTTATCAGAGTCCATACAGATGTTCAAACAGCTACTAAATGCATACTTGCAAAAACAGAATATTCAAGGATATAATCTTTCAATGTAGGGTAATAACTGCTTGATCCAAAGATAAATCTGACTGCCATTCTGGGGTCAAGAAGGATTTTTTTTCCTAGCTTGTTGCAAAATTGGAAGTGCTTCAAACTGTTTTTTTGCCTTCTTTTGGATCAACAGCAAAAAACAAATGTGAGGAAGGCTGAACTTGATGGATGCAAGTCTCTTTTCAGCTATGTAACTATGTAACCCTGGTAGCGGGGTAGCAGCGTCGTGAGTGTAGTTGGTACCCGTGAAAGAGGGCTCACCTTCTAGTGGTAGAAAAACGAGGTTTCCCTTGAGTGATATGGGAGACTGTAGCGGTACTTACCCTTTCCAGGGGCCGGCCGGGGTCCTCTGTTCGAGCCGCGCGCGGTCCTGCTGCTTCACGAGCCGCGCGCGGCTCATCCGATGGCTGTAACAGAAAGGCGGGCAGCAGTCACGTGTCCTGCCTGACTCTAAGAGCGCGCCGCGGGTCTCGGGCGCGCTCTTAAAGGAACAGTGGAGAGCCTAAATTGGAGAAGGTCTCCCATTGGCCCCTGACATGCCACATTCCACATACACTCACCTTTTGGGGGCGTGGATATGACAGGGGCCAATCAAATTAATTGCTAAGGTATATATACTCACCTTTTTCCCTTAGTACCTTGCCCTTTCGTGGTTTCTGTTACAGTTCCCTTTAGCACTTGTTGTGTTCAGTTGTGTTTCTTCGTACTTGACCTTGGCTTTGTTTCTGACTCCGTTATCTCTTTATCCTTATCTGCTCTGTTTGCCGGCTTGCTGATTTTTGTGTACCAGACCTCGACTAGTCCTAGTTTATGCTGTCTCTTTGTGCCCTTGACCTCGGATCGTTCCTGACTCTGTATCTCTCTCCTTTACGTTGAGTCCGGCCATTCTAAGGTTCGGTAGACGTATCTAGTCTCTGTGCTGTCATTTGTTAAGCTGAATCCTGCGTGTTGGGGTATATCACCGTTACAGAGACATAATAGTCTCATAAAATTGGGGTTCACTCAATAAGACTCCTCCGTGGGGTTTTGTACCTGAGAGGGGCTCACCCTCTAAACAGATGCTCGGAGGCATGTAATTATATTGGGGTTCACCCCCGTTGTACTGGAGCTGTACCTCCTTGGTCAGCAAGAGTATTCAGCCCAATCACATAGGTATTAACATTGCAAGTAAGCTACCACATCTTTATAAAGTCTGCTTCGGCAGAGCTATATGTAATAATCTGGGTCTCACCCCAGGTGGCATGCCGTGAAAAACCCAGAGGACACCCACATAGTAGTAATACACATTTGGCACAGTACAAAATAATCCATGTGGATCTGTAGTAATTTCCTGGTATTGTCCTTAAGACCGCCGATAGGTAGAAAATCCATATACATGCTACTCATGTGAAATGAATTCCAAGTATAAACATGTAGTAATCCTTTGTACAAGCAGATTCAAATCGTTTTAGTAAGCAGTACATAGATGGCATCCACAGTAGGTATATTTGGTAGCAGGTTGTGAAATCTGTATCCTCGGAGTCCAGACTGAGTGATTCCCTATCTGGAATGGCAGGAATAAGATATTTGCGGCGGTATTTGCGAGATCCAAAATGGCCGCCGCTCGTCCGCCCGCCAAACCCCCCCCCCCACAAGTAATGAGTACCAGTCTCCCCTGACCCACACCACCCAGAGCAGCCCCCAAAGGCAGTGTCCCCGGAATGAAAATAGTGCGCGGTCACGGCAATGGGGTCCGCAACGCATGAAAACTGCGAAGAATAAGGACAGAGTAAAACAGACGGAGGGTAGTGGAGGACGGAAAGAAAAAAAACAAATAAAGCACAAAACCGGTAGAAGGGCAGAAGTTGGGAGACAGGCAGTGAATCAATTTAAATAAATCTAAGTAACCAAAATACGGCTAAAATTACACAGTGCAATCAATAAAGTATAGAGAGAACAAATTACCGTATATACTCGAGTATAAGCCGAGTTTTTCAGCACATTTCTTGTGCTGAAAAACCCCAACTCGACTTATACTCGAGTCAATTGTCTGTATTATGGCAATTTGCATTGCCATAATACAGACTGGGGGCTATGGGGGCTGCAGAGAGTTTACTTACCTCTCCTGCAGCTCCTGTCAGCTCTCTTCCCCTTCGCGGCGTTCCGTTCAGCACCTCTGTCAGCTCCCAGTGTAAGTCTCGTGAGAGCCGCGGGGTCATAGTGCGGCTCTCGCGAGACTTAGTGTGAGCTGACAGAAGAGCTGCACGGACCGGCGCGGAGGAGAAGGGAGCTGACAGGAGCTGCAAGAGAGGTAAGTGCTCCCTGCCAGCCCCCCTCTTCCACCCCACTGAACTGCCAATGCCACTGGACCACCAGGGAAGGAGAGCTCCCTGCCATGTATCAAGCAGGGAGGGGGGACGAAAAAAAATATATTTATAATAATAAAAAAAAATATATAAATTTAACAAAATAAAATTAAAATAATAAAAATCCACTGGACCACCAATTAAATAATAATAAAATACAATATTAATATTTAAAAATAAAAAATAAAAAAATACTAATATAACAAAAAAATAATATTAAAATAATAATTCAAAAAATTATAATAAAAATGCCCACCCCCCACCAAGGCTCTGCAACACACACACACACACACACACACTGCACTCATACACACACACACTGCATTCATACACACACACTGTACTCATACACACACACTGCACTCATATACACACACTGCACTCATATACACACACTGCACTCATATACACACACACACACTGCACTCATACACACGCTGCACTCATACACACACACACACACACACTGCACTCATACACACGCTGCACTCATACACACACACTGCACTCATACACACACACTGCACTCACACACACACACTGCACTCATACACACACTGCACACATACACACACACTGCACTCATATACACACACACTGCACTCATACACACACACTGCACTCATACACACACACTGCATTCATTATATACACACACTGTAAATAAATATTCAATTAATGTAATTTTTTTAGGATCTAATTTTATTTAGAAATTTACCAGTAGCTGCTGCATTTCTCACCCTAGTCTTATACTCGAGTCAATAAGTTTTCCCAGTTTTGGGGGGTAAAATTAGGGGCCTCGGCTTATATTCGGGTCGGCTTATACTCGAGTATATACGGTACTCTGACATGTGCACTTGGCTGGAGCAGCAAAGAAAGAGGGCGTGGTCTTACAGGGCCTTTTGTGTAACATCCTCCTTTATTCTGATTGGTTGTTTTTGTTTCTATGCTGCTGGAGATTTTCAGTAAAGAGTCATGCAAATATGAAGCCTCTTGTCATGTGGTAAAATTCGGATGAATTGTGATTTGTTTGAAACCAAATGTGTAACTGAAGGTGAGCTGTTGCAGTTTTATATTCATTCTAGATTAAAAAAAAAACAAGAAAATGCAATCTTCTAGGTAGTATATAACAAAAATACAGCAAATAAAATAGACATCCTAAACAGTGCTCCAAAAATCTAATCCAACTTCAATGGCACAAAAACCATCTATCTGCATGTATTCAACACCCCAAAACATGAACTTGCCACACTTACACCGGAGCCACAGAGAGACATTCTAATGGGATAAGGAAATGATACAATAACTTGGAAGAAAATAGAAAACCATATTGCATAGTGTGCATTATAAAAATAAAAACCTAAAACCCTGTTATAAGAATAGCACTCAAACTGAAGGCAAACTCATGTTCTAAAATACCAGGGCCTGAGACCTCCAGTGCCGTCACCTACGGTACTCTCTGCTGATAGACTATCAAGATCCACTTATATTGAAATAGAATGGCAATGCCTTCAGGCTCCTTACAAACTCCTATAGGCAGCCTGTTTTATCATTTATTTATATTTTAATCTATTTCTGTCACACCTACTCTATATGAGAAATTGCATTTTTTTCAGACCGTGTGAAATATTGCAAGATAAAGGACCCTGTATACTGTCTAAAGCTTTTCTTTTTCCAAATATTGTATTTTTTTTTTGAAGCGTACATGAATAAGCGAAAAGTAAAAATTGTGTAAATTGAATTACAATTCTAGGTTTATCTGCAAAGTAATCTGTAGACAAAATGGCTGCGTTATAGGCTTCTATGCTAACCATGCATCCATTGCTTCAATTAAATGTTGTGCGAATATTTTTCACATTAAAAAATGCTGGTCAGTGAAGGGGTTAATTAGTGTAAGCTGGGGATGGCAATTTACTTACAGGTTCTCCATGGGTCCATTGGATCCGAGAGAGGAGATTATATGGATAACGGTGTGTGGTATTGGTGGAATATCTCGTTTATGAATAATATTGTGTAACCTATGGAACATTTTTATTTTTATTTTTTTTGCAAGATCTGTGGGTCGTTGACCTCTGATCAATGCCAATATCGTTCATACGCAATGGGCGATATTGTTTTAACCGGTGTTGGGTTGTAATTGATGGATGGATGCATGCCTATTATATTCTCATTCGGCACATGCTGCAAACTGGTTATTGTTCATATTGATTATCATTAACCCTTTGATAGACGTTGCATGGGGTGATTGATGTGTGTATTTTCTGCCTTTTTAGATATGCAATACATTCCCATTTCTCCTGAAACTCCCAATTATGAAACACCATGTATATAAAGACATTTTTGATATACAGCACTTTGTCAGAAAGCAGATTTCTCGTCACAGAGAGACCTTGGACATAAACTCTCCCAGAGATCTCCTGGATTATTTCCTGGTGAAGCAAAAAGAGGTAAATGCATTCCTTACTGAGAAACATGCGCACAGTCTGGTTCTATACCGAAGGACAAATATTGAAATTACATATTGCTAGTTCTTCATTGTGCCTTGATGGCTTTCTCTGCAAAATAATTCCACTGTAACCTTTTTGATCCAGAACTGCCGATAAAGCGTATGCTGTATCCGCTTCTGTCAAAGACAAGGTTTACATTAACTGTGGGCCATTCTGGTCAAAATGGAGACGCGAGCTTTTAACACAAATGCCAGATATAAATAATAAACATGACTGAAGAGCACAATAAATACTTAGATACATAGAATTGTAGAGATTTTGATGGTTTTTATATGTTGCCTTTTCCCCAGGAGGAGTTAAATCCAGGAAGCATTTTCAATGACACCAGCCTTATAGTTCTGATGAGCGGGATACTGGCTGCAGCCACGGACACCACTAGTTCCACCCTAAAGTTCTGCCTTGTTGTCATGACCCACTTCCCAGAAATCCAAGGTAAGATGGGCGTTATGGCCTTCACTGTTACAGAATGTATTGATGTAACATGGAATCTGTCATGTAAAGACGCAAAATACTAAATGGCAGTAAAATCACTGGAGTTGCACCGGGAAGTCCGTTAAGATTTGTAATATTTACTATCACAGCGCAAACACTGCCTTCTGAGCGTATCTCAGCTAAGTCAGGGCATCGGTCGGAGTTTCGGAAGAATTTCAGGTTTCCAGGGACATGTATAGGGCATCTGCCACTTCAATCGCTTGAATTGGTGATCTCTACAGTCTATTCTCACTATAGGAATTATTTATTGTAATAGTTTCAGAAGGGTATTATGTTTTTTATTTTACGAACATTTTTAATGGCTGGTGAAAAAATGAACAAAGAAGATTGAAAGCAAGATTAAATAATGAAGAAAGGAGATTAAGGAGAAGTACATCATACAAGATCTAAACAAGTAAATATATTTACAGGTAGGTATTCAAGGGGAGAGCGGATGGCTAGGTTCGGGTCCTCTATTCATTTAGTGTCAGGGATTGCACACAATCTGGCTCTATTAAAGCGGCACTGTCATGCCGAATTCCGTTTTTTTTTTAAACCCCCCTCCCGCCTCAACTTCATCCAATCGACCCCCTAGTCACCCCCCAAATGCCCCTATGCCCCCCACATTACCTATTTTTTATTCTTTATTTTCTGCCCCGATCTATATTCAGGGCGCCGCCATCTTTGCGTGGGTAGGTGAAGTCCCTGTGGGACACGTCATCTACCCACACTAGATAGCCCTGAGATTCCCGCACATGCCCAGTGAAACATCTGGACATGCGAACGGGAATTTCACCTATTCATTCATTCATCAGACGAATGAATGAATAGAAAAAATCAGACGAACAAACTAACACTGTGTATCAGTGTTCGTTTGTTTGTTCGGTTTATTACAAGGAGGGAGCTACCGGCGTGCAGCTCCCTCCTTGCAATATGTAAAGACAGAAGCGGCAGGGAGCAGTGCTCCCCACCACTTCATAAGCCCCCCAGGTCCCCTCCTCACTCTATGGGGGTCAATATGACCCCCATAATAGCACAAGGGAGATTAAAATCTCCCCAATGCCCCTACTCGCTATATCGCGAGTAGGGGCATGTCCACTAAACAGTGAGCAGCCTGTGGCTGCTCACTGTAAAAAAATAAAAGGGTAATAAGGGGGGGACGGGGGACCTACTGTCCTCCCCCGCCGGCCCCCACCCCTGGACGGCGGGTGGGGGCCATAATGGGAATGAGGGGGGACCTACTGTCCTCCGCTCAGGCCCCCACCCCTGGGCGGCGGGTGGGGGCCATAATAGTAATAAGGGGGGGGGACCTACTGTCCTCCCCCCCGGCCCCCACCCCTAGGCGGCGGGTGGGGGCCATAATAGTAATAAGGGGGGGGAACTACTGTCCTCCAGCCCCCGGCCCCCACCCCTGGGCGGCGGGTGGGGGCCCTAATGGTAAAAGGGGGGGGACCTACTGTCCTCCCCCACGGCCCCCACCCCTGGGCGGCGGGTGGGGGCCATAACGATAATGGGGGGGGACCTACTGTCCTCCCCCCGCCCCCACCCCTGGGCGGCGGGTGGGGGCACTAAGTAAATTCCCCCCCCATCAAGGTGACTAGGGGTGCCCAAGCCCCTAGTCACCCACCCCCCACCCAAATAAAAAATGCCCCTACCTACCCCCCTCACCCTAAAAAATAGTGAGGGGGGAATAAAATTGCTAACCTGTAAAGTAAAATTAAACTTACCATTCGACGTCTTCTTTTTTCTAAAATCTTCATTTTCAGCCCCAAAAAAGGGCAAATAAAAAACCATCATAGCCGTCGAACTAAAAATAAAATAAAAAACCCGAGCGCAAAAAAAAAAAATGACGAAAAAGAAAAAACCCGAGCGCACAAAAAAAAATCCATCTTCACCCATGGAGGGCTCCGCGCAGACTGAGCTCCGCAGGGCGGGGCAAGGCTTATAAAGCCTTGCCCCGCCCTGCAATTAGCCTAAGAACACTCTGATTGGTGGGTTTAAGCCAATCAGAGTGCTCTTTGTCATTTTACAAGCGTGGGAAAGTTCTTTGGAATTTTCCCACGCTTGTAAAATGACACAGAGCACTGTGATTGGATGGCTTGAAATCCATCCAATCACAGTGCTCTGTGTCATTTTACAAGCGTGGGAAAGTTATTTGGAATTTTCCCACGCTTGTAAAATGACACAGAGCACTGTGATTGGATGGCTTGAAATCCATCCAATCACAGTGCTCTGTGTCATTTTACAAGCGTGGGAAAGTTCTTTGGAATTTTCCCACGCTTGTAAAATGACACAGAGCACTGTGATTGGATGGCTTGAAATCCATCCAATCACAGTGCTCTGTGTCATTTTACAAGCGTGGGAAAGTTCTTTGGAATTTTCCCACGCTTGTAAAATGACACAGAGCACTGTGATTGGATGGATTTCAAGCCATCCAATCACAGTGCTCTGTGTCATTTTACAAGCGTGGGAAAATTCCAAAGAACTTTCCCACGCTTGTAAAATGACACAGAGCACTGTGATTGGATGGATTTCAAGCCATCCAATCACAGTGCTCTGTGTCATTTTACAAGCGTGGGAAAATTCCAAAGAACTTTCCCACGCTTGTAAAATGACACAGAGCACTGTGATTGGATGGATTTCAAGCCATCCAATCACAGTGCTCTGTGTCATTTTACAAGCGTGGGAAAATTCCAAAGAACTTTCCCACGCTTTTAAAATGACACAGAGCACTGTGATTGGATGGATTTCAAGCCATCCAATCACAGTGCTCTGTGTCATTTTACAAGCGTGGGAAAATTCCAAAGAACTTTCCCACGCTTGTAAAATGACACAGAGCACTGTGATTGGATGGCTTGAAATCCATCCAATCACAGTGCTCTGTGTCATTTTACAAGCGTGGGAAAATTCCAAAGAACTTTCCCACGCTTGTAAAATGACACAGAGCACTGTGATTGGATGGATTTCAAGCCATCCAATCACAGTGCTCTGTGTCATTTTACAAGCGTGGAAAAATTCCAAAGAACTTTCCCACGCTTGTAAAATGACAAAGAGCACTCTGATTGGCTTAAACCCACCAATCAGAGTGTTCTTAGGCTAATTGCAGGGCGGGGCAAGGCTTTATAAGGGGGGGGGGGAATTTACTTAGTGACCCCACCCGCCGCCCAGGGGTGGGGGCCGGGGGGGGAGGACAGTAGGTCCACCCCCCTCTTATTACCATTATGGTCCCCACCCGCCGGCCAGGGGTGGGGGCCGGGGGGGAGGACAGTAGGTCCCCCCCACTACTATTATGGCCCCCACCCGCCGCCCAGGGGTGGGGGCCGGGGGGGAGGACAGTAGGTCCGTCCCCCCCTACTACTACTATGGCCCCCACCCGCCGCCCAGGGGTGGGGGCTGGGGGGGGGAGGACAGTAGGTCCCCCCCCCCTCTTATTACCATTATGGCCCCCACCCGCCGGCCAGGGGTGGGGGCCGGGGGGGAGGACAGTAGGACCCCCCTACTACTATTATGGCCCCCACCCGCCGCCCAGGGGTGGGGGCCGGGGGGGGAGGACAGTAGGTCCCCCCCCCTCTTATTACCATTATGGCCCCCACCCGCCGGCCAGGGGTGGGGGCCGGGGGGAGGACAGTAGTAGGTCCCCCCCCTCCCTACTACTATTATGGCCCCCACACGCCGCCCAGGGGTGGGGGCCGGGGGGAGGACAGTAGGTCCCCCCCCTTTATTACCATTATGGCCCCCACCCGCCGCTCAGGGGTGGGGGCCGGGGGGGGGACAATAGGTCTCCCTCCCTTATTTTACTTTACAGCCCCCACCCGTCGTTTAGGGGTGGGGGGCAATATTTTTTTTTAATTATTTTTTTTTACAGAGAGCAGCCACAGGCTGCTCACTGCTTACTAGACATGCCCCTACTCGCGGTATAGCGAGTAGGGGCATATTATTTACTAATACCAAGTCATTTTTACTTAGTGTTAGTAAATTTGGCTGAAAGACCAGTTTAGGTCTTTCAGCCTTTTAGTAGATAGCTCCCTGATACCATGGGAATTAGGGAGTTATCTACTAAGCGGCTGCAAGATGCAGCCACAGCAATGAATAGGATCGGAGTTTCATTCATTTGAATGAAATTCCGATCCGAACAAAGTACCGAATTGCATCCTAACACCAATGGAGAAACAGTGCTCATTCTGTTAGGATGCAATTCGCCAGTTTTGCCGGCGTTCTGTCTAAGTGACAGGACGTTCGGCAATACTGACAGGAAGCATTGTGGGAACAGGGAGGAAAGCTAGGGATCATGGGAAAATTGGTCTGACCAGCGGAAATGAAGCACACTTTGCTCCTCCGCTGGTCAGAGCTGGTCAAGCAGAGGAATCCTCCATAAGACAAAGAGTCCCTACTTTGTCTTATGATTTTAAAGAAAACTAAAGAAGACAGGAAGAAAAGAATAACAGATCCCGAGAGAGGGGGAGAAGAGGAAGAGATTGAGGAAAGGTAAGTTCGGCATGACAGTGCCGCTTTAAGATGTATTGGAGCCAAATATAACTACCCGTATATACTCGAGTATAAGACGAGTTTTTTGGCACATATTTTTGTGCTCAAAATGCCCCCTCGTCTTATACTCGAGTCTAGGTCTGTATTATGGCAACTTACATTGTTTAATACAGACCATGACATGTTGGGGGCCGGAGAAGCTGTTACTAGCTCCCAGCACGTCCGCGCGGCTCCTCTGTTAAGCTCCCAGTGTAAATCTCGCGAGACACGCGGGCCGCGAGATTTACACTGGGAGCAGACCGCGAGACTGGCAGTAAGTACCGGACCCCCTTCACAGCTCCCCCTCCCCCTGGACAGCCCCCCCCATCCACCTGGACAGCCCCCCCTACCCCTGGACAGCCCCCCCTCCACCTAGACAGCCTCCCCTCCCCCCTGTACAGCCCCCCTCCCTGGCCAAGTATGAAGTAGGGAGGGGGGGACAAAAAAAATGATTAAAAAAAGTATTCAAATATTAAAATAAAAAAATAATAATAATGCCCAATTGATGGGAGTCTGACTCCCTTTTCTAACTCCCTGTATTTAATGCAGAGTGTGTGTGTATTTAATGCACACACTCTGTATTAAATACAGGGAGTCAGAAAAGGGAGTCAGACTCCCATCAATCTGAGTCACCCTCTTGCACCTAAAATGCAGATGTGTGTGTATATAATGTAGAGTGTGTGCATTATATACACATACACTCTGCATTATATGCACACACACTCTGCATTTTAGGTGCAAGAGGGTGACTCAGATTGATGGGAGTCTGACTCCAATTTCTGACTCCCTGTATATAATGCAGTGTGTGCATTATATATATATACACACACACACTCTGCATTATATACAGAGTGTGGTGTATCTAATGCACACACACTGCATTAAATACAGGGAGTCAGAAAAGGGAGTCAGACTCCCATCAATCTGAATCACCCTCTTGCACCTAAAATGCAGATGTGTGTATATAATATTAAAATCATTAAAAAATAATAAAAAATGGCCACCCCCCACCAAGGCTCTGCATCACACACACACACACACACTGCACTCATATACACACACTGCATTCATACACACACTGCACACACACAAACACTGCACTCACACACACACACTGCACTCATACACACACACTGCATTCATTATATACACACACTGTAAATAAATATTCAATTAATGTAATTTTTTTAGGATCTAATTTTATTTAGAAATTTACCAGTAGCTGCTGCATTTCTCACCCTAGTCTTATACTCGAGTCAATAAGTTTTCCCAGTTTTTTGGGATAAAATTAGGGGCCTCGGCTTATATTCGGGTCGGCTTATACTCGAGTATATACGGTACTTCTGATTCCTTATTCCTTAACAATGTCAGCATGAACCAAAAGCTTTAGATCCATTATATAAACAACCCAAAGGGCAAACGAAATCTCAAAGGACATGAATCCGGGTTCTTATAGAGACTAATAGCCAGTAGACAACATAAACAAAATAAAGATCTGAAATTCTGGGCATATCAAATTAAATGAACCACACTAATCACAAACAATCTAAAGGGACAAAAACGAATTCAGTAAAATGCATGAACAATTGCTAAAAGCACATAGAGAAGTTCAGTTTTCCGTTTGACTTTCAGTTTACCCATGGTAAGTCATCTATTGGCTATTACACTACACGCTATATCACAAATTGCCTGTCCTGGCAACTCACCTCAGCACTTTTTTATTTTTATTTTAGTTAATCTGAATCTAGCATGACACGCTTCTACATACCTTAGGCATGCAAACCACTAATTTCATGTGTGTCAGTTTACTGGCCCACCCAGCAAGATACCTAGCCTCATTTAAGCTAGCTAAAGACACCTGCTATCAACTGTAGACAGCACTAGGATTACTCAGCTGGTTTCAGTCTCTCTTGTTCTAAAATGTATACTTTTATATTAATTTCAGCAGAGGCAAGGCATTGCCAACATGCTCAGTGTTGGGCCTGGAACCTATCTACACCTACTTTACACTCAGATAACTAGCTGAAAGTATTATTGTTTATTATTGTTTATTTCTTTGCTCATACCTTTAACAGTAGAACCGGCCTATCTTATGTGTAATAACTAGTGCAGGCCAACATACCGTTGCCCTGGTGGTTCTGAAGTGACAGAATATCCTAGATAGTTTATGTGAATAGATTTTATATATATATAACGAGCATAGCTAAGCGATGGAGGAATACCACAGTTACAATTAACCACTCCACATTACCTGTCCTCCGCAAAACTGCATCTAATTATGCATGTTACTCTCTATATATTAGACTCTCCCACCTGCCCTAGTGCAATATTTAGGCCGTTACGTGGCGTTGAGCCATGCATTTACGTTGGAAAGAAATCACTCTGATTTGGCTGACTGATCGCTCCATTTAGCAATACACCACGAGAGGGCACTGCAGTACACTGCTCCACGAGGCGTTTCAAGCACAGTCCAAATCCATATGTATGAATGTCTTGTTAAAGCTTTAAACGTTTAAATTTTGGAAGCTGTCTATACTATATAACTGCTGGCGAATCAACTTTGCAATTATAGCAATTTGAGTTACTGCTTTATATCCTTCCACACTTGACTTTGTTCTGCATCTTTATTGAATGTGCATTGTATTTTTCAGGAGTCACTTAAAACAAAAAAATGGTGCATTGTATTTCTATGTCATGTCACACAGCAATGCTGTTTACTGTTATATGGCGGGTGCCTGCTGTTGGGGCATGGCACACGTATTTGTGAATGTTAACCTTCTATATGCACTCAAAAATAAAGAATAAAAAAAAAAAAAGACATATTCTGCAGTGATGTACAATTATAAAATGGGAATATTTGACAAGTAACTGACAACATATTAAAAGACAAGAGGCTCATGTTATTTATCAAGGGAAATGCAGTGTTTACATTACAGCCTAGGAACACCTACACTGGCTGCTTCCTGGGGCAGTGCTGCACAATGTGACTGACCCTCTGAATACAGACACTGAACTTTCCTCTAAATATGTATTGATTCAATGTTTATTTGAGGAGATGCTGATTGGCCAGGGCTGTGTTTGGTTTGTGCTGGCTCTACCCCTGATTTCCGTCCTTGACAGTCTCAGCCAAGCCTATAGTTAAGCATTGTGATTGGCTGAGATCATCACTTCTGATTATGTTAGCCAAGCAGGTAGATCAGGGGTGGAGCAGCAGCCTGGACTCAAGGGAAGATTTTACCATATTTAGGGGGGCAAGAAGTGATTTTAACCCTATAAGGACCGGAATACATGTTTGTGTTCATGACCCTATGGTGTTCCTTTAAAAAAAATAAAAAATTTTTTAGAATAGAATAAATTATTGCATGATTGAGGGAATATGGGAAAATGACAGATCATCTCTCCTTACCATGTGCTGAGCAACAAACACTATTTTCCTTTGCTTATCATATAGGTTGCAGGGCCATATGTTTCATGTTACACAAAGTATAATTGTGCCCAGAAAGCTAACTCGTGGCCATATTCAATACTATGGCCTCTCATTACACATTAATTGCCTTTCTAGGTCTTATATTGGTGGTTATTTCCCCTGCTTTTGGTAAATAGTTAATGTTATTGCTATTCCTTCCTGTTTATATGCTCAGTGGTTACTGGTACTGGTTTATATCCATACACAATATTGTGCTTTGCTCTTATATTAATATGTAATACCAAGTTATTTTGCTTTGTAAAAGTACTTATTGAGTAAATGGCCATTAAACAGGGTGAAGCTATAATTGGACAATGTTAGTATGACCCCAGCATCATTAAACAAAGGGTACCCCATTCTGCAGGTTTAGGATTGAAGAGGATTTAGGGAGCTAACATTCTGCAGTAATTTAGACTGAGGGGTATCTGTATTCAAGGTGCTATGAAGTTTAAACCTCTGATTTTTATGGCGATATTTTCCGTGTATACAAATAAACATTAACGGCCTTTGTCCAGCCCGATGTTGACATCTTACTGTATATTTTCTAGAAAAAGTTCAGCGAGAGATCGATGAGGTAGTTGGCCCTGAACGGTTTCCTGGAATGCAGGATAGACCACAGCTGCCGTACACCAACGCCGTAATCCACGAATGTCAGAGGATTTTGGATTTGGCGCCCATTGCTCTTTATCATGCATTGACGGAGGACACCCACTTCCGAGGATTCATGCTCCCCAAGGTAAAAATCTCTCCAGTTGGGTATTAATGTAGAATTTGTATCTTTACCAGGGATGAAGCCTACAGATTGAAACATGAAGTGTTACATATTCCTGTTTGTTGTTTCTCTATACTAAAGATTATCCTGATCTTCTGATTACCAGCCTGTCTTTTCAAAAGGAACTGTCCCTTCTCTCTATACAAATTGTAAGTCATATAACCCTTTAAGGACAGAGTCAATAGTACACGTTCTGATCCGAAAATTTAAACAAATCCTGGAATTTGCGCTATGTGTCTGTTCAACCATAATTCACCTCTTTCATATTAAGTGCACCCACACTTATTATAGATCATTTTGTTCAGGAGAAACAGGGCTTTCATTTCATATCACATATTTTTATATGAAACATAACTGTGAATAAAATATTAAAGTGTGAGAAATTAAGAAATGTTAAGTTCTGGATGACATTTTAACTGTGAATGTCATAATACTGTTCGATTGTACTGCAATAAAATACACATGCCCGGTGTATAGTTGCCATTTGGGCAGTCGGAATCCAGAACAATCAACCCATATACCTAACCCAATAACGTACAGACACTAGGGTAAATGGGAAAAATTGTCCACAGCTTTATTAAACAATCTTTTAATTAATAACCATTTCAACAGTTTTAATAATAATAATAATGATAATAGCTTAACAAGTAGAACATGGGTCATTGCCTCCCATACTCCGCCCTCGCATCCTCATCCTTCTGTTAATATAAAAGGCAATGACCCCCATATAAATAACACACACATATATATATATATATATATATATAAAACATACACCAACATTATTCCAACACACCAACTTAAAGTGCCAACCATCCATTAACCACGGCAGGGGTATACCCGGATAACCCTACCCCACCAGGTTCTGAGCCACCGACAGGACTCGAAACCTATCAACCACCAATGACCACCACTTTTTGTTTCCATCACGTTCATCCCAGGGAGCCTATTTCTTCTCCTTCAGCTCCCTAGCCCGCCACAAGCTCAGACCTTGATTCCTTAAGCTGTCTGAGCTCTGCCACCCCAAAGAAATAGCGCCTTTTGCATTCCTTCCTGCCACCCCAAGTTCAGCAGATCCCAACCCACTGCCGAGAGATGAACCCCGTCCGAGCGGTAGTACCCAGGCAACCTGCCCTCCAACTCGCTGTGCCGCACTACCACGCCCCCCACTTTCCTCACAAAGCTTGCCATCAAGCTGTTCACCTTCTTCCTGCACTTATCGATAGCCACCGGATTCCGTGCGTGCCGCCACCGGCGCCTCGGGACGATCTCTGACCAAACTAACATTACCCTAGGAAGCAGGTCCCTCAATTTGTTGAGGTCCTGCTTCATCCATTTCACCAGTCGTCGTTGCGGTGTGAGGCCCAAGTCGTTGCCCCCCGCATGGAAGACTAGCAAGTCCGGCCTTTGCCCACTCGCCATCATCCAAAACACTGCCCCGCAGACCTCTCCCCAGCAAAATCCCCTGTACCCAAACCATTGCACCGTCAACTGGTCCCTCTGCTGGCCCTGCACTCAAGCTGCAGCCCTCCTCCATGCAACACGGCCTGGGTGGGGGGGAGAAGAAAACAAACAGTGAGAGAAATCAAGGGAAGGGAACCTCCCCCCCCAACATGCCCGCCTTATAGTGTACCCCCAGTTTTTTTTTTTGTTTTTTTTTATTTATTGTTTTTTTTATTCCAGTAAACCCAAATGCACATAAGAACGGAAATGTGCCGACTCCCCTCTCCCTATACGCTTCACCGTCTCATCCCCTAGACCCAACCATGCGGCCTCCGTGGCCGCCCCAATGTGAAAGGAGTGTGTTCCAAACCACTCCGCCCGAAGCCCTAATTTCGTAAGGCACAACCGAAAAACCTTGGTAAATTGGAATTGGGAAGAGCCGTCCGCATGCACCAACAGGGATCCCCCCCACCGCCGGCCTCTGGGCCAGGTACCCCTCTACGGCAGCCACCGGGCACAAAACCGCCCCCGGTAAAGCTCGCAGTGTCATGTCCCTGCCCACGCCATTGACGTCGGTCTTGGATTTGGCCAGGTGCACCACCACCTTCCCCTCCAGAACCCGAACCCCCGAAACCAGCAGACTCCCGGGTGTAGCCCTATTGGCGCTCACCAACTCCCCTATCCGGAAAGCCCCGAAAAAGGCCAATAGGAAAGCCGCCCGGAACAGAGACGCCTCAAACCCGCTGAAACAAACCTCAGGCAACATTCTGACAAGGTCCCCCAACACCCGCACCGACACCGGGCGCCTGGTGTCAGCCCTTCCTATACCCCTTAAGTGCCTGCCTGATGACGAACGTCTTGGTAAGATCAACCTCCCCGCACAGCCGGAACCAGAAAGCCATCGCCGCCATGGTCCTGTCAACCACAGCCGGGGACACCCCTTTGGCCAGCAATTGACAAGTGTACCACAGAAAAGCATCCCGGAGCGATTCCCCCACTAATACGCGCTCCAGCCCTTCCAGTGACCGCTCCCAAGAGCCCCAGACCTTACTGTATGCGGCCCACGTGGCCGGCGCCAGTGAAGCCTTCACGAGTCCCCCAAGCAGGATGTTCCCAGCTGCCACATCTCGTCCGGGCACGCCTGACCCACCTCCAACGCCTCCGGTGCCACCTTCCGGAATCGGGACCACTGAAAATGAGACAGAGCGTCAGCCACGTCATTCAAATACCCAGGCACATGACGCGCGCGAAAAACTACATTTTGCAACATGCACATTAACACAAGACGCCGCAGAAACCGAACTACTAGCTTCAAAGCAGCAGACTGATTATTCACTGCGTGCACCACCGCCATGTTGTCCGAGAAAAAGTCCACCTTCCAGTCCCGCAGCCCCTCACGCCACAGCGCCATCGCGACGACCAACGGGAATAATTCCAGGAAAGCCCGGTTGCGCATGAGGGGGCTCGACCCCCACGCTTCCGGCCACCTCTTCGCGCACCATCTCCTGCCGAAGTACGCCCCGAAGCCCACGCTACCCGAAGCGTCTGTGAACAGCTCCAACTTAGCCGCCGACACGCCCTCCTGCTGTCCCATACGTCCAAGTCGGCCCTCATGGCCACGGACACCCGAATGAATTGGCGTGGGGATCGATAGGCTGCGGCTGAAGACCCTCCCCATTGGTATAACCCGGCATGCAAAGTTCAGCATCCCAATCAAAGACTGCAGTTGCCGCAGGGTAACCTTACGCACCCGCGCCACTGCTGCCACCGCCCCTTTCAGCCCTTCCAGCTTCGCTCGCGGCAGCCGACATTCCCCCAGAACCAAATCTATCTCCAGCCCCAGGAAACTAAGGCACGTCACTGGGCCCTCCGTCTTATCCGCCGCCAGCGGAACCCCGAAGCGATGCGCCACCCACTCAATCGTCCGCAGCACGTGCAGGCACGCGGAGGAGTCAGCAGGCCCCACACAAAGGAAATCATCCAAATAGTGCACCACCGAACTACTCCCCGCCTCAACCCGCACCACCCAGTCGAGAAAAGTACTAAATTTCTCAAAGTAGGAGCACGAGATGGAACAACCCATAGGGAGGCACAAGTCCACAAAATATGCCCCCTCGAAAAAACACCCCAGCAGGTGATGACAATCCGGGTGGACCGGCAGCAGCCGAAAGGCGGCCTCGATATCCACCTTTGCCATCAGCAAAGAATGGAATAAAGAACCCTTGCCTAAAACCAGCATAAGCCCTTTTGAAAGGCGGCCGACGAGGCGGACTGCCCCTTTGCGCCGGCTGTGTGCTGAAAGGGCTGCACCTTCTGCACCATCATCAGCTTCATCCAGAGAGGCAGGTCCATTTGATCCCACCTCATGCCCGGATTAACAGCCAGTCGTTGCCGGAACTGCTCGTCGTACCGCCACCATGCCAACCCCCCATAGGTGCAGTACACCTCCCAAATTCCGTCCAAGTAGCAGAACAGGGACGAACATAACCCCGGCGACTTTTCGCCCAGCACGCTGGCCAGCACGCTGGCCAGCACGCAAAACGCCCGTAACCAGTTACCAAACGACTTCGGAATCTTACGATAACGCTTCCGTTTTTCTTCCTCCTCCTTCTTCTCATCCTTTTTATCCTCCTCCTTGAGGTCAATGAAGTCCTCCAAGGTGAGAAGGGAAAAGATCTCGCAGAACTCACCCTTCCAGAATTTTTCCTTCACGTCCTGTTTCAGGTGCACCCCCAGCGGGCCCGCAAAGGAGACATATGCGTGCTGCCTAGCCGCGTCGGGAATACCCCCTGACAATTCCGCCCGCTTGTTCCCCGTATCCGCTGCCTCCGCCGTCACCCCAGCGTCTCCGCTGGAGCGAGGCCCCTCTGAGCTCCTCCCACTAGTACCCGCGACCCCAGCCCCCGGAGCCCACGCCCGACCCACGCTACCCCCCGTGTCACACCCCGCTCCCAAGGAGTGGAGTAGTGCTTGTAGTGTATGAACAAGTGCGCTGGAGTGCAGCGACTCGCTGGACTCATCGGCCAAGCCCCTCGTCCCCGGAGCGGCAGGGGCTGCGGCGCCGAGCGACAGACGTCCAGGATGCGCGACATCCGTTGATAGTCTGCCAACCGGGGAGCCCACCCGGTGCCTCGCCCGTACAGATGGGGAACAGCTCCGAGACCTGGAAATAGGAGAAGAAGTCCTGGGTAGGGTGTACTGAGACTGTGCCCCCTTCCCATCCCGGCCCTGGGAGCGCTTGCCCGCCACCAAAGCCTCCCGCCTACCGCCCCGTACGCGTTGCGCCTGGGCACCCCTGGGACTCCGACTCCTCCCGTCCGTACCCGGGGAACGCCCCCGCCGACCATGCCTGGGGTAACTTGCCTAACCCTGTCCGAGCTGCATGACGTGGACCGGTGCCGCCGGCACCTACCCACCCGCCCCCCCAGATCCCGTGGACCTAACAGGAGAGGGGCTACCGCTGCTATAACCCGAACCAGACCCCCCCTAGGACTGCGCGCATCCAACTGCCCACCCTCCAGGGGAGAACCCAGCCCCCCACCCGAGCGGGCTCCACGCCCAGCATCATCCTGCACCCCCCCCCCAACTCCAAGCACTGCCGCGGCCTCCCCAGCCCCCTTACCAGTCCCACTAGACCTAGCCTGCCCCCACTGCAAAGGCCTGCACCTGTCACCCGAGGAGGACCCACCCACCCCTAGAGAAGAGCCTGCAGTCCCCCCACGGACCCTACCCCCCTCCCCTGTAGCACGCTTCCGACCATGGACCCCAGCGCTGCCCTGGGCTCCCCCGTCCACCCTCTCTCCCAGTCCCAAAACACCCTGAAGGGCCAGCTCGCCTCCCGGCGCCACCCCCAGGCCCCTGCCCGCCGAGGGATCCCCCCCTCGCCCTGCCCGCCAAGGGGGCCCCGGCCAGAGCCCCCTGCACTTGCCTGGGGGCCGGCCGTGTGTCCTCCCAGTTCCGACCCCGCCATCCGCAGCGTCCAATGGGGCCGGAGCCCTCCTGGGCTGCACCTCCAAGCCCCCGGTCCTTCCAGGGGCCTGCCCATCCACCTCCGCCAAGGGAGCCGCGACGCCTCCGCCCAGGGCATCCGCCCGTCGCCGGGCACAGCTCCGAGGCCCCGGCCGCACGCGGGGAGGCAGGGCCTCAACCACGCGGCTACCAGGCGTGCCGCCGCCTGTCCCGGAGTCTCCAAGGCTGCCAGCCTCGCCGTCAACGGGCCCCGCGCCTGGGCTCAACCTCCGTGTGGGCCTCCGGGCCCGGACCGGCCTTCCACCTCCGCCATCACGTTCCGCCGCCTGCACCAGCGCCGGTCCCAGCTGGGCCCGCAACCAGTCTGCACCCTGGTGTCTCGCCGCCGACCGGATCCCCTCCAACAGCCGCTCGACGTCATCCATGGGCCCTGCAGGGAAACAAAAGAAAAACCCTACCAGCCAAATCAGTGAAACACCGAAGTGCACACAAACTCGACCAGGTAGGAAATTAGAATGACTTACCTAAGATGGCTGCCCATTTAAATAGTCCAACCTACTTACCCATAACTCCACTCCTTGCTTCCTTCCTCTTCTGCCCATCTCCTAACCCCTGCCAAGGCCCTTTTCCGCTTAGCTGTGCTCTAGCTACATGGGGCTACATTTGTGTTCTGCAATGTCTCAGGAGTGAAACAGTACCCACCATGTAAAGGGTTTGAGTCTTTGGAAACTTACAGCATCAAATATAGGCAAACCATTTGAAAAAGTAGACAACCCTTGGTATTCAAAATGGGGTATGTCCAGTCTTTTTTTTAGTAGCCACTTAGTCACAAACACTGGCCAAAGTTAGTGTGTGTGTATGTATGTGTGTATATATAACACAAAAACTGCACTATCCTACATTCTACAGGTTTTCATCCCCAAAAGACTAAAAGAATCATTACCCATCTCACAGTATATGCAAGTATTAGGCAACGATTCTGATGGCACTTGTGCTCCACAATTGGCACCAATGACACAACGCTTTTTACATTGTTTACTAACTGCAATGGAAACAAAAACAAGAATAATGGACAGTACAACTCGGAGAACTGCTACAGAGTAAAGCTTAATATTCCCATAGATTTTCCATACTAGATCTGGACAGTTAAAAACATCAATCTTGTAGAATTGGGAGACCATAAGCAGAGACTCAACATTACCAGAGATCTTCAAAAGTTTACATATCATAAGCTATTGTCGAAGACCAAACTTAAAAGATATACTGCTGGAACACACATACGACTTTGCGTTAATACAGAGACAATCTGAATAAATTAACACAGCGTGTTATAGGTGTTTGAATTGCACTGTTTGCAACATTATGATTCAAAGTAAGACTTTTTGCCACCCACATTCTGGCAAAACACACAAAATACGGCACTGCATCACATGCACTACATCCCACGTAGTGTATAGGATCATCTGCCCATGTGGTCTCGCCTATATAGGGAAAACATCGAGGAACTTCAGAGAGAGAATGAGTGGACATAGATGTACTATCAGGGCTGCTTTATCCACAGGGACGACAACAGTCCTTGTTGCAAGACATTTTTTGGAACAGAGACGTTCTGCATCCTCTGAGATTTGCGGGGATAGATCATTTACCTCCACTGCCAAGAGGAGGAGATAGAGACAAGGAACTGGTAAAATATTTTATAAAAACTAGTTATGGATCCATACTGGGCACTATAGCGCCAGGGGCCTCGAAGAACAACATCTGTTATAATGCTTTCTGCTTGAGAGATAATCTAGATATATTTCAGGTAGCCGTTACTCTATTCGGAGTTCTTGCATAAAGTCTATAATTTGTTATAGACTATATAAGGGACTATAATATAATAAAGGGCTTATTTACCTTTTTTAAGGGACTCCTCACCTTCCCTGTACCGTTCCTGGTCTAGCAATTTTGCATGTGGCTACTTCCAGTCACATGCAAGTTGCCATTTTCAAACTTACCTGGTCTCCACATGGTTGTTACCTGGACTGCTGTCTCCACTCAGATTCAATCGACCGCAATACTTTCACAACGGAATTGGCCCCCTCTTCATCCCTCCGCGGTTCAAGCTCACTACAGATGGAACTGGAAATGGAACTCCAAACCTTAAGACGGTCGCAGTCCCGCAGCGTCATCTCGGTTTTGATCTATTCCCTGCTTTGTCAATTCGTATACACTAATTCGTATAGTATATCCTCTGATTTTATTTGTTTCAAAACTTACTAACAGTTTAGCTTAAAAATCATTCGCAAACTTTTGGGACTTGTGCATTCATATGATTCCTATTATAGTTTGGCTTATTCGCATGAACTGCATTCTCATTATCCTAAATAATTGCCGGATCAGGGGAATGATAGTCTATTTTTCCAACTAACACACCCCGTTCGATTGGATCAATCCAAGGCAGCACAGTACGTTATATATAAACTAATTACTATGTTAACCCCTTAAGACTGCAGGACGTACTATGCCATCCTTATTTTGGTGGCTCTAAAAGCCGCAGGACGGCATAGTACGTCCTGCGATCTTATGTACTTACCCGGTCGCCGGCGATCCCACGCCGGCGATCGCGGTATGGGGGACTTACCTGGGAGCCCAGGGAGTCCCCCTGCGTCCTCTTCAGCCGCCCAGGGCCATGTGATCGCGAGGTCCTTGCGAGGACCCCGCGATCACATGGACGGCATAGCCGTCCAAGGCATTGCCAGCAGGGGGAGTGCCTGTAATGACAGGTACTCCCCCTGCTGTCTGAAAAAAAAAAAAAAAATGTTAAAACAGTGTAAAAATAAATTATATATACTTAGATCATATATATATTTATTATATATATGATCTAAGTATATATATATACACACATATACACACATACACATAAATATGCATACACTGTCTACGTGTATTTTAATATTAATATATACATAATTATATATATATATTAATATCAAAATACACGTACAATGATATTGATTAAATATATATATAATTTTCATTATATATATATTTATATATAATAAAAAATAAATATATAAATACGTTAAAAAAATAAATAAAAAAATTAAAAAAATAGATAAAAAATATATAAACATGCGTAATTTCGTTCTAACTGTATTTTAAAATTAATATATATATATATTGATATCAAAATACATGTAGAACGAAATAATATATATATCTATATACATAAGTATATACGTATATATCACTATGTATATACCTATATATAAATAAAAATAATTAAAAAAAATTATATACATATATATACACACATATATATATATATATACACACATATATATATAATAATTCTACGCATATATTTATGTAATAATTTTACATAATTAGGTCATTTTATTAATTACAATTTGCAGGACCTGCCTGCCAACCCAGGCCAAAAGTTCAGGGAATTACATTGTCTAGCACTATATTTAACTCTGTAACTTTCCAAGACACCATGAAACCTGTACATGGGGGGTACTGTTTTACTCGGAAGACTTCGCTGAACACAAATATTAGTGTTTCAAAACAGTAAAATATATTACAACGACGATATCGTCAGTGACAGTGACATTTTTTGCATTTTTCACACACAAATGGCACTTACACTGACGATATAATTGTTGTGATACGTTTTACTGTTTTGAAACACTAATATTTGTGTTCAGCGAAGTCTCCTGAGTATAACAGTACCCCTCATGTACAGGTTTTATGGTGTTTTCAAAAGTTACAGAGTCAAATATAAGGTTTGCGTTTCAGTTTTTTCACATTAAAATTCGCCAGGTTGCCTTTGAGACCGTATGGTAGCCCAGGAATGAAAATTATCCCCATGATGGCATACCATTTGCAATAGTAGACAACCCAGGGTATTGCAAATAGGGTATGTTCAGTTTTTTTAGTAGCCACTTAGTCACAAACACTGGCCAAAATTTGCGTTCAAATTAGTTTTTTGCATTTTCAAATATTAACACTAACTTTGGCCAGTGTTTGTGACCAAGTGGCTACTAAAAAAGACTGGACATACTCAATTTGCAATACCTTAGGTTGTCTACTTTTGCAAATGGTATGCCATCATGGGGGTAATTCTTATTTCTGAGCTACCATATGGTCTCATAGGCAACGTAACCAATCTGGCGAATTTCAATGTAAAAAAACTGAAATATGTAACACGCTATATTTGACCCTGTAACTTCCCAAAACACCATAAAACCTGTACATAGGGGGTACTGTTTTACACGCGAGACATCGCTGAATACAAATATGTGTATTGTATTGCAGTAAAAGCAAACAGTATTATGACATTCACAGTTAGAATGTCACGTAGAACTAAAAAAATTTAAAGAATTCTTATTTTCTCCCATTTTTTAAATATTTTTTTCATATTAAATTATGTTCCATACCTAAATATTTGATGTTAAACGAAAGCCCCGTTTCCCCTGAATAAAATGATATATAATAATGGGGGGTGCATTTAATATGAAAGAGGTGAATTATGGTTGGACAGACATATAGCGCAAATGCCAGGTTTTGTTTACGTTTTTTTGGATCACAACTTGTACATTTGGCTGCGGTCTTAAGGGGTTAATTAACATATCTCAACAACAAGGTGGCAAAGATCTGTCCCTGCCAGCACTCCTGCTATGTCGGGTACACCTTCACGCAGAGGGGACATGGCTAGTCCTACTTATATTAGATCTTGGACTATCCCTTGCAGCAGAACTTTTAAATGGAATATACTGTACCAGCAACAGCTCCAAAGAGCCAATTAACTCGAATTAGGAGAAACTGTTCGAAAGATAATGACTATTATGAACAAGCAGGCCATTTATCCAACAAATTAATTTCCAAAAAATATGATAAAACCATTTTAAAGCAAGAGACATCCAGAATTGGAAAACTTGATAGAAAGAAACTATTGACCCCAAAAAAGGACAGAGTACAAAAGGAAACCTATAAATACTCATTTATCACTCAATTCAATGCACAACACCATGAGATCAAAAGAATTTTAAATAAGCATTGGGACATTTTGTTGAAGGATCCGATTTTAGGGAGGGTACTCCCAGAAAGGGCACCAATAATTTTTAGGAAGGCAAAAAACTTAAAAAATATGTTGGCACCCAGTTATGCCCTAAAAAATATACACGGAGATAATAAAATACAAAATAGTAAAGGTTTTTATTCATGCAATAAATGCAAAGCCTGTAGAACCCAGAGATTATTAAACATAAAAAATGTAAAAGCACCATAACAGGGAAAGAGTTTAATATAAAATCCAACATAAATTGTGAAACCCGAAATATAATCTATGTCTTACAATGTCCCTGCGGGAAACAATATGTAGGGCGAACCTGTAAGAAATTAAAGGAACGCATCTTGGAACACCAAAATAATATTCAAAAGAAATTCAATAAACACATAGTCCCAATTCACTGTAATACCTGTGTAACGTGACTGCAATATTAAATCCCCAGATCTCCGCTGGTATAGAAGGTAATATCCCAAATCCCCCAGTAACCAGAAGAAACACCATTCAGGGAGACAACTGCCAATTTAATAATGGCTCAAGGAGTTAACTGCCAACTGTCAACTTTTGAAAAATGTTCTTAAAGTGGTACATACATATTGAACTGAACAGATACAGGCATTTAAACAGCAGGGAGAAGGTTTAACTGAGGGCCCACAGGCAAATACATGAAAAATCCTTCACAATGGCCCCCCTTTTTCTCCCTGCTCCGGCAACTCGGTTGGACCTTTCCTGGTCCAATAGGGTTGACGGGTCTTTCCAAAGTTTTTAATCTGAGGCCAAGTTCGTTTGGCGCGACACTCCATCAGCATTCTCGTTTTGCTTGCCTGGGCGATAATGAATAGTAAAGTCATAGGGCTGTAACGCCAGGCTCCAGCGCAGCAAACGGGCGTTATCCCCTGAGACCCGGTTGAGCCAAACTAGGGGATTGTGATCCGTGATGAGGGTGAAGGCCCGGCCATAGAGATAGGGTGTGAGTTTTTTGAGTGCCCATACCAAGGCCAAACACTCCTTCTCAATGGTGGCATAACTGACCTCCCTTGGCAACAACTTCCGACTCAGGTATGCCACCGGGTGCTCTCCCCCATCCTCTCCGATCTGGCTTAGTACTGCCCCCAGTCCAAACATTGAAGCGTCTGTGTGGACAATAAACCTTTTGTTAGGATCTGGGGTAACCAACACTGGAGCATTAACAAGAGCATTCTTTAGTGCTTGGAAAGCCACCTCGCATTCCGGGGACCACAGGACTTGTCGGGGTAACTTCTTTTTGGTCAGGTCGGTCAGGGGTTTGGCTAGGGCGCTATAGTCTGGTACAAAGCGTCTGTAATAGCCGGCTGTGCCCAAGAAAGCCATGACTTGTGTCTTGGTTTGGGGAGTGGGCCAATTGGCAACGGCCTCGATCTTAGCCGGCTCCGGCCGTTGCTTACCACATCCTACTCGGTGGCCCAAATATAGTACCTCCGCCATACCCAAATGACATTTGTCTGGTTTCAAGGTCAGCCCGGCCCCCTTTATCCTATCTAATACTACCCCTACGTGTTCTAGGTGCGCTTCCCAGGTATCGCTATGGATGGCGATGTCATCCAGGTAGGCGCATGCGTAGTCCTGGAGACCTCCCAGTAATTGGTCCACCATCCGTTGGAAGGTGGCCGGGGCGTTCTTCATCCCGAATGGCATAACCCGGAATTGGTATAGGCCGAACGGGGTGATGAAGGCAGACTTGGGTATGGCATCTTCTGCTAGGGGAATCTGCCAATATCCCTTACATAGGTCAATTGTGGTCAGATACTTCCCTGCAGAGATACGGTCAAGCAGTTCGTCCATCCGCGGCATTGGATAGGCGTCAGAAACTGTTTTGTCGTTGAGTCGCCGGTAATCCACACAGAAGCGGGTTGTCCCGTCCTTCTTTGGTACTAGGACTACCGGCGAGGCCCAAGGACTTTCCGAGTGTTCTATTACCCCTAGCCGAAGCATCTCATCGATTTCCTTCCGCATCCCTTCTCGGACTGCTTCCGGAATACGGTAAGGGGGCTGCCTCAGGGGTGCTTGCCCTGGAGTCTCCACCTTGTGGACGGCTAGGAGTGTGTACCCAGGCTCCTGAGAGAATGTGGCCTGTTTGGTTTCTAGCAAGCGGACAGCTTGAGCCCTCTCTTGTGGTCCCAGCTGTTCGCCTAGTTGGACTTTCTCTATCTGGGTCCTCCCTTCGTTGCTGCCCAATAGGTCGGGAAGAGGTAGTGTCTCTGTGTCTTCCCCTGCTGGTGCACAGATAGCGGTCACTTCCTCTGCCCGTTCCTGATAGGCCTTAAGCATGTTGATGTGAAAGGTTTGCTTCACATCCTCATCCTCGCAGCTAGCTATGGTGTAGGTGGTGTCGCATATCTGCCCTATAACTTTGTAGGGGCCCTGCCAGGCGGCCTGGAGCTTGTCTGTTCGGACCGGTCTTAGCACCATGACTTTTTGGCCGATCTGAAAGCTCCGGTGCCTAGCCCGTCGGTCATACCATACCCTCTGACGCTGCTGGGTCGCCCGGAGGTTTCCCTGCACCGCCTGGGCGAGTTCCTCCATGCGGTCCCGCAGTTCCAGCACATAAGGTACAACCGGGGTCCCCTCAATCTCCGTCTGCCCCTCCCAGTGGTCCTTGATAAGATCTAAAGGCCCCCTCACCCGCCTCCCATATAGGAGTTCGAAGGGTGAGAATCCGGTTGATTCCTGCGGCACCTCTCGGTAGGCAAAGAGAAGGTGTGGAAGGAACCGCTCCCAATCCTTGTACGCCCCCGTGAACGACTTCAACATTTGCTTTAGCGTCCCGTTGAAGCGTTCACACAGGCCATTAGTCTGGGGGTGGTATGGGGAACTAGTCAGGGATTTAACTCCACAGACTTTCCATATCTGCTGGGTTACCTCGGCCGTGAACTGTGTACCTTGGTCGGACAGTACCTCCTTGGGAAAGCCCACTCGGGAGAATATCCGGACTAGCGCATCTGCCACCGTCTCAGCCTGTATGTTAGAAAGGGCCACCGCTTCGGGGTAACGGGTGGCGTAATCTACCACTGTGAGGATATAACGTTTGCCGGAGCGGCTAGGTTGGGCCAAGGGTCCTATGATGTCCACGGCTACCCTCGTGAACGGTTCTTCAATTATGGGCATGGAGACCAGTTTAGCCTTTGGGTGGTCTCCCTTCTTACCTATGCGTTGACATATCTCGCACGTCTGGCAATACGCCCGGACGTCATCGGATACCCCAGGCCAGAAAAAGTTCTGGGTTACCCGATATCCCGTCCTGCGTATTCCCAAGTGTCCTGCCAGAGGAACGTTGTGCCCAATTCTCAATAACTCCCGCCGGTATTTCCGTGGAACTACCAGCTGGCGTTTTTGCCTAGGCCCAGGTGTGTTAACCCGTATCTCAGTGAGCCTGTACAAGCGGCCTTTTTCCCAGATAAACTGTTCCTTCTCTAACCCCCCCATTCCCCGCCTGGCCTTCTCTCGATACTTTCTGAGGGAAGGGTCTCCGGTCACTTCCCGCCCAAAGTCTTCTGGGGTGTCCCAGGGAAGGGGTTCTATAGTCAGGGGTAGGTCGGGTTGGCTTACCTGGGTCTCAGTAGGAAGCGGGTGGCTCTCGGCAGCGCGACTTTGTGCTCTGGTGGTTACTGCGTGGGCCTCTTGAGCGGTGGTTGAGGCGAATGCCGAAGTCAGGGGCCCAATGTCATTGCCCAACACGACTTCAGAGGGTAAGTCTTTCATTACGCCCACTTGAACTTTGCCAGCTCCCGCACCCCAGTCCAGGTGTACTTGTGCGGTAGGAATGCGATACACTGCCCCCCCTGCCACTCTCACAGCAATTGATTTCCCCGGCTTCTCCGATGCGTTAATGAGATGTCGTTGTACTAGCGTGATGGTCGCACCACTGTCTCTTAATCCCCGTGCTGTCTTGCCGTTAACCATGACCAGTTGGTAATGGTGTTTCCGATTGTCTGTGACGGTGGATTGCACCATGAGGGCTTCGTAAAGGGTGCCCAATGGTTCTTCCTGATCCAGCTCCTTGGGACCCCAAGTCGAATCTACACAATGGGCTGCTGCTGGTGGTTGCTGGTACCCAGGTCGAGACCAATTTGACCTGGTGTGGTTGACCATGGGGCAATTCTGTCGGATGTGACCCAGCTGTCGGCACCGGAAGCAACGTAGCTCGCTGACATCCTGTCGTGGGTTAGAAGTCACCGGTCGGTTAGGGGGTTGGTATCGGGCTGCTGGTGGGTGTGATGGCACTGAAGGTTTTGGAGGTTGTACCCGTGGTGCGACTTGGTTAGTTTTGCGAGTATCCGCATACTCATCCGCCAACTTGGCGGCCTCTGGTAGAGACAGGGGCCTGCGGTCTCTCACCCAGTCTTTGACATCCGCCTGGATATGGTTGTAAAACTGTTCCAGGAGTATCAGTTGCAAAATCTCCTCCGCGGTGGCGGCCTGGCTACTGTTAACCCAGTTCGAGGCCGACAGGGATAACTGGCATGCCCATTCCACGTAGGAATCTTTAGCGGTTTTGCGTGAGTCCCTGAACTTCTGTCGGTAGGACTCTGGGGTTACTGCATAACGGGCCAGGAGTGCTTCTTTAACCCTGGCGTAGCTATGGATCTCCTGTTCTGGTACAGCCCGGAAAGCATCAGAGGCTTTGCCTGACAGCTTTCCTGACAATATTGAAACCCATTCTTCCTTAGCTATCCGGTGCAGGTTACATTGCCGCTCAAAATCTGCTAAATAGTTATCAATCTCACAGTCTTTTTCGTCAAAAGCTTTAAAAGCGCTGAACGGAATTTTCCTTGTATCCGCTATGTTGTACTCACGGTTTGGGAAGTGTGCTGCTTCCTGCTGGACCGCTGCCAGTTTTAATTGTAGCTCTGCGTCTCTTTTTTGTTTAGCCTCCTCCGCTAAAAGGCTCATTACTTTCAGAATAATGTCAGCCGTTGGGTTCGGACCGAACCATGCTAGTTTCTCCCTCATTTCTTTGTTGGCTGGTGATTCCTCCTCCTGAATCACTGGTGTCTCCATCTCTTGTACAGCTGGCATTGCTGCAACCAAGTTCTCTCGGTCTAGCTCCATTAACTCTGCTATAATGACCTGCTTGGTTTTATTGCTAGCAATCCTTCCACGAGCTTCCAGTAGCTCTTTCAGTGTATCTCTTTTAAGCAGGGTGTACCAGCCTTCCATTCACTGTTCCCAGTGTCTGCTTGGAAAGCTTGTTGTAACAGAAGTAGAAGGGAAAATCCCGCCGCTGCCAACCAGTTGTAACGTGACTGCAATATTAAATCCCCAGATCTCCGCTGGTATAGAAGGTAATATCCCAAATCCCCCAGTAACCAGAAGAAACACTGTGGTGGAATCTCGGTAAAAATAAATTTAGTAGGCCGAGATTACCACGTGGCATGTGTACGTGCATATGCTGACGTATCGATCAGTTGGTTGCACGTGGCAAGATACGATCAGTAGTGTACGGAGCATGTGCAAGAATACAGGATATAGTATTCCCCTCCTCCATTGTGCTGGACAAGCCATGCGGTCAAACAGGAAGTTAATTCTTATTTGTGTTGATTGGTCAAGAGAATGTGCGGGTGGAGCTTAATATGGGAGGAGTTATGTGCCTATATAAGGAGCCTGCACTATTGTCCGGGGCTCAGAACTTGCTGTATTTTGGTGACATTAGTCCCTCTGAGTCCCGATCGGTGATCCAATAAAGAATCTCTTCCTTCCTGAAGAAACCTGTGTCCATCTCTCTGTGCTTGGCTTCCGTCAGTTTCTCCGGTATCATTTGGTGCATTGGCCGGGAAGCTCATCGTTCAACGGTAGCTGAGAGGCAGAGGCGTGAGACGGTCTATCTTTGCCCACGTTCTCTACGGCTGCACCCCTGAACTTCTGCGTGGACCTCCCTTCGTCTCGGCGCCACTGGTCTGTTGTCCAGGAGATCATCGGCCTCTACGTGAGAAGTGCTGGGGTGTCCCCGTCGATGAGTGTGAACTCAGGTTCAGGAACGAGGAGGTAAGACAACTGCTGTTTTAGACGGCAGGACCCACTAGGGGTATACCGATTGTGCGGTAGGCCCAAAGGGGTTTGAATCTGTGTATCTGCCCCCTCTGTCGGAGGGAAGGAGCGAAGGCGCACCGCTCGATCGAACGCTCTTTAGTCAGACCGTTTGATTTTGTTAGTCAGGCGGGGTCCTGGTGTAAATAGCCCTAGCCGGACACCGGTGTCTTGTCTAGACTAGCGTTCTAGGGTGTATATTACGTTCGCTAGGTCGGAGGGACCGGGAGACTAAGCGGCGCCTGTGTAAATTCGGTTCGCTAGCTCTCAACCTATCTGGGCTAAGTGGGAAGGCGTGTAAATTTGGAACCCACTAGACTTTTGATAGTGCGACTAAGAGGCGCCTGTGTAAATTCGGTTCTCTAGCTCGCTATATGTGGTGATTGGGCAGTGTGGCTAACCAAAACGGGTGTATATAGTTTTAGGTAGTCCATCAAGGTACTGGCCAATAGTTTAGTTGGGAATTGTAAATGTGATAAAGATTGTTTAGTAAAGTGTATATCTTGTTAGATAGCGCGAGCTCAGCCGTCTAGCGAGAGTGTTAATAGTGTGTTGCTGTATTATAGTGCACGGTACCATAACCCTGTATATTTACTGACACTGTATATAAGTACTAATCATTGTCGTCTATTGCATGTTTTAACACCATAACCACTAATAATTGTATTGTGACCCTAACTTGTGCTTTGACCTATGCTAACCGTACTGTAACCGCTATTTGTAAAAGACGATGTTACTGGGGTGTGTTATAGACGGGTAATTCATATATAGAGAATTATAGCGTGGGTGACTGTATAGTTTCGCCAAAGGGCATAATATTGATTATCTAGTGACTGGTGTAACAGCTGTGTGTGTACGGGAATTCCCTGAGTGTTTATTGTATTATTGTGTACGTTTCATTTGGTAACCGTACCACGTGGCGCTGTTGCCAGAGGAAACGGGTGTGACTGTTGAATAGTACGCGTGTATAGTATTCGTTGTCGACGACGTTCCATTGTTAAGTATGGGTGCGTCGCAGTCAACGATTCCGGATCCCTTAGGTTGTATGGTGAAGAATTTTAAAAAGGGATTCAAAACTTGTGATTTTGGGGTTAAAATGTCTCCTGTACGTTTGGTCACTTTGTGTACTAGGGAGTGGCCTACTTTGGTTGCGGCATGGCCGCCACGTGGCAGTTTGGATCCAACCCTGGTACAGCGCTTACACGTGGCTGTATCAGGTAGGCCTGAACTTTACGGCCAGTTTCCTTATATTGATTGTTGGAGACAGGCCGTAAATGACTCGCCAAAATGGCTTCAGACATGCCACGAGGAGCAGTGTCGCCTCATGGTAGCTAGGACTTGTTTGTCCACTAGGACTGGTGTTAGGCCCATTTTGGACACGCCCCCTGAGTCCGAGATCCCTTTGCCGCCCCCTTACTTTCCGTTAAGAGGAAGTGACGCAAATGCAGGAAGTCCTGCAACCCTCCCCTCATTACCCCCATCCACTTCCGCTTCCTCCTCCAGTACAGAATCCACCCCCTCTCGTACTAAATCTCCCCTTCCGGAATTAGAACCAACCCCCATTAAATCCGAATATCCTGATTTGGCGCCACTTCAGACTTCCGGTCAAGCTTCATCTAGCTCGACTCGAAGTGTTTTATTTACAACCTTTTCCCAAAACCAAGTTCCCACATCCCCATACCCTATTTCTCCCCGACTGGAACCTATGACTGACGCCCCTCCACGTAGCCCCATACAGACCCGACAACTGACCGGTACCCAACAATTAAAGCACTATCAGATGCCTCTTCGTCTGAATCCTGGGTCAGCCTATATCGATGCCGCAGGCCAAATGGCACATGCTGACCCAGTCTTTGTATATGTCCCATTCACGACAACCGATCTCTTAAATTGGAAGACCCACAATTCCTCGTATACTGAGAAACCACAAGCTATGACTGATCTGTTCACCTCAATAGTACAGACACATAACCCGACATGGGCTGATTGCCAGCAGTTATTAATGACTTTATTCAACAATGAGGAAAGGACAAGAATTAATCAAGCGGCCATTAAAGCACTAGAGGATAAAGCCCGTACTTTAAACCAAGCCAATCCATCAGCATGGGCCGCAACACATTATCCCAACACCGATCCTGATTGGAACGTAAATGGTGCTGATATGGTCCAACTCAGAGCCTATAGAGACGCTATAATTGCTGGCATGAAAGCCGGAGGAAAGAAAGCTATTAATATGTCGAAGACAGTTGAGGTGATTCAGAAAAGCGATGAAGCGCCCAGTGTCTTTTATGACCGATTATTGGAGGCATACCGCTTGTATACCCCCTTTAATCCGGAAGACGCAGATAATTCCCGAATGGTGAACTCCGCCTTTGTCAGCCAAGCTTACGGAGATATTAAGCACAAGCTACAAAAGTTAGAAGGGTTTGCAGGTATGTCAATCACCCAACTAATGGAGGTAGCGAATAAGGTGTATATGAATAGGGAAACAGAAAGTAAGAAAGAGGAAGAGCGCAAGATGCGTAAAAAGGCTGATATGCTAGCGGTAGCGATCGCAGGCGTAGATAGACGGGGCCCAGATAGAGGCGATAGTAGATGGAAAAGGGAGCCTTTGAGTAGGAATCAGTGTGCGTATTGCAAGGAAGAAGGGCATTGGAGGAACGAATGTCCACAAAGAGAGCAGTACGAGAGAGACCAACCCAGGGCAGGTTATGGAAACTTTAGAGGCAGAGCGAGAGGTAGAGGAGGCCCCGGAGGGAGTAATGGTAATAGAGGGAGTAATGGGAATAGAGGAAGTGTTAGGGAAGACAGGTATATTCCAGCAGCGCAAAGGTCCCGCGATAGAGAAGGTAGGGACTTTGTAGGATTGGCTGACACGGTCATGGAGGACTATTGATACCGACCGGGCTCCATCCCCCTTGGTCGAGCGGAGCCTATGGTCGATGTATCAATAGGGGGAAAAAGGAGTGCGTTCATGATCGACACTGGTGCTGAACATTCAGTGGTGACTAATCTAGTTGCTCCTCCATCTGGAAGGACTATTACTGTGATAGGAGCAACTGGAAGAAGTGCTGAAAAACCGGTTCTTAAAAGTCGACTCTGTACATTGGGAGGCCATGTAGTAAAACATCAATTCCTTTATATGCCTGAATGTCCAGTCCAATTGCTGGGACGTGATATGCTATCTAAGTTACAAGCGCAGATTACGTTCCTACCAAATGGAACAACATCCTTAAAGTTTAATGGACCTTCAGGTATTATGACATTATCCGTACCAAAGGAAGAAGAGTGGCGACTTTATACAGCGTTGACTAGCCAAAACCCTAGGAGTGATGAGTCATTATTCAACATACCAGGAGTTTGGGCAGAGAACAACCCACCAGGACTGGCCCGCAATATTCCACCTATTAAAATCGAACTAAAACTCGGGGTTTATCCAGTGAGCCTAAGACAATATCACATCCCGCAGAAGGCTAAGAAGAACATCCAATCTTATCTGGATAAGTTCATACGGTATGGTATCCTAAAATTCTGTACTTCCCCCTGGAACACCCCATTGCTGCCTGTTCAAAAGCCCGGTACAGATGAGTATCGACCTGTGCAGGACTTGAGAGCAGTCAATGATGCGGTTGTTAGTATACATCCAGTCGTGCCCAATCCATATAACCTGCTTGCTTTAATTCCGGGCGGGGCTACTTACTTTACAGTCTTAGATCTCAAAGATGCCTTCTTTTGCCTCCGAATTGCCGCAGAAAGTCAATGTATCTTCGCTTTCCAATGGGAAATCGCTGTAACGGGCTCAAAACGCCAAATGACCTGGACAAGACTGCCCCAAGGGTTTAAAAATTCACCTACCCTATTCGGTTCAGCTCTAAGTCAAGATCTACTGGATTTCGAGTCTATCCCAGGAGAGTGTGTATTGTTACAATATGTAGATGACTTGTTGGTAGCAGCAGTTACAAAAGAAATCTGTCAGCAAGCAACGCACGATCTACTACACATTCTCTGGAAGGCAGGATACAAGGTGTCTAAAAAGAAGGCTCAGTTGTGTTTGCCAACTGTCAAATATCTGGGATTCCATATCTCTGAAGGTCAAAGAATTATGGGGCCAGAGAGAAAAGAAGCTGTGTGCCAAATACCGATACCCAAGAATAGAAGACAAGTGCGAGAATTCTTGGGGGCAGCAGGCTTCTGTAGGATATGGATTCCCAGCTACGCGATACTGGCAAAACCTCTGTATGCAGCTATCAAAGGTACAGAGCACGACCCCTTCTTATGGACTCAAGAACAGCAAACGGCATTTGAAGATGTGAAGAAGGCTTTGATGAGTGCCCCAGCATTAGGTCTACCTGATCACACACGACCATTCTACCTGTATGTACATGAGCAAAGAAGAATGGCTGTGGGAGTATTGACACAGTACTTGGGATCATGGCAAAGACCTGTTGCCTACATGTCTAAGCAATTGGATGCAGTGGCCAGCGGACTTCCACCTTGTCTAAGAGCCGTAGCTGCAGCTGCCCTGCTAGTAGCTGAAGCCGATAAACTCACTCTGGGTCAAGAACTTTATGTACGAGTCCCACATGCAGTACAGACGTTGTTGGATTACAAAGGAAATCATTGGTTTAGTAACAGCCGTATGACCAAGTATCAAGCAATGTTGTGTGAAAACCCAAGAGTGCATTTAGAGACTGTAAATACCTTAAATCCAGCTACCCTTTTGCCACAACCTACTGAAAGTCAACATGATTGTTTGGAAGTAATGGATGAAGTATTTTCAAGTAGACCAGATCTTCGTGATTTTCCCATCCAGAACCCCGATGTTCAATATTACACCGACGGCAGTAGTTATGTGAAAGAAGGGATCCGCTATGCAGGATATGCAGTAACAACAATAGACAAGGTGATAGAAGCTCGGCCACTGGCGAAAGGAACATCAGCACAAAAGGCAGAATTGATAGCACTGACACGAGCGTTACAATTGGCTGAAGGTTTAAGAGTGAACATCTACACGGACTCCAAGTATGCGTTTTTAACCACTCATGCCCACGGAGCTTTGTATAAAGAAAGAGGACTATTGAATTCAGAAGGCAAAGAAATCAAGTATGCAGCTGAAATCCTACAACTATTGGAAGCAGTGTGGGAGCCGAAAGAAGTCGGTATCATACATTGTCGAGCGCATCTGAGAGGAGATGGTGATGTAACCAAGGGAAATCGGATGGCAGATAGTGCAGCTAAGCGTGCCGCTGAATCGGGAAGACAGGAGTATGTGGGGCATATAGCTGCTCTTATACCTACTCCACTGTCTCAATGGACTCCAGTTTATACAGCTCAAGAAGAGGAGTGGTTAAAGACTGAACCAGGAAAGTATTTGGAGAACAAGTGGTATCAGCTAGAAGATGGAAGAATAGTCATACCAGCATCACTAGCGGTAGAAATTGTCCAAAATTATCACAACGGGACACATTCTGGGAGAGACAGCACAGAAGAATCTCTCAGAAAACATTTCTACATACCAAGATTGTCCAACTTGACTCAGGCCATTGTACGCAGATGTGTAACGTGTGCTAAAAATAATGCAAGACAAGGACCAGTAAAGCCACCAGGAGTCCAGTTTATGGGGGGACTCCCCATGTCCGATCTACAAATAGACTTTACAGTGATGCCTAAATCGGGTGGACATCGTTACCTGCTGGTAATTGTGTGCACCTATTCAGGCTGGGTAGAAGCATGTCCTACTCGTACAGAAAAAGCAGGAGAAGTTGTGAGATTCCTGTTACGAGAAATAATACCTCGATATGGACTACCCTGTTCTATAGGATCGGACAATGGTCCAGCTTTTGTTCACCAGTGCCTACAACAACTGACTCATATGCTTGGTATAAAGTGGAGGCTTCATACGGCATATAGACCCCAGAGTTCTGGTAAGGTAGAGAGAATGAATAGAACTATTAAGAACCAGTTGGCTAAAATGTGTCAGGAAACCCAACTTAAGTGGAACGTTCTCTTACCCATAGCTCTATTGCGAATCCGCAGTACCCCTACCAGAAGGATGGGCCTCTCTCCTTTTGAAATCATGTATGGGCGACCACCTCCCGTACTTGGTAACTTAAGGGGGGACTTGAGTCAGTTGGGAGAAGGAATTACCCGGCAGCAGGTTGTAGAGTTGGGTAAGACTATGGAGGAGGTACAGAAATGGGTACAAGATAGATTACCTGTGAATATTTATCCCCCTGTTCATAGTTATCATCCAGGAGATCAAGTGTGGATTAAAGAGTGGAATAATGTACCGTTAGGGCCCAAGTGGAGAGGTCCTTATGTTGTTCTTTTGTCTACCCCTACAGCAATAAAAGTAGCCGAAGTGACTCCGTGGATACATCACTCCAGGGTTAAACCAGCAGCAGTCGATTCTTGGCAAGTTACAGCAGATCCAGAGAATCCCTGCAAGATCCGGTTAAAACGCACGACTCAGTCGGAGTAACGAGGAACTATTGTGGATTACAAATTTTATTATTTTTGGGATTTGGTGCGTGAGTGAGAAGGCCATAATAAAGCCTGTCCGCCCACCGACGTATAGTTTATAAGCCAGGGAAAGTCTCGAAGGGACTCCTGTGAAGACGAGCAGAACTCCATTCCCTGCAGCCCTCACATCCTGGAAGCTGAGGTGCCTTCGCACGGACGAAGACTGAGGATGACGGCGAAAGATGTGTTTTTGATAGTGTTTATTTATGTGTGTTTTTATATTCAGGAAGGTAGAGGTACCGACACTCCTAGCTGTGAGGTATGCATTAAGACTACGAGAACAGGTAACCATATTTCCCAAACCCTAATTTGGCATTCACAATATGAGTGTAAAGGAGATGTATCGAGATGTAGATACCTAAATATAGACTATAGTGTGTGCCATTTAGGAGTAGGAGAACCTAAGTGCTTCAGTCCGGAGTATCAACCTCGTACAATTTGGTTGACTCTCAGGAATGGAGATCCTCAGGGGACCCTAATTAATAAGACAGTGTTAGAATCCGTACATTCTTCGGGTGTTCTGCTATTTGATGCATGTAAGGCGATATCAAGTGGTAGAAAGCCGTGGAATGTATGTGGGGATCTTAGATGGGAGAGGACGTATGGGTCTAATGATAAATATATTTGTCCCAGTAGTAAAAATAAATATGTGAGTCCTAGATGCCCAAATAAAGACTATAACTTTTGCCCATATTGGTCTTGTGTGGGGTGGGCGACTTGGGGACAGACAGTAGACAAAGACATGATAGTGACTAAGTTGCCTACCAGCCCATATTGTAAGTCTATGGAATGCAACCCAGTCCATATACTTATAAATAACCCCGACAAGTTCTTAGACAAATATGGCAATTTATTTGGATTTCAGATATACGGGACGGGTTTAGATCCTGGGACAGTATTGTTTATAGGGATAGAGACTGATACGGTATCTTCCCAGACTCATCAAGTATACCATTCCTTTTATGAAGAGATGAGTATAGATAATAAGATCCCCCATAATGCTAAAAACCTGTTCATCGATTTAGCTGAAAGTATTGCCGGTAGTCTTAATGTTACCAACTGCTATGTGTGTGGAGGTACTAACATGGGAGACCAATGGCCTTGGGAAGCAAAGGAGGTAATGTCCGGTTCTGAGGCAGTTGACCAACTAATATCTACACAAGCCGATTATCATATGAGTGTTAGAGGTAAATCTGAGTGGAGATTAAAGACCTCCATCATAGGTTATGTTTGCATAGCAAGGAAAGGAATAATGTATAATACTTCTGTAGGAGAATTAACTTGTCTAGGGCAAAAAGCTTATGATGATGATACAAAGAATACAACTTGGTGGTCGGCTTCAAATGTCTCAGAACCATCTAACCCGTTTGCTAGATACGCCAATTTAAAGGATGTGTGGTTTGATCTATCCATCACATCTACCTGGAGAGCCCCAGCAAATTTGTACTGGATCTGTGGTAAGAAAGCCTATTCGGAGTTGCCACAGGACTGGGAAGGGGCATGTGTGTTGGGTATGCTCAAACCATCCTTCTTCTTGTTACCTATTGAAACAGGTGAGACTTTAGGTGTTAAAGTGTATGATGTGAATCATAGGAAGAAAAGGGGACCCATAGAGATAGGCGCCTGGGAAGATGATGAATGGCCTCCCCAGCGTATCATAGATTATTATGGGCCAGCCACGTGGGCAGAAGATGGTACCTTTGGTTATAGAACCCCTATTTATATGCTCAACCGCATTATAAGATTACAGGCGGTGGTTGAGATTATCACTAACGAGACATCACAAGCGCTCAATCTTCTAGCTAAGCATAATACCAGGATGAGGACAGCAGTCTACCAAAATAGATTAGCCTTGGATTACCTTTTGGCAGTAGAGGGAGGTGTATGTGGGAAGTTTAACCTGAGCAATTGCTGTCTTCAAATAGATGACGAAGGGCAAGCAATAGCTGAGCTTACTAGCCATATGGTTAAACTAGCGCATGTGCCTACTCAGGTATGGAAAGGGTATAATCCAAGTAGTTGGTTTGGTAGCTGGTATGAGTGGTTTGGAGGGCTTAAGGCAGTGGTAGGTGGAGTCCTACTGATTTTAATGTTGTGTCTACTCCTACCGTGTCTTATACCCTTAGTAGTTAGGTCTGTGCAAAGCCTGATAGGAAATATAGCAGAGAGGAAGGCTGCTGCACAGATAATGGCAATATATAAATATAAGGCTCTAGATCAGGGAGAACCAATGCAGGAAGATGAGTGTTGAAGATTCACATCATAAGATAAGTCTGGTCTGGTTCAAGGTAACTTGCGGTGTAAGCAAACTAAGGTTAAGTGATGCCTCAAGTAATTGTAAAATATCAAGAGGCATCAAAGGGGGGAATGTGGTGGAATCTCGGTAAAAATAAATTTAGTAGGCCGAGATTACCACGTGGCATGTGTACGTGCATATGCTGACGTATCGATCAGTTGGTTGCACGTGGCAAGATACGATCAGTAGTGTACGGAGCATGTGCAAGAATACAGGATATAGTATTCCCCTCCTCCATTGTGCTGGACAAGCCATGCGGTCAAACAGGAAGTTAATTCTTATTTGTGTTGATTGGTCAAGAGAATGTGCGGGTGGAGCTTAATATGGGAGGAGTTATGTGCCTATATAAGGAGCCTGCACTATTGTCCGGGGCTCAGAACTTGCTGTATTTTGGTGACATTAGTCCCTCTGAGTCCCGATCGGTGATCCAATAAAGAATCTCTTCCTTCCTGAAGAAACCTGTGTCCATCTCTCTGTGCTTGGCTTCCGTCAGTTTCTCCGGTATCAACACCATTCAGGGAGACAACTGCCAATTTAATAATGGCTCAAGGAGTTAACTGCCAACTGTCAACTTTTGAAAAATGTTCTTAAAGTGGTACATACATATTGTACTGAACAGATACAGGCATTTAAACAGCAGGGAGAAGGTTTAACTGAGGGCCCACAGGCAAATACATGAAAAATCCTTCACAACCTGTAATAAATGTAACTGGCAACATTTTTATTTCCTAGGGATAGAAAAAAATAGATAATTATTGGAGAGGTGGTAACCTTATAAAAAAACTGGCTCAATGGGAAACATATTGGATAAATACACTTAAAACCCTACAACCAAGGGGACTAAATTTAGATATTGATTTATGGTGTTTTTTGGATTAGAATCAGTTCATTGTGGGTAGACATGAATTGTCTGCTCCAATTCTACCTCTCCCTCATTCTATTTTTATTTTATTTTATTTTTATCATTTTTTATTTTATCTCTATGGTGTGGGGATGCCTTTGCATTGAATGTTTATTTCATTTTATATATATTGTTGTCTTGTTTCAGTCCTTCTTGTTAATGTAAAGAGTTCCGCCTTGCAATCACACATATATACATATATGTATATATATATATATAGGTATGTATATGTATGTGAGAAAAGGAAAACAAAAAACAAAAAGAAAAAGAACCAATAAATCAATATAAAATTCTGGTTATAGATTAAACAACCCTACTGATACAGACAAAGAGATATTTAATTATATTACAATAAATTAAATGTCTGAAATATATTGATTATACATCTTTAAATATCAAAATAAGTGCTCTTTATAAGCTTATGTGTGTTTGCTTGTAGGAACTTTATATTGCATATTTTCATTGCATATTTTTATGTACAGAAAGGGAAATGTGCAAAGTATCTATATATATCTTTTAAAACATGTTTTCATTCTCCCCTCCCTGCTCATACTATGCATAAAATACCGATTTTGAACAGTCCCACTTTGATAAACCGATTGTGAAACATAAGCAATAAAGATCCATCGAAAAAAACACGAAAAAAACAAGAAAAAAATCTATGGAACGCAATTGGAACGCACAACGCACGCACGCAACGGAACGTGATGACGTCATACACCCGGAACCAGGAAGTGATCGGATTCCGATTGCGAACAGCTGAACTTCATCGGTGGAACCTATGAATGAACGTTATTTATTAATTGTGGGGTGTATTTAAGAGGGAGGGAGAGAGAATATTTTTTATTCATTGTTAAACCTGTCACACTGCTGCAAGGTCCCTGAGGAAGTCCCTGTAGTGGGAAGAAACGCGTTGGACACATTGTGGGCAGCTTTTTACTCCATGCTGATTGATTCTTACCTATGTGTAAGTAATAAATGCTTTTTGTACTTTGCACAAGCCTTTCTACTTTTTCATTCTGGATGTCTTTTCTTTTTGTGTTTCTCTCCATTAATGAGATTGAATAATTGTGAAATCAGAGAAATACCTGAGAACAACAAGGAGTTGTGATACACCCTGTTTTTACAGAAAAAGTGTGAGTGATCCATTGGGCACATATCACTATTATATATATATCAAACAGAGTTGCACTATGTTATTTTTTATTTCCCTATAGTTGGATTGACCCATATTTTGGTTTCATGTTTATATGGAAGATTTGAGGAGATCTTCGGGTTAAAATCTACTATTTAGAGGAAAGTCCTTTTATTCATTTATAACACCTGGTGTTATGTCACATTGGTGAAATTGTATTATCACAAAGCTATGCAGTGAAAGAGCTAGAGTATTTACTAAGCTTGACCTTAGGAGCGCTTACAATTTGGTTAGAATTAAAGAGAATCATGAGTGGAAGACGGCATTTAATACCCGTAGTGGGCACTATGAATATCTGGTAATGCCATTTGGGTTATGCAACGCCCCAGTCGTATTCCAAGACTTTATAAATGATGTACTCAGGAAATTCATTTACTCATTTGTCTTGGTTTATTTGGATGATATTTTGGTGTATTCCCCTGATCTTCAAACTCACCACTCCCATGTGAAACAGATTCTGCAGACGTTGTTGAAAAATAAACTTGATTGTAAATTAGAAAAGTGCATATTTGACCAGCCTGAAGTCCACTGTTTGGGTTACAACATCTCTGCATCGGGATTTCAAATGGATTCTAAAAAACTAGAGGCTGTACTACACGGGCCATTACCCTCTGGTTTAAAAGCCATTCAAAGGTTTATTGGTTTTGCCAACTATTACAGAAGATTCATCAAGGGATTTTCTTCTGTAATAGCCCCAATCACTAATATGACTCGCAAAGGGGTTAGTAGCACGGTATGGTCCAAAGAGGCTGTGAATGCTTTTGAGGCTCTTAAACAAAGATTTGCCTCTGCGGACATACTAAAACATCCCGATACCAGTAAACCTTTTATATTGGAGGTTGATGCATCCGAGACAGGGGTAGGGACTGTTCTCTCTCAGAGAGAAAGCAAGGGAACACCATTGCATCCTTGTGGCTACTTCTCCAGAAAGATGTCTCCTGCTGAGCGCAACTACGATATTTGCAATAGAGAACTGTTGGCCATTATTCTTGCCCTCAAGGAGTGGCGACATCTTTTGGAGGGTTCCAAGGACCCCCTGTTCATAACCGACCACAAAAACCTGGCATATATAGGGGATGCCAAACGTTTGTCTTCCAGACAGGCTAGATGGTCACTGTTCCTTTCACGTTTTAACTTCCTCATTACTTATAGACCTGGTTCTAAAAATACCAAGGCTGATGCCTTGTCCAGGCAATTTGATAATGAGTCCGCTCCGGAACAGGTGACATCTCCTATTATTCCACCAGAGTGTATTATTGCTACTACTGTCCTCTCACTGTCTTCTCCACTGCTTGGCACCATACTGGAGGCCCAGCCTCAGGCGCCCAGTTGTAAACCGTGTGATAAACTGTTCGGTCCCCTATGTGAAAGGGTTAATATCATGAAAGTGTTCCATGACAATATAACTGCTGGACACCCTGGCATCAATAAGTCCACTGCCGCGATCACTAGATCATTTTGGTGGGATTCACTCAGGAAAGATGTAAAGGAGTATGTGCAGGCATGTTCTGTGTGTGCAGTTTCTAAGGTGACTCATGCACTTCCCTGTGGCCTGTTGCAGCCTCTTCCTGTTCCTGAGATTGCATGGTCCCACTTATCCATGGACTTTATTGTTGAGCTTCCTAGCTCTGCTGGGTTCACTACTATTCTCATGGTTGTAGACCGATTTTCTAAGATGGCTCACTTCATTCCTCTCAAGAAGTTGCCATCTTCGCAAGAATTGGTCCTAATTTTCATATGTGAAATTGTCCGTTTGCATGGCATCCCTCACAATATTGTGTCTGATAGGGGCTCTCAGTTTGTGTCCAGGTTCTGGAGGGCGTTCAGTAAACAATTGGGGATTGATCTCTCCTTCTCCTCCTCCTACCATCCACAGACCAATGGTACAGCTGAGAGGGCTAACCAGTCATTAGAAGTTTATTTGCGTTTTATTAATAGCACACAGGACAATTGGTCCGAACTACTCCCATGGGCCGAGTTCGCTAGAAACAATGCTGTTCATGACTCCTCTGGGCACAGTCCATTTTTTGTCAATGATGGTAGGCATCCTACGGTTCTCCCTGCTGTGTTTTCTGATACTGCCATGCCTGCTCTGGATGAGCGTCTGGCCTCCATTCGGGATACCTGGGTTAAGGTTCAAACTGCTCTAGGGGCTGCTGCTGAACGCATCAAACATTTTGCTGATAAGCGTAGGAGTGCCAACCCGGTGTACCAAGTGTGGACCGGGTTTGGTTGTCATCTCGCAACATCAAGCTTAAGGTCCCTAGCATGAAGTTTGCCCCCAGATTCCTTGGTCCCTATAAAGTGCTTCGTAGGATCAATCCAGTGTCTTACTCTCTGGCTCTTCCTGCATCTTTAGGGATTCCCAACACTTTTCATGTGTCCTTACTCAAACCTCTTGTCTGCAATAGATATACTGTTCCTTGTGTTCCTCCCCCTCCGGTGGTGGTGGGTGGTCAGGAGGAGTATGAGGTATCTTCTATCGTGGATTCTAGGTTTTCTTGGGGCACTTTACAGTACTTGGTTGTTTGGAAAGGTTACGGTCCTGCTGATCATTCTTGGGTTTCGGCTCCTGACCTGCATGCGGGCCGTAAGATCCGCGCTTTTCACGCTAAATTTCCTCTCAAGCCTGGTCCTGCCCGCCCGGTGGGCGTTCTTCAGGTGGGGGGTAATATCACGTATTCATCTGCTTATAGAAATGTGGTTAATGACATTTACTGTTGTGACGAGAGCAATCTCACCACATTGCATTGGAGAATCCTGGTTGCCCACCTGCTGCCTTTGGACTATGGCCCTGAGAGATTGGGCCCTTTAAAAACAGTATTCGGCCATACCAGAGTGTATGTCACTCATTCTGGCCCTTTAAATACAGTGGGGTCATTCGGTACTTGCCCTGTGTGAGCGGTGATACCCCAGATAGCAATGTCATGGAGCCCATTCATATAATGAAAGACTATGTGAAAGACTTTAGCTCCATGGCAATTGAACTGTATGTGTGTGGTCTGAGCACCATTCGATAATGTGCGCTCAGGCCTAAGCTATCTGGGGATATGTTGCATGTATATGTTTTATGTAGTAATTGTAACATTGTGTAATTTTATGTCTTTTTGCAACCATGTGCTCAATGGAGTCTGCCTCTATCCCTGGATATAATTGGATTATTTTCCCATTGTCTCCAGGACAGAGGGCTCTGTAAAACCGGTCTGGGACAGATAGCCATGTGCCAGCCAGGGCCCAAAAGATATTTTACTAACTTTTGAACCCCTGGTCTGATTCATGCCATTTTTTTATATGTTGTTCCCCTGAATGGATTGGTTGTGAATATATAATTTTTTCATGTGAATGTGATGTATGTTTTTAGAGTTCTGAAAGTTGGGTAGAAAGTATGTTTAACTGTACGTATAATTGAGTTTCCTCTCAGGATAAGGGGAGGGAATATGTGGGATGTAACTGATATGTAATTGGTTGTTGTATACCTCCCTGTGGGCGGTCCTGTATTTGAAAAGACTGTAATAAAAACCAGGCTGGGTGTGCCAGCACCTCAGACCACTGCTTGACCCTCAACACGGAGCCTTGTCTCATTCTTGGGGGGATTCACTGTATGCTGTTGGAGACTGATTGCCAGGAGTGTAAGCTGATGTATGCTTTTCCTGTTCGTCTGCTAGCAGCTATTCGTGAGGTTCCAGTTTGGAGTGCTATTTTGTAATCAGTTCGGGAGTTTGGTGTTCTGCAGTAGCTGTGCCTGTGTCTCAGAAAGGGGATTATCGCCTAAACGGATTTTAACCCCTTGTCTGCTGAAACGGTCCGTAACAACTGTCCACACAGGAAAAGTTTTGCCGAGCAGCAACCTAATCCGCAGAAGGGTTACTGCTGGGCAGAAATTATGCAAATGAACCCTGGTAACTGACTTTGGGGTCAAAGGCCGGTTACAGCCTATCAGAACTAAAGGAGGGGTATTTAGGCCCAGTTCTCATCCTGCTCAGTGCCCTGTCGTGGTTTCCCTTGTGGTTGTCCGAGAGCGCGTTCCTGTTATTAGTTTTCTACCGGGTTTTTGACTTTGGCTTTGTTTATTGACTTCTCTATATTCTGGTATCCTGACTCCTGGCTTTCCTCATCGCTGCGTCCCTTTCTGTGTTCCCTGACCTCGGCTAGTATTTTGACTATTCTATCAACGTTAAATCCGGCCATTCTAAGGACCAGTAATACGTTACGTTACTTGTCATCCATGCTATACAGTTCTTTGTGCTGGATCAAACAGTAATCCTGACAGTTACTTGATTGTTGTAAGTGTTGCAAATGCTTACAGCTGAATCCTGGCTATGTTTGTATACTTTTTATTTAAAATTGTATACAATGTAACATTCTTCTTCTTTCACTGGGTAAGTATATTAGTACTTAGGCAATACTGTGCTTTGACGGCAATTCAGCATTTCGGACATTCGGAAGTACCCGAATGTCCGAATTGCCCGAAATTTGTCCAAATTCATATTCGGACCGAAACGAATTGCACATGTCTAATATTGACTTTCTATAGGATATATGGTGATAATATAATTATTATACTAACACATGTTAACATTAAGTTAAGCTACTCCTCTCTCCCGTACTTGTAAAAGCTACTATGGCTGGCCAACCACAGGTCATTTAACTGTTTCTACAAACTGTATGTTTGTTCATTCAGAGCGAATTTCACTTTTTTACTAATACAATTCAGCCAATTCATTCATACATGGCATCACACTGATGCCTCTTTCAGCTTTTGGTATTAGGCCCCTTACTAGGATATATTGATTTCTATACTATGAAATTTAATTTGGCTCCAAAACATAGCAAAGTGTCGCAACTGACTATTAATTTGTTAGGCCCAACTTGGGCCTATACATAGGGTAAAGAAATATAAATATGAACTTGTACATACATTCACTCTACACATTAAACATAAGCCTGTTTTACTTTGGTTTAGTTATTCTACTTAGGGGTTGTTGGTGTTGGTTTGCTTCCAATACACTTGTTAGCTTGATTACAATACTGCTGCACTTATCTCTCCACTTTTATGTTCCATGTAAATACTAAAACAAAGAAAACATCTATATAACTGCTATCAATGCTATATGAAGACCCACACGTAAATCAGTGTGCCCTCTGTACACCTAACAATAAATAAACAGAGCAACCAAAAAGTGGGGTATAGATAAAATAAGATAAATTTCCTATATAAAGGTTATACAACGTTAGGAAACGATAAACCAAATATATCCAGATATCTAGAAAGGAAACAAAATCTACATAGGGTAATGTCATCCGGTATCCATAAACGCAAACCATATGAAATCGACAGAGGAAATGACGTCAAGACAGACGGGAAGTAACATAGCGTTCTGACGGATGCCTCGAGTTCACGAACATAGCCGACACTCGTCAGGAAGATTCCGTTCCCTACTTATAGGAAGGTCGACCTAAAGGGAAAACATAACCCTGATGAAGTCAAGCCAGATGAAACGTGTTGGATATGATCTAGAGATTCAGGAATTTTATTTTTGTTCTGGGACTTTTCATTTTTATTTGTTATTTTATGTAATTACTATTGCTGTTCCGGTACCAACCAGCTTCTGGAGTGGTCCACACCACCAGGATCCGCTGGATGCGGAGATATGCTGATTTGTAAGCTGAAATCATACTACGCTTGAGAGGGAAATAATCTCTCCTATACACTGAGATCTTCATGCTGATTTTCTCACGATGGGCTTACCTATATCCAGATTCCTGAGTGCAGTCAATTATTTGCAGGTTTATTGATACCCGACGATATCACCCTGTGTAGATTTTGTTTCTTTTATAGATATCTGGATATATTTGGTTTGTTTCCTAAGGTTGTATAACCTCCTTTATGTAGTAGATTTATCTTATTTTATCTATACCCCACTTATTGGTTGTTCTGTTTATCCATGTAAATAATGTTCATCATATATTCTTGTTGATACTGATCCTAGTTATTTACGCAATTTGTTTTATTCAATATTGCTACTCTTCCGGTTCTCTACCTATTCTACTCTCATTTATTTACCTCATATAAGTTGGTGTCCTCAAAGTACCTGGAATTTATGGCTTCCTTAGGCCACAAGAATTTACCATGACAAACACATCTAACCCTCAGTATTATCTCAGATGGTCTCAAATCACTAAAACATTCAGACCATTACATACTTTCTGTTGCGGTCACCGGCCCGCCGAGCCTCACGGCCGTGCCCGACCGGCACGGCCACGCCGACAACACAAACTTACCTGCTCGTCGGCGAGCCGGGAACCGCTCCTTCCGTTCTTCCGGGCATCACGCCCGAATCAAACATGGCTCCGACCACGTGGTCGCGCCTAAGAGTAGCTCCGCCCCCGAAAATTATACCAACGTGTGCGTGACGTCACGACGTCAACGCACACGCACGTTTTGGGGTCAGAGGTCGCCCTCTGACCAATCATAGCCTAGAGAGGGGTATTTAAACCCCTAGCTTTTCCCATTACTTTGCCATGTCGTGGTTTCAGTTTCCTGATTTCCTGAGAGTGCTATTTCCGTGATTCTGATTTCCTGGTATCCTGATCCTTGGCGTTTCCATGGTTATTCTGATCTCTGGTTTCCCTGACTTGGCTTGTTTTATCGGTATTGAGTATTTTCTGGCTTCCTTGACCTCGGCTTTCCCTTTGACCATTCTCTGTCTCTAGCGTATTAGTCCGGCCATTCTAAGGTCCGGTTTACGCTCTATCCTGTTATTTTCCTTTTCTTACCTATGTATATGTTTACATAGTTTCTGCTTGCTGGACCACATTACTAGTCGTGACATTACGACATGGCCATGGATCCTGCAGAACTATGCAAGCATATGATCGCCTGTGAGAGTAGGGTGGAGGATATGGACCACAGGTTAGACCAATTTGCCCAGGCATTTCAGACCTTGCTCCAGAGGACTGCCTATTTAGAGGTCCCTCCGGTACCACCTGTGGTTCCGCCACCTGTAGTGGTTCCCGTACCACATAAACCACCGTCCATAACCTTGTCACCGCCCCCTCGCTATGGAGGTGATTCTAAGGAATTCAGAGGTTTTTTAAACCAAATTGAATACCACTTTGAGGCCTCCCCAGGTTCATTCCCAACAGATAGATCAAAAATAGGCTATCTGATGAACCAATTAACTGGAAAAGCCTTGACCTGGGCTAACCCCTTATGGGAAAGTGGTGACGCAGTAGCCCGTGATTACAGTACTTTTCTTACGGCCTTTAAGGCTACATTTGAACCTAAAGGCAGGGAGAAGAACGCTGCCAAAGCCCTTATGAGAATCAAGCAAGGCAGTCGTTCTGTAGCCGATTCTGCAATAGAGTTCAGGACATTAGCGTCTGAGGTTGATTGGACCAATAGTGGTCTGGTGGCTGCTTTCTCTGAAGGTCTAGCTGAGAGTATACAAGATGAGACTGCAGCTAGAGACCTTCCGGTTAATCTTAATGAGTTTATTGCCTACATGATAGACATTGATAACCGGCTCAGAGAGAGAGAGAAAAACAAACAACGTAACAGACGTTCTAATTTGTCCATAGCTCCTCGTTTCTCTAACCCAGTGGTGAGTAGCCAAACGCCTCTTCCAGAACCTGAACCCATGCAATTGGGTAGCGCTAAACTCACTGAGGCAGAGAGACAACACAGACGTAACGAGGGGTTATGTATGTATTGTGGCAAGAAGGGACATCTAAGATCGTCATGCCCGGTTCGGCTGGAAAACTTGCACACCTAAGGCACGTACGGGGACCGACCTTAGGTGTGATGTATATGTCCCCTAAATTGACTAATAACCGTTTCCTTGTCAAAGTAACCTTATCTTTCAAGAACACTACTGTTCAGTGTGAGGCTATGATTGACTCTGGGGCAGCGGAGAATTTCCTAGACAAAGAATTCTCTGCAAAACATCTCCTGCCCTTAAGACATAAAGAGAAACCGATAGCAGTCGAGGCCATTGATGGAAGGCCTCTTACCCAGCCTTTCATCACACACGAAACTCTGCCAATCACTGTTTCAGTGGGTATTCTCCACTCTGAAGAAATGACCTTTCAAATCATATCTTCACCTACAGTTCCGATAATACTCGGTTTCCCTTGGCTCCTGAAACACAATCCACGTTTGGATTGGATTGAAGGAGAGATTGTGAGTTGGGGTGAGAGATGCAAAGGTGTTTGCTTTAAGCAAATCCCACAACCTATTGGTACCATTAATGTTCCTGTTGCACCTCCCTTGACCACACAAATTCCACCGCAGTATATGGATTTGAAAGAGGTATTTAACAAGGTCCAGTCAGAAGGGTTACCTCCTCATAGACCTTATGACTGTACCATAAACTTATTACCAGGGACTATGCCTCCCAAGGGAGGAGTCTATGCCTTGTCCCCCCAGGAAAATCTTTGTTTGGAGGAATATATTAAAGATGCTCTCAGAAAGGGTCATATCCGTAGGTCCTCCTCACCAGCCGGGGCTGGATTCTTCTTTGTCTCTAAAAAAGAAGGAGACCTACGCCCTTGTATTGATTATAGGGGTTTGAATAGGATTACCATAAAAAATGCCTACCCTATTCCCCTTATATCAGAGCTGTTTGACAGATTGAGGGGAGCTCGAGTCTTTACCAAGCTCGATCTCCGAAGCGCATACAATCTAGTCAGGATTAAGGACGGTCACGAATGGATGACCGCATTTAACACCAGAATGGGACATTACGAATACCTGGTTATGCCGTTTGGATTATGTAACGCTCCAGCGGTATTCCAGGATTTTATTAACGATGTCCTAAGAGAGTACCTTCACATGTTCGTTCTAGTGTACTTGGACGACATTCTCATCTATTCCCCAGACCTAGAGACACATCACGAACATGTGAGAATTGTACTGAAAACCCTGTTACAGAACGGCCTTTACTGTAAACTGGAAAAATGCCAGTTTGACCAAACGGAGATACAATTCCTTGGATACGTTATATCTCCGTCTGGTTTCCAGATGGATCCCCGTAAACTGGAGGCAGTTTTACAGTGGCCATTACCCAAGGGCCTTAAAGCCACTCAACACTTTATAGGTTTTGCGAATTACTACCGCAAATTCATAAAGGGTTTTTCCTCCGTGATTTCCCCTATAACCAATTTAACCAAAAAAGGAGCAAATTGTACATCTTGGCCCAAAGAAGCAAGAGAGGCATTTGAACTGTTAAAATCTTTATTTTCCTCAGCACCTGTCCTGACCCATCCTGATCCAACCAAACCATTTATCCTAGAGGTGGATGCATCAGAGACAGGAGTTGGAGCCATTCTGTCTCAAAGAGAAAGTCCTGATACACCTTTACATCCTTGTGGATTTTACTCTCGCAAACTCACACCTGCAGAGAAGAATTATGACATAGGGAATAGGGAACTTTTGGCCATTGTACTTGCCCTTAAGGAATGGAGGCATCTCTTGGAAGGTTCCAAAGAGCCACTTTTGATCTTTACTGATCATAAGAATTTGGCTTATATTGGGAATGCTAAGAGACTGTCCTCTCGTCAGGCTAGATGGTCATTGTTCCTCTCCCGATTCAATTTCATAATTACGTACAGGCCTGGTACTAAAAACACCAAGGCAGATGCACTTTCTAGGCAGTTTGAGACAGATGAAGCTCCGGAACAGGTGATATATCCTATTATACCTCCTGAATGCCTCATTGCCACTACAGTTACCGAAGTGTCTTCTCCACTCTTCTGTGCCATAATAGCAGATCAAACTCAGGCACCTGTGGGAAAACCTCCGGACAAACTGTATGTGTCACCTCAGTTTCGAAAGAAGGTACTAGATTTGTTCCATGACAACCTCACAGCAGGCCATCCTGGAGTCCATAAAACCCTCTCTGCCATCTCCCGGAGGTTTTGGTGGCCTGCTCTTAGAAACGATATCAAAGAATATGTTGGGGCATGTCAAATATGTGCCGTTTCTAAAGTTCCTCCTAGATCGCCTCCTGGACTCTTACAACCACTGCCCATACCCAGTGCTCCTTGGACCCACTTAGCCATGGATTTCATTGTGGATCTACCCAGTTCAAACGGGTTTAATACAGTCCTTATGGTTATCGATAGGTTCACAAAGATGGCACATTTTGTCCCCCTTAAAAAATTACCATCTGCTCAAGATCTAGTTCAAATATTCTTGAGAGAGATCTTTCGGTTGCACGGTGTGCCTAAAAGCATAGTAACTGACAGAGGTACCCAGTTTGTTTCTAGGTTTTGGCGTTCCTTTTGTAAGCAATTAGGCATTGAACTCTCCTTTTCGTTGATGTATCACCCTCAAACTAATGGAGCAGCAGAGAGGGCGAATCAGTCTCTAGAAGCCTATTTACGTTGCTTTATAAATGCCAATCAGTCTAACTGGTGTGAGCTCTTACCCATGGCTGAGTTCGCCAGGAACAACGCCACTCATGAATCTTCTAATCATAGTCCATTCTTTGTAAATCAGGGTTATCACCCCGCTGTTTTTCCTTCTGAATTCTCAGACACGGAAATTCCTGCCTTGAACACCCGTTTGGAATCAATTCATGATACCTGGGATTCCGTCCATTCAGCTCTGCAGAAAGCTTCATTACGAGCAAAGGCCCAAGCTGACAAAAAACGGGGCGCTAATCCTGTATATCTTCCAGGTGACAGGGTGTGGCTCTCCACAAAACATATCAAGCTTAAGGTCCCGTCCATGAAATTTGCCCCTCGGTACATAGGTCCCTTTCGAGTTACCCAACGTATTAATCCAGTGACCTATTCTTTGGCACTTCCGGCTCATATGAGAATTGCAAATACTTTCCATGTGTCTCTGCTCAAACCCCTTACTTGCAATCGCTACACCAGGTTATCCACTCCTCCTCCGCCCTTGGTAGTGGGTGATCAAGAAGAATACGAAGTCCGTTCTATCATGGACTCCAAATTATCCAGAGGTGTCTTGTCCTATCTCGTTGACTGGAAGGGTTATGGTCCCGAGGAACGTTGTTGGGTTCCTGCTGACCGGGTCCATGCGCCCCGTCTTATCCGGTCATTTCACAACCGCTTTCCTCTTAAGCCGGGTCCTTCCCGCCCGGTGCGCGGTCTTCGAGTGGGGGGTACTGTTGCGGTCACCGGCCCGCCGAGCCTCACTGCCGTGCCCGACCGGCACGGCCACGCCGACAACACGAGCTTACCTGCTCGTCGGCGAGCCGGGAACCGCTCCTTCCGTTCTTCCGGGCATCACGCCCGAATCAAACATGGCGCCGACCACGTGGTCGCGCCTAAGAGTAGCTCCGCCCCCGAAAATTATACCAACGTGTGCGTGACGTCACGACGTCAACGCACACGCACGTTTTGGGGTCAGAGGTCGCCCTCTGACCAATCATAGCCTAGAGAGGGGTATTTAAACCCCTAGCTTTTCCCATTACTTTGCCATGTCGTGGTTTCAGTTTCCTGATTTCCTGAGAGTGCTATTTCCGTGATTCTGATTTCCTGGTATCCTGATCCTTGGCGTTTCCCTGGTTATTCTGATCTCTGGTTTCCCTGACTTGGCTTGTTTTATCGGTATTGAGTATTTTCTGGCTTCCTTGACCTCGGCTTTCCCTTTGACCATTCTCTGTCTCTAGCGTATTAGTCCAGCCATTCTAAGGTCCGGTTTACGCTCTATCCTGTTATTTTCCTTTTCTTACCTATGTATATGTTTACATAGTTTCTGCGTGCTGGACCACATTACTAGTCGTGACACTTTCCCTACCGCACATGGAAACAAGTCAGCAGGTAGATATCCCATACGACCCCTACAAACAATGGTGTCAGGTACAGTATTAGACTCCTACTTACTCTCCCTTTGCAAGCACCCTTCACAACCCCTACTATTACTACATGGGTCAGTCCTTACAACAGCCAAATTCATGCTATATGTCAGAACATTAATCAAGAAAAAACAGGCCTTAACCTTTCCATTATTCTAGTCACTCTCTAGGAATAGGGACGGTATCTATGGCTTCATGCAAGATTATACCAGTACTCATTATTAAAACATTCGGTGACTGGAAGTCCTCAGCCTATTTACGGTACATTCCACAACCAGTATAGGAACTCCGTCAAGCCTTCTCAAAATAACATTGTATATAAGTATTTATGTTGATTGTATTTTGCTGTATCTATGTGGCTCAAAGCCGTTGCAGCGTTCTATGCCGCTGCAAAGGCTTTAAAGCGGGATGGCATGGAACAACGTAACAACGTTAACGGTTTAAGTCCAAAGGGACCCAGATTAAGAAGGAAAATTTCCTCTAAATAAAACAGAGGATAAGATGGTACAGCCTTTAGTGAGTGGCTTAAAATGCAGTCTTCACCCATCCCTTCTTTAGTATTTGAGTAGGTCCTTGGCATGGAATTATACAGTATGCTACACTATATGTTCCCTTTATGCTCTTTATATCACAAATACCAGGACTATAAATATAGAATAAGAAATGGCCGCTCACAGCGGTACAATCCCCATTGGTGGAAGTTGGGGCAATTGAAGATTATGCTAGCTTTAGTGTACTCATCTTATTTTTAGGAATGGCGGGAGGCCAGCATTTTGCATAATCTCTCTTTACTAGCTCCACATAGAAGGAAAAAAAAACAATCACAAGAGAGTAGGATGTACATGATATAGTGACCTAAGCACTTCCTCTTTCAGAAAGAGACATCAATCAGAAGCAAACATATAACCAGCTAACAATAACTCCTAAATCCAACATCCGATGGAGCAAACTTCCCGTGAATTCCACACTGTAACGGCACCCCCAGGCATAAAAGGGGTTAACAGCCATCTAGTAGATCTTCCCCTTCCAGAGACACAGGCACAGCTACTGTAGACACCAATCCACCGAACCGGAGAAGCATATGAATGCCGTAAACAGCTGAACCTGAACCATACGAATGCTGTAAACAGCCGAATAGGAAAAAACATACAAATAGGTTTACACTCCTAGCAGTCAAACTGGAACAGCATACAATAAATCCCCCCCAAGAACGAGACAAAGCTCCGTGTTGGGGGTCAAGCAGTGAACAGACAGAGCTGTGGGTTTATTGTTCTTATATACACATTAGTACCACCCACAGGGTTTTGGAAAACAACCAATAAACACGTACAATACACTCACACTCTCACACAAAATCCTCCCCTCTGCCTGTGATACACTTACCTTACACAATAGGTAATGTAATTATCACAAACAGAGAAATACAGTTTTTCCACATTATTCATAACTTTAAAAGTATGCATCACATTCACATAAAACTTACATTTTCAAAATCAGCATACTCCAAATACAAATATACGTCAAATCATACAAATTGGTCCACTGGTTCAAAAGATAGATCGTAGTCCTTTGTGACCAAATGAAGCATGGCTTTTCTGCCCAAAACCAGTTTCACAGAGTCTTCTATCCTGGAGATAATTGGGAAGTAATCCAATTATCTCCAAGGACAGAGGCAAAACTCCATTAAGCACATGGCAGTAAAAAGACAGTGAAATACAATAAAATACACAAGGTTACATTTATTACATAAAATACAGACATGCAACATATCCCCAGATAGCTTAGGTCTGAGCACACATTATTACTGAATGGCGCTCAGACCACACACATACAGTTCAATTGCCATGGAGCCAAAGTCTTTCCCATAGTCTTTCATTATACGAATGGGCTCCATGGCATAGCTATCTGGGGTATCACCGCTCAAACAGGGCAAGCACCAAATGACCCGGCTTTCATGTCTTTGCAGGGGAAAATCAAGCGTTTCAACATGGGGCCATAGGCAGCAGGCGGGCAACCAGGCTCCTCCAATGCACAGTGGCGAGATTGGTCTCGTCACACGCACATACAACCAAATTGTCTTCAGGGATGAATCATACTGAAAAGAGACTGTGTGATAGGTTTACACACCTAGTCATGAACGTGGAAATCCAAGTAACATACAGTATACATCATTTCATAGTAGTAACATGTAAACTACAAACTGATAACTGAACAGCAATCACATAAAACTCCAATGACCATTCCAAACCAATGGAAATAAACACAAAACATTAAGAGCCCAACCTACCTTAGACCAATGAGACACATACAGAAAGGGTGGGATAGTAAAGCAGGGTGGGAAAATACCTTCTGTCATTACTAAAATTAAGATTAGAAGTACACTAAAGCTAGCATAATCTTCAATTTTACAACATGACAGGAGGCTTCATATTTAGCAATTTATGTGCACTCCAGATCTGACAGCCAACTGAATGCTGGAGTCTGGTGGTTGTTGTAGGACACTAACAGTTCCAGGTGAAATGGGCCCATTAGAGATATGGTGGCAAACACCTGGGGATCAAGCATGCAATTGCTGCCGTCCCTCGAAAGGTGGGAGAACCAAACCGTGGTGAGATTTGTCTCCCTTGGGAGGTATTCCGTCCTCAGGGAGATCCTGCGAGGGAGACAGAAATGGAAGATGACCTTTGTGATGTTTGGCAGGAGTAGGGTGCCGGTGTCGCCCAGGCGATTTATATATCCCGGACTGTCAACCCTTTTTCCATACCTAGTAGGATGCAACAAACTGATTAACCCTTCACCAGGCTGCGGAGAGCGAAGGACCCCACTAAGAGTTCCAGGCAGTTGGTGAGGGGAGAGTTCCTCTCGCAGGTTGCTCCCTAGCCCCACAGGCTTGCATCCGTCAGCATGCTGTCCAACCACCATTGTAATCCTCCTCACACCTCATTCGTTACCAGACCGGTTGGTCATAGGTGGGGTTCGCCTGAGGAAACCTGACTTTGAGGTGTTGCATGACCCAGTAGTGTAGCGCACCCGAGAAGATAGTCTGAATGGAGGAGGACAGTAGCTCATGATCCGGGCGCGTGTGGGTGGAGGGGTACGGTGTTTTCAATGGAGGACTTTGCAAATATCCTTGTGGATAGTTTAGACCTTTTGGATGGGGTAGCTTCAGGGTGCAAGACGCAGAGTCTATTTCAAATCCTTGGGAAAGGGCCATCCAGGAAAGGGCCACCACAGACTTCTGTCTATTCACTACGAAACCCAACAATTCCAGCAGGACCATGGAGAATCGTGTAGTCTTGACCTCTCGGAACCAAACAGAAGGACATCGTCCAGATAAATAATGCAAAACATCCCTATATGAACGATCAATGGTTTCAGTAGTTTCATGAAGCACCGAGGAGCCAAGCTGAGGAGGTAGGTGAAGTGCTAAGGTTGACCACAGGGGCGGACTGACCACTCGGGCACATTGGTCATGGACCGAGGGCCCGAGACAGCCAGGGGCCCAGCAGCACAGCCATGCTCCAGCTGGAGAGATCAGAGATCTCGCCAACTGGAACAACAACAAAAAACTCTTCCTTTAATAGGTTTCTGGGGCCCCACAACCTACCGTTTTGCACATTACCCCCCTCCCCCCATGCTCAAATGAGACCTGGCAGCTTCACCTGCTCTCTCTCTGCCAGGTCTCCTTCTCCAGTCTCACGCGGCGCTCTGTATGATGGGGAGAGGCGGGGCCAGGAAGTGACATCACTTCCTGTACTCTCCTCACACAGAGCCCTCTCACAGCCAGCGAGGGGAAGGAGTAGCAGCCTAGAAGAGACCAGAGAGAAAGGTAGGCACTAGTCACCCCCCCTTCCTCCCTCTGTAACTAGTCCCCCCTCCCTCCCTTTGTCACTAGTCACCTCCTCCCTCTGTCACTAGTCCCCTTACTCACTCTGTCACTAGTCCCCCCTCACTCTGTCACTAGTCACCCCCTCCCTCACTTTGTCACTAGTCACCCCCTCCCTCACTCTGTCACTGTGTCACCCCCCAAATTCCCTCTGTCACTAGTCACCCCTCCCTCACTCTGTCACTGTGTCACCCCCAAAATTCCCTCTGTCACTAGTCACCCCCTCCCTTTGTCACTAGTAACCCCTTCACTCCCTCACTCTGTCACTAGTCACCCCCTCCCTCCAGGGCCGGACTGGGAGAAAAATTCTGCCCGGGCATTTTTTTAGCACAGCGGCCCACTAAGAAGGGGGCGGGGCAGAGAGAGTGTGTTTCGTCATCACCAATGACAACTACGCCCCCTCTCAAAATGAGCGTTGGGTCAATCCTCTTCCAGGGCAGAGCTCTGCTAAAGAGAAAAAAAAACTGTATTTGTTCTGCACAGTGCAAGCAAATTTAATAACATGCTTGCACTGTGTTTCCTTGCAACTTGTCTCTGGTGTCTCTATAAATGGATACCAGGAGATAAAAGGGCCAGGAAAGAGTATTGTGCATGTGTTTGGAGCCTGCTTGTGGGATTGTGTGTGTGTAGAGTGAGCTTATTGTGGTGTGGTGTTGTATAATAAGGTCGGTTTTAGTCGTGTTGTGTTTTTGGTGTAATGTAATGCATATGTGGCTAGGGGCTGTAGAGAATGTGTGTATAGGGGATGTAGTAAGTGTGTGCATACATGCTATAGTGTGTGCGTGTGTGTGTATATAGGTGATGTAGTGGTTGTAGAGAGTGTGTGTTTAGAGGTGTAGCGTGTGTTTGTTTACAAGGAATCTAGTGTGTGTATAAGGGATCCAGAGTGTGTATGTTAGGAATGTATGTGTAGGTGGTGCAGTGTGTGTGTAGTCTAGTGTGTGTTTGAAGGACCCAGAATGTGTAGGAGATCTAGTGAGTGTGTGTATATAATGGAATCAGAGTGTATATAGGGATCTAGTGTGTGTATATGATCCAGAATTGGGTAAGGGATCTAGTGTGTGTCTGGAATGTAATGTGTTTAGGGGTGCAGTATGTGTGTGAGGGGTTCAGTGTGTGTGAGGGGTGCTGTAGTGTGTGTGTGTGTGTGTATATATGTGCATATATATATATATAATAAAAAATATGTTTGGAAGTATTGTGTGTGTGTGTGTGTTTGGTGCATTGTGTTGGGGTTCTGTGTGTATGTGTGAGGGGTGTAGTGTGTATGTGAAGGGTGCAGTATGTGTGTGTGATGGATGCTGTGTTTGAGGGGTGCTGTGTGTGAGGGTGCGAGGATGCTGTGTGTGTGTGTGTGTGTGTGTGTGTGTGTGAGGGTGCTGTGTATGTGTGTGGGGGTGCTGTGGGTGAATGTTAAAAGGGATTGTGTGTTGGGGGTAAAAAAAAAAATCTAATAAGCATGCATTATATCCCCCCTCCCTTCTTACCTTTAGCCTGGGGGGGAGAGGGGGGCGGCACGGTGGTACCTGGGAGGGGGGTTCAGGCACTAGAGTTCACTTTCGGTCTCGTGAGAGGATCCTGTCGGAGCTGCAAGATAGAGCTCTGCCGGGTCCTCTCCCTCCCCAGCCGCAGGTCTATTTAAATGGGCCGGTGAGGGAGAGCTTTGATCTCCCCACCGGTCCTCCATGGAAACAGCGGGCCGGCGCTCGGATAGTGCCGGCCCTGCATAGACCGGCACGGGAGATCCTGGGACCTCCCCTGCCGGCCTCTGCCCATGGCCACTGCGGTGCACCTGGCATTTGCCAGTGTGCCCGATGGCCAATCTAGGCCTGCCTCCCTCACTCTGTCACTAGTCACCCCTCACTCTGTCACTGTGTCACCCCCCAACTTCCCTCTGTCAATAGTCACCCCCTCCCTCTGTCACTAGTAACCCCTTCCCTCTGTCACTAGTCACCCCCTCCCTCACTCTGTCACTAGTCACCCCCTCACTCTAGTGACAGAGTGAGGGAGGGTGTGACTAGTGACAGAGTGAGGGAGGGTGTGACTAGTGACAGAGTGAGGGAGGGTGTGACTAGTGAAAGAGTGAGGGAGGGTGTGACCCCCTCACTCTGTCACTAGTCACCCATTCCCTCACTCTGTCACCAGTCACCCCCCCCTCACTGTGTCTCCCCCTCACTCTGCCACCACTCAACCCGTCCCTCCCTCACTCTGCCACTAGGTACCCCCTCACTCTGCCACTTGTCACCACCTGTCACCACCTCCCACACTCTTCCACCTGTCACCCTCTCCCTCTCACACTCTGTCACATGTCACATGCATCCACACTGACACAATATACAAAAAAGCACATGTAGTCATCCAGACATGCACAAGTGCATTCACACATACTCAAATACAAACATGCATTGATACACAGGTCTTCACAATATACACATTTAAAGGAATGCCATATTATATGAGAGTTATATTAATAATGCACATATATTTGGCCTTCAAAAGGCCTGGGATCTAATTTTGCCCGGGGGCCCCAAAGGCTCTCAGTCCGCCCCTGGTTGACCGTGCCAAAGGAAAGCTAGATAACGTCGGCAAGAGGAGTGGATCGAGAACGACAGGTATGTGTCTTTCAGGTCTAGACTCGCAAACCAATTCCCTACTTGAAGAAGGTCGCTTAATACGTTTGAATGCCTTCACTTTTGAAGTGACGGTGTCTCATGTGGACATTGTAGAAAGCACAGGCGGTGATACCATAGGGATGCTTACCTGCGGGGGAAAAATGGGGATCTAGCGCATTTGCACATTCCGTGTCCTCCGTCTGATTGCCTGAAATACCAGAAGGGTTGTCTCCCACCTACTTCCAGGTAAAGGCTGTGGTAGCGAGGTACGGGGGTCTGATGGCCAAAAGCAGCTGGCGACATGGCCCGCTGTCGACGAGCCCTGCCAAAAATCCACCTAGTGGGGTTACAATGGAACAGCTTCCTCATGGAGATTTTGGTCTTGGTGAAGGAAGTGAAAACATTAACATGTTTGTTAAGCTCCCTCATTAATGCATCATCGAAAAGTGTGCCCTGTGCCCAGGGTCCCAATTTTTTGCGCCCAGATCCGTCAACTTACCGTCAATACAGAGGAGAACTGCTTTGCCCTACTCAGATGAGAGGAAAAAATTTGTGTTTCTGACCAAACAGAAACCTCTCTGTGCCCATTCACGAATATCGTGAGCCCATTCGCGGATGGTGCCAGCATCAGTCGGCCCTCAAGAACACGTCATCTGCCAGGTATCTTATCCTTGAGAGGATACCGATGGTATAACAATTTTTCTTTGGTGCCTCTGAATCCACTCTCGACTCCCTTGCATGGTCACTGCCACCTCTTGCCATTAAGGTCATCATCAGCTGATCAAACTCTGGTGTCTGTGCTACTTTTGTCTAGGAGGGAAAGGTGTGGGCATTCCGACTGTAAGCGGTTACAGACCTCTCTATCCAGAAGCTTGCAAAGCCACAAGTGCATAAAGTTGGCCAGTTGTTCTGGAGGGGACCAGTCCCTGAAACATGGGTGACGGATGTTGCGTGGGTCAAATAGCTTTTTGAGGTCTAGTGTCTTCACCTTTCCAGTGGCACTTGATGTGATAGGGAGACCCCTTAGCGGGGACATCCAAGGCATCGGAGTCCACCTCGTAGTAGGCTTGTCTAGCTGCCGGTGAGGGGTCTGGCCTTCCTGCAAGCACATTTGAGTGCTTTCTCCACGAATGCAGCCACATCTGCGTGTATCATGGCCTTAAAGTCCACAGGGTTAGCAAGGGAATCTTTCATAGTGGCAAATAGTGTTTGATATGATATGGGACACCCCTGTAGAAGGCACAAATTGTAGGCAATTTCAGGTTGCAGGGCAAACAGACCAGACTACAATAGTAGCAAGTAAAGCTCACAGAAACCCTACAGGGTTGTAATCTTGACAGTTGCCAAATAAAATATACTGGGGTTCACCCAGTAAACGGAGGCTGCAACCACATACCTCCACTCTGCAGCACAGTGTAGTATAAATATAGCAGAGGAATCACACCAGGTGGACAGGGTGTGAACCCTTAAGTGATGGCCACAGCCCTGATAGAGAGCCCTAATTTGTGCTCAAACAGTGAATTTAAAGTTATGGAAGACATCCCTTTAAGTTGTATTTCCTGAAAAACCTGTTAACAACAGTTAACATGTAAAATACAACATAGAAGAATAATCTGAAAACTACAAGATAAATGTAGCATAGAAGTATATTGCAGATAGCAATAGTAAGATATACCAAATACAATAAACAACCCCAAAAGAGGTAATAGAAACATAAAGTAATGGAGAAGACCTGTCTGCATGATGGAGCAGCAAAGAAAGAGGAGGTGCTTAGGTCACTATACCTCATTTACATCCTACTCACTTGTGATTGTTTTTTTTTTTTTTCTTTCTGTGTGTTAATGTGCTGCTGTGAAGCTAGTAAAGAGAGATTATGCAAAATATGAAGCCTCCTGTCATGTTGTAAAATTATAATCCTCAAAATCAGGAAATAGATGAACAGAGAAAACACCAGCAGAACCTTCTAGTGTAATGTCCAGAGATAACGGTGGACGGACCAACATAAATAGACACTCAAATAGAGCCTCAGTATAATCCTCACACCAGATATGTGGAAGGTGAGCATCCTCAGAGTTAGTGGTGGTTCATAGAACACAGAGTGCGTGTAGTGCTTCCTGTAAGCAAATGAAACCGATATCCTACTTACATTATTCCAAGCAGTGTACTGCTCCAAATTCTAACCTAGCTTGTGTCATCCACAACCTCGGATGTTTAGAAGGTAGTTCGGTTAGTGCAATCCAACAGACTGCCAGGAACTTGTATAATCCAGGAGTTTTATGAGAAGATAAAAGAACTGACAATTGAATAACAACATAAAACACGCTTTTTGCCATTTCACGTGATTGCATTAAACCTGGCGGTGTGTTTTGATTTAGCCAGACGCGCACACGGTAGTCGATGATCCCAACCAGGCGTGCACACACACGTGCGTAGGTAGAGGGTGTTGTATATGTGAAGAGAACAAAAGAGGGGGGACCCACATTCTTTCCTCCTCCCCACCTCATTCTTGTTATTTACCCGAAATAACAAAACCACAGACATACTCGGTGACAAACAGGCCACAGCTTTTTTTTATAAATAACATAGGATCACTATAGTGTCAGGAAAACAAATACATTTTCCTGACACTATATAACCCTTACGCCCCCCACCCTCGGGTCCCCCCTCCTGCTGGGCTGAAGGGCCACTTACCTTTATCCAGCGCCGGGCTCCCTCGGCGCTGGTGACCTCTCCACCCCCTCCGTCAGCTCCCGAGTGGAGCCGAATGCGCATGCCGCGCGTGCATTAAAAACGCCCATAGGAAAGAATTTCTCAATGCTTTCCTATGGACGTTCTGCCTTCTCAATGCAATTTCCGCATGAAGTGCCTCTAGCGGCTGTCAGGAAGCCTTCTCCTTCCTTAGAATAAAGAATGAAGAGATAAAGATTCTCTAACTCAGTCATCCTTCACACATTCTGTTAACCTTCACCCTCATTCTCCTCACATTCTATTATTCCCTTCACCTACATAAACTATTAACCCTTTCAAAATCATTCCTTACAAATTAAGTAACAAATTATCTTCAGCCCTTCACTGTCTTCTTTTACAAATTCTATTAATCACTTTAACCTTGTCAATTACTCCCACATCCCAATCTTTTTGCACATTCAATGAACCTGTTTACTAGCATATATTTTATACATTTTATTTAAACCTTCACCCTCAGTCAGCACGGAGTTATCACAGTATCCTGCCATATATTACACAATATTTCAATGCCTTCCTTCATCCTTTAATTTTGTTTTAGTGAGAACAGGTCATGGCCATTCCACTTTACCTTTATGAGGCCAATCCACTTCCTGTTCTCTCTTGTTGGTTCCTGAATTCTTCTGAAGCTCTCCTTGCCTCCATTCTCCTTTCTGATACAGGTGGCGGCACGGGGGGCTATTTTGCTCCCTCCATACTGGTTTTCTTTTTTTCTTTTTTTTGGATAGCTGGGGACTGTTTGTTTATTCGAACTCTCCCTGGGAGTTAACTGTTTGTTTACTCCTACACTTTTAACAGTTTCTATTGGCGTGGCAGTTTCTTGGCCCTACTGGGTGGGGAATGTCATTGCCTTCCCTCTACCATGGGAGAGTGCAGCATGGGGCTTAGTGGCGGGAGTGAGGCTGGTGAGGTGGCTGGTTTTCCTCCCTCGTTGGCAGTGGCTGCTCTGGGGTGCCCAATCAGTCACTTGGTAGGATGGCTGTGACGAACATGGCCCTTGTAGTCCTTTTGCCTCTGCCTGGGCGAATGCTGTGGATGCTCAGCTGCAGGATAAGGTTAAGCCTGTTATGGGCTGAGGAGTGTAGTTGGTTCTTCAGAGCCGCAACCCTGGTTAATGGAGTTATTTTTATATATTTCTACTATGGCCTGTCACATCCTGTTCCTGGCTGGGGATCATTCTGGCAATGGCTTCTGGTATCCAGTACTCTTTTTACAATTCTTGTTTAGTTTTTCTTAGTTTTTCTGTTTTTCTATGTCTTGTTTTCTTTATGCTCGGTTCATTCCTGTATTCCGTTCCTGGAATTCCCAGCCTCTTGGATTCCTTTAAATGTTTGTTTTATGTTGCCACACCCGTTCCTTTTCCATGATTCCTTTTGTTTCAGTTGGTCCCTGCAGGCAGTTGCTCAAGTTATCTGCCTTTTCTTGCAGGTAAGTGCTGTATGTGCGTTATTATGGTTCATTTAGGAGACGTTAGGCAGAGTAGGACCTGCCAAATATGGGGTACATTGGCGTTGTGGCAGACTTATGCAATGTATGAGCATATAATGTAACTAAATCCCCATAGTTTTTCACATATAGTACTTAGTTACGTCTCCTCTTGTTTTACCTATTATATTATATCTTGTCTTGTTTTTTCCCAGTCCATGTACAGTCCTGTCCTGTCCTGCCAATGTTATGTTATGTACTGTGTACATGTTCTGGGTTTAGCTTTCTATCCTTCTCTGGTTCTGGATTTTACTAGTTATGTCTTGTTTGGTGCCTACCCTAGCCTTGCTTTGTTTCTGTACTGGATACATTCCTGCTGCAGAGCCTCCCTATTTAGCTCCTGGGAGATCTGCTTATTTCCGAGCTCCTAGTTCCTGGCATCCGCTGAAGCTGCATCAGGGTCCTGGTATGTGGCCGCACAAATGCTGATGCTCAACACCAGGGGGCGTGCGGTTACCCTGCACCAGACCCTGCTAATCCACTTCCACTCTGTGACTCCTACTTTCAACATCAGGCATACTGGGTCCCAGTCGTCCGACTGCCGCCCAGACAGTGTCTGGGTCCCGGTCACCGGACCGCCACTTTGATGCCATGATATTGGCCTTTTCAGTCCAGCCTGTTGCATTAAGTCATTTATTCATTAGGGTGCTAATAGAGAAGGGGAAGTCTTAGTGGTTCGGGAGTGTTTAATTGTTCATGCAGCGTAGGGCCATAGGAGGTTACACCTTGTAAAATGATGACATTATATGAAGGATTTGTTAATTTCAATATCTAGCCAGATCATTCCACCATGATTCCCCCTATTAACAATATATATATTTTTTTTTATCAGTACCTGGTGCTATATTAAATAGAACCAACTCTGGTAATATTGTTTTCTTGTTACAGGGGACAACAATCATCCCTTTTCTTTCCTCTGTGCTGACTGATCCAATGCTGTGGGAGACGCCTGATGAGTTCAACCCCGGCCATTTCCTGGATGATAAGGGCCAGTTCAAGGCAAACCCAGCATTCATGCCATTCTCTGCTGGTTAGTAACATGAGAGAGATCTGTGCACACACTGACTGTAGAGAGCTCTCCACCTATAGAATACTGAGAGATCTGTGCACACACTGACTATAGAGAGCTCTCCACCTATAGATTACTGAGATATCTCTGCACACACTGACTAGAGAGAGCTCTCCACCTATAGATAACTGAGAGATCTGTGCAAACACTGACTGTAGAGAGCTCTCCACTTATGGATTACTGAGAGATCTGTGCACACACTGACTAGAGATAATTCTCCACCTATAGATTACTGAGAGATCTGTGCACACACTGACTATAGAGAATTCTCCACCTATAGATTACTGAGAGATCTGTGCACACATTGACTATAGATAGCTCTCCACCTATAGATAACTGAGAGATCTGTGCACACACTGACTGTAGATAGCTCTCCACCTATAGATTACTGAGATATCTCTGCACACACTGACTAGAGATAATTCTCCACCTATAGATTACTGAGAGATCTGTGCACACACTGACCATAGAGAGCTTTGCACCTATAGAATACTGGGAGATCTGTGCACACACTGACTATGGAGAGCTCTCCACCTATAGATTACTGAGAGATCTGTGCACACACTGACTAGAGAGAGCTCTCCACCTATAGATTACTGAGAGATCTGTGCACACACTGACTGTAGAGAGCTCTCCACCTATGGATTACTGAGAGATCTGTGCACACACTGACTAGAGATAATTCTCCACCTATAGATTGCTGAAAGATCTGTGCACACACTGACTATAGAGAGCTCTCCACCTATAGATTACTGAGAGATCTGTGCACACACTGACTGTAGAGAGCTCTCCACCTATAGATTACTGAGATATCTCTGCACACACTGACTATAGAGAGCTCTCCACCTATAGATTACTGAGAGATCTGTGCACACACTGACCATAGAGAGCTTTGCACCTATAGAATACTGGGAGATCCGTGCACACACTGACTATGGAGAGCTTTCCACCTATAGATTACTGAGAGATCTGTGCACACACTGACTAGAGAGAGCTCTCCGCCTATAGATTACTGAGAGATCTGTGCACACACTGACTGTAGAGAGCTCTCCACCTATGGATTACTGACAGATCTGTGCACACACTGACTAGAGATAATTCTCCACATATAGATTGCTGAGAGATCTGTGCACACACTGACTATAGAGAGCTCTCCGCCTATAGATTACTGAGATATCTGTGCACACACTGACTATAGAGAGTTCTCTACCTATAGATTACTGAGATATCTGTGCACACACTGACTATAGAGAGTTCTCTACCTATAGATTACTGAGAGATCTGTGCACACACTGACTATAGAGAATTCTCCACCTATAGATTACTGAGAGATCTGTGCACACACTGACTAGAGATAATTCTCCACCTATAGATTGCTGAGAGATCTGTGCACACACTGACTATAGAGAGCTCTCTACCTATAGATTACTAAGAGATCTGTGCACACACTGACTATAGAGAATTCTCCACCTATAGATTACTGAGAGATCTGTGCACACACTGACTAGAGATAATTCTCTACCTATAGATTACTGAGAGATCTCTGCACACACTGACTGGTCTGTTTGGAGAGATATCACTATTCTGTGTACCTGTCCCATAGAGACAGATCACTGTAACCCAGTAAAAGCGTTCTGTACGCATATTATTGTTTTCTCTGTCTCCATTGTTTCCATCTCTCTCTTTTCTCTCTCTCCAGGATTGCGGATGTGTCTCGGAGAGAACTTGGCTCGAATGGAGCTTTTCCTCTTTATCTCGGCTCTGCTCCAGAAATTCACTTTCACCAGAACACCTGGATCTAAACAGTTGGACTGTAAATCTATGAGAAATAACAAGCCTGCGATGATAGTGAGCTCCGAGCTTTGCGCTGTCCCTCGCTCCACGTCCTCGGTCACTAAGTGATGACATGAGGAGGACACCAGCTCACTTTATAAATGTACCTTCAAGAATGATAACTTTTAATATATTGTTACAGATTACAAATAATTCTAAAGATCAGACCCAAACCTCTAACCAGGTTTGCTAATGATCCTGCAGGGGGTGGAGTTACACCTCCACCAGCAACATAAAATATCTCAGGATGTGCCTGTAGAGACTGCAAGCACAGTGAACACTTCAAAACACTGAAGTGGTTATGGTGCTTGGAGTAATCGTATAAGCTGCTATATAAATTGCTAATTATCTTTACTAAAATTAATATATGTATTTCACAATCTGAAGCATTAGAAGAAACACATCTTTCTAATTTATGTGTTTTAGTGCATTAATGCATACTGGGTGCTGCACATTAATTTGAGAAAATATTAAGTATTTAAAGGGTTAATATTGAAGGGGAGTACACTCTAAATTCTGGGAAAGAAACATCACTTAATTACTGTAATTGCATGAAATGGAAAATGTCTCTTCCGTACATTTAATAAACGTATTAAATGATTACCATTGTAAACACTGTTATTTAGCTGTGTATAAACCCATGCTTGCATTTCACACTGTGTGTTGTCATTGTGTTAAGTTTAGTAGGATTTGATTACTTGTTCAGATTTTACCTAAATAAAGGAAGTGGAATAAACCTGCTATGATTTTTCTTGGTTATTTTTTGCAATATTTAATGTGTTAATATTGGCACAGCCTGGAGTGTCCCTTTATTACTATAAACCCACCCAGTACAACTGTAACCTAACCTACACAGTGCATCTAATGTGTGGGAGCCTGGAGTGTCCCTTTAATAATATAAACCCACCCAGTATAACTAACCGTAACCAAACCTACACAGTGCATCTAATGTGTGTGGGAGCCTGGAGTGTCCCTTTAATAATATAAACCCACCCAGTATAACTAACTATAATCTAACCTACACAGTGCATCTAACGTGTGTGGGAGCCTGGAGTGTCCCTTTATTACTATAAACCCACACAGTATAACTATAATCTAACCTACACAGTGCATCTAACGTGTGTGGGAGCCTGGAGTGTCCCTTTATTACTATAAACCCACCCAGTATAACTGTAACCTAACCTACACAGTGCATCTAACGTGTGTGGGAGCCTGGAGTGTCCCTTTATTACTATAAACCCACCCAGTATAACTGTAACCTAACCTACACAGTGCCTCTAACTTGTGTGGGAGCCTGGAGTGTCCCTTTATTACTATAAACCCACCCAGTATAACTGTAACCTAACCTACACAGTGCATCTAACGTGTGTGGGAGCCTGGAGTGTCCCTTTAATAATATAAACCCACCCAGTATAACCAACTGTAACCTAACCTACACAGTGCATCTAACGTGTGTGGGAGCCTGAAGTGTCCCTTTAATAATATAAACCCACCCAGTATAACTGTAACCTAACCTACACAGTGCATCTAATGTGTATGGGAGCCTGGAGTGTCCCTTTAATAATATAAACCCACCCAGTATAACCAACTGTAACCTAACCTACACAGTGCATCTAACGTGTGTGGGAGCCTGGAGTGTCCCTTTAATAATATAAACCCACCCAGTATAACTGTAACCTAACCTACACAGTGCATCTAATGTGTGTGGGAGCCTGGAGTGTCCCTTTAATAATATAAACCCACTGTCACGGCTAGTAATGTGGTCCAGCACGCAGAAACTATGTAAACGTATACATAAGTAAGAAAAGGAAAATAACAGGATAGAGCGTAAACCGGACCATAGAATGGCCGGACTAATACGCTAGAGACAGAGAATGGTCAAAGGGAAAGCCGAGGTCAAGGAAGCCAGAAAATACTCAATACCGTTTAAACAAGCCAAGTCAGGGAAACCAGAGATCAGAATAACCAGGGAAAAGCCAAGATCAGGATACCAGGAAATCAGAAACACGAAAATAGCACTCTCAGGAAACCAGGAAACGGAAACCACGACAGGGCAAAGTACTGGGGTGAATTAGGGGTTTAAATACCCCTCTCTAAGCTATGATTGGTCAGAGGGCGACCTCTGACACCAAAACGTGCGTGTGCGTTGACGTCGTGACGTCACGCACACGTTGGTATAACTCTCGGGGGCGGGGCTATCCATAGACGCGACCACGTGGTCGGCGCCATATTGGATTCGGGCGTGATGCCCGGAAGAACTGAGTGCGCGGTTCCCGGCTCGCCGACGAGCAGGTAAGCTCGTGTAGTCGATGCGGTCGTGCCGATCGGGCACGGCCGTGAGGCTCGGCAGGCCGGTGACCGCAACAGTACCCCCCACTCGAAGACCGCGCACCGGGCGGGAAGGACCCGGCTTAAGAGGAAAGCGGTTGTGAAACGACCGGACAAGACGGGGCGCATGAACCCGGTCAGCAGGAACCCAACAACGTTCCTCGGGACCATAGCCCTTCCAGTCAACAAGATAGGACAAGACACCTCTGGACATTTTGGAGTCCAAGATAGAACGAACTTCGTACTCCACTTGATCACCCACTACCAAGGGTGGAGGAGGTGTGGATAACCTGGTGTATCGATTGCAAGTAAGGGGCTTGAGTAGAGAGACATGAGTATTCGCAATTCTCATATGAGCCGGAAGTGCCAAGGAATAGGTCACTGGATTGATACGTCGGATGACACGAAAAGGACCTATGTATCGAGGGGCAAATTTCATGGATGGAACCTTAAGTTTGAAATGTCTTGTGGAGAGCCACACCCTGTCACCTGGAAGATAGACAGGATTAGCACCCCGTTTCTTGTCATCTTGGACCTTTGCACGTAATGAAGCCTTTTGCAGAGCCGAATGGACGGAATCCCAAGTAACATGAATCGATTCTAAACGGGTGTTCAAAGCAGGGATGTCCGTGTCTGAGAATTCAGAAGGGAAAACAGTGGGGTGATAACCCTGATTTACAAAGAACGGGCTATGAGTAGAAGATTCATGAGTGGCGTTGTTCCTGGCGAACTCAGCCATGGGTAAGAGCTCATACCAGTTAGACTGATTGGCATTTATAAAGCAACGTAAATAGGCTTCTAAAGACTGATTCGCCCTCTCTGCTGCTCCATTTGTTTGAGGGTGATACGCTGACGAAAAGGAGAGTTCGATGCCCAATTGTTTACAAAAGGAACGCCAAAACCTAGAAACAAACTGGGTACCTCTGTCAGATACTATGCTTTTGGGTACACCGTGCAACCGAAAGATCTCTCTCAAGAATATTTGAACTAGATCTTGAGCAGATGGTAATTTTTTAAGTGGGACAAAATGTGCCATCTTTGAGAATCTATTGATAACCATAAGGACTGTATTAAACCCGTTTCAACTGGGTAGATCCACAATGAAATCCATGGCTAAATGGGTCCATGGAGCATTAGGTATGGGCAGTGGTTGTAACAGTCCAGGGGGCGATCTAGAAGGAACTTTAGAAACGGCACATATTTGACATGCCCCAACATAATCTTTGATATCGTTTCTAAGAGCAGGCCACCAAAACTTCCTGGAGATAGCAGAGCGAGTTTTATGGACTCCAGGATGGCCCGCTGTGAGGTTGTCATGGAACATATCTTCCTGAACGGAGGTGACACATACAGTTTGTCCGGAGGTTTTCCCACAGGTGCCTGAGTTTGGTCTGCTATTATGGCACAGAAGAGTGGAGAAGACACTTCGGAAACTGTAGTGGCAATGAGGCATTCAGGAGGTATAATAGGATCTATCTCCTGTTCCGGAACTTCTTCTGTCTCAAACTGCCTAGAAAGTGCATCTGCCTTGGTGTTTTTAGTTCCAGGCCTATACGTAATTACGAAATTGAATCGGGAGAGGAACAATGACCATCTAGCCTGACGAGAGGACAGTCTCTTAGCGTCCCCAATATAAGCCAAATTCTTATGATCAGTAAAGATCAAAAGTGGCTCTTTGGAACCTTCCAAGAGATGCCTCCATTCCTTAAGGGCAAGTACAATGGCCAAAAGTTCCCTATTCCCTATGTCATAATTCTTCTCTGCAGGTGTGAGTTTGTGAGAGTAAAATCCACAGGGATGTAAAGGCGTATCAGGACTTTCTCTCTCTGAGACAGAATGGCTCCAACTCCTGTCTCTGACGCATCCACCTCTAGGATAAATGGTTTGGAGATTTTAACCGTTCAAATGCCTCTCTTGCTTCTTTGGGCCAAGATATACAATTTGCTCCTTTTTTGGTTAAATTGGTTATAGGGGAAATCAGGGAGGAAAATCCCTTTATGAATTTGCGGTAGTAATTCGCAAAACCTATAAAGCGTTGAGTAGCTTTAAGGCCCTTGGGCAATGGCCACTGTAAGACTGCCTCCAGTTTGCTGGGATCCATCTGGAAACCAGCCGGAGATATAACGTATCCAAGGAATTGTATCTCCGTTTGGTCAAACTGGCATTTCTCCAGTTTACAGTAAAGACCGTTCTGTAACAGGGTTTTCAGTACAATTCTCACATGTTCGTGATGTGTCTCTAGGTCTGGGGAATAGATGAGAATGTCGTCCAGGTACACTAGAACGCACATGTGAAGGTACTCTCTTAGGACATCGTTAATAAAATCCTGGAATACCGCTGGAGCGTTACATAATCCAAACGGCATAACCAGGTACTCCTAATGTCCCATTCTTGTGTTAAATGCGGTCATCCATTCGTGACCGTCCTTAATCCTGACTAGATTGTACGCACTTCAGAGATCGAGCTTAGTAAAGACTCAAGCTCCCTTCAATCTGTCAAACAGCTCTGATATAAGGGGAATAGGGTAGGCATTTTTTATGGTAATCCTATTCAAAACCCTATAATCGATACAGGGGCGTAGGTCCCCTTCTTTTTTAGAGACAAAGAAGAACCCAGCCCCGGCTGGTGAGGAAGATCTATGGATATGACCCTTTCTGAGAGCATCCTTTATATATTCTTCGAAACAAAGATTTTCCTGGGGGGACAAAGCATAAACTCCTCCCTTGGGAGGCATGGTCCCTGGTAATAAATTTATAGTACAGTCATAAGGTCTATGAGGAGGTAACCCCTCTGACTGGACCTTGTTAAATACCTCTTTTAAATCCATATACTGCGGCGGTATTTGTGTGGTCAAGGGAGGTGCAATAGGAACATTAATGGTACCAATAGGTTGTGGGATTTGCTTAAAGCAAACACCTTTGCATCTCTTACCCCAACTCACAATCTCTCCTTCAATCCAATCCAAACGTGGATTGTGTTTCAGGAGCCAAGGGAAACCGAGTATTATCGGACATGTAGGTGAAGATATGATTTGAAAGGTCATCTCTTCAGAGTGGAGAATACCCACTGAGACAGTGATTAGCAGAGTTTCGTGTGTGATGAAAGGCTGGGTAAGAGGCCTTCCATCAATGGCCTCGACTGCTATAGGTTTCTCTTTTTGTCTTAAGGGCAGGAGATGTTTTGCAGAGAACTCTTTGTCTAGGAAATTCTCCGCTGCCCCAGAGTCAATCATAGCCTCACACTGAACAGTGGTCTTCTTAAAAGACAAGGTAACTTTAACAAGGAAACGGTTCTTAGTCAATTTAGGGGACATGTACATCACACCTAAGGTCGGTCCCCGTACGTGCCTTAGGTGTGCAAGTTTTCCGGCCGAACCGGGTATGACAATCTCTAATGTCCCTTCTTGCCACAATACATACATAGCCCTTCGTTACGTCTGTGTTGTCTCTCTGCCTCAGTGAGTTTAGCGCTACCCAATTGCATGGGTGCAGGTTCTGGAAGAGGCGCTTGGCTACTCACCACTGGGTTAGAGAAACGAGGAGCTATGGACAAATTAGAACGTCTGTTACGTTGTTTGTTTTTCTCTCTTTCTCTGAGCCGGTTATCAATGTCTATCATGTAGGCAATAAACTCATTAAGATTAACCGGAAGGTCTCTAGCTGCAGTCTCATCTTGCATACTCTCAGCTAGACCTTCAGAGAAAGCAGCCACCAGACCACTATTGGTCCAATCAACTTCAGACGCCAATGTTCTGAACTCTATGGCGTAATCGGCTACAGAACGACTGCTTTGCTTTATTCTCATAAGGGCTTTGGCAGCGTTCTTCTCCCTGCATTTAGGTTCAAACGTAGCCTTAAAAGCTGTGAGAAAGGCACTGTAATCACGGGCTCCTGCATCTCCACTCTCCCATAAGGGGTTAGCCCAGGTTAAGGCTTTTCCAGTTAATTGGTTCATCAGATTTTTTTGGCTATTTTTGATCTATCTGTTGGGAATGAACCTGGGGAGGCCTCAAAGTGGTATTCTGAATTCTTTAGAATCACCTCCATAACGAGGGGGAGGTGAAAGGGTTATGGACGGTGGTTTATGTGGTACGGGAACCACTACAGGTGGCGGAACCACAGGTGGTACAGGAGGGACCTCTAAATAGGCAGTCCTCTGGAGCAAGGTCTGAAATGCCTGGGCAAATTGGTCTAACCTGTGGTCCATATCCTCCACCCTATTTTCACAGGCAATCATATGTTTGCATAGTTCTGCAGGATCCATGGCCCTGTCGTAATGTCACGGCTAGTAATGTGGTCCAGCACGCAGAAACTATGTAAACGTATACATAAGTAAGAAAAGGAAAATAACAGGATAGAGCTTAAACCGGACCTTAGAATGGCCGGACTAATACGCTAGAGACAGAGAATGGTCAAAGGGAAAGCCGAGGTCAAGGAAGCCAGAAAATACTCAATACCGTTTAAACAAGCCAAGTCAGGGAAACCAGAGATCAGAATAACCAGGGAAAAGCCAAGATCAGGATACCAGGAAATCAGAAACACGAAAATAGCACTCTCAGGAAACCGAAACCACGACAGGGCAAAGTACTGGGGTGAATTAGGGGTTTAAATACCCCTCTCTAAGCTATGATTGGTCAGAGGGCGACCTCTGACCCCAAAACGTGCATGTGCGTTGACGTCGTGACGTCACTGTCAGGGTTCTCACCTGTGAGACAGACGGCCAGACGTGGTCGCTCCTGGAATTCCCAACAGGGGACTTGAACCGGGGAACTTATCAATCCTAGTCCTGCTTTCTGCCTCTGAGCCACAGCAGCTTTACACAGAGACTACTGATTCCGGTCTTGTTCATCCTGGCATGGCTACTACACCAGGGGCTGCACCTTGACTTGTCTGTGTCTCACCTGACTCTGATCGATCATCAGCAGGGTATTTAAACCCAGCCTCGCCCTGTGCTCAGTGTCAAGTCTTTGATCTAGTGTTCCTGTGTCGTACCAGTGTTCCAGTTTATCTGCTTCGTATATTTGACCTCGGCTTCTGACTACGTTTATTCTGACCTCTGGCATCCCTTGACTTCGGCTACTCCTCGTTGTTCCTGACCTCTGGCATCCTTTGACCTCGGCTATCCCTCGACTATCCTGCTGGTTCTGTCCTTGCCTGTCCTGCGTATTTGGTACTGCATCCTGCACAGCCCCTGTGCACAGACCCACAGGCCAGGTGAATTCTTACCTGACCACCTCGGCCTGTGGCTATCTGCAAGGGTGAGCAACATATCTGCGCTACAGACTCCCAACTCAGGTAAGACCCTGACAGTCACGCACACGTTGGTATAACTCTCGGGGGCGGGGCTATCCATAGACGCGACCATGTGGTCGGCGCCATATTGGATTCGGGCGTGATGCCCGGAAGAACTGAGTGCGCGGTTCCCGGCTCGCCGACGAGCAGGTAAGCTCGTGTAGTCGGTGCGGTCGTGCCGGTCGGGCACGGCCGTGAGGCTCGGTGGGCTGCTGACCGCAACACCCCCCAGTATAACTACCGTATTTATCGGCGTATAACACGCACTTTTTCCCCATGGAAAATAGGGGGAAAATGATGGGTGCGTGTTTTACGCCGATATCCCATATTTACTTACCTGTCTTGACGCGTGGGCCGGCTTCACAGTGCGCACCGCGGTACTGGAACTTCAATTTCAGGTTCCGGTTTCTGGCGGGACTGAAAGGAAGTGTGCACGACTATTGTCGTCTAAGGCAAAGGAAAGGTTTTTTTACTGTAAGAACAATCAGGATGTGGAATTCTCTGCCTGAAGAAGTGGTTTTATCAGAGTCCATACAGATGTTCAAACAGCTACTAGATGCATACTTGCAAAGACAGAATATTCAAGGATATAATCTTTCAATGTAGGGTAATATGTGCTTGATTCAAGGATAAATCTGACTGCCATTCTGGGGTCAAGAAGGAATTTTTTGTCCTAGCTTGTTGCAAAATTGTGCTTCAAACTGGGTTTTGTTTTTTGTTTTTTTTTTTTTGCCTTTTGGATCAACAGCAAAAAACAGGTGTGAGGAAGGCTGAACTTGATGGACGCAAGTCTCTTTTCAGCTATCTAACTATGTAACTATGTAACCTACACAGTGCACCTTACGTGTGTGGGAGTCTGTAGTGCCCCTTTAATAATATAAACCCACCCAGTATAACTAACTGTAACCTAACCTACACAGTGCACCTAATGTGTGTTGGAGCCTGGAGTGTCCCTTTAATAATATAAACCCACCCAGTATAATTAACTGTAACCTAACCTACACAGTGCACCTAACGTGTGTGGGAGCCCAAATGCAGTTCTTAAAGGGCAATACATCCCAGGGCCATAGTCGCAGGGCAGGAGGCTAGCAATCAGTCCTCTCCAATGCCCAGTGGCAAATGGCAGTTTGTCACAGGCTCCTAATGCCGGAGACTAGAATCCCATCCAAACCTTGAAAACCATGCATCACTGTGAACATGGGTTCTTCCATCTCCCAAAAATTAAGCTGTGTAGAGAAAATGGTTAGAGATGAGCGAACCCGAACCTTAAAGTTCGGGTTCGTACCGAACATTACGATTTTTAACTCCGAAACCGAACCCGGACATTTCAGTAACAGTTCGGGTTCGAGTTCAGTGTTCGGCGATTTAATGGCGCGTTTTGAACAACAAGCGTTTGACTACTAAAGGCATGGCTGTGATTGGCCAGTGCAGAATGTGACCCAGCCTCTATATAAGCTGGAGTCACATGAGCTCTTAGTGTAGGGAGAGGATGCTGCAGCTGTGAGGGACAGATTAGGAAAGAATTCTGGTGTTGAATCTGCAAACTACAGCGATTATTTTTGTGGGTTGCTATACTACATTTTTGTACCCTGCCCTGAGCCCACTGCCACAGAGAAATAAGCAATCAGTCTGTTTGTTATGTGGGCACTTGCAACTGCATGTGTGCCAGGCACTTTACTTTAATCCTGTTCTGGTAGCTCAGTGGGCAACATCTAGGCATTTTTAAATACTGCTGTGACATTGCAGTTTGACAAATTCATTTTTTTTGGTGCTAAAAAGTAAATTTGTGGCATGCACTTCATATCTGAGAGCCAAATAGAACCGTCAAATACTGTGGTTATATCACAATTTGACCAATTCAAATTTTTTTGGTGCTGAAAAGTAAATTTGGGGCGTGCATTTCATATCTGAGAGTCAAATAGAACCGTCAAATACTGTGGTTACATCACAATTTGACCAATTAAAATTTTTTGGGTGCTAGATAGTAAATTTGTTGGTTGACAAATTCACATTTTTTGAAACAGTGAAGTAACTGTATTAATTACGCCTGTCACACTGTCGTGTGACCTCTAGAAACGTTTTATCTTTAGGACACCGGCACTGCCTTACTGTCAGTGAATTTAATTGTTGACTATTGGTGGTTACATTGTCGCCTGACATAAAACATCTGTTAGTTTGGTGGGTGAATGCAAAGAATGAGGAGAGCATCAAATAAGGGACGTGGCCCTAGTCGTGGTGCTGCTGGTGTTGGTGGAGCTCCTGTTGCAGGGAGAGGACATGGTCGATCTGTGCCAGCTACACGCACAAGTGAAACACCTTCCTCAGGTGCGAGTCGGAGACAGAACCTTCAGCGTTATTTGGTAGGCTTGAATGCCTCTCTACGAATGGTGAGGCCAGAACAAGTACAGGCGATAGTAGATTGGGTGGCTGACAGTGTCTCCAGTTCCTTCACATTGTCTCCCACCCGGTCCCCTGCTGAAAGCTCAGAGTTGGCACCTGTCTTTCACCTCAACCCTTTGCAAATCAGCCAAGCAGTCTGAGCCACAAGTCATGCAGCAGTCTCTGCTTTTTGATGACTCTGCTGGCGGGGTTTCCGTGGGCCATCCACCTAGCCCTGCCCCAGAAGTGGAAGAGATTGAGTGCACTGATGCACAACCACTTATGTTTCAGGATGTTGACATGTGAGGACCACCGCAGCATGTCTCTGATGATGACGAAACACAGGTGCCAACTGCTGTGGCTTTCTGCAGTGTGCAGAGTGGCAAGGAGGGCAGGGTTGAGGAGTGGGTGGAAGATGATGTGGAGGATGATGAGGTCCTAGACCCCACATGGAATCAAGGTCATGCGAGTGATGTGTGCAGTTTAGAGGAAGAGGCGGTGGTCGCACAGAGGCACCAGCACAGCATAAGAGGGAGCAGGGTGCAAAAGTGGAGCGGCCGTCCCCTAGACGGTACGCCTGCTACTGCCCACCGTACCCAGGGACTGAGCACACCAAAGCCAGCTCCAAGGAGTTCCCTGGTGTGGCAGTTTTTCAGACAATGTGCTGATGACAAGACACGAGTGGTTTGCACGCTATGCAATTAGGGCCTGAAGCGAGGCATAAACATTCTAAACCTGAGCACAACCTGCATGACCAGGCATCTACATGCAAAGCATTAGCTGCAGTGGAGTAAGCACCTCAAAAACCAAGAAAGGTCTCAGGCTACTCCTGCTGTCTCGGCCTCTTCCTCCACCTCTGGAGTGACAGTGGCACCTGCCACCCCGCAAACAGAGGATGTGGCAGCAACACCACCATGTCTGCCACCGTCCCCAAGCATTTCCACACTATCCCATGGAAGCGTTCAGCTGTCCCTCTCCCAAAAACTGGAGAGTAAGAGGAAGTACCCCCCTACTCACCCGCGATCCATGGCCCTGAATACCAGCATTTCAAAATTCCTGGCCTTTGAAATGCTGTGATTCCGTCTGGTGGAGACGGACAGTTTTAAAAACCTGATGGTGGTGGCTGTCCCACAGTACGTGGTTCCCAGCCGCCACTACTTTTCCAGGCGAGCCATCCCTTCCCTGCACAATTAATTGGAGGACAAAATCAGGTGTGCACTGCACCATGCCATCTGTGGCAAGGTCCACATAACCACTGATACATGGACCAGTAAGCATGGGCAGGGACGCTATATCTCCCTAACAGCACACTGGTCAAATGTAGTGGCGGCTGGGCCTGAGGCAGATATCAGTTTGGCGCATCACCACCACCAAGGATTGCAGGGCATTTCTCTTTGCCTCCTGTTGCCTCCTTCGCCTACTCCGCTTCCTCCTCTTCTACCACCTCCTCATCCGGTCAGCATAACACCTTCACCACCAACTTCAGCACAGCCAGGGGGAAACGACAGCAGGCTGTTTTAAAACTCATATGTTTGGGGGAAAAAACCCACACTACGCAGGAGCCGTGGACGGGCATGAAACAACAGACTGATGAGTGGTTGTTGCCACTGAGCCTCAAGCCCGGCCTGGTGGTGTGCGATAATGGGAGAAATCTCGTAGCAGCTCTGGGCCCAACCAGTTTGACACACATCCCTTGCCTGGCGCATGTGCTGAATTTGGTGGTGCAGAAATTCCTGAAAAACTACCCAGATATATCAGATCTGCTGCAGAAAGTGCGGGCCGTCTGTGCGCGCTTTCGGTGTTCTCACCCTGTTGATGCTCGCCTGTCTGCACTGCAGCGTAACTTCGGCCTTCCCGATCACTGCCTCATATGCGACGTGCCCACAAGGTGGAACTCCACCTTGCACATGCTGGAGAGACTGTGCGAGCAGCAGCAGGCGATAGTGGAGTTTCAGCTGCAGCGCGCACGGGTCAGTCGCTCTGCATCAGACTTGTCCTCCAATAGATCCTCATTAAAGGATTTAAAGTGTACTCATTCCAATTACAGGGCCTCGAAAGAGTCCTGTATTGTTATTTTTAGTCACTACCTCCCCGCATCGGGCGTGGGTAATTTGCGCGCCTGCTGCCTTCCTTGGATGTGGTAGCCGTTTCTCCCTCTCCGGAATCAAACCCTGATTCCCCGTTACCCGTGGTCATCATGGGAGGTGAAGAAAGTACCATCGAAAGTTGATAGGGCAGACATCTGAATGCGTCGTCGCCGTCATGGGGACGTGCAATCGGCCCTGAGGTCATCTAGTCACCAAAGTGCCTGTGCAACAACTGCCCACATTCTATCTTGTGCTGATTACTGGGTGGCCACCCTGCTGGATCCCCGTTACAAGGACAACGTGCTGTCCTTAATTCCCTCACTAGAGCTTGATCAGAAGATGCGCGACTACAAGCGCACGCAGGTAGATGCGCTGCTGAGGGCATTCCCAATTGACAACGGGGGCTCAGTGGAAGCACAAGGCAAAGGCAGAGGAGGAGGAAGAGATCGCCAATGCAGGTGGGGCACCGCCAGCACCTCAGAAGGCAGGGTTAGCATGGCCGAAATGTGGAAAAGCTTTGTCAGCACGATTTGGACCGTCTTAGCAGGAGGCAGCATTTCAGCAACATGGTGGAACAGTACGTGTGCACACGCTTACACGTACTGACTGATGGGTCTGCCCCATTTAAATTCTGGGTCTACAAATTGGGCACATGGCCTGAGCTTGCACTTTATGCCTTGGAGGTGCTGGCCTGTCCTGCAGCCAGAGTATTGTCTGAACGTGTGTTTAGCACAGCAGGGGGCGTTATCACAGACAAGCGCAGCTGTCTGTCCACAGCCAACATGGACAAGCTCACGCTTATTAAAATTAATCACTCATGGATGCCACCAGACTTGTCTGAACCTTGTGCAGAATAGACATTTATACCGGCCTCACCCAGCCATTGTTATACTCAAGTGCACTTATTCTTTGTTTTCTTTTTTTATATGTCCCAATATTTTGGTGGCTACCCCAATTGTTTGCAGGGCACTTGTCCTACTGTTACCCCCATTTTACTTCCTTTTGCAGCCCTCTAGCCCTTTCCAGGACTTTTTTAGAGCCATTTTAGTGCCCAAAAGTTCGGGTCCCCATTGACTTCAATAGGGTTCGGGGTCAAGTTCGGGACAAGTTCGAGGCCGAACTCAAACCGAACCCGGCGAACCCGAACATCCAGGTGTCCGCTCATCTCTAAAAATGGTATATAGTAAAATCCAGTCTTAGAACTAAATATTCACAATACAGGGTGAATGTTAAAGCACACATGACAGGTGCACAGTCGGATTTGCCGGCATATGTGCTAACCTTACCCAAACCCCCATTAAGACACGGACACAGGTTATACTGTTGGAAATATTAATCCACAGCTTTATTAATTATTGTGACAAACTGCCATTTGCCACTCGCTTTCTTTGTGCCAAACTGTTTTGTTCCCCTGGCTTATGGAGAAGCCTGCTTGCCAGCCTCTTGCCACATGACTATGGCCCTGGGGTGTATGGCCCTTTAAAACCATTACTTGGGCCTATGGACTTTTATTTGGACTAGTGCTGGCCCTTTAAAAACAGTGTATGGACATATTGAAACTTTTGGGACACTTTTTCTGCCCCTTTGAATCCATGGGAAGGTGTGCCTCTTCCCCTCCCCCTGTCCCATTGTTCTCCAGCAGGGTGTTGTCCCAAGGACACTGCCAAACCAGTTGGAACTGGCTGCTTTGTTCCTCCTCGGTCAAAATATGACTTCCACCTATCTCCTGAACCACTTAAAGGACCACTATAGGCACCCAGACTACTTCAGCTTAAGTGGTCTGGGTGCCTGGTCCAGCTAGGGTTAACCCTTTTTTCTATAAACATAGCAGTTTCAGAGAAACTGCTATGTTTATATTTGGGTTAATCCAGCCTCTAGTGGCTGTCTCATTGACAGCCGCTTGAGGCGCTTGCGTGCTTCTCACTGTGAAAATCAGTGAGAAGACGCCAGTGTGCATAGGAAAGCATTGTAAATGCTTTCCTATGATACTGGCTGAATGCCGAAAGCCGAAGAGGAGGAGTGGAGGCGGAGAGGAGGAGGAGAGCTCCCCACCTGGCGCTGGAGAAAGAGGTAAGTTTATCCCCTTTCTCTCCATCCAGCCCGGCGGGAGGGAGACCCTGAGGGTGGGGGCACCCTCAGGGCACTATAGTGCCAGGAAAACAAGTGTGTTTTCCTAGCACTATAGTGGTCCTTTAACCGATTCAAGTGAATTTTGGATATGTTTGTCCCCAAATTATGCTGGTTATAAAAATATAAGTTTTATTGATATTGCATGTAAACTCACAAAGTTAAAAAAATGGTATAACATTTACTTTTTAAGCTTGGAGATAATTGAGTTGATACAGTAATTAACTCAATTATCTCCCAAGCAGAGGGGATGATTCTCATTGTAAAAAGTGGGTATGTTTATCCATGTGCCTTTGTTTTATTGGTTGTTACATTTACAGTTCCAGTGCCCCACAAGGTCCACATGGGTGGTAACCTTGCTGGGAAAGTTGTATATAAGCAGGAATAAACGCTCATTGGAGTCAGTTCTTCTTCACCCTCAATCTAGAGTTTTGTCTCTTATTGGGGGTAACCAGCTATACAGCTAATCACACTAGCTATTTTAAGAGCTCTCTCATCTGGAAGATTACTGGATGCTGAGAATACCCCTCATCTATCGCGAGAAGGACACCCTCTGGCGGTTGGAACCCCTCTACTCTCCGGGGTAACAGCTATATGGCATTATTATGATAAAGTGATCCATCGATATAGCATTAATTTGATTTAGTGATTTATTCATCCATCAATATTGCATTATTGTGATCTAGTGATTTAGTGATCCATCGATATAGCATTACTGTGATTTAGTGATTTATTAATCCACCGATATAGCATTATAGTGATTTAGTGATCCATTGAAATAGCATTATTGTGACGTAGTAATTTATTGATCCATCGATATAGCATTATTGTGATTTAGTGATCCATCGTTGTAGCATTATTGTGAATTAGTGATTTAGTGATCCATCGATATAGCATTATTGTGATTTAGTGCTCCATCGATATAGCATTATTGTGATTTAGTGATCCATTGATATAGCATAATTGTGAATTAGTGACTTATTGATCCATCGATATAGCATTATTGTGATTTAGTGATCCATCGATATAGCATTATTATGATTTAGTGATTTATTGATCCATCGATATAGCATTATTGTGATTTAGTGATCCATCGATATAGCATTATTGTGAATTAGTGATTTAGTGATCCATCGATATAGCATTAATGTGATTTAGTGATCCATTGATATAGCATAATTGTGAATTAGTGACTTATTGATCCATCGATATAGCATTATTGTGATTTAGTGATCCATCGATATAGCATTATTATGATTTAGTGATTTAGTGATCCATCGATATAGCATTATTGTGATTTAGTGATCCATCGATATAGCATTATTGTGATTTAGTGATCCATCGATATAGCATTATTGTGATTTATTGATCCATCGATATAGCATTATTGTGATTTAGTGATCCATCGAAATAGCATTATTGTGAATCAATGATTTAGTGATCCATCGATATAGCATTATTGTGAATTAGTGATTTAGTGATCCATCGATATAGCATTATTGTGAATTAGTGATTTAGTGATCCATCGATATAGCATTATTGTGACTTAGTGATTTAGTGATCCATCGATATAGCATTATTGTGATTTAGTGATCCATTGATATAGCATAATTGTGAATTAGTGACATATTGATCCATCGATATAGCATTATTGTGATTTAGTGATCCATCGATATAGCATTATTATGATTTAGTGATTTATTGATCCATCGATATAGCATTATTGTGATTTAGTGATCCATCGATATAGCATTATTGTGATTTTTTGATCCATCGAAATAGCATTATTGTGAATCAATGATTTAGTGATCCATCGATATAGCATTATTGTGATTTAGTGATCCACCATTGATATAGCATTATTGTGAATTAGTGATTTAGTGATCCATCGATATAGCATTATTATGATTTAGTGATCCTTCGATATAGCATTATTGTGATTTATTGATCCATTGATATGGCATTATTGTGATTTAGTGATCCATCAATATAGCGTTATTGTGACTTAGTGATTTATTGATCCATCGATATAGCATTATTATGACTTAGTGATTTATTGATCCATCGATAAAGCATTATTGTGATTCAGTGATTTAGTGATCCATCGATATAGCATTATGGTGACTTATTGATTTAGAGATCCAGCGATATAGCATTATTGTGATTTAGTGATTTATTGATCCATCGATATAGCATTATTGTGATTTATTGAATCATTGATATAGCATTATTGTGATTTATTGAATCATTGATATAGCATTATTGTGATTTAGTGATCCATCAATATAGCATTATTGTGACGTAGTGATTTATTGATCCATCAATATAGCATTATTGTGATTTAGTGATCCAGCGATATGGCATTATTGTTATTTAGTGGTTTAGTGATCCATCGATATAGCATTTTTTGTGATCTAGTGATTTAGTGATCCATCAATATAGCATTATTATGATTTAGATGTTCATCGATATAGCATTATTATGATTGAGTGATTTAGTGATCCATCGATATAGCATTATTGTGATTTAGTGATCCATCGATATAGCATTATTGTGATGTAGTGATTTATTGATCCATCGATATAGCATTATTGTGATTTAGTGATTTATTGATCCATCGATATAGCATTATTGTGATTTAGTGATTTAGTGATCCATTGATATAGCATTATTGTGATTTATTGATCCATTGATATAGCATTATTGTGATTTATTGATATAGCATTATTGTGATTTAGTGATCCATCGATATAGCATTAATGTGATGGCAGTAATTTACTGATCCATCGCTATGGCATTATTGTGATTTAGTCATTTATTGATTCATAGATATTGCATTATTGTAATTTAGTGATCCATCGATATAGCATTATTGTGATTTAGTGATTTAGTAATCAATTGATATTGCATTATTGTGATCTAGTGATTTTTTGATCCATCGATATAGCATTATTGTGATCTAGTGATTTAGTGATCCATCGATATAGCATTATTGTGATTTAGTGATTTAGTGATCCATCGATATAGCATTATTGTGATTTAGTGATCAATCGATATAGCATTATTGTGATTTAGTGATCCATTGATATAGCATTATTGTGATTTAGTGATTTAGTAATCAATTGATATTGCATTATTGTGACTTAGTGATTTATTGATCCATCGATATAGCATTATTGTGACTTATTGATTTATTGATCCATCAATATAGCATTATTGTGATTTAGTGATCCATCGATATAGCATTATTGTAACGTATTGATTTATTGATCCATCGATATAGCATTATTTTGACTTAGTGGTTTATTGATCCATCGATAGAGCATTATTGTGACTTAGTGATTTAGTGATCCATCGATATAGCATTATTGTGACTTAGTGATTTATTGATCCATCAATATAGCATTATTGTGTTTTATTGATTTATTGAGCCATCGATATAGCATTATTGTGATTTAATGATCCATCGATATATCATTATTATGATTTGGTGATTTAGTGATATATCGATATAGCATTATGATTTAGTGATTTATTGATCCATCGATATAGCATTATTGTGATTTAGTGATCCATCGATATAGCATTATTGTGAATTAGTGATTTAGTGATCCATCGATATAGCATTATTGTGATTTAGTGATCCATCGATATAGCATTATTATGATTTAGTGATTTATTGATCCATCGATATAGCATAATTGTGAATTAGTGACTTATTGATCCATCGATATAGCATTATTGTGATTTAGTGATCCATCGATATAGCATTATTATGATTTAGTGATTTATTGATCCATCGATATAGCATTATTGTGATTTAGTGATCCATCGATATAGCATTATTGTGAATTAGTGATTTAGTGATCCATCGATATAGCATTAATGTGATTTAGTGATCCATTGATATAGCATAATTGTGAATTAGTGACTTATTGATCCATCGATATAGCATTATTGTGATTTAGTGATCCATCGATATAGCATTATTATGATTTAGTGATTTAGTGATCCATCGATATAGCATTATTGTGATTTAGTGATCCATCGATATAGCATTATTGTGATTTAGTGATCCATCGATATAGCATTATTGTGATTTATTGATCCATCGATATAGCATTATTGTGATTTAGTGATCCATCGAAATAGCATTATTGTGAATCAATGATTTAGTGATCCATCGATATAGCATTATTGTGAATTAGTGATTTAGTGATCCATCGATATAGCATTATTGTGAATTAGTGATTTAGTGATCCATCGATATAGCATTATTGTGACTTAGTGATTTAGTGATCCATCGATATAGCATTATTGTGATTTAGTGATCCATTGATATAGCATAATTGTGAATTAGTGACATATTGATCCATCGATATAGCATTATTGTGATTTAGTGATCCATCGATATAGCATTATTATGATTTAGTGATTTATTGATCCATCGATATAGCATTATTGTGATTTAGTGATCCATCGATATAGCATTATTGTGATTTTTTGATCCATCGAAATAGCATTATTGTGAATCAATGATTTAGTGATCCATCGATATAGCATTATTGTGATTTAGTGATCCACCATTGATATAGCATTATTGTGAATTAGTGATTTAGTGATCCATCGATATAGCATTATTATGATTTAGTGATCCTTCGATATGGCATTATTGTGATTTAGTGATCCATCAATATAGCGTTATTGTGACTTAGTGATTTATTGATCCATCGATATAGCATTATTATGACTTAGTGATTTATTGATCCATCGATAAAGCATTATTGTGATTCAGTGATTTAGTGATCCATCGATATAGCATTATGGTGACTTATTGATTTAGAGATCCAGCGATATAGCATTATTGTGATTTAGTGATTTATTGATCCATCGATATAGCATTATTGTGATTTATTGAATCATTGATATAGCATTATTGTGATTTATTGAATCATTGATATAGCATTATTGTGATTTAGTGATCCATCAATATAGCATTATTGTGACGTAGTGATTTATTGATCCATCAATATAGCATTATTGTGATTTAGTGATCCAGCGATATGGCATTATTGTTATTTAGTGGTTTAGTGATCCATCGATATAGCATTTTTTGTGATCTAGTGATTTAGTGATCCATCAATATAGCATTATTATGATTTAGATGTTCATCGATATAGCATTATTATGATTGAGTGATTTAGTGATCCATCGATATAGCATTATTGTGATTTAGTGATCCATCGATATAGCATTATTGTGATGTAGTGATTTATTGATCCATCGATATAGCATTATTGTGATTTAGTGATTTATTGATCCATCGATATAGCATTATTGTGATTTAGTGATTTAGTGATCCATTGATATAGCATTATTGTGATTTATTGATCCATTGATATAGCATTATTGTGATTTATTGATATAGCATTATTGTGATTTAGTGATCCATCGATATAGCATTAATGTGATGGCAGTAATTTACTGATCCATCGCTATGGCATTATTGTGATTTAGTCATTTATTGATTCATAGATATTGCATTATTGTAATTTAGTGATCCATCGATATAGCATTATTGTGATTTAGTGATTTAGTAATCAATTGATATTGCATTATTGTGATCTAGTGATTTTTTGATCCATCGATATAGCATTATTGTGATCTAGTGATTTAGTGATCCATCGATATAGCATTATTGTGATTTAGTGATTTAGTGATCCATCGATATAGCATTATTGTGATTTAGTGATCAATCGATATAGCATTATTGTGATTTAGTGATCCATTGATATAGCATTATTGTGATTTAGTGATTTAGTAATCAATTGATATTGCATTATTGTGACTTAGTGATTTATTGATCCATCGATATAGCATTATTGTGACTTATTGATTTATTGATCCATCAATATAGCATTATTGTGATTTAGTGATCCATCGATATAGCATTATTGTAACGTATTGATTTATTGATCCATCGATATAGCATTATTTTGACTTAGTGGTTTATTGATCCATCGATAGAGCATTATTGTGACTTAGTGATTTAGTGATCCATCGATATAGCATTATTGTGACTTAGTGATTTATTGATCCATCAATATAGCATTATTGTGTTTTATTGATTTATTGAGCCATCGATATAGCATTATTGTGATTTAATGATCCATCGATATATCATTATTATGATTTGGTGATTTAGTGATATATCGATATAGCATTATGATTTAGTGATTTATTGATCCATCGATATAGCATTATTGTGAATTAGTGATTTAGTGATCCATCGATATAGCATTATTGTGATTTATTGATCCATCGATATAGCATTATTGTGAATTAGTGATTTAGTGATCCATCGATATAGCATTATTGTGATTTAGTGATCCATCGATATAGCATTATTGTGAATTAGTGATTTAGTGATCCATCGATATAGCATTATTGTGATTTAGTGATCCATCGATATAGCATTATTATGATTTAGTGATTTATTGATCCATCGATATAGCATTATTGTGATTTAGTGATCCATCGATATAGCATTATTGTGATTTTTTTGATCCATCGAAATAGCATTATTGTGATTTAGTGATCCATCGATATAGCATTATTGTGAATTAGTGATTTAGTGATCCATCGATATAGCATTATTGTGATTTAGTGATCCATCGAAATGGCATTATTGTGAATCAATGATTTAGTGATCCATTGATATAGCATTAGTGTGATTTAGTGATCCATCACTATAGCATTATTGTGAATTAGTGATTTAATGATCCATCGATATAGCATTATTGTGATTTAGTGATCCATCGATATAGCATTATTGTGAATTAGTGATTTAATGATCCATCGATATACCATTATTATGAATTAGTGATTTAGTGATCCATCGATATAGCATTATTGTGATTTAGTGATCCATCGATATAGCATTATTGTGATTTAGTGTTCCATCGATATAGCATTATTGTGAATAAGTGATTTATTGATCCATTGATATAGCATTATTGTGATTTAGTGATCCATTGATATAGCATTATTGTGAATTAGTGATTTAGTGATCCATCGATATAGCATTATGGTGACTTATTGATTTAGAGATCCAGCGATATAGCATTATTGTGATTTAGTGATTTATTGATCCATCGATATAGCATTTTTGTGATTTAGTGATCCATCAATATAGCATTATTGTGACGTAGTGATTTATTGATCCATCAATATAGCATTATTGTGATTTAGTGATCCAGCGATATGGCATTATTATGATTTAGTGGTTCATCGATATAGCATTATTATGATTTAGTGATTTATTGATCCATCGATACAACATTATTGTGATTGAGTGATTTAGTGATCAATCGATATAGCATTATTGTGATTTAGTGATTTATTGATCCATCGATATAGCATTATTGTGATTTAGTGATTTATTGATCCATCGATATAGCATTATTGTGATTTAGTGATTTAGTGATCCATCGATATAGCATTATTGTGATTTAGTGATCCATCGATACAGCATTATTGTGATTTATTGATCCATTGATATAGCATTATTGTGATTTAGTGATCCATCGATATAGCATTAATGTGATGGCAGTAATTTACTGATCCATCGCTATGGCATTATTGTGATATAGTCATTTATTGATTCATAGATATTGCATTATTGTAATTTAGTGATCCATCGATATAGCATTATTGTGATTTAGTGATTTAGTGATCCATCGATATAGCATTATTCTGATTTAGTGATCCATCGATATAGCATTATTGTGATTTAGTGATCCATTGATATAGCATTATTGTGATTTAGTGATTTAGTAATCAATTGAAATTGCATTATTGTGATTTAGTGATTTATTGATCCATCAATATAGCATTATTGTGATTTATTGATCCATCGATATAGCATTATTGTGATTTAGTGATCCATCGATATAGCATTATTTTGACTTAGTGGTTTATTGATCCATCGATAGAGCATTATTGTGACTTAGTGATTTAGTGATCCATCAATATAGCATTATTGTGTTTTATTGATTTATTGAGCCATCGATATAGCATTATTGTGATTTAATGATCCATCGATATATCATTATTATGATTTGGTTATTTAGTGATATATCGATATAGCATTATTATGATTTAGTGATCCATCAATATAGCATTACTGTGACTTAGTGGTTTAGTGATCCATCGATATAACATTATTGTGATTTAGTGATCGATTGATATAGAATTATTGTGACGCAGTGATTTATTTATTTATCGACATAGCATTATTGTGATTTAGTGATTTAGTGATCCATCGAGATAGCATAATTGATTTAGTTATCCATCGATATAGCATTAATGTGATTTAGTGATTTAGTGATCCATCAATATATCATTATTGTGATTTAGTAGCCCATCGATATAGCATTATTGTGATTTAGTGATTTATTGATCCTCCAATATAGCATTATTGTTATTTAGTGATTATTGTGATTTAGTGATCCATCAACATAGCATTATTGTGATTTAGTGATTTATTGATCCATCAATATAGCATTATTGTGATTTAGTGATCCATCGATATAGCATTATTGTGATTTAGTGATTTAGTGATCAATCGATATAGCATTTTTGTGATTTAATGATTTATTGATCCATCAATATAGCATTATTGTGATTTAGTGATTTAGTGATCAATCAATATAGCATTTTTGTGATTTAATGATTTATTGATCCATCAATATAGCATTATTGTGATTTAGTGATCAATCGATATAGCATTTTTGTGATTTAGTGATCAATCGATATAGCATTTTTGTGATTTAATGATTTATTGATTCATCAATATAGCATTATTGTGATTTAGTGATCCATCGATATAGCATTATTGTGATTTAGTGATTTAGTGATCAATCGATATAGCATTTTTGTGATTTATTGATCCATCAATATAGCATAATTGTGATTTAGTGATTTATTGATCCATCGATATAGCATTATTGTGATTTAGTGATCCATCGATATAGCATTATTATGATTTAGTGGTCCATCGATATAGCATTATTGTGATTTAGTGATTTAGTGATCCATTCATATAGCATTATTGTGATTTAGTGATTTATTGATCCATCGATATAGCACTATTGTGATTCAGTGACATAGTGATCCATTCATATAGCATTTTTGTGATTTAGTGATCCATCGATATAGCATTATTGTGACATAGTGATTTATTGATCCATCGATATAGCATTATTGTGATTTATTGATCCATCGATATAGCATTATTGTGATTTAGTGATTTAGTGATCCATCGATATAGCATTATTGTGATTCAGTGATCCATCGATATAGCATTATTGTGATTTAGTGATTTAGTGATCAATCGATATAGCATTTTTGTGATTTAATGATTTATTGATCCATCAATATAGCATTATTGTGATTTAGTGATCCATCGATATAGCATAATTGTGATTTAGTGATTTAGTGATCAATCGATATAGCATTTTTGTGATTTAATGATTTATTGATCCATCAATATAGCATAATTGTGATTTAGTGATTTATTGATCCATCGATATAGCATTATTATGATTTAGTGGTCCATCGATATAGCATTATTGTGATTTAGTGATTTAGTGATCCATTCATATAGCATTTTTGTGATTTAGTGATCCATCGATATAGCATTATTGTGACATAGTGATTTATTGATCCATCGATATAGCATTATTGTGATTTAGTGATTTAGTGAACCATCGATATAGCATTATTGTGATTTAGTGATTTATTGATCCATCGATATAGCATTATTGTGATTTAGTGATTTAGTGAACCATCGATATAGCATTATTGTGATTTAGTGATTTAGTGATCAATATAGCATTTTTGTGATTTAGTGATCAATCGATATAGCATTTTTGTGATTTAATGATTTATTGATCCATCAATATAGCATTATTGTGATTTAGTGATCCATCGATATAGCATTATTGTGAATTAGTGATTTAGTGATCAATCGATATAGCATTTTTGTGATTTAATGATTTATTGATCCATCAATATAGCATAATTGTGATTTAGTGATTTATTGATCCATTCATATAGCATTATTGTGATTTAGTGATTTATTGATCCATCGATATAGCATTATTGTGATTTAATGATTTATTGATCCATCAATATAGCATAATTGTGATTTAGTGATTTATTGATCCCTTCATATAGCATTATTGTGATTTAGTGATTTATTGATCCATCGATATAGCATTATTGTGATTTAGTGATTTATTGATCCATCGATATAGCATTATTGTGATTTAGTGATTTAGTGATCCATCGATATAGCATTATTGTGACTTAGTAATTTATTGATCCATTGATATAGCATTATTGTTATTTAGTGATATATTGATCCATCGATATAGCATTATTGTCATTTAGTGATCCATCGATAAAGCATTATTGTGATATAGTTATTTATTCATCCATCGATATAGCATTATTATGATTCAGTGATTTACTGATCCATCGATATACCATTATAGTGATTTATTGATCCATCAATATAGCATTATTGTGATTTAGTGATCCATCGATATAGCATTATTGTGACTTAGTGATTTATTGATCCATCGATATAGCATTATGGTGACTTATTGATTTAGAGATCCAGCGATATAGCATCATTATTATATTAGTGATTTAGTGATCCATCGATATGGCATTATTGTGACGTAGTGATTTATTGATCCATCGATATAGCATTATTGTGACTTAGTGCTTTATTGATCCATCAATATAGCATTATTGTGCCTTAGTGCTTTATTGATCCATCGATATAGCATTATTGTGATTTAGTGATCCATCGATAAATCATTATTGTGATATAGTTATTTATTCATCCATCGATATAGCATTATTATGATTCAGTTATTTACTGATCCATCGATATACCATTATAGTGATTTAGTGATCCATTGACATGGCATTATTGTGACTTAGTGATTTAGTGATAAATTTATAAAGCATTATTGTGATTTAGTGATTTATTGATCCATTGATATAGCATTATTGTGATTTATTGATCCATCAATATAACATTATTTTCTTCAGTGATTTAGTGATCCATCAATATAGCATTATTGTGATTTAGTGATCCATTGACATGGCATTATTGTGATTTAGTGATTTATTGATCCATCAATACAGCATTATTGTGATTTAGTGATCCATCGATATAGCATTATTGTGATGGCAGTAATTTAGTGATCCATCGATATAGCATTATTGTGATATAGTCATTCATTGATTCATCAATATTGCATTATTGTAATTTAGTGATCCATCAATATAGCATTATTGTGACATAGTGATGTATTGATCCATCGATATAGCATTATTGTGATTTAGTGATTTAGTGATCCATCGATATAGCATTAGTTTGATTTAGTGATCCATTGATATAGCATGATTGTGATTTAGTGATTTATTGATCCATCGATATGGCATTATTGTGTTTCTGTATGATTATTCTTTAGGATGCCCAAACTAAGAAACAGCGCTAAACACAAACTGTTTCCTACAACCAAGGTGACTTTTAATGCTCCTTATACTCATCTGTTCAACCAGTTAATAAAATCTCTAGGTTTCATTTCTTGATAATTATTGTAATACGTATACCAAGCACACCATAGTTTTGGTATTTATTGGGATGTTATTATACTTGCATTATTTATGGAAGATCTGCACAATTAAACAAACCCTGCATAATTCACCAATCGGACTCATAGATTTGTGAAACACACAGCTAAATAATAGTGTTTACAATGGCAATATTTTAATCATTGTATTAATGCATGAAAGAGACGTTATCTTTAATACAATTGTTGCAGTAATTAAAATGATGTGTCTTTCCACAAAATTAAAGTGCATGTGCCTTTAAAAACTTCATATTTTCTCAAATTGACATGCAGCACCCTAGATGTATTAATGCACTAAAACCCGATAAATTAAAAAAATGTGTTTCTTCATATGCTTCAGATGATTAAATACATATATTAATAAAGATAATTTACATTTAATAGAGCAGCTTAAACGATTACTCCAAGCACCATAAGCACTTTGGTGTTTTGAAGTGATCCTGGTGCTTGCAGTCTAAACATGCACATCCTGAGATATTTTTATGTTGATGTTGGATGTGTAACTCCACCCCCTGCAGTGTTATTAGCCAACCAGGAGCAAGAGTTCTGGGCTCGCTAATGTCAATTCTATTCAAAGAAACTCATTCATTGTCTGAGAGCGCTCAGCCGACATTCTCAGCCAATAGATTACAGGATCAGGTCTAGCCAGATAACAATTAGCAGACATGGAGGATACACATCGTTATATATATTGAATGTATGCCATTTAGTGTGTGTCAATGTAAGTTTGTGTATCGTGAGTTTGTCTCTGTGCCAGTGTGAGCTTGTGTATAGTGAGCTTGTCTGCGTGTCCGTGTGAGTTTGTGTATGGTGTTACTGTCTGTGTGCCAGTGTGAGTTTGTGTATGCTGAGCTTGTCTGTGTGTCAGTGTGAGTTTGTGTATGGTGAACTTGTCTGTGTATCAGTGTGAGCTTGTGTATGGTGAGCTTGTCTGTGTCAGTGTGAGCTTGTGTATGGTGCGCTTGTCTGTGTGAGTTTGTGAGCTTGTCTGTGTCAGTGTGAGCTTGTCTGCATCAGTGTGAGCTTTGTATGGTGAGCTTGTCTGTGTGTCAGTGTGAGCTTGTGTATGTCAGTGTGAGCTTTGTATGGTGAGCTTGTCTGTGTGTCAGTGTGAGCTGGTCTGTGTGTCAGTGTGAGCATCAGTGTGAGCTTGTGTACAGTGAGCTTATCTGTGTCTCAATGTGAGCTTGTGTATAGTGAGCTTGTCTGTGTGTCAGTGTGAGCTTGTGTATTGTGAGCTTGTCTGTGTTTCAGTTACGTTTGTGTATAGTGAGCTTGTCTGTGTGTTAGTGTGAGCTTGTCTATAGTGAGCTTGGGTGTGCCTGTGTGAGCTTGTCTAGTGAGCTTGGGTATGTGTCAGTGGGAGCGTGTCTATAGTGAGCTTGAGTGTGTTGAGTTTGTCTATAGTGAGTTTAAGTGGGAGTGAGCTTTTCTCTGCATGTGTATGTCAGTGAGCTTGTGTGTAGTGTGCTTGTGTGTGAGCACATAAGTGTAATTGTCTGTAGTGTAATTGTGTGTAGTCAGATAGCTTGTGAGTATGAGCTGGCTTGTGTAATTGTGCTTGTGCCAGTGAGATTGTGTGTGTTGGATCACATGGGCAGGACATTTAGGTGCCATACCAATTTTGAAGCATATGTGAGTGTGGTTTGTGTGATGTTACACCGTTTGTGGATGGTATAGGGCGGCAGTACAAATCCTTGCACCGGCCCTGCATATATTAAACCAACATCTGACACTATTCCTGGTGCTCATTCACATAGCGAGTGAAAACGAGGTTTAACATTTTGTTTGGGTCTGTCCTGATCTTTAGAATCATTTGTAATCTGTAACAATTTAGTAATGGTTTTAATTCATGAAGGTACATTTATAAAGGGAGCTGGTGTCCTCCTCGTGTCATCACTTAGTGACCGAGGACGTGGAGCGAGGGACAGCGCAGAGCTCGGAACTCACTATGATCGCGGGCTTGTTATTTCTCAGAGATTTACAGTCCAACTGTTTAGATCCAGGTGTTCTGGTGAAAGTGAATTTTTGGAGCAGAGCTGAGATAAAGAGGAAAAGCTCCATTCGAGCCAAGTTCTCTCCGAGACACATCCGCAATCCTGGAGAGAGAGAAAAGAGAGAGATGGAAACAATGGAGACAGAGAAAACAATAATATGCGTACAGAACGCTTTTACTGGGTTACAGTGATCTGTCTCTATGGGACAGGTACACAGAATAGTGATATCTCTCCAAACAGACCAGTCAGTGTGTGCACAGATCTCTCAGTAATCTATAGGTGGAGAGCTCTCTATAGTCAGTGTGTGCATAGCTCTCTCAGTAATCTATAGGTGGAGAGCTCTCTACAGTCAGTGTGTGCACAGATCTCTCAGTAATCTATAGGTGGAGAGCTCTCTATAGTCAGTGTGTGCCTCTCAGTAATCTATAGGTGGAGCTCTCTATAGTCAGTGTGTGCACAGATCTCTCAGTCATCTATAGGTGGAGAGCTCTCTATAGTCAGTGTGTGCACAGATCTCTCAGTAATCTATAGGTGGAGAGCTCTCTATAGTCAGTGTGTGCCTCTCAGTAATCTATAGGTGGAGCTCTCTATAGTCAGTGTGTGCACAGATCTCTCAGTCATCTATAGGTGGAGAGCTCTCTATAGTCAGTGTGTGCCTCTCAGTAATCTATAGGCGGAGCTATCTATAGTCAGTGTGTGCACAGATCTCTCAGTAATCTATAGTCAGTGTGTGCACAGATCTGTCAGTATTCTATAGGTGGAGAGCTCTCTATAGTCAGTGTGTGCACAGATCTCCCAGTATTCTGTAGGTGCAAAGCTCTCTATGGTCAGTGTATGCACAGATCTCTCAGTTATCTATAGGTGGAGAGCTCTCTATAGTCAGTGTGTGCACAGATCTCTCAGTATTCTATAGGTGGAGAATTCTCTATAGTCAGTGTGTGCACAGATCTCTCTCATGTCACTGACCAGCAGAGAATGGCATAAATGCCGGGTTTGCCTTGAACTGGCCCTTATCGTCCAGGAAATGGCCGGGGTTGAAGTCCTCAGGCGTCTCCCACTGTGTCGGATCAAATAGCACCGAGGAGAGGAAAGGGATGACGGTTGTCCCCTGTAATAAGAAAACCAATAATATCAGAATAAGTTCTAGACCAAGTATTGATCAAGAAAATTTATTGTCAATATTACAGAGATGCGTGGTACAGTCATCTGGCTAGAAGTGTTTCAAACCCTCACAATCACATCATATAACATACTATAATGTATGGATTATTTATTAGAAAAACACATGAATCATAATACCAGAATGTAATGATTTCACAGTTTAGCTTGATTTGTGGATTGTACACTCCAGAGCAACACAATGATCACTGAGTGCATCCAATGGCATGTGGGGTCTAATGTCAAGAATCACAAATAAAGAAGAGGTCTTGATATCAAAGCATCCTCATTTAAAAGAAAAACGATACATTGCTGCACTGAGACTGATAGAAAGTGTCACGTCACATTGTGCAGTATGGGACTGTGAAACATTCTGTGTGTGTGAGGTTAATCAACAGAAAGTAGTCTTTACTAAAATATATTAAAATCATGTGTGCACTAAATGAAAAAAAACATTTTATACTAGTACAAACACAGAATTCTTTGTTTAACACTACTGTGAGTTAACACTATTCCTGAATGCGTCAAAGCTGGAACGTCAGAGGATTTTTTGTCCTTTAGAATCTATTTATTCGAAATTGGGATAACTTAGCACAAAGAACCATTCACATTTGACCCACTAAGAATCTCTCTGCTATTAAAATGGTGGGTCATGCGCCTTCTTATGATCAGTGATACAGTGTGATAAAGGTTTTAAAAAAAGTGAGACAACTGTGGAAAATACGTTTAAAATGGAAACGTAAACATGTTAAATATGAACTCTAATAGACACCAAGTGATGGAGACAATGTATTTAAATGTTCCTATCATATCCCCCGTCTCATCTTTCCTCCTGTCACGATACTGGGGAACCCAACACGATAACACACACACAGACACACAAACAGAAAGTGTGCAGTACCGGTCCTTAGAGTGGCCGGGCTAAGCACACACAGAATAGTCAGGAGACAAGCAGAGTAAGGGGAACCAGAAAACAGAATAACGAGAAACAAGCCGAGGTCAAAGGGTAGGAGAAAGTCACAAAGTCAGTATAACAAGCCAGAGAGTACATAACCAGAAAGCACACGTTCAGAATCAATACTATAAAGCAAAGACCACAACAGGGCACAGACAGTAAAGGTAAGTATTTAAATCCTAGCCTGAATCCTGATTGGCTAACCACCAATCAGTATTAACAAACACACGTGGGGGATATCTATACCCCCCACTGTGTTTGTTGCACTGTAGCTTTAACGCCGGGTCACGTGAGTGACCCCGGCGCTTAGATAATAGTGCCGGCTCCCAGCGTGCAGCGTTAGACATGCTGCCACTGGGAGGAGGAGAGGAGGACGCGAGCGGCGTGTCAAGAGGAGAGGACGCCGCTCTCTTATCGGTAAGGGGAGAGGGGACCGCGGGCGGCGACGGACCGAGGGTGAGTGCTGCGAGAGGATTGCAGCCTCCCCTCACCGCTGCCCGCGGAGCCCTGACATAACCCCCCCTCGAAGACCGCCCAGAGGGCGGGAAGCCGAAGGCTTCAAAGGAAACCGCGCATGAAAGGAGCGGATCAAAGAGGGCGCGTCCAAGTCAGAGACAGAAACCCACGACCGCTCCTCCGGGCCGTAACCCTTCCAATCAACCAGATAATGCAACCGACCTCAAGAGAAACGAGAATCAAGGAGAGCAGCCACCTCATATACGTCACTAGAGACCGCGCGGGGGGCATCGGAACGCCTGAGAGACCCAGAGAACCGATTACAGAGCAAGGGCTTCAAAAGGGAGGTGTGAAAGGTGTTAGGTATGCGCATGGAAGGGGGCAAGGCCAGGGAGTAAGACACAGGATTCACCCTACGCAACACCTTATAGGGACCAAGGAACTTGGGCGCGAACTTCATCGAGGGAACCTTAAGGCGGAGATTCCTAGAGGACAACCAAACCCTATCACCCGGAGCATAAGAAGGAGCCGCACATCTGCGACGATCAGCAAATCTCTTTTGAGTAGCAGCAGCACGACAAAGAGCAGCATGGACCTGATCCCACATCTTCCGTAAGGAGGCGAGGTGCTCGTCCAAAGCGGGCATTCCCTTGTCGGAGAACACACCGGGAAGGACAGCGGGTTGGAACCCATAAGCCACCATAAAAGGACTTACGCCAGTAGAAGAATGAGACACAGTGTTCCTGGCAAACTCAGCCCAGGGAAGGAGATGGGACCAGTTGTCCTGGTGTGCATTCGTGAAACAGCGTAAATACAACTCCACAGACTGATTTGCTCATTCGGCAGCTCCATTAGATTGCGGATGATAGGAGGAAGCAAACGATAAGGAGACCCCCAACTCAGCACAAAAGCCTCTCCAAAACCGAGAGACAAACTGAGGGCCCCTGTCAGATACGATATCTTGTGGTATACCATGCAAGCGGAACACTTCTTTGGCAAACACCTGAGCCAACTGAACCGCAGAAGGTAGCTTCTTAAGCGGAATGAAGTGCGCCATTTTGGAGAACCTATCCGTTACAGTCAAAATTACTGTCTGCCCATCAGATGAAGGAAGATCCACAATGAAGTCCATGGATAAGTGTGTCCACGGTTTCTTGGGTACAGATAGGGGCATAAGGAGTCCCAGGGGTTTCACATTAGGGGACTTACACTGTGTACAGACACGGCAAGCCTGCACGTAATCTACCACGTCTTTTTTGAGTGAGGGCCACCAAAACTGTTGGAAAAGACCCTTGTAAGTCTTGGTAACCCCTGGATGACCGGCCGTTTTGGCTGTGTGAAATAAAGTTACCAACTTCTTTCTGTCTTTTACTTTCACGTACAGCTTACCAGTAGGAGTCTCAGAGGGTGCTTGGGATTGGTATGACTTGATACCATCAAGAAAAAGAGACGAGATAACCAAACAGGTAGTAGCTATTATATTAGTTGTGGGTACAATGGGCTCAGGAGTGGAGGGCCTCACTGGGCGGGAGAGGCGGCCGATCTCCCGATCCTGGGATGCCCAGGAGCAGCTACTTCCCGGCAGGAGCTCTGTTACCACCCCCCTCGGATCGGTGGGGGTTATCCCGGTCCATCCCTGAGAGGCTGTCTGGAGCTAATGGACGCACAGAGCACAGCCGCCCAGGCTGACATACTCATCTGCGACTCTCCCAATGTGGCGGCAGTCGCGTGTCCTTCTGGTACCAGCAAAGCATGGCAGGATATTGAGTCTAAGCTGGACAGACTCTTTAATCAATTTTGGAAGCAAATAACAAGCAGGAAGCCCCAACAAGCTCCACCACAGCCCCAACAAGCTCCACCACAGCTAAGCGAAGCAGTCCCCATTAAAATCCACCAACGCAAAAGGCGTCGAAGACGGGACCGGTGGCACAAACAGAAATGCAGAGCCTGCCCCACGTGAAGCACTCGCCTCCACCTTAAGCCACCACAATCCCGCACCGGACGTGCAGCTCCACCGGGACAGATCCGACCACCCGACAAAACAAGCTTCCACCACCTCAAGCCGCGAACCCGGCACTCAGCCAGAGACTTGCCTTTGTTGTTCCAGGTATCAGGAACTCCCAGGGTCTGCACCTGGCACCCAGAAGGGATCGGATGAGCACAAGCAGTAAACAGCAGCCTGCCAAGCATGTCCCACTATAGCCGATTCTCCACACCATGCCTTTGATCACATGAACTGCTCTCTGCACATTAACTAAACGTAAAGTAGCAAGCGTTTAAACATGTCATTATTTCACCTCCTAAAGAGTTTATTGTCGTAGTTCCTTACATGCCTTTACCTTAACCGTTCATGTATTATGTTATTCACTAGTCTCATCTCATGGGGCGACTCACACTTGATTTATAACTAGTGGTGGAGCTGCTGATATAAATACACAGTTGATAACGTGCAAGCTACACCCTAAACATGACCCTAAACATGCCATCTTTTACAACAATGTACTGCTATATACTCATACCCTCAGTGCAACTAGCCATGATATACGCACGTTCAGCCTAGCATGCTCAAATATAACACACTTCTGTCTAAAAAAAAAAAAAAAGAATGGAAAAAAAAAAGAATGCAGCTTCCGAATGAATCTAAAATGGATGCTGTCCAGGAGATGGGAGGGTCTGGGAGGGAGGGTCTGCTTCTGATTGGCTGGAATGTGTCTGCTGACTGTGAGGTACAGGGTCAAAGTTTACTCAATGATGACGAATAGGGGGCGGACCGAACATTGCATATGTTCGCCGTCCGTGGCGAACGCGAACAAGCTATGTTCGCCAGGAACTATTCGCTGTCGAACTATTCGGGACATCTCTACTCAACACGTCTCTAAGAGTGAACATTCCAGAAAGTACTGAATAGAGGAACATGTTACCATGTGAAATATCTGTGTCCATGCGCTTTCAATAAAAGATGATATTGACTATAAATAGGGAGGCTTGACATTCAGAAGATCAGGATAATACCTTTATACACAGTATGTAGATAACAATTCATGTTTCTGTCTTCTTCACTGGATAAAGGTACACATTCTTTATTAATACATTCTATAGGACAGATCTTACCTTGGGGAGCATGAATCCTCGGAAGTGGGTGTCCTCGGACAGTGCGTGATAATGAGCAATGGGTGCCAAATCATAAATCCTCTGACATTCGTGGATTACGGCATTGGTGTACGGCAGCTGTGGTCTATCCTGCATTCCAGGACACCGGTCAGGGCCAACTACCTCATCGATCTCTCGCTGAACTTTTTCTAGAAAATACAAAACAAGATTCTGGTGGTGTCATGACTGTGAGCTAGGTGTGCACGTGACTTAGTTCTGTTGGTGAAAGGGTTAAAATTTACTATTTGTCTGCACTAGACTGGAAATACTGATAAAAACCTCCCTTAACACCACTCACACTTAATTATAATAATATAAATATTGCGGTTTTATAATGCTGCCACAACCAAGACAAGGGTGCATAGAATAAAAACCCAGTAAATATGAATTAGCACAAAATCTATGTGTAAGGAAACCTAGTATATCCAATCCTCATTCGGTAGTTTCCTCCCGAACCACCAGAGCATCAGTGATTATAGCTCTCCTTTCGGTAGATGAAATAAATTAAATCCATACGAACACAATAGCTTTACAAGATAATTCCCTTAATAATGCATACGAATCCCCAAACATCAGCCGAAGTCAAGAAGAAGGGTACAAAGTGAACTGGCTTTAATTAACACACACTGGCTTTTATGCAAGTCCCCATGCAAGGGGACATCCCACAGGGAGGGACACAGTATAACCAATCAGTTACAGTAAAAACATAAAACACACCCAGCACAAACATACAATTCCCTCCCCTAGTCCTGGAGATAATCAAGTCTGATAAAGTAATAACTTGATTATCTCCAGGCAGAAAAATTTACAATTTCCCCAATATTCAGAACACCCCTTTAGACATGGGCTATCCCCACAAACAATATGTCCCCTCGATAGTCCCGATCTGGGTGACCAACATATTCAAATTTCACTTAGATCCGTTCAGGGGTTCTCAAAAAGTATGGAAGTCTTTTTGTGACCGGCTAACCGTGAGGTGGCTGCCCAAAATAGTTCCAAGAGTTTGTGTGGTTTTGCCGGTCTATTCAGTTAAGTGGCAAAAACCGAATAATTCCACAAATGGATTCCCCTGGCTCTTAGCAGCGATTGTTCCCCTCATTCGAATGCACAAAAGTACCGAACAGCGCTCTTCTAGCTGTTCGGGAAATAAAGATCCAGCGTTCGCTTGTTAAGACCGGTGTTCGGGAAGTCGAGTGTCCGATTTTAGTTCCAGACACTCGACGACCAAATCCCGCTGCCTTTGTTCGCATGAAAAAAGATGGCCGCGGTTTTCTCAGCCACGTGGCATTCGGTAGTACAAATGCTGGCCGCACAGATAGAGGGTTCAATTGAGGCGTTCTTTGAAGTTTAACGAGCCAGGGGGGTGGTCTCTGTTCGGTAGTTATATCTACCGAATGAATAGGGAAGAAATATTGCACATAAAAGAGGGATTTCTTCACACTATGCAATTTCAAAATGTTAATAACATGGTCTAATTGGGTAACCAGACAAAGGAAGAAGTTATTAAAAGAGTATATATTATGAACAAACAATAGTAATAGTGCATACAAAAAAACAGATTACATATTATTTACACCAACAAAAATTAAAATGAGAAAATAACAGCAAAAAAAAGTACTCACCTAGGTGGTAAAGTACAAAATTCTAAAAAAAACAAAGGTACACACAAGTAGAAAATCCTCTACAATCAAATTGGCCATACCACCTCTACCAGGTAGCCAATTCATATATGCACTACACAAAACACATTAAATAGCAATATTAAATAGACACTTCCTGTCCAGCCTCACACACAGACACTAGAGCTCAGACAGCACTGAGTTTTACATCCTCTATAACTGCTCCTGCAGCTCTAATATCAATCATAGGGGGCTGACTGGACTACAGAGGGCACTGGACAAGGCCCTTGGTACTTACCTAACCTCACCAGCCCACCTAAGCTCCAAAAAGGCGCATAAGTGGTGTAAACAGGTTCCTACATTGCCAAATGGGAAACCTGGTCCTGAGGGTGAAGCATGGTTGATACAGTCCAAAGCACCTTGTAGACAGGAAACCATAAATCTAAATTAACCTAAAGCCCCCTAGATTAAACCTACAGAATGGGGTAACCTATTCAGCTCCATCTGACTTCACCCCCACCTTCGTGGCACAAAAAAGAGTTTTTTTTAAAGTAATCAGGTAGAATATTTAAACTAAACAAAATACAATATTTAATATTTTACATGAATAAAAAGTATAAAACCACTGCAAATAGAAAACTGTACCCAGCTGTATAACAAGCTGGATAACATGCTGAGAGGACAGCTGAAAGAAACATCTCACAGTGGTAACATTGACATTTATATATATCAGCCTGGCTAAGTAAACCGTGACGTGCATTTCACCAGTATGAGGCGCTGTAGGATTCTCTTTTTTTGATCCTTCAGCAATGTAATATATTGCTCCATAATTTGGTATCCTTAATTATGGCAATCCCACAAAGGAATAGCAAATTACGGTGTTATCTCCAAAACTGCCAAAAGGTCAAAACGAAAAGCCCTTTCAAAATGTTGCTGTTTAAACTGTTTACTAGATATTCCCTCCTTAATATCCTATCCTTCTCGAAGCAAGTTGATCGAAATAATTTGTTTGTTTTCTGCCAATTCGGAAATTCAGTCGTTTTCTAATTGCCAAATTATGACCAAATTTGACTCAATGTCCACTAAAAAGCAGAGAACTGAGCATTGAGATTACAGGGACATGATCTATACACCAAAACTGCTTCATTAAGAAAAACATAAATTTTACTTACCGAAAATTTCTTTTTCCTGAAGATTAGAGGCAGTGCTTACACCATAGGGATATCCAATCTGGAGGGAAAAAACAGGCAGGCAAATCTCCAAACATTTTAACCCCTCCCCTAATTACCTCCTTTCCAATAAGTAGCAGCTCCTCCTAATCATCCCCAGACAATACATAAGCCAAATAGCTGCAAAATTACTTGGTTTATTAGAAAAAGGGGCGGGAATTGTAGCACTGCCTCTAATCTTCAGGAAAAAGAAATTTTCGGTAAGTAAAATTTATGTTTTTCCTATCAGATTAGAGGCAGTGCTTACACCATAGGGATATAATAAAGCAGATCCTGAGGGCGGGTTTCAGTTCACTACTGCTTGAAGCACCCTGCGCCCAAAAGCTGCATACTCCGAGGCCAGTATGTCCCACTTGTAGTGTCTTGAGAACGAATGGAGAGAGGACCGAATAGCAGCTGAACAAATTCGAGACGGAGAAGCAGCTGCACGCAGAGCCCCTGACGGCGAAACAGCTCTAGTAGAATGTGCCTTTATAGGGCCTGCAAATTCCGTGCTACTCTTAGAATAAGATAACAGAATACAATCCTTCAGCCATCTAGCCAGAGAACTCTTCGAAACCAACATACCTTTTCTTTGTGCCTATGAACAAGACAAACATACTGATATCCTACCGGAAGGATTCCGTAGCTTTTAGATATTGCCAAAGACATATCTTTACGTCTAAGCAGTGAAAATTACTTACCAAGGCATTAGACGGATTCCGACAAACGGTCGGCAAAACCACTTCTCGGTTGACATTGGCAACAGAAAAAACTTTAGTGATACCTGAAGGATCGAGCTTCAGAACCTCCTTGTCCTGATGAAAACCAAAAAGGGAAAAAACTCCCGAAGCGCTCGGATCTCACATACTCTTTTAGCTGACGAATAGCCACCAAAAAAAAAAAAACGGTATCCAACGAAAACATCTTCAGGGAAACTTCTTCCAATGGTTCAACAGACGGTACTCAAAGCGCGGAAAGGACCAAATTCAGATCCCAGGGAGGACAGGCTTCCCTAACAAAGGGCACCAAACGTGTCAGAGCTCTGAAGAACCTTGAAATCAGAAAATTCGAGGTGAAACATCTGAGGGAGAAGAAACTGATAGCAGAAACATGTAATCTAAATGAAGCAGGTTTAAGACCTTTGCAAATCCCATCTGACGGAAGCATAGAATCTTCTGGATGGACGCGGAAACAGGGTTGACTTCAAACCTACAACACCGCTGAAAAAACTTCCAAATCCTAACGTAGAACCTTGAAGTAGATTCATTGTAAGATGCCAAAAAAAATTTTTTATAACTTCAGGATCCAGACCTTTACTCTCTAAAATCTGGAGTTCAGAAACCAGGCCGTCAAACGGAATCTCCGAAGGGCCGGAAGAGGCACCATGGCGTCCTCTAGAATTACTCCTGAAAGAGGGAGCTTCCAAAAGGTGGCCCCCGGAAAGTTCAGGAGAACCGAGAACCAACTTCTTCTTGGCCACCATGGAAGGATTAGGACAATACTTACATTTTCCAGCCTTACTTTTTGAAGTATTCTGGGAAGAAGCACTACTGGCGGGAAGATATATGCCAGGTTGAACTTCCATGGTACTGACAGGGAATCTATGAAATCCGGCCTGTCTGCTGGATTTAGGGATGCAAAACGTCTTGTCTTCCTGTTCACTCTGGATGCCATCCGGACTATCTCTGGAACACCGAAGTGGTCTGTGATGAACTTGAAAGTTCTGCATGACAGGGACCAATCTGCTTGTTTCAAATGATGCCTGCTCAGGGCATCTGCCACCACATTGAACTTTCCCAAAATGTGAACTGCAGAGATTGACATAAGGTGCACTTCTGCCCACAGCATGATTATTGAACAAAGGCTTTCTAATCTTGTTGATCTCGTACCTCCCTGTTTGTTCAAATATGCCACTGTCGTTCGATTGTCTGAACGAATTGAATATGTTGATCTTTGATGAGAAACTGAAACGCCAAGAGTGCCATCCATACGGCCTTTAATTCCCTGAAGTTCGAGGAACTTCTCATATCCTTCTCTTGCCAGGACTCCTGCTTCTTTATGTCTCCCAGATGGGCCCCCCAGCCCAGCGCAGAGGCGTCTGTTGTTATGATAGTAAAGGACTTCATCCGGAATGACAGACCCTCGTGGAGGAATCGAGAAAATGTCCACCACTGCAGACTTTTCAAAGTTAGATCGTTAAACCTCATCAGCCCATCTAGGCCGAGATCCTGTCGATACCAGACTTGCAGAATGTTTCTTTGTAGAGGTCTCATTCTGGCTTTGCCCAACCGACTGCCGGGATTGAGGCAGTAAACAGACCCAGCAAGCACCTGGCTTCTCTGATTGAAAAACACTTTTTTCTCTGAGATTCCGGATTAACTGCTTGATCTTTAGTATCTTCTCTTCTGGCAGGAATAACTTCATCGCGATAGAATCCAAAATTAGACCCAAGAACTGGATCCTTTGAACTGGCACTAGTTCCGATTTGTTGAAATTTATTAGCCAGCCATGCTTTTCCAGCGATTTGATGGCCGTCCACAGGTCTAACTGTAGTTGAACTTGGGACTCTGCAATGAACAGCCAGTCGTCCAAATATGGAATGACAGCGATGCCCTTACCTCTTAGAAAGCTGAAACTACTACTAGAAGCTTCGTGAATACTCTGGGCGCTGATGACAGGCCGAAAGGCAGTGCTCTGAATTGGTAATGTTTGGTTACCGATTGGCAGCACCCCGCAACCGTAGAAAACTTTTGCTGGATTCTGCTATGGGTACATGAAGATAGGCATCTTTCAAATCCAGGGACGCAAACCAACTTTATGGGTGAATAAGCAGAGCAGCTGACTTTACTGTTTCCATGAGGAATTTCTTTTTGATAATCCGCTTGTTTACGGCCTTTAGGTCTAGGATAGGTCTGAACGAACCATCTGGTTTTGGCACCAAGAGTCGAAACTTCCCGCATCAGAGGGAGTTCCATATCTAGAGAATGAATCTCGGAACATAGAAACATGTTCTTTGGGGCTTGTGATAATTCTAGAGCGTATCCGTGCTCCATCACTGTAAGGACCCAGCGATCCGATGTTGTCTCTTTCCAGTGCTCTAGGAAGTGACTCAACCTTCCACCTACAGGCCTGGCGTCATCATTTTTTATTTCTCTTGGCAGTAAACCTTTCCTTCTTCCTATAATCAAAGGCTCTTTTCTGTTGACCCTTGAAATAGTTTCTACGAAAGGAACTTCTAAATGAGGGAAGTGTCTCTGCGTTACGGCTTCTAAACTGCTTCCTATATGATACTGGTAAAGCTTTCCTTCCTTCCTTCATCTGTTTCAACAACTCATCCAGTTTTGAACCGAAAAGTCTACCTGGTTCAAAAGACAGTTCACATAGTGAATTATTAGATGCCGCATCTGCTGACCAATTTCTAAGCCAAAGCGCTCTTCTGGCGACTGTTGAAATACCTATATTCTTGGCCGATAATTTCAGGCTTTCTGCAGAGGCATCCACTTTTCTAGTTCTTCCAACCAAGTTTATGGGCCTTGGTAACGGATGACCCCGTAATCAAAGCTTTAGCTTGGGCTGCAGAAGAGATGAACAACATCTTTAAGGAGGAGTCCATGCGTTTATCCATGACCTCCTTGAGCCCGCTTGAATCTCCAATTGGTAATGTAGTCTTCTTACCTATTTGAGCAATAGGAACGCCCACTACAGGGATAGTATCCAGCTTACAGTCTTGTTCCGCTTCTATGGAAAAGAGAGATTTAAAAACTGTCTAGCCAATAAACAGCATGTGACTTGGGAATTTTCCAAACTTTTAAATCAACTCCCCAATCTGTGGGTGAAAAAGAAACCTATTGGACTTCTACCCTGTTTCCTCAAGTTCAAATGCCACTGCACTTCTTTAATCAATACCCCAAATGGATTCTACTGGGAATGCAGATTCCTCATTTGATGAGACACTGCTAAATTATCGCCATACTCAGAACCACTAGTTCCAAACTAGAATCGGAACTTCCCAAGATCTTAGGCTTTTGTTAGCATGTATAACAATCTGAGAATCCTGGGCAACCGAAGCCTGGATTGTCTGTAATGCTGCTGACCACATATCCACAACTGTTTGCTGCATACTTTGTTGCAACCAGCTGATAAAGTGGACATTTCTGTTCTTTGTGCTTCCTCTGAAGCTTCTTTGAACACACAGAGCAAAGTTTCCTTTTTACAACCATCTGGCATAAGATGGCCACACACAGAGCACATTACATGCTTGGCTAGATGTACATTTCCCCTTCTCAGCAACTTTATCCAAATTTTCAGGATTATATACTGGGAACAGAAAACAAACAAGGGAAAATAAACAAAATTTTTCCCTAAAGATTCAGGCTAGAACCATTTAAATAAAAACTTAATCAGTCTTACCTTAAATGGCCTGAGAGTGTGTTGGAGGGCAGGTGAGAAACACACTTTGCAACCGTTCTGAGAGCTCCTGGCAAACAGAGGTTGCTGCTGGTAATGCTCCTTTTAAGTCCTGTAACCAAACAAAAACGCCAAGTTCAAATTTGGCGCCTGAATCCAGGTTCGCATTGCGCATGTGCATAGCGCTCTGCGACTCCCTGGTGGAACGCAACGCAACCTGTGTGTGCGTTCCACCGACAGGACCTCCCAGCCGACGCACGCCTGCGTCCTTCGTCAGACCGGCACCTGGCACGGCAAGAGACGGAATAAATTCTGAGGGACCACGCCGTCCGGCGTGTTAAACGCTACTTACCCGAACATCAAGGAAGCAGAGCCTCCCGAGCCTCAGCCCTTCTCACCTGCTTCCTGGAGAACCTTCCTGCATAACCTCCCCTGCCGAAGGCAGGCAAAGAACTGGGGATGATCAGGAGGAGCTGCTACTTATTGGAAAGGAGGTAATTAGGGGAGGGGTTAAAATGTTTGGAGATTTGCCTGCCTGTTTTTTCCCTCCAGATTGGATATCCCTATGGTGTAAGCACTGCCTCTAATCTGATAGGAAAAAGTTGTTTCAATGCTTAGAGCGAACTTGTAACACACAAAGGGTTTATCATACGTTCATTTATATTCTGTTTGGAACTTGATTTCGGTCTAAATATGAGTAATATTTTATTTACCTCCGTCTAATTAAGCTCGTGTTGTAAATTCATAATGCCCATTCAGGCTTAGTCACCAAAGTGAAAATTGTAAGGAATTCAAAGTGAATTTCATATTTATGACCAAAATGGCCAAACTAGAATCATAGCAGATTTAGAATATTTTTCCAATTTAGCTATTGTGGCATTAAATTTTAAATTAGCTCTAAATTCACTTTGCATTTGTGGCAGAACCCGCCTTGACACTGGGCATTGGAGGGGCCTGGCTGCCTGCCTCCTACCTGCTGACTATGGCCCCTGGAAAATTGGTACGTTTAAAGAACTATATTTGGGCATGTGATATTTTATATTACTGCTACTGGACCTATAAGGGACTGAGTCGGGGCTTATGGACTGCTATTATACTGTGCTGACCCTTTAAGAACTGTATTTGGGCATAATGGATTGTATAATACTGTTCCTAGCCCTTTAAATACTTTGGGGAAAGATTGGTACTTTTTTATATGGCACTTCGGACACAGTCGAAGCAGTCGAAGCTGTCGAAGCTGTCGAAGCTGTCAAAGCTGTCGAAGCTGCCGAAGTTGTCGAAGTCGTCGAAGTGACCGGCATCGGACAAAGGACCACGTGGCGGCGGCCATTCTAACTTCGAACACCGCCGACCCTTACCATCGACTCCACTTCGACACTTCGACTAAAGTCGAAGTACCGGCAACACTTCGAACGGGACTTAGCCGTTTTTATGCAGGAAACTGACCGACCGCACAGCCCAAATCTATGGAACTGTTTTGGGCAAGAAAATATGCTTGCGGTCGGTCATAAAAGAACTTCCGTGTAACTTTTGATCTACTGGAGGGATTTGAACGATTTTTGAGAGTGTTCCTAATTGAAGTATGCTGAGTAAGAAAATGTATCTTTTATGTTTGTGACATGTATATGTTAGAAGTTATAAATATTGTGTAAAAAGTATATTTTAAACTGTATGAATAATTGGATTATGTGTCACACTAAGGGGAGGGGATGTGTGGGTTGCATCCGTGATGCTATTGGATATTTTACACCTCCCCTGTGGGCGGTCTTATATGTGTGAGATGGAAATAAAAGCCAGGCTGGATGTGCCAGTCCAGAGTTCCTGTTTTAACCCTCAAGCTGAAGTGTCGTCTCATTCTTGGGGGAGGATTTATTGCATGCTGTTTCAGTTTGACTGCTAGGAGTACAAACCTATTCGTATGGTTCCTATTCAACTGTCCACAGCATTCAGAGGCTGGAGAGGATTTATATGCTTCTCAGATTCGGTGTTTGTGGTGTCTGCCAGAGTGCTTGGAGTCTTTAGGAAACGCTAGGAGCATCCTTTAACGGAGGTACCCAGTCGGGGTGCCAGGCGATCCGTTACAGCATTCCCTTTCAATTCTAACTTTTACCTAGGTTAATGTGATTACTTTTCTATAACTTTTAAGATTTTATATTTTTTATGAAGACAGATGGATAATCCTGTTTTTGTAGTTTAAATTTATATTTTCTGTTAGGCAGGCATTACTTTCTATTTTAATATTAATATACATTGATCAGCCACAACATTAAAACCACCTGCCTAATGTCATGTAGGTACCGCTCGTGATGCCTAAACCACTCTGATGCGTCGAGGCATGGACTCCACAAGACTTCTGAACGTGTCCTGTGGAATCTGGCCCCAAGACAATAGTTGCAGATCCTTTAAGTTCTGCAAGTTATGAGGTGGGACCTACGTGGATCAGATTTTGTTGTTCCAGCACATCCCACCGATGCTCAATCAGATTGAGATATTGGTAATTTGGAGGCCAAAGCAGCACCTTGAAAGCTCTTGTTGCTCAATCTTCTTTCATCAGTCATTAAAAACACAGCCAAAATAAAATCCATAGCACTGTGGTGTTACTTTAACAAAATTAGAAAATATCCCATAGGAAAATCTGTAAGATGCAGAAAGGGATTTGAGGGGTAGAGGCATTGTATATATCCCTACAGAATTCTCCAAGTGACACACACATTAAGCTGAGATATGCTCAAATGTTAGTGTGTGAGCTCTGATAGTAAATATTAGAGATTTTTATTAAATGACTTGAAAGTATTTAGTTTCTTTACATGACATGTTACGTGCAACACATGTGTATTCTGGACCATTGCATGGTTCCAGAGCCCATCTTACCTTGGATTTCTGGGAAGTGTGTCATACAAATAAGGCAGAACTTTAGGGTGGTACTAGTGGTGTCCGTGGCTGCAGCCATTATACCACTTGCCATAACTTCTAGGCTGGTGTCATTGAAAAGGCTGTCTGTTTTTAACTCCTCCTGGGGAAACAGCAAAATAGAAAAATATCACCATTTTTATAATTCTGTTTTATAACATAACATTACCAGATTATGCTTCTAAATCAGAAGCGTGTTCACCAATCTTATCAATGTGAAACTTTCATCCTGTCTCGGAGCATCTATTTTGACAAGAATTGCAGGATAACATGTCCATTTCATTCTCGTTTTTGATACAATATGTCTTTGCTGTTTTGGAAGGTCCACAAAAAGATCAGAGGGAAATCATTTTGTCATCAAGGTACAAGAAAGAGTTATGTAGTGTCAACGTGACAATACAAAAGGAGATTAATGGAAGGCTAACACGTTACAATGAAGTCAGAATGAGGCACTAGGAAGCTAGGGATGAGTGGGGAACGTCTTGCGTGCATCAAAACACAAAAGAGACGTAACATCTACTCTCGCACTGTGCTGCGAGGGACAGGTATCGTGATATGAAGAAGCAAAATATCCCTAAATGTTAACTCTAAAAATTCATAGTTATTGTACTTATTGAAAACAACAGAAGCATTAAACACTATGATGTCCGATAATTCCTTTTTTTAGGATATTTTGCTAGGAGGTCCATTCAACATGTTCCTTCATTCTCTTTTTCTTATAAATGCACTGATTTGCAAAAAACGATAAGCCAACCCTCCAAGTTACGTTTCCTCTGGGCTGTACAAATACTTGTCTTATGATATTTGAATGGAGGACAGTGAATTCCAAATCTTAATTGTCCCACTTCAACTTAGATTGACTTTACTTTTCCCTTCACTACGGATCTATTTTCTATATGGAAACCATCTATTTCAGTATTGTTAAATAAGCTTTACAAATGATTTCAGATTTTTTGATAAACTTTGAAAATGATTGAATTTTTTGAGAAATATTTTAACATTTAGGTATTTTTTGACATATAGATATATCTTTTATATACGATGATATATTGCTTGATAATTTAATATTTTGGAAAAACTCATTTTAAAAGTATATCCATAGGTATTAAAAATGATGTGAAAAGTTTAATCAGAATTATTAAATGGATGCGTGTCTCAGCAAGCAGTGGCGTTACCTCTTTAATCTTCCCCAGGAAATAGTCCATGAAATCTCTGGGTGAGTTTAAGTCCACACTCTCTCTGTGTCGAGAAATCTGCTTTCTGACAAAGTTGTGTACATCAAAGGTGTCTTTATATAACTTGTCATTTATAAGTGGGAGTTTCAGGAGAACTGGAAACACGTTGCATATCTAAAAAGGCAGAAAATGCATACATCACACCCATGCACCTTCTTTCAAAATGTTATCAATCAATATCAACAATAATCAGTTCCCAGCATGTACTAATTGAGAATAACATAGTTATCCATCAATTACAACCCAACACCTGTCTGTTATGGCTGTAGGCAAAATCCCGCATTGTGTATAAATGATATTGGCAATGATCAGAGATCAATGAACCACAAATTGTATTGAAAAATTGCTCCAAATTATATGAAATATTATATGTAAGAGAGAGAAGTAATTTGTAAATTTGTGCAAATACGTGTTTCTTCTACAAACGAATTAATTTGGAAAAATAACATTATTTTGATCTACATCGTAACAAATTGATCCGTTCGGGAAATAAGGTATGGGTATTTTATGAAATGTATAGAAATTGTGGAATGTAGGGTCTGTCCTAAATAATGATTACGTTTATCTTCCTGCATGGAGGGTTTTCTGGAATTATAACTAAAAATACAAAACGCCAATATCTCCTTTGTAATGTGGCTCAAGTTCCCAGGTCCATTCTTCGTTTTTGAGATAAATGTTGACAGTAATCTCTTCTTCAGAGTATTAGCTCGTAACACAGAAAATTTGCTTTTACTATGAGAATACTGCATTTTGCATTATAATCTAAGGGTTCTAATAAATCAGTTTGTATCTTCCAGAGAGAAGTGAAATTTGAATCTCCATTCTAATGCGTGTATTTGGGTTATTAAATCCATAATTACATTAGCGCAGTTTTGTTTAAGTCAAACTCCTAGTTACTCCTTGATTTTCCTCTGAGTTCGCAATTTAGGAGTAGCATATTCTATATGTAAAAGAGGTTACAGTATCTGCTATCTCTTTCTGGACTCTGGAATCATTGACAAGAGTATTGCTTATTCTTAAAGAGCTATTTCTAGACATTTGTGATGAAATTGACAAAGGCTTCGATTTAGTATTTTTGATAAGCTTTTCAAATACTCACAACTTGTTATAAAAACCTTTTTATGGTGAAAATAACCTTGCCACTGGTGCTTGGAGGGTCCTGTTTGCCAGCCTCCTGCCTCAGGACTATGGGCCATGCAAAAAGGCTCAGAAAAGACCTTGTTTGTGCCTTTTTGCTATCCTGTTCGGAACCGAACAGACGCACAAACCAGGGACCACCCGGGAGCGTGTTAACACCTATTAACAACTTGGAACGGTTCTCACCGCAGTGTTCTATTTGTTAGTCTGGGTGGCCGCAATTCCTATGGACAACCATGAGGTGGCGGTCATCTTGTTCGCAGGAACGCATGCAGCGGTGTTTGGGCATGAATCTCATGGAACTAAAATCGGACACAGAAACTCCCGAATACCGCTGGACATCCATCATCGCCTGCGTTTGTTTCTATACAACTTAAAAGGGCACTGTTCGGTGAAATTGTTCATCTGGATGAGGGGAACAAGCTCCAGGGTAAGACTATTGACTCTGTTCGGTAGTTTGTTTGTTTTCCAAACTACCGAACTAGACCGACCGCAAGCCCTAATTCTCTGGAATGGTTTTGGGCATAGGACCATGAGTGGTTGGTAAAAAATAAGACTTTCAGGAAATTCCTGAACTCCTGGACTGATCTGGGTGATTTTTTGATCTGTTGGTCACCCAGATCAGGGCTATCAGGGGATGTTTGGGGATTTTTTGTGTTGAAAGTATTTTGGAGGTTTTAAAAAAAATGTGTGTTTTTGTGTCTGGAGATAAATGACTCGATTATCTCCCAGGTACAGAGGAGGGATTGACCTAGTTATATGTGAGAGTGTCCTGGATCTGAGAGCCAATGTAATCGTGTGTTTGTTTCTGCTGTGGTTTACTCTCAGGTCCAGGAGGGAGTGCCCCTTGCATGGGGACTTGCATATAAGGCCAGTTGTGGCTACCAATAAATGAGTTCCTGCTTACCCTCAACATAGAGTCTCATCTCATGTGTGGGGAAAACGGCTGTATCTACCCTGGGCATTTTGCTATATCACAATACTACCCTGGGATTATAATCACTTGTTCTTTAACCCCTTAAGGACACATGACATGTGTGACATGTCATGATTCCCTTTTATTCCAGAAGTCTGGTCCTTAAGGGGTTAAAGAGCATATTGCTACACTCTCTGGAGTAGGAGAGGTCTGCCCACTGGAAGCTGGATCCTTGGGTCCAGGGTCGGTGGAGGACAGCGAGACTCCAGCCAAGCTGTAACACTGGAAGTGGGGACTACAGTGCTGATGGTGTCTGGTGCGGTGCTTGGGGTACTCAGTAAGCACTAAGGAAGCAGCAATTGGCGGAGGCACCTGGTCAGGGTGCCAGGCGGTCCGCCACACTTTTCAAATAATTTGTCTACATAGGTCAATATAGAACAACTAGACTTTTTTTGTACCACATCTGAAGGACCATAGATGGGGAATGTATTTATTTAAAGATCACTTACAGCAAGACAAAAATAGAGTTTGTAAATCTATAAATTTACATCAAAGACAATAACATTTTAATTAAAACATGTTTTAAAAAGGTAGATGTGAACAATTACACTCTCAAAGACAGCTGTCATTTTCCACTGTGGCTAATATTCCCTTAAACCAATTTAAACTAATAAAAAGACATTGTATCAAAACCCATCTATTTAGGGATCAAGTTGGATCGAATTGATTTTTAAGATGGATGTGTTAATCCTGAAAGGGCTATATATATTCTTTTTTTTTTTTCCTTTTTTTCAATTCTGGTTATAACCCCTATAATATTAAACTGAATTGTGATACCTGGCTTAGGTTTAGGTATTCCTAGCATGGACATGTCTTTTATATGAATTTATTATAAATCTGAATATTAATGGTTTTTACATGTATGCTCTTATGTGTCGTTTTTCTATGCACATCTTTTGATATATATGTATTTGTATCTGTATTTGTTTGCATGTGTATAATATATATATTTTTTTTACCATGTGGGAATATATGGTGTGGTATCTGTGGGACAGAGTGCATGTCCCCTTACAAGGTGAGTTGTGCGATTTTGGGGTATAGGTGGCCATGGCATAACTTTATTACACTGTTACAGATTATTTTCTTTAGGCTTCCTAGAAGGACCAAACGATGAGCTTTATTGTGGGCTAATACTCCTGGGCAATGAGCGGTATGCCAACAGAAGATGAGGATCATTACTGACCAGGTGCATGGTGAAGGTTGGTACAGTTTAGCAGACTTTCTGTGCCATTTTTTTCCTCCACAGATTCGTGTTATCTCTGGATACATATATCTCTTAATGCGACTATGGACATTGTGGTGGAACGTGCTGTTCCTTTTAACTGATTTAACTTTTCATATTGTACCCGGACCTACTTAGTTTGACTCTCGAACAAGGACCACCCCTGTACCTCATTAGAACCTTGGAACAGCAGTTAACATACGTGCGAACCGTAAGGGTAATAATTAATGTGTGCTTCCCTTGGGTGGCCGGAACGCAGGCAGCGGTACTTGTCATTGAGTTCCTGGAACTCTTTTCAGCTGATGAGCCTGTCAGCGAAACGCGCATGTCAGGGGCTCTAATAACGAGACCAGGAATAGATACCTAATAGAACTATCATTCTTTGCCAGATGGGATAATTTTTCTTCGTTTGTTGTATTTCAGCTAGCATTTTTAGATTCTTAGGAGGAACGGAGTCTCAGCAACAGAGCTAGCACTGGGATATTTTTCTAGGTGCCCTTGAAGGTACAGATAGGGCTTGTATTATAGTGGTGGCAGTTTAGAGGAATTATATTTTAATATCTATTAATTGTGGTGATTATCCTATAGGTATTATACTGGATATATTTGACTTAATATATTCCTACACAGATCATTACTGCTCTCTAGATATTAGGTTCAGGAGACGTATCTCCCTTCTCTTTATTTGTATTTTTCTATATGTATTGTTTAAATATATTTTAGGACTAATCTCTTAATAAAAGTTAAGTTTTAATATTCTAATAATACTTTCACTCCCCTATATCCAGTGTTTAATACACTCCACTCTCTCTTTTTCCTTTTGTTAATTCTCTGAGTGTTTTTGCGATATTAAGCTCATCTTTTGTCCTCTTTTCTTTTGAGCTATACACTCGCACGAACCCCGTCAAATATTGTGCCGCTGCCTGTCCCACTTCCCAACCAGCTATACGTACGTACGACGTTCGGAAGATAGTAACTACCAACTGGGGGGAGCATTCACTCCTTGAAAGCAAGGGAATATCTTGTACTGTGTTTGCTGTGTGGGGCTAATTTATGTCAAATCTTATCCAACCATATTCAATTGAGGCCTTAATTGTCAGATTTGTGTTGGTAAGCAGGACCAGGTGTAAAGCGCCTGTTATGTGAATATCCTGAAAGAGTATATTGAGGAGAAATATGATAACTTTTTGTAGTTTACTAGCCAGGCAGCAAAAGCACTGGCCATTCCTGACCTCCTGGAGCTATAAAGGAAACAAGTCATTCAGGCCAACTCCACAATCACCTTTAGCTGGTCTCCCCTTTGCTGGTTCATACTGGTCAGTCCAGCTTGCTAAACCATAAATCAACAACCAATAAATAGTACGGAATTACTTAAGCTGTGAGTCCAAGGCCTGAAGATGGCTATGCTTACAGTAGGAGTCATTGATCAGATGGAATTTGCCTGATGATCGCTAAGAATTTGAGTGTATTCCTTATTGTTTGTATGTAATTTAGCTGTCAAATTATTCTGTACCTGATTAAGCAGTGAGAGTGGGTTTCCAATGTGCTTTCTAATCGCCATTATAAGCTCATGCAACTTTGGGTCCTGGTAATCAAGCTTTTCCCCAAACAGAATATAACTGATGGTGCTGTTCACAGCCGATCCCAGGAGATTGGTGGGGTTAAAGGCTTTTCCTACAAAGACACAGAAAAAGAAGTGTGAATTTTCCAAATGGAGAGACAGACCTCACAGATATTACTGAACAAATATATTCTACTTCAAATTAATTTTAATGGTATCGCTATTGTTATCTCAAATGAATGGCTAACTCTAGTGGTAATCTTCGGATATCTAACTCCTGTTGGAGCTGGATTTCTATTCGTGTGTCTATTTAAATATTTAAGGGTTAGGCCCTTTATTACCCACTCGAGTCCAATCTTGGCAACACGGTGGGTGATTTAACCGAACATCTGTAGCTTTTTCTTTTTTATATATTCTACTCCAGAAATGTTAGAAAGACATTAAAGCCTTGATTAAATACTTTTCAAGCAATCTAATAGCTAGATTCACTTAGAAAATTATTTATTATGAAAAATATTAAAGAGACCCTATAGTCACCAGAACGATTACAGCTTATTGTAGTTGTTCTGGTAAGTCTAATATGTCCCTGCAGATACTTAATGAAAAACATTTTTTTCTGTAAAAAATGCAGTGTTTACATTGCTGCCAAGAAACACCTCTAGTGTCAACTTCTCAGACAGCCGAACTAATCTTATTGATTTTTTTGATTGGGTAACTAAAATAATAGATCAGGGTGGTGCAGTAGACATTGCTTACCTAGATTTCAGTAAGGCTTTTGACACTGTTGCACATAGAAGGCTTATCAATAAATAGCAATATTTAAGTTTGGATTCCAATATTGTTGAATGGGTGAGGCAGTGGCTGAGTGACAGGCAACAGAGGGTTGTAGTCAATGGAGTATATTCGAAGCTCGGGCTTGTCACCAGTGGGGTACCTCAGGGATCTGTACTTAGACCCATTCTCTTTAATATTTTTATTAGTGATATTGCAGAAGGTCTTGATGGTAAGGTATATAAATGGCAATAATAATAATAATAATAATAATAATAATAATAATGTATTTTTGCTGATGATACTAAGATATGTCCCAGGGTTGATGTTCCAGAAGGGATAAGCCAAATGGCAAATGATTTAGGTAAGCTAGAAAAATGGTCAGAGTTGTGGCAACTGACATTTAATGTGGATACGTGCAAGATAATGCAACTTGGATGTAAAAACCAAAGGGCAGAGTACAGAATATTTGATAGAGTCCTAACCTTAACATCAGAGGAAAGAGATTTAGGGGTGATTATTTCTGAGGACTTAAAGGTAGGCAGACAATGTAATAGAGCAGCAGGAAATGCTAGCAGAATGCTTTGTTGTATAGGGAGAGGTATTAGCAGTAGAAAGAGGGAAGTGCTCATGCCATTGTACAGAACACTGGTGAGACCTCACTTGGAGTACTGTACGCAGTACTGGAGACAATATCTTCAGAAGGATATTGATACCTTAGAGGGAGTTCAAAGAAGGGCTACTAAACTGGTTCATGGATTGCAGGATAAAACTTACCAGGAAAGGTTAATGGATCTTAACATGTATAGCTTGGAGGAAAGACGAGACAGGGGGGGATATGATAGAAACATTTAAATACATAAAGGGAATCAACACAGTAAAGGAGGAGACTATATTTAAAAGAAGAAAAACTACCGCAACCAGAGGACATAGTCTTAAATTAGAGGGGCAATGTTTTACAAATATTATCAGGAAGTATTACTTTACTGAGAGAGTAGTGGATGCATGGAATAGCCTTCCAGCTGAAGTGGTCGAGGTTAATACAATAAAGGCATTTAAGCATGCGTGGGATAGGCATAAGGCTATCCTATCTATAAGATAATGCCAGGGACTAATGAAAGTATTTAGAAAATTGGGCAGACTAGATGGGCCGAATGGTTCTTATCTGCCGTCACATTCTCTGTTTCTATGTTTGTAGAGGTGCTTACTGGGTCACTCTGCATGAAGACGCTGAACTTTCTGCATAGAGATGCATTGATTGTCATATTTTAGAATGCTCTTTTTTGAGAGTCATCGCATCATCTGTTTTACATTAGAATTTGAATAAACTTTCTGTACAGTGTTTTGGCCGTTATTTAATATTTTGGGATAGTTCGAAATTGTTCGAAATTGAGACTTTTGTTTTTACCAGCATCAGAAATGATGCCATTCTGTTAGGAAAAAAAACTTTCAATGATTTATCTGCAGAAGTCATGATTAAAGTCTATGGGAATTCTAGTAGATAAATAATCAGAAAGGGTTTTTTTTCTTTCAGAAATGAATATTTACTGATGCTGATTCAAATGAATTAAGGCTTAAGCTTATGATTTTTATAAAAATGCATCATATATAAAAAAAATGTATCAATATATCAAAAAATAAATAAAAATATTATTTAAAATGTAAAATCATTTTAAAATGTTATCCAGAAATATTATTTCAGGGCTTAAATTCTGAATTATTAGAATAACTGTGTGACGAGACCAATCTTGCCACTGTGCATTGGAGGAGCCTGGTTGCCCGCCTGCTTCCTTAGACTGTGGCCTCATGTTGAAATGCTTAATTTTCCCCTGCAAAGACATGAAAGCCGGGTAATTCGGTACTTGTCCTATTAGAACAGTGATACCCCAGATAGCTATCACATGGAGCCCATTCGTTTTATGAAAGACTATGGGAAAGACTTTGGCTCCATGGCAATTGAACTGTATGTGTGTGGTATGAGCGCCATTCAGTGATAAGGCGCGCTCAGATCTGAGCTATCTGGGAATATGTTGAATGTACCTGTTTTATGCAATGGCTGCACAGTTATATATTTTTATGTATTTTATTGTCTTTTGCTGCCATGTGTTCAATGGAGTTTTGCCTCTGTCCTTGGAGATAATTGTATTACTTCCGAATTATTTCCAGGATAGAAGACTCTGTGGAACTGGTTTTGGCAGAAAAGCCATGCTTCATTTGGTAACAAAGGACTACGATCTATTTTTTGAACCACTGGACCAATTTGTATGATTTTGACGTATATTTGTATTTGGAGTATGCTGATTCTGAAAATTTAAGTTTTTTTTGTGAATGTGATGCATACTTTTAAAGTTATGCATAATGTGGAAAAACTGTATTTCTCTGCCTGTGTGTAAGGTAATTGTGTAAGGTAATTGTATCACAGGCAGAGGGGAGGATTTTGTGTGGGAGTGTCTGAGTGTATTGTACGTGTTTATTGGTTGTTTTCCAAAACCCTGTGGGTGGTACTAATGTGTATATAAGAACAATAAACCCACAGCTCTGTCTGTTCCTGCTTGACCCTGAAAACGGAAGCCTTGTCTCGTTCTTGGGGGGATTTATTGTATGCTGTTCCAGTTTGACTGCTAGGAGTTTAAACCTATTCGTATGGTTTTTCCTATTCAGCTGTTTCCGGCATTCATACGGTTTTCTGTTTGGCGCATTGGTGTCTTTGGTAGCTGCCTGTATATCTGGAAGGGGAATATCTCCTAAACGACTTTTAACCCCTTTTATGCCTGGGGGTGCCGTTACAGACTGCTCGTATGAATTTCTGTTACTGTGCTTTAGGGTTGGGTGGAACAGAGAATTTCAGACATTTTCAAGAATATATCAGCAAAAACCCATATAGCTGTCCTACAGTGTTTTATACCCCACCTCCTCTAGACTGTAAGCTCGTTTGAGCAGGGTCCTCTCCAACCTATCGTTTCCAGTTGTACATAGTCACACACAGACAGACAGTCACACACAGTTATAGTCGCACACATAGGCAGACTGTCACACACAGCCAGGCAGTCACATACCGTTAGTCACACACAGTTACACTCCTAAGGAGGGCCCTGACAGCATAGTACCTCCTTACAGAGCAGTATATTAACCCTCACGTTAATCCAGCCCTATAATCACTTAATAGAACAACCCTCTCACCTCCAGTTTGGGATATGGCAGAGATTAGATCACACAGCTCCTCGTGAATTTGGTTCTCCATGATCTTTTTCCCCATCCCAAAATTCCTCAATGCGCTTAACAAAAAGCGACGCATTGGGCGCCAGAATTCACACTCACTACTAAACGCTAAGGAGGAGAACAACAGGGGATTAGCTAAATGTGATGGAAAACAAACCATTCTCTTTGTTAAAAAAAAAACAAAAAACTACAAAATAAATAAATATAATTTGTCACAATGCATCACAGAAGTAACATTCTCAATTGTATTGACTAAACTAAAGAGTTTCATATTGTATTTAATTCAAATTTAAATAGGCGAACCGGAAAACTCCACTCAGCTTAGTTTCCATGTTGACTTCTCTTCTTTAAATTCACCTTAAAATATTCACGTTAGTAAATAACTGTGTCTCAGGCAAAGTTTGTAAAGGAAACCTGGCTAACTTTATTGGGTCATGGAAAGTCACACGACACACTGGAGAGATTATTTTTTTTAAATGATATATCAATAAATAAAATATATAAAATATATCAAAATATTTGTAATAATATTAAATAACTTTAAAAGTTAATCTAAACACATTAAATCATTTGAAAAGCTTATTCTTCAATATTAAATTGATGCCTTGGTTAGGTGCCCATGTGGATTGTGCTATGTAGATAGAATCACACATACTCTGAATTTCTTGATATAGAAACACATATACAAAGAAACTGGAGAGAAAATAAACTAAAAAGAGATAAATTAGATCTTAATCCTGGAAACCATCCATCCCTAAAGTCTTAACATAGCACTTTAAGTTTGTAATTTTTTATACAGTTTTTACATTTTTCCAATTATATTATGTGTATTATTTTGCTTAATTTTTTAAATTGTATTTCTTGTCCTTCCTCTTATATCTCCCTGAGGCAATTAGCTCAATTAGCATACATATGATTCATTTATTTTATCTTTTCACTAGAAAACCTTTTTTAGCACTAAAGATGAGTTTCCTGGCCCTCCTTCTAAACATATTGCATTATTGTTCCTCAGGGTGCAGCGGAATGGGGGTGCAGTATCTGAGCGTATTACTGCCCCCCATTAAAAGTACAAGGTGATTTCTATTCAATGTATTGCCGGATCAGCTCGGTGTACCATATCAATTAGTCAGTCATGGTGTCTATCCTCTCAGCTCTCCATGAAACAAACATGCCCACATCCCAGTGTGTGCCCACCCAGGGTGAGTATGTCTCTGCTGGTGCCATACAGTCCTGAGGGAGAATGTGAGGGAGCAGAAGTTCCCCAGTCATAGCATGGCAATAGCTTGTCATATGTGTGTTGGCTGTGTGCAGTGGCGGATCCAGAGACTGATCTTGGGAGGGGCACTTTTATATTATTTAAAGAAATAATCCATGCACAATAATCACTACAGCTCTGTGTAGTGGTTATGGTGCCAGTAGTGCCGGGACCCCCTCCCAGAGTAAGTAGTCAAACCGTTTAAGAACAGTTTGACAACTTACCTGGGGTCTGCTGGGATATGGGGCTGTAGTAGGGCGTAGGAGCAGTGGTGTAATGTAAGGGGTGCAGTGTGTGTGTGGGGGGCAGTGTGTGTATAGGGGGGCAGTATGTGTGCGTGTGGGGCAGTGTGTGTATGGGGGGCAGTGTGTGTATGGGGGGCAGTGTTTGTGTGTGTGTGGGCAGTGTATGTGTGTGTGGGGGGCAGTGTGTGTATGGGGGCAGTGTATGTGTGTGTGGGAGCAGTGTGTGTATGGGGGCAGTGTGTGTGTGGGGGGCAGTGTATGTGTGTGTGGGGGCAGTGTGTGTGAGGGGGCAGTGTGTGTATGGGGGCAGTGCGTGTGTGTGTGGGAGCAGTGTGTGTATGGGGGCAGTGTGTGTGGGGGCAGTGTATGTGTGTGTGGGGGCAGTGTGTGTATGGGGGCAGTGTGTGTGTGGGGGGCAGTGTATGTGTGTGTGGGGCCAGTGTGTGTATGGGGTCAGTGTGTGTGTGTGTGTGGGAGCAGTGTGTGTATGGGGGCAGTGTGTGTGGGGGCAGTGTATGTGTGTGTGGGGCCAGTGTGTGTATGGGGTCAGTGTGTGTATGGGGGCAGTGTGTGTATTGGAGGGCAGTGTGTGTGTGGGGTCAGTGTGTGTGTGGGCAGTGTATGTGTGTGTGGGGGAAGTGTATGTGTGTGTGGAGGCAGTGTATGTGTATGTGGGGACAGTGTATGTGTGTGGGCAGTGTATGGGGGGGCAATGTGTGAATGTGTGGTGAGGAGGGTAGGGCGGATTTTTAAAAAATAAATAAAGAATTTATAAAATTAAATATATTTATGTCCCCCCTCCCTTCTTACCTTTACTGGTAGGAGGGGGGACATTTCTCCATCCCTGGTGGTCCTGTGGGGAATCCCTGGTGGTCCCAGTGATGGTGAGGTGAACTCTAGCCCGCGCTCCGTGCTCGCGAGAGTAGAACCCGGCTCAGCTGCAGGCTGAGCTCCCGGCTCCTCTCTCCACTGGCGGATCAGGCTCTCTCCCTCCCCTGTCGGCTGCCAGCATAGTGCCTGCGGACCGGGGAGGGAGATCTCTGATCGCTCTCGCCGGTCTGCAGGCACATTGCAGGTCTGGCACTTGGACAATGCCAGCCCTGCAATAGCTGGGGAATCTCGGGGTTCAGGAATTTACAGGTTTTTTACAGGTTTCCCTGCCGGGCCCATAGTCTGTGGGCAGGAGGCTGGCAAGCAGGCCCCTCCAAGTACAAGTGCTGAGGTTACTTTCGCCACAGGTGATTTGGCTGAGTTTGTTAAGGAAGTCGGTTGTGTTTTTTATGAAGCTGTTTGTGTTGGTGACTAGAAGATTTAGGGTATTTTCTACCGGTCCTAAGATCTGCTCTGTGAGAGTTCCCATTCCCGTAATTATGGGTCTTCCAGGATTACCTGCTTTGTGGATTTTGGGAAGCATATAGAAAGTGCCCATGTTGGGACTAGTTGGTATGAGTGATTGCAGTTCTAGATGCAAATTCTCAGGGAAAGATTTAATGAGCTCCCTAAGTTATAATGTATGAAGACCCCACCAAGGAATATACATTACAACTTAGGGAGCTCATTAAATCCTTCGCTGATAATTTGTATAGTGTGTATGTACTTGTGTGTATGTACGTGTGTGTCTGTGTATGCTGGATATAGGCTTTCATGCATATCCTGTAACTCTTGGATTGGAATTCATCAGGGCCGGATTAAGAGCACACTGGGCCTGGTGCTGACAATTATGATGGGCCTAATTACGGGATCTTATTGACCAAAAACACTAAAACAGTCATGCCTCCCAAAAAGGGGGCATGTCTGTCTAAAGAATTTGAAGGACAGCCTGGTATGAATGCATGTCAGGCTGCCAGCCAATCCTGCAGGCTGTCCAACTAAGGGCATACTATGCAGGCAGCATCCTGAGCTTGACATAAATGCATCCTAAAATGCGCTCACTCCATGCTTTCTAAGGGCGGTCCCCTAGCACTCACATGTCCACTTGTCTCCTTACCTTCTTACTAGCAGGCAGAAGTTCCTGGTATATAGTCTGAGACAGAGAAAAGGTGTATGTAGTGAGTGTAGAAGAAAGGGGACATGCCACAGTGTTAGAGAGACCAGCGTCTGCATTACCCAAACTAATTTTATTGTCAGCCAGTCCACACAAGTTTTGTTCCCATACATCCCTCTTAAGCTTCCAAACTTAAAGGGACACTATAGTCACCATAACAACTACAGCTTATTGTATTTTTTTCTGGTAAGTAGAATCATTCCATCCAGGCCTTTTGCAGTAAACACTGTCTTTTCAGAGAAAATAACTCAACTGGGCACTCCTTAGATGGCTTCTAGAGGTGCTTCCTGGAGCAGTACTGCCTAGGGTGCAGCACTGCCATTCAGTGTCTCCACCCTCGGCATGCAGACACTGAACTTTCCTCATACAGATGCATTGATTCAATTTATCTTTATGAGGAGATGCTGATTGGCCAGGGCTATGTTGGACTTGTGCTGGATCTGCCCCTGATCTGCATAGTTGACAGTCTCAGCCAATCCTATGGGGAAGTATTGTAATTTGCTCAGACCACCACTTCTGATGATGTCAGCAGACAGTCAGTTCAGAGGCAGAGCCAGCAGCTGCAGACTTGAATACAAGTTATATTTAACTATACTTAGGGAGGCAAGAAGGGGCCAGGGTGGTGGTTTTAACATAATAGGGTCAGAAATACATGATTGTGTTCCTGACCATATAGTGCTCCTTTAAACAAGAGTATGTGAAGAGTAGTTAGGGTTGCCACCTTTCTTGGAAAAAAATACCAGCCTTAATCATTTGTATAATCACAAGGAGTGACATCAGAGAAAATTCTGTAAAATCACCAACAGACTACTCACAGTTTGATTCTGCTGTATAGGTGGATTGCTCACAGTGTCTCAGTCTCACAAGTCACCCAGTGTCTCAGTGTCCCTAGGTATCACAGTGTCAGTGTCCCCATGTCGCCCAGTCCCCTAGTCTCTCAGTGTCTCAATGTCCCCATTTCTCCCAGTGTCCCAATGTCTCAGTGTGTCCCCATGTCACTAGGATACTGGGGACACAGTGAGACATGGGGGCACTGAGAGACCCGGGGACACTGAGAGACCGGGGGACACTGAGAGACCGGGGGACACTGAGACACCCGGGGACACTGAGAGACCGGGGGACACAGAGACATGGGGACACTGAGACATGGGGACACTGAGACATTTAGGGAAACTGGGAGAAATGGGGACACTGAGACACTAGGGAGACATGGGGACACTGAAACATTTGTGGACACTAGGGACACAGAGACATGGGAACACAGACACTGAGAGACTAGGGGAAACTGGGAGACTAGGGGACACTGGGGACACTTGCTGGGAGACAGACACTTGGAGACACTGGGAGACATGGGGACAGTTGTGGACATAGACATGGGGACACTGGGACATATAGGGACACTGGGAGACATGGGGACACTAGGCACACTGAGACACTAGGAACACAGACACTGGGAGACATGGGGACACTGAAACATTTGGGGACACTAAGACACTAGGGACACAGAGACATGGGGACACCGGGAGACTATGGGACACTGGCTGGGAGACAGACACTTGGGAGACATGGGGACAGTTGTGGACATAGACATGGGAACACTGGGACATATAGGGACACTGGGACACATGGGGACACTAGTGACACTGAGAGACATGGGACACAGACACTGGGAGACTTGGGGACACTGAGACACTAGCGACACTGGATGGGGGACATGGGGAGAAACGGGGACATAGTGTCTCTGTGTCCCAATTTCTCAGTGTCTCCCAATGTCCCTATGTTTCACAGCATCCCCATGTGTCTCAGCATCCCCATGTGTCCCAGTGTCCCCTAGTGTCTCAGTGTCCCCATGTTTTCCAGTGTCCCCAAGTGTCTGTGTCCCCATGTGTCCTAGTGTCTCAGTGTCCCCTAGTGTCTGTGTCCACATTTGTCCCCTAGTGTCTGTTTCCCCTAGTGTCTCAGTGTCCCCATATGTCCCCTAGTGCCTCAGTGTCCCCTAGTGTCGCAGTGTCCCCGTGTGTCCCTGCTGCCTTTCCCCCCATCCCTCTCTTACCTGAGCTGTAGAGCTGCTGTCTGGACTCTGTGCTGTGTTGCTGCTCCCCCACGGATCAGTAAGTAGTAGAGAGAGGCAGGGATATGCTGTAACCTCCTATACCTGCCTCTCTCCACACACAGTGACCCCTACTGGCCGGTGCTGGTATTGCAGAGTAATCTCCATTTATTCTGAGAAAAATACCTGCATTTGTATTGCCGGTATTACTGCAATACTGGCACGGCCAGGCAGCCTCAAATACCAGTCAGGTGGCAAACCAGTAAAATACCAGTCAGATGGCAAACCTAAGAGTAAACCTAGAGTAGTGTGTAAAAAAAAAAATATATATATATATTTTTTTTTTTTTATTTATTTTTTTTTTTAAATGGGCCTATTCCATGGGCCTGGGCCTGGAGCTGCAGCTCCATCAGCCCCTATGTTAATCCGGCCCTGGAATTCATGCATTCTGAAAGAAGCACTATAGGGTCTGGAACACAAACATGTATTCCTGACCCTATAGTGTTAAAACCACCATCTAGCCCCACTGGGCCCCTCATGCTTCCATAAATATAGCAACATATAGTAAAATCTTACTGTATTTAAACCTGAAGCTGTAGATCTGCATGCTGTTTGCTTCAGAAAAACAAGCTGTCTGCTGACATCATCAGACGTGGTGGCCTGATCCAATCACCAGAACAAATTCAATAAGCTGTAGTTGTTCTGGTGACTATAGTGTCCCTTTAAAATAAGTAATTATTTTTTTCACTCTCCCCTTCTAGCACCATCTTCTGCACTGTTCGCTTGTTTTTTTTCTCTTTCTCCCCCCTCACGTTGTGATCTTCACACAAGATATTTACAACCCTCTGCAAGAATGGTGTCTATTTTCTATCAAACCCGTGTCTTATCCTCACTCATGTCGCTTTAACCCCTGGATCACAACTCAACTTTGAATTCTATGTGTCGTCTTGCTCAGAAATGCTTTAGACTTGAGAAAGGGAGGTTCTCCCGAAAGCTTGTCAATAAAAAATTCTGTTAGTCCAATAAAAAGGTATTACAACATACCACTTTTATCTGGCTTTTACATCTACATCACTGGACTAATACGGCTACAATCTCTACTTGAATTTATATATATTATATGTTTTTAAATTCTGAACTATAAGGTAAAAAACATAACATCCTCATTTCTATAGATATTCACTGGGGATGTGCATGTCAAGCTGGAGATAGCTTGGAATATATTATAGTAACAATACTTCTTACTGTTAATTTTTTATTATTACCTTTGAATTATATCTACTTTAGTCATTTTTAATATTAAGGAAAATGGTATATTATAAGGGCCACTTTCAATAAAATGACTTTAGACAATAAACCCTTTTCTTATCCTTTGTTTCTGATTTGCAATGAGATTACATCTTTTATAATGCAACCTTCTGGATAGAAAAACACATGTTTATTGTAAATAATGGTGTAACCTGTGACCTGCATTTTAATTTTTGGATTTTATGGTGTTGGTAATATATTTATTGGATTGTTTACGCTTAAATACTCAGATTAATCGGAACAACTATCCAGTTAAAGTCTTCTAATAATCCTATGACTTGGTCCATCGACCCCATGTGATCAGTGTTCTTCGTACATGTGTGAATATGCTTTATCAGCTTGAAAGAAGGAATTGTAAATACTATCAATATGTATCCAGGAAGAAGAGGTTTCTGATTGATGATTGAGAGCATGGTCACACTGTCCACCAATCAAGCGACTGGCAATATGATCATACACACTGTATATCTGAGCCCAACCGGGAACATCTAAATGGGGTTAAGAAAGCTTGATTTTGGTGAAACACATCTTGCAATGTCTGCAGAACTGTGGGATGGACTTTATTTATTGTCCATTTACTTTGGTTTTATAGATTTAATAACGTGTATAGAGCTTTTACTGCACTAAGGATCTTTGGCCCAGTTCTAGAGCTGGTTTATTTGCATTTCCTTTTCAGTTTTATTGCCTTATCAGATAGAAAAAGAAGAGTTTTATTCTTACCGTATCCTTTATTGTAAACTACATATGTTGGGATCCTGGGGCGCTGACTGAATTGCTCGCCATGATTCATCAGGGCGTCCTTTACCACCTCGTAACCACAGAGAACCACAATGGGCTCCGTCATCCTCCAAACAGTGAACACTGGGCCATATTTGTTACGGAGCTGCAAACAGGTCCATATAGAGAGAACATGGTTATAAAGCACTTACAGCAATGAAGGCTTTTCATAAAAACACTGAAGATATAATGAAAACAAACAATTGGGATAAACTTAGTTCTATCTGTCTCTTTAATGATTCCGTTTCTCTAATAGGATTATAATGGACTTTGGGACATCTGGGCCATAGATCATTGTCGTCTTTCTAGGACTCTCATTGGGTCCTCAATACTAGAATTGCAGCCTACAAGTTTGTGAGTCCAAGAGCTTGATTCATTAAAATGTGTAATTGGAATCTCTGATTCCCATATTATGTGGCATTTATATGAGATATAAATCTACTACCATAAAATGGATGTGATGTATTGTAGAAAACGGGCCATTTTCGGTTCTACGCTATGGTATATATTTATTTATTACTGGTATTTATAAAGCGCCAGCAGATTCCGCAGCGCTGTACAATTAGTGGAGAACGTACAATATACACAGACAAATACAAAAGGTAGAGAGGGCCCTGTCTGTAAGCTGAAATCTTGCCATTTAAGCTCTTTTATTCAAAGTGCATCGGTAGATAACCCGTGAGCTTACAATCTATTATACCTTGCTTAATGTGCACCCTTTCAGTTAGCCACAGACTTGGACTGAAGGTTGGACTTGTGCATTCTGTTTCTAATGAATTGCAATAAGTTCCGATTTCTGTTACTCTGTAACACTATATAAACAAATCACCATACAAACAAAGTTCCATTTTTGGCGTCAAAAAAAGGAGATGACTCTTAGAAAAAAAAAGATGATTGACCGCCACTAACTTTGATTTTATTTACAGTAAAAAGTGAGCAAGAGAGGGGGGTAAAGGAGAACCAATAAAATAAAATCTATATTCTGTATGATATATTTAAAGAGACACTATAGTCACTGTGACGAAAGTAACCTCAGCACTTGTACTTGGAGGGGTCTGCTTGCCAGCCTCCTGCCCACAGACTATGGGCCGTTTTCCCTGGAACTGTTTTGGGCATAGGACCATGTGCACGGTCGGTCAAAACTATGACTTCCAGGAAATTCCTAAACCTTTGAACCGATCTGGGTGATTTTTGGATATGTTGTTCACCCAGATCGGGGCTATCAGGGGATGTAACTTTTGTGGGGTTTTGTGTGTTGTTAAGGTACTTTCTGGGGTTTAATAAAATTGTATGTTTTTCTGTGCTTGGAGATAATTGGGTTAGATTAGTACAGTTCCTGTAGCCCCATGTAGCTAGAGCGCAGCTAAGCGGAAAAAGGCCTTGACAGGGGTTAGGAGGCGGGCTTAGGAGGAAGTAAGCAAGGGTTGGAATCATGGGTAAGTAGGATTGGCTATTTAAATGAGCAGCCATTTTAGGTGAGTCATTCTAACTTTCTACCTGGTTGAGTTTGTCCCACCCACCCTCCCTTTGTTTGTTATGTGTTTATTTAACCCGTTTCTTTCACAGCGGCGGGACGGGGAGCTGAAGGAGAGGAAATAGGCTCCCCTGGATGAACGTGAGGTGGAATAAACAGATTGTGGTCATCGGTGGTTGAGAGGTTTCGAGTCCTGGAGGTGGCTCAGAACCTGGTGGGGCAGGGGTATCCGGGTATACCCCTGCCGTGGTTAATGGATGGTTGGCACTTTGGAATGTTGGTGTATGTTATAAATATGTTATAAATATGTATATGTGTTATTATATGGGGGTCATTGCCTTTTGTATGGTAGCCGAAGGAACAGGATGCGAGGGGGCGGAGTATGGGGGGCAATGACCCATGTTTATATGTTAATTTATTATTGTTATTATTATTATTAATTATTGGTTAATAAAGCTGTGGACAAATTTCCCCATATTACTTAGTGTCTGTGTGTTATTGGGTTAGGATATGGGGGTTGTTTGTCCTGGATTCCGACTGCCCAAATGGCGACTATACACCTGTCATGATTCAATTATCTCCCAAGCACAGAGGAGTAATTCTATTGTTTGTGTATGGGAGTGTCTCAATGTATGACTCTGTTTTTATTGGTTTAGTCACTTTGTGTCCCTGTGCCCAACCAGGTCCACCTGGGTGTCTCCCTTGTTGGGAAACTTGCATAAAAGGCCAGTGTGCCTCCATTAAAATTCTGTTCCTGCTTAACCTCAACATAGAGTCTCATCTCATGTGTGGGGGAAACAGCTGTATCAACCCTGGGGATTGCTATATCACTATACTCCCCAGGAATTATAATCACTAGCTCTTATAAGAGCTGTTCCTGCTACGCTCTCTGTAGTAGGAGAGGTTCACCCACTGGAAGCTGGATCCTGGTCTTGGGTCCAGGGTGGGTGGAGCACGGCGAGTTCCCAGCCAAGCTGTAACGCTGGACATGGGAACTACAGTGCTTATGGTGTCTGGTGGAGTGCTCGGATTCCTCGGTGAACACTAGGAGCATCCATCGTCGCAGGTACCCAACCAGAGTACAGGAATCTCCATTACAGTCACCAAAATACTTTATCTTAAAGGAAAACTCCAGTGCCAGGAAAACAATCCATTTTCCTGGCACTGCAGGTTCCCTCTCCCTCCCACCCCCCAATCCCCAGTTGCAATACCCACCTGAGGCAGCGACGATGTCCCTCGCCGCTGCCTCCTCCTCCGCTCCGCACCGCTTCTCCTACTGACTCCGTCGGCCGGTGGGCGAGACTGATCCCACCCACCGGCCGACGAGACCTAATGCACATGCACGGTAATGCCGCACATGCACATTAGGTCTCCCCATAGAAAAGCATTGAAAAAGATTTTCAATGCTTTCCTATGAGGAAATGAGCGACGCTGGAGGTCCTCACACAGCGTGAGGACGTCCAGCGACGCTCTAGCACAGATAATCTGTGCTATGAGTCAGGAAGTGACCTCTAGTGGCTGTCTAGTAGACAGCCACTAGAGGTGGAGTTAACCCTGCAAGGTAATTATTGCAGTTTATAAAAAAACTGCAATAATTACAGTTTCAGGGTTAAGAGTAGTGGGAGTTGGCACCCAGACCACTCCAATGGGCAGAAGTGGTCTGGGTGCCTGGAGTGTCCCTTTAATGAAGCAGTTTTGGTGTAGAGATCATGCTCTTGCAATCTCACTGCTCAATTTTCTGCCATGTAGGGTTTGAATCACTTTTCTTTCTGTTTATGCAGCCCTAGCCACACCTACCCTGACTGTGAGTAAAAGTGAAACTATATTGTTTTGATGGAGGCTGTGTAAATCAGATGTTACTTATTTTAAAAGTTTATATCTCCGACTCTGTAAATTTAACTTTAATTACGTACAGGAGCCTCCTGCAGGGTCTAGAAGGCTATTAACAGAGCAGGAGATATGATAGTCTACATTAAACAGAATTTGCAATAAAGGAAGTTTTTAGGAAGACTGTGCAAGTCACAAGCAGGCAGAACATTGAGTAGTGAGATTGCAGGAACATGATCTATACACCAATACTGCTTCATTCAGCTAAAGTTGATTTGGTGACTGTAGTGTCCCTTTAATAGTGTTGGAGTAGGGATTGTAGCGATATTAGTCCAGTGATGCAGATGTAAAATAACAGATGAAAGCAGGAATGACAATCTTTGGGGAGAACCTCCCTTCTAGGGAGAAATGCTTTATACTTGAGAAAGGGAGGATCATTTGATAACTTGTCCTTGTGCATCTGTTATTTTTACAGCTGATATATTTAATAAATATACAATATATTAATATAGATTGTTTTACTGCTCCGCCATTTTTTCCCACCTGTTGGTTACTTTTTTACTTACTTCAAACTGTGCCAGTGTATTGAAAAATATATACAATAATTTAATAGTTTTGGATTCACTTTTAAAATATGTTTTTCCCAAATATTAAAAAATAAACATATCTAAAATATATAAATATATTATAAAATGTCAAAATCGAAAAACAGTTTATACAAAAATATTAAGTGGAAGTCCGATTATTGATGCGAGGTCCACTTTTATCTTCCTTTACTTACCTGCTATAAAAGCGACAAGACTGGATATTCCAGTAGAGTTGGCCTCTCCCCATAGATACACTTCAGAAGCGAGATTTACTTATTTCATATATCTGCTGCTACAGGCACCCCAACACATATTTGCTCGCACACAGTGAACGCTTGCTGTGTTATGGGACGGGAGGGGGGGGGGGGGGGGATATTGAAGGACATATGTTACACATTGGGGTGACGTCATTGAACTAGTAGGTGCCTCAGTACCCTGTTACTCCTCCTAGGTTTCCGCTACTCAGTGGATGCTCATCATATCACACTCTCACTGACCTCAGAGCCAACGTACCCCAGTCACTGTCTGTAAATATAATAAATATGAGCAGCCATCCAGTTGGAAATAGCAGAGAGGCAGTCAGAGACACGAGTCAAGCGGGTGGTGAGAAATCAGGGGAGGACAGGTAGATTTGCGTCTCATGCGCATAGAAATGATACTGGAAGCCGAAGGAGCTGATGAGTTTACGAAGGAAGGCAGTGTAGATAGAGAACAATAGGGGACCAAGGACTGAACCTTTATCACATGATACTCTATGATCTGTATATTGTTAATAATGGATCTGGCATGGAAATTGCTTTATATGATTGTGATTTATTGATAGCAAATATTATTATAGCGCTACACTTTACTGTCACGTATTGGTTTATTTAGTTGTGTGGATTTTGAAGTGTGAGAGAAGCATTTATCTTATCAGTTGTATATGCTTTATAATTGCATAGTGTTAGCCCTGAAGCACAATTTGAATGTTTAATAATATTTATTGTTTGTACAGTCAGTAGTATCAGTATTGGGGTAATATTTACAGTCAGTATTACCAACTCAGGGTAGTATTTACAGACAGTATTACCAACTCAGGGTAGTATTTACAGACAGTATTACCAACTCAGGGTAGTATTTACAGTCAGTAGTACCAGTATTGGAGTAATATTTACAGTCAGTATTACCAACTCACGGTAGTATTTACAGTCAGTAGTACCAGTATTGGAGTAATATTTACAGTTAGTATTACCAACTCAGGGTGGTATTTACAGTCAGTAGTACCAGTATTGGAGTAATATTTACAGTCAGTAGTACCACAACAGGGTCGTATTTACAGTCATTATTACCAACTCAGGGTAGTATTTACAGTCAGTAATACCAGTATTGGAGTAATATTTACAGTCAGTATTACCAACTCAGGGTAATATTTACAGTCAGTAGTACCAGTATTGGAGTAATATTTACAGTCAGTATTACCATCTCAGGGTAGTATTTACAGTCAGTAGTACCAGTATTGGAGTAATATTTACAGTCAGTATTACCATCTCAGGGTAGTATTTACAGTCAGTAGTACCATCTCAGGGTAATATTTACAGTCAGTAGTACCAGTATTGGAGTAATATTTACAGTCAGTATTACCAACTCAGGGTAGTATTTACAGTCAGTAGTACCAGTATTGGAGTAATATTTACAGTCATTATTACCAACTCAGGGTAATATTTACAGTCAGTAGTACCAGTATTGGAGTAATATTTACAGTCAGTATTACCATCTCAGGGTAGTATTTACAGTTAGTAGTACCAGTATTGGAGTAATATTTACAGTCAGTAGTACCATCTCAGGGTAGTATTTACAGTCAGTAGTACCATCTCAGGGTAGTATTTACAGTCAGTAGTACCATCTCAGGGTAATATTTACAGTCAGTAGTACCATCTCAGGATAGTATTTACAGTCAGTAGTACCAGTATTGGAGTAATATTTACAGTCAGTAATACCAGTATTGGAGTAATATTTACAGACAGTATTACCAACTCAGGGTAGTATTTACAGTCAGTAGTACCAGTATTGGAGTAATATTTACAGTCAGTATTACCAACTCACGGTAGTATTTACAGTCAGTAGTACCAGTATTGGAGTAATATTTACAGTCAGTATTACCAACTCAGGATAGTATTTACACTCAGTAGTACCTGTATTGGAGTAATATTTACAGTCAGTAGTACCAACTCAGGATAGTATTTACAGTCAGTAGTACCAACTCAGGGTAGTATTTACAGTCAATAGTACCAGTACTGGAGTAATATTTACAGTTAGTATTACCAACTCAGGGTAGTATTTACAGTCAGTAGTACCAGTATTGGAGTAATATTTACAGTCAGTAGTACCACAACAGGGTCGTATTTACAGTCAGTATTACCAACTCAGGGTAGTATTTACAGTCAGTAGTACCAGTATTGGAGTAATATTTACAGTCAGTTTTACCAACTCAGGGTAGTATTTACAGTCAGTAGTACCAGTATTGGAGAAGTATTTACAGTCAGTATTACCATCTCAGGGTAGTATTTACAATCAGTAGTACCAGTATTGCAGTAATATTTACAGTCAGTATTACCAACTCAGGGTAGTATTTACAGTCAGTAGTACCAGTATTGGAGTAATATTTACAGTCAGTATTACCAACTCAGGGTAATATTTACAGTCAGTAGTACCAGTATTGGAGTAATATTTACAGTCAGTAGTACCATCTCAGGGTAGTATTTACAGTCAGTAATACCAACTCAGAGTAATATGTACAGTCAGTAGTACCAGTATTGGAGTAATATTTACAGTCAGTATTACCAACTCAGGGTAGTATTTACAGTCAGTAGTACCAGTATTGGAGTAATATTTACAGTCAGTATTACCAACTCAGGGTAATATTTACAGTCAGTAGTACCAGTATTGGAGTAATATTTACAGTCAGTAGTACCATCTCAGGGTAGTATTTACAGTCAGTAATACCAACTCAGGGTAATATGTACAGTCAGTAGTACCAGTATTGGAGTAATATTTACAGTCAGTAGTACCATCTCAGGGTAGTATTTACAGTCAGTAGTACCAGTATTGGAGTAATATTTACAGTCAGTAGTACCAGTATTGGAGTAATATTTACAGTCAGTAGTACCATCTCAGGGTAGTATTTACAGTCAGTAATACCAACTCAGGGTAATATGTACAGTCAGTAGTACCAGTATTGGAGTAATATTTACAGTCAGTATTACCAACTCAGGGTAGTATTTACAGTCAGTAGTACCAGTATTGGAGTAATATTTACAGTCAGTAGTACCATCTCAGGGTAGTATTTACAGTCAGTAGTACCATCTCAGGGTAATATTTACAGTCAGTAGTACCATCTCAGGGTAGTATTTACAGTCAGTAGTACCAGTATTGGAGTAATATTTACAGTCAGTAGTACCAGTATTGGAGTGATATTTACAGTTAGTATTACCAACTCAGGGTAGTATTTACAGTCAGTAGTACCAGTATTGGAGTAATATTTACAGTCAGTAGTACCACAACAGGGTCGTATTTACAGTCATTATTACCAACTCAGGGTAGTATTTACAGTCAGTAATACCAGTATTGGAGTAATATTTACAGTCAGTATTACCAACTCAGGGTAATATTTACAGTCAGTAGTACCAGTATTGGAGTAATATTTACAGTCAGTATTACCATCTCAGGGTAGTATTTACAGTCAGTAGTACCAGTATTGGAGTAATATTTACAGTCAGTATTACCATCTCAGGGTAGTATTTACAGTCAGTAGTACCATCTCAGGGTAATATTTACAGTCAGTAGTACCAGTATTGGAGTAATATTTACAGTCAGTATTACCAACTCAGGGTAGTATTTACAGTCAGTAGTACCAGTATTGGAGTAATATTTACAGTCATTATTACCAACTCAGGGTAATATTTACAGTCAGTAGTACCAGTATTGGAGTAATATTTACAGTCAGTATTACCATCTCAGGGTAGTATTTACAGTCAGTAGTACCAGTATTGGAGTAATATTTACAGTCAGTAGTACCATCTCAGGGTAGTATTTACAGTCAGTAGTACCATCTCAGGGTAGTATTTACAGTCAGTAGTACCATCTCAGGGTAATATTTACAGTCAGTAGTACCATCTCAGGATAGTATTTACAGTCAGTAGTACCAGTATTGGAGTAATATTTACAGTCAGTAATACCAGTATTGGAGTGATATTTACAGTCAGTATTACCATCTCAGGGTAGTATTTACAGTCAGTAGTACCATCTCAGGGTAATATTTACAGTCAGTAGTACCAGTATTGGAGTAATATTTACAGTCAGTATTACCAACTCAGGGTAGTATTTACAGTCAGTAGTACCAGTATTGGAGTAATATTTACAGTCAGTATTACCATCTCAGGGTAGTATTTACAGTCAGTAGTACCAGTATTGGAATAAGTTTTACAGTCAGTAGTACCACCACAGGGTAGTATTTACAGTCAGTATTACCAACTCAGGGTAGTATTTACAGTCAGTAGTACCAGTACTGGAGTAATATTTACAGTTAGTATTACCAACTCAGGGTAGTATTTACAGTCAGTAGTACCAGTATTGGAGTAATATTTACAGTCAGTAGTACCACAACAGGGTCATATTTACAGTCATTATTACCAACTCAGGGTAGTATTTACAGTCAGTAATACCAGTATTGGAGAAGTATTTACAGTCAGTATTACCAACTCAGGGTAGTATTTACAGTCAGTAGTACCAGTATTGGAGTAATATTTACAGTCAGTATTACCATCTCAGGGTAGTACTTACAGTCAGTAGTACCAATTTGGAGTAATATTTACACTCAGTAGTACCAGTATTGGAGTAATATTTACAGTCAGTATTACCAACTCAGGGTAATATTTACAGTCAGTAGTACCAGTATTGGAGAAGTATTTACAGTCAGTATTACCATCTCAGGGTAGTATTTACAGTCAGTAGTACCAGTATTGGAGTAATATTTACAGTCAGTATTACCAACTCAGGGTAGTATTTACAGTCAGTAGTACCAGTATTGGAGTAATATTTACAGTCAGTATTACCATCTCAGGGTAGTATTTACAGTCAGTAGTACCAATTTGGAGTAATATTTACACTCAGTAGTACCAGTATTGGAGTAATATTTACAGTCAGTATTACCAACTCAGGGTAGTATTTACAGTCAGTAGTACCAGTATTGGAGAAGTATTTACAGTCAGTATTACCATCTCAGGGTAGTATTTACAATCAGTAGTACCAGTATTGGAGTAATATTTACAGTCAGTATTACCAACTCAGGGTAGTATTTACAGTCAGTAGTACCAGTATTGGAGTAATATTTACAGTCAGTATTACCAACTCAGGGTAATATTTACAGTCAGTAGTACCAGTATTGGAGTAATATTTACAGTCAGTAGTACCATCTCAGGGTAGTATTTACAGTCAGTAATACCAACTCAGAGTAATATGTACAGTCAGTAGTACCAGTATTGGAGTAATATTTACAGTCAGTATTACCAACTCAGGGTAGTATTTACAGTCAGTAGTACCAGTATTGGAGTAATATTTACAGTCAGTATTACCAACTCAGGGTAATATTTACAGTCAGTAGTACCAGTATTGGAGTAATATTTACAGTCAGTAGTACCATCTCAGGGTAGTATTTACAGTCAGTAATACCAACTCAGGGTAATATGTACAGTCAGTAGTACCAGTATTGGAGTAATATTTACAGTCAGTAGTACCATCTCAGGGTAGTATTTACAGTCAGTAGTACCATCTCAGGGTAATATTTACAGTCAGTAGTACCATCTCAGGGTAGTATTTACAGTCAGTAGTAACAGTATTGGAGTAATATTTACAGTCAGTAGTACCAGTATTGGAGTAATATTTACAGTTAGTATTACCAACTCAGGGTAGTATTTACAGTCAGTAGTACCAGTATTGGAGTAATATTTACAGTCAGTATTACCATCTCAGGGTAGTACTTACAGTCAGTAGTACCAATTTGGAGTAATATTTACACTCAGTAGTACCAGTATTGGAGTAATATTTACAGTCAGTATTACCAACTCAGGGTAATATTTACAGTCAGTAGTACCAGTATTGGAGAAGTATTTACAGTCAGTATTACCATCTCAGGGTAGTATTTACAGTCAGTAGTACCAGTATTGGAGTAATATTTACAGTCAGTATTACCAACTCAGGGTAGTATTTACAGTCAGTAGTACCAGTATTGGAGTAATATTTACAGTCAGTATTACCATCTCAGGGTAGTATTTACAGTCAGTAGTACCAATTTGGAGTAATATTTACACTCAGTAGTACCAGTATTGGAGTAATATTTACAGTCAGTATTACCAACTCAGGGTAGTATTTACAGTCAGTAGTACCAGTATTGGAGAAGTATTTACAGTCAGTATTACCATCTCAGGGTAGTATTTACAATCAGTAGTACCAGTATTGGAGTAATATTTACAGTCAGTATTACCAACTCAGGGTAGTATTTACAGTCAGTAGTACCAGTATTGGAGTAATATTTACAGTCAGTATTACCAACTCAGGGTAATATTTACAGTCAGTAGTACCAGTATTGGAGTAATATTTACAGTCAGTAGTACCATCTCAGGGTAGTATTTACAGTCAGTAATACCAACTCAGAGTAATATGTACAGTCAGTAGTACCAGTATTGGAGTAATATTTACAGTCAGTATTACCAACTCAGGGTAGTATTTACAGTCAGTAGTACCAGTATTGGAGTAATATTTACAGTCAGTATTACCAACTCAGGGTAATATTTACAGTCAGTAGTACCAGTATTGGAGTAATATTTACAGTCAGTAGTACCATCTCAGGGTAGTATTTACAGTCAGTAATACCAACTCAGGGTAATATGTACAGTCAGTAGTACCAGTATTGGAGTAATATTTACAGTCAGTAGTACCATCTCAGGGTAGTATTTACAGTCAGTAGTACCATCTCAGGGTAATATTTACAGTCAGTAGTACCATCTCAGGGTAGTATTTACAGTCAGTAGTACCAGTATTGGAGTAATATTTACAGTCAGTAGTACCAGTATTGGAGTAATATTTACAGTTAGTATTACCAACTCAGGGTAGTATTTACAGTCAGTAGTACCAGTATTGGAGTAATATTTACAGTCAGTAGTACCACAACAGGGTCGTATTTACAGTCATTATTACCAACTCAGGGTAGTATTTACAGTCAGTAATACCAGTATTGGAGTAATATTTACAGTCAGTATTACCAACTCAGGGTAATATTTACAGTCAGTAGTACCAGTATTGGAGTAATATTTACAGTCAGTATTACCATCTCAGGGTAGTATTTACAGTCAGTAGTACCAGTATTGGAGTAATAGTTACAGTCAGTATTACCATCTCAGGGTAGTATTTACAGTCAGTAGTACCATCTCAGGGTAATATTTACAGTCAGTAGTACCAGTATTGGAGTAATATTTACAGTCAGTATTACCAACTCAGGGTAGTATTTACAGTCAGTAGTACCAGTATTGGAGTAATATTTACAGTCAGTATTACCATCTCAGGGTAGTATTTACAGTCAGTAGTACCAATTTGGAGTAATATTTACACTCAGTAGTACCAGTATTGGAGTAATATTTACAGTCAGTATTACCAACTAAGGGTAGTATTTACAGTCAGTAGTACCAGTATTGGAGAAGTATTTACAGTCAGTATTACCATCTCAGGGTAGTATTTACAATCAGTAGTACCAGTATTGGAGTAATATTTACAGTCAGTATTACCAACTCAGGGTAGTATTTACAGTCAGTAGTACCAGTATTGGAGTAATATTTACAGTCAGTATTACCAACTCAGGGTAATATTTACAGTCAGTAGTACCAGTATTGGAGTAATATTTACAGTCAGTAGTACCATCTCAGGGTAGTATTTACAGTCAGTAATACCAACTCAGAGTAATATGTACAGTCAGTAGTACCAGTATTGGAGTAATATTTACAGTCAGTATTACCAACTCAGGGTAGTATTTACAGTCAGTAGTACCAGTATTGGAGTAATATTTACAGTCAGTATTACCAACTCAGGGTAATATTTACAGTCAGTAGTACCAGTATTGGAGTAATATTTACAGTCAGTAGTACCATCTCAGGGTAGTATTTACAGTCAGTAATACCAACTCAGGGTAATATGTACAGTCAGTAGTACCAGTATTGGAGTAATATTTACAGTCAGTAGTACCATCTCAGGGTAGTATTTACAGTCAGTAGTACCATCTCAGGGTAGTATTTACAGTCAGTAGTACCATCTCAGGGTAATATTTACTGTCAGTAGTACCATCTCAGGGTAGTATTTACAGTCAGTAGTACCAGTATTGGAGTAATATTTACAGTCAGTAGTACCAGTATTGGAGTAATATTTACAGTTAGTATTACCAACTCAGGGTGGTATTTACAGTCAGTAGTACCAGTATTGGAGTAATATTTACAGTCAGTAGTACCACAACAGGGTCGTATTTACAGTCATTATTACCAACTCAGGGTAGTATTTACAGTCAGTAATACCAGTATTGGAGTAATATTTACAGTCAGTATTACCAACTCAGGGTAATATTTACAGTCAGTAGTACCAGTATTGGAGTAATATTTACAGTCAGTATTACCATCTCAGGGTAGTATTTACAGTCAGTAGTACCAGTATTGGAGTAATATTTACAGTCAGTATTACCATCTCAGGGTAGTATTTACAGTCAGTAGTACCATCTCAGGGTAATATTTACAGTCAGTAGTACCAGTATTGGAGTAATATTTACAGTCAGTATTACCAACTCAGGGTAGTATTTACAGTCAGTAGTACCAGTATTGGAGTAATATTTACAGTCATTATTACCAACTCAGGGTAATATTTACAGTCAGTAGTACCAGTATTGGAGTAATATTTACAGTCAGTATTACCATCTCAGGGTAGTATTTACAGTTAGTAGTACCAGTATTGGAGTAATATTTACAGTCAGTAGTACCATCTCAGGGTAGTATTTACAGTCAGTAGTACCATCTCAGGGTAATATTTACAGTCAGTAGTACCATCTCAGGATAGTATTTACAGTCAGTAGTACCAGTATTGGAGTAATATTTACAGTCAGTAATACCAGTATTGGAGTGATATTTACAGTCAGTATTACCATCTCAGGGTAGTATTTACAGTCAGTAGTACCATCTCAGGGTAATATTTACAGTCAGTAGTACCAGTATTGGAGTAATATTTACAGTCAGTATTACCAACTCAGGGTAGTATTTACAGTCAGTAGTACCAGTATTGGAGTAATATTTACAGTCAGTATTACCATCTCAGGGTAGTATTTACAGTCAGTAGTACCAGTATTGGAGTAAGTTTTACAGTCAGTAGTACCACCACAGGGTAGTATTTACAGTCAGTATTACCAACTCAGGGTAGTATTTACAGTCAGTAGTACCAGTACTGGAGTAATATTTACAGTTAGTATTACCAACTCAGGGTAGTATTTACAGTCAGTAGTACCAGTATTGGAGTAATATTTACAGTCAGTAGTACCACAACAGGGTCGTATTTACAGTCATTATTACCAACTCAGGGTAGTATTTACAGTCAGTAATACCAGTATTGGAGAAGTATTTACAGTCAGTATTACCATCTCAGGGTAATATTTACAGTCAGTAGTACCAGTATTGGAGTAATATTTACAGTCAGTATTACCAACTCAGGGTAATATTTACAGTCAGTAGTACCAGTATTGGAGAAGTATTTACAGTCAGTATTACCATCTCAAGGTAGTATTTACAGTCAGTAGTACCAGTATTGGAGTAATATTTACAGTCAGTATTACCAACTCAGGGTAGTATTTACAGTCAGTAGTACCAGTATTGGAGTAATATTTACAGTCAGTATTACCATCTCAGGGTAGTATTTACAGTCAGTGGTACCAATTTGGAGTAATATTTACACTCAGTAGTACCAGTATTGGAGTAATATTTACAGTCAGTATTACCAACTCAGGGTAGTATTTACAGTCAGTAGTACCAGTATTGGAGAAGTATTTACAGTCAGTATTACCATCTCAGGGTAGTATTTACAATCAGTAGTACCAGTATTGGAGTAATATTTACAGTCAGTATTACCAACTCAGGGTAGTATTTACAGTCAGTAGTACCAGTATTGGAGTAATATTTACAGTCAGTATTACCAACTCAGGGTAATATTTACAGTCAGTAGTACCAGTATTGGAGTAATATTTACAGTCAGTAGTACCATCTCAGGGTAGTATTTACAGTCAGTAATACCAACTCAGAGTAATATGTACAGTCAGTAGTACCAGTATTGGAGTAATATTTACAGTCAGTATTACCAACTCAGGGTAGTATTTACAGTCAGTAGTACCAGTATTGGAGTAATATTTACAGTCAGTATTACCAACTCAGGGTAATATTTACAGTCAGTAGTACCAGTATTGGAGTAATATTTACAGTCAGTAGTACCATCTCAGGGTAGTATTTACAGTCAGTAATACCAACTCAGGGTAATATGTACAGTCAGTAGTACCAGTATTGGAGTAATATTTACAGTCAGTATTACCAACTCAGGGTAGTATTTACAGTCAGTAGTACCAGTATTGGAGTAATATTTACAGTCAGTAGTACCATCTCAGGGTAGTATTTGCAGTCAGTAGTACCATCTCAGGGTAATATTTACAGTCAGTAGTACCATCTCAGGGTAGTATTTACAGTCAGTAGTACCAGTATTGGAGTAATATTTACAGTCAGTAGTACCAGTATTGGAGTAATATTTACAGTTAGTATTACCAACTCAGGGTAGTATTTACAGTCAGTAGTACCAGTATTGGAGTAATATTTACAGTCAGTAGTACCAGAACAGGGTCGTATTTACAGTCATTATTACCAACTCAGGGTAGTATTTACAGTCAGTAATACCAGTATTGGAGTAATATTTACAGTCAGTATTACCAACTCAGGGTAATATTTACAGTCAGTAGTACCAGTACTGGAGTAATATTTACAGTCAGTATTACCAACTCAGGGTAATATTTACAGTCAGTAGTACCAGTATTGGAGTAATATTTACAGTCAGTATTACCATCTCAGGGTAGTATTTACAGTCAGTAGTACCAGTATTGGAGTAATATTTACAGTCAGTATTACCATCTCAGGGTAGTATTTACAGTCAGTAGTACCATCTCAGGGTAATATTTACAGTCAGTAGTACCAGTATTGGAGTAATATTTACAGTCATTATTACCAACTCAGGGTAATATTTACAGTCAGTAGTACCAGTATTGGAGTAATATTTACAGTCAGTAGTACCATCTCAGGGTAATATTTACAGTCAGTAGTACCATCTCAGGGTAGTATTTACAGTCAGTAGTACCAGTATTGGAGTAATATTTACAGTCAGTAATACCAGTATTGGAGTAATATTTACAGTCAGTATTACCATCTCAGGGTAGTATTTACAGTCAGTAGTACCATCTCAGGGTAATATTTACAGTCAGTAGTACCAGTATTGGAGTAATATTTACAGTCAGTATTACCATCTCAGGGTAGTATTTACAGTCAGTAGTACCAATTTGGAGTAATATTTACACTCAGTAGTACCAGTATTGGAGTAATATTTACAGTCAGTATTACCAACTCAGTGTAGTATTTACAGTCAGTAGTACCAGTATTGGAGTAATATTTACAGTCAGTAGTACCAGTATTGGAGTAATATTTACAGTCAGTAGTACCAGTATTGGAGTAATATTTACAGTCAGTAGTACCATCTCAGGGTAATATTTACAGTCAGTAGTACCAGTATTGGAGTAATATTTACAGTCAGTAGTACCAACTCAGGGTAGTATTTACAGTCAGTAGTACCAGTATTGGAGTAATATTTACAGTCAGTATTACCATCTCAGGGTAATATTTACAGTCAGTAGTACCAGTATTGGAGAAGTATTTACAGTCAGTATTACCATCTCAGGGTAGTATTTACAGTCAGTAGTACCAACTCAGGGTAGTATTTACAGTCAGTAGTACCAGTATTGGAGTAATATTTACAGTCAGTAGTACCAGTATTGGAGTAATATTTACAGTCAGTATTACCATCTCAGGGTAGTATTTACACTCAGTATTACCAACTCAGGGTAGTATTTACAGTCTTCACAGAGAGGAAGCGTCTCACCCAGGGCCGGATTTAGATTAAAAGAGGCCCTAGGCCAGGGGTAGGCAACCTTTTAGCAGCACTGTGCCGATATAGGATTGTGATGTCCCGTTGCATGCCGATCCTATTTTTTAAAATTGAGGTGTGTATGCTACCGTATTCTGCTTGTGTTATTTTTACTGTAGTTGCTTTGTATCGTTGTATTTGTGCGTATATGCAGTGGTGTATCCTGGTTTTGTGCTGCCCTAGGCAGGACAAAACTCAGGCGCCCCCCCTCCCCCCGTGCCACCCCCACCCAACCTTTCCCCCCGCCCCGCATTCTAAATACACACACACACATTCGCTAACAGAAACACACACACACTGACACACTCACACTCACTAACAGACAAACACACTCACTCACTAGCAGACACAAACTAACATACACACACTCACAGGCAAACACACACTAACAGACACAGACACACACACTAACAGACACACACACACACACACACACTAACAGACACAAACACTAACAGACACACACACTAACAGACACAAACACTAACAGACACACACACTGACACACACACACTAACAGACACACACACTAACAGACACACACACTGACACACACACTAACAGACACACACACACTAACAGACACACACACTGACACACACACTAACAGACACACACACACTAACAGACACAAACACTGACACACACTAACAGACACACACACTAACTTGATTGCGTTCTACGAAGAAGTAAGTAGAAGTATAGATCAGGGTGTTGCAGTGGATGTGATCTATTTGGATTTTGCCAAGGCATTTGATACAGTTCCACACAAAAGATTAGTGTTCAAACTCAAGGAAATCGGTCTCGATGAAAATGCTTGTTCTTGGGTAGAACATTGGCTTAAAAACAGAATACAAAGAGTTGTCGTTAATGGTAAATTTTCAAGCTGGACAGAGGTGGCAAGTGGTGTCCCTCAGGGGTCTGTTCTGGGACCCCTTCTATTTAACATTTTTATAAATGATCTTGAAGACAGCATTGAAAGTCATGTTTCAGTGTTTGCAGATGACACAAAACTTTGTAAAATAATACAATGTGAGCAAGATATTACTTTGCTGCAGAAGGATTTAGATAGACTGGAGGACTGGGCACTCAAATGGCAGATGAAATTTAATGTTGAAAAATGCAAAGTTATGCACTTCGGCGTAAAGAATACACAAGCAACGTATACCCTTAATGGAAGCGAATTAGGGATAACAACACACGAAAAGGACTTGGGAATTGTTATAGACAACAAACTATGCAACAATGTGCAATGTCAATCAGCAGTGGCCAAGGCCAGTAAGGTATTGTCATGCATGAAAAAGGGCATTCATTCTCGGGACGAGAATATCATTTTGCCTCTCTATAAATCACTGGTAAGACCACATATTGAATATGCTGTGCAATTTTGGGCACCTGTTCTAAAGAAGGATATCATGGCACTAGAAAAAGTGCAGAGGCGGGCTACAAAATTAATAAAAGGAATGGAACATATCAGCTATGAAGAAAGGTTAACAAATTTAAACCTATTTAGTTTAGAAAAACGTCGCCTGAGAGGGGATATGATAACATTATACAAATATATTCGGGGCCAATACAAACCATTGTGTGGAAATCTATTCACAAACCGGACTTTACATAGGACACGAGGCCATGTGTTTAGACTGGAAGAAAGAAGATTTCGTCTAAGGCAAAGGAAAGGTTTTTTTACTGTAAGAACAATCAGGATGTGGAATTCTCTGCCTGAAGAAGTGGTTTTATCAGAGTCCATACAGATGTTCAAACAGCTACTAGATGCATACTTGCAAAGACAGAATATTCAAGGATATAATCTTTCAATGTAGGGTAATAACTGCTTGATTCAAGGATAAATCTGACTGCCATTCTGGGGTCAATAAGGAATTTTTTGTCCTAGCTTGTTGCAAAATTGTGCTTCAAACTGGGGTTTTTTTTTTTTTTTTTTTTTTCTCTTTTGGATCAACAGCAAAAAACAGGTGTGAGGAAGGCTGAACTTGATGGACGCAAGTCTCTTTTCAGCTATCTAACTATGTAACTATGTAACTATGTAACTAACAGACACAGACACACACTCACCCACCCACATTAACCCTTTTTTTTAATTTATTTTAACACATTTTTATTTTTTTTAACACATTTTTTTTTTAATTTATTTTTAACAAATTTTTTTAAAAAAAAATTTTAACACGTTTTTTTTAAATTTATTTCTAACACTTTTTTTTTAAATTAATTTTTAACACTTTTTTTTTTTTTAATTTAAACCCCCCCCCCCCAGCCTCCTTACCTTTGGGAATGCTGGGGAGGGGGGTGTCTCTTCCTCCCTGGTGGTCCAGTGGCTGCTGGGTGATCGGGCGGCACTGCCTGGCGGGCGGGCGGGCGGCCGGCCGGCGAGGGAGCACTTCCCCTGAGCTGTCTGCTCAGCTCCCTCGCCAGCCTCAGAGTGAGGCTGGGAGACGGAATATGACGTCATATTCCGGCTCCGCCTCCCAGCCTCACTCTGCGGCTGGCGAGGGAGCTGAGCAGACAGCTCAGGGGAAGTGCTCCCTCGCCGGCCGGCCGCCCGCCAGGCAGTGCCGCCCGACGGCATGTCTGTTAGCCGCAAGGCTAACAAGACATTTGCCTTGGGCATTTGGGGGCGGCTTTTTTTGCCGCCCCCTGGAAAATGCCGCCCAAGGCAAATGCCTTGTTTGCCTCGCGGCTAATACGCCCCTGCGTATATGAGCTATTATATTGTATATGTTCAGGAGTAGTTTATGGTATCGTGTATGATACATATGAATGTGGGCTATGTATGTGGGGTTGCTTGTGGAATTGTGTGTGGATGGATATGTCACATTGTGTTTGTCTGTGAGGGGCTGTTTGGGGTATTGCACGTTGATAGGCTGCATGTGGGGTTGTGTGCATGTATGTGGATTGTCAGTGGTGTTGAGTTTGTGCGGATTGTGTGTATGTTTGTGTGTGGGCTGTTCGTATTATTTGTATGAGGGGAGGGTTATTCTGCATTTCTGTGTATATCTAGCAGTGTGGGTGGCTTCACTAGGTTCCAGTGGGGACCGGGCCGGCCAGGTATAGCTCAAGTATAGGAGCTGCAACAGCAGCTGCTCTGCTACAGTGTGGATTCCCATTCACAAGTGCTGGGAGGAAGTGATCAGAGATCACTTCCTCTACGTGCTGCAATGCATAAATTGAGTATTGTCCTTCACCACCTTTTCGTATTAGCAGATATCTTAAGTTTTACTGGGACTCCTGATAGGAAAGCGCCTGTTTGGCTCTAGCAGCCTTGAGTGCCGTGCAAAGACACCTCGAGTGCCGTGCATGGCACTAGTGCCGTAGGTTGCCTACCCCTGCCCTAGGCTATTCCACTTATGAGGCCCTTTGACCTCCCATTTTTAAGTTTGTAAATTACATGAGAGACAATAAAATACATCATTACTGTGATATATATCAATATGTTAAATGAAACATGTTGTGATTGGTACTAACCTTTATAAAAAATGTGGCACGGATAATACATTTTTAAAAAGTCGAGATGGGATGATTGTGAGAGGGAGGGGGGGGGGTGATTGTGAGAGTCAGGGGGTGATGAGGAGAGGAGGGGTGATTGTGAGAGGGAGGGGGTGATTGTGAGAGGGAGAGGGTGATGAGGAGAGGAGGGGTGATTGTGAGGGGGGGGTGATTGTAAGAGGGAGGGGGTGATGAGGACGGGGGGGGGTGATTGTGAGAGGGAGGGGGGTGATGAGGAGGGGGGGTGATTGTGAGAGGGAGGGGGGTGATGAGGAGGGGGGGTGATTGTGAGAGGGAGGGGGGTGATGAGGAGAGAGGGGGTGACTAAAAGAATTACCTTAAATCCCTGGTGGTCCAGTGGGGGCTGCCTGGTGGTCCGGTGGGGTCCCTGGTGGTCCGGTGGCCCTCATTTCCGGTCTGCAGCTCCGCAGAGCTGCAGACCATGGATCTCGCGAGACCCAATCAGAGCGTTGCCGTGGTAATCCGCGGCAACGCTCTGATTGGGCAGTGCACGCGAGATCCATGGTCTGCAGCTCTGCACATTGCGGAGCTGCAGACCGCCGTTCTCGGTGATCGCGGCAGGAGGGGCATTGCAGTCTGCCCCTGGCACCCCTCTAGTAAGTGGCACCCGGGGCGTACCGCCCCCCCCCCCCTCCCCTGCCTCCCTTAGTACGCCACTGGTCATATCATATGCATAGAATGTCTCCTTATTTTCGGTTCAGTGTTTTAGTGTTCACTGTTTTTAGACTAGTGTAATTTTAATTTTGCTAACAATTTGAATGTAGGCCCCTCTTGATCTTGAGGCCCTAGGCTAAAGCCTAGTTAGCCTATAGGAAAATCCGGCCCTGGTCTCACAGTAGCCACAAAACATGTTCAGTCCCTCCATACCTTTTTTTTACTTTTTTTTTGCATTCCCCTCCATTGTGTTTATATGGATGTATGGAATTTGTTAATGGATTGGTGTTTTATTTCCCATTAATTTCCCTATGTCGTCCTTTTACATTTATACTGTTTGCACGTTGCCATGTATGTCATTCATCACAACAAATTAACAAGAAATTATTTATAATTCTCGTTTGTATCATTTTGTAACATAAACATTCGGCGTAAAGGATATTTTAGTATTTCATTATGTAATTTCAGTGCAGTAATTACAGTCAGTAGTACCTACTTCAGGGCTGTATTTACAGTCAGTATTACCTTCCTCAGGGTAATATTTACAATCTGCAGTACCTACCTCAGGGTAGTATTTACAGTCAGTACTACCTACCTTAGGGGAATAGTTTACAGTCAGTACTACCCTATCTTAGGGGAATATTTACAGTCAGTACTACCTACCTTAGGGTAATATTTTACAGTCAGTACTACCCTACCTCGGGTTTATATTTACAGTCAGAATTACCTACCATTATACCTCAGGGTAGTATTTACAGTCTGAAGTACCTACCTCAGGATATTTAGAAGCTGCCGCCTTGGTCACATAACTGGGATTTCCCAGCAGGGGCAGTGGAGGGGGTCCTGGGGGAAGCTGGTTTGCCATCTTCGTCTGCTTCCAGTATGAGAGAAGGAGTGTGATGGTGGCCAGAGCAGAGAGGAACAAACTCAGGGCGATGAAGATTCCCATGATTCTATGGGAGAATAACCAGAACAATAGTCAGGCGCGGCGCACATGCATTTCTACACTGTGTGTTCTTAGTACATACAGTCATTAAATATGGAATGGTGGAAGGGATAATTTTAAAATGGATCCAGAGACTATTCACAGATGGGCTCCTGAGGTCCATTGCACATTGTGCTCCTGTGCAATGAGTTTCTTGTGGGCCCCACAGAGATTTGTTTAACCACCATTAGTGTAGATCTTTGCAGGATGTTCCTTATATTATTCATGTAAACTTTATATCTGACCTTCACCACGTCCTGACATCAATACCCTTAAAAAACATTAATAATACGAAAGAAGAGGCCGTGAGCTTAGTGAAGGTGCCAGCAGAATTCTTTATTCCTTTCTTGATATTGCTGACGGTGGTCTCACGGTCTCCAGGTTGTGTGGCACCAGTGTGACAATGTGTTGTGCATATTGATGGTTAATGTAGAACTAAGATTGTATCTATTTCTATGTTTGATCATTAATCAGGAACTGCTTTTCCTTATAAATTGCCTTTGGATCAGCAACACATAAATTTGGATTTTATAGAATTTGAAGACTGAGCGTTTTAATATGATTTGATAAAATGGATAGTGAAATCATCATCAACAAAACAAGTAATTTTTTGGCAAAATTGTGTATGTAGGGTGGTGGTGTATGATAGGGTGTACTCCAGCGATGGCTCATCCATGGGGTACATAGGTAAGAGCCCCACCAAATAATTTTTGTCTTAATAAAAAAATAAATTAAGAAAAAAAAGCTGTTGATTAAACCACTGACATTCTCTGGGGTGAAAGGATTAAGTTGAAGATTCCATTATAAATAGTAAACATGCACCATATAGTACTTTAGTGTCATAATCCACCCTTCTCCTACCAGCACAGTACAAACTGATTTCTAAAAAACTTGATTTCATCTCCAGGAGGGCATCTAGTGTCAGCAGGGGGAATCCATCTTAGGGTAAGTGGTAGGGTTGGTGAAGCATTAGGCTTGATGTTGGTATAGCTAACTACAATTTTTTTTTTATAAATCCTACACATGTAAAGTATTTAGCAATCAGGACTAATAAGTGAATCTATTTTGAGTACTATTTCTTTAGTTTGCATTAAAATATATAAATAATTGAGAATACAATATAAATAGGGATTGTCTTGAAAGCGATAACGCTTTGTCTTTTTAAATGTTTTATTAAATTAAAATATAAATATAGACAAAGTTAGGGACCTTTCCAGCTCAGGAGTTTAGCCCCCCAACCCCCAACTGCACAACGCATAGGATACCTTACTCCCTATCGCACGTCTGGCTCAATAACAGCTTGCTAACCGTTCACTAACTTCATATGCCCATGCCTAGGTGTTACACCAGGTAGAAAGGGGCAGAGGAGACTACTCCGCATACTCCTAGCTCACATTCCACAAACCGTTTCAGTTTCTCCGTTGTGATTTCCCTCCATTTCTATTGTTATCCTTCTGTTCAATTTATGTTTAATACCTTATCTATAAAACATGCTTTTATTACCTAAGAACAGGCTATATATGAGCAAAGTCACTATACTAAGCTAGCATTTACATACTAAAACCCACAGCACAACAAACAAACCCATTGTCTCTGATGTGAAATGTCTAAGTTGAACTATCTGTCTAGTTACTGAAAGTCGCTATGACTACTTGTAGCGGACCACGGATAACCCTACGGGCAACCTCCGCTAATTCCTTCTCTCAGCCAGACTAAAACCATTAAAGTATACAGACATCCTTTCCACCAGTAACCAGACGAAACATAGTTCTGGGAGTCAACTGATTTATTTTGGACCACACACAGCTTTTATCCATAGAACCCCTACAAGGGGTCTCTAATTAAATAACACAGGGGTTTCAATTCCAAGATCCTCTGTGCCTGAGATACAATTGCATGAGAAAAACCTATAATTCAATTATCTCTCAGGTACAGACAATCTATCTAAAATATACAGTACCCCAAACGCAGCGGTCTAATCTTTACCGGGGTTCATGCGAGTGCCTAGCCGAAAAGAGTTCCAGGCACTCGACAACCAAGTGCTGCTGCCCATGTTTGGGAGACAAGATGGCCAACATTCTTTTGTTGACTACATGCATTCGGTTATACGAAATGGCGGGCATCCACGGGAAGCATTCATTAATTACTTCCCTTGCGGTTTCACACTTAAAGGACCACTCTAGTGCCAGGAAAGCATACTCGTTTTCCTGGCACTAGAGTGCCCTGAGGGTGCCCCCACCCTCAGGGACCCCCTCCCGCCCGGCTCTGGAAAGGGGAAAGGGGTAAAAACTTACCTTTTTCCAGCGCTGGGCGGGGAGCTCTCCTCCTCCTCTCCACCTCCGTTCCTCCCCGTCGGCTGAATGCGCACGCGCGGCAAGAGCTGCGCGCGCATTCAGCCGGTCACATAGGAAAGCATTCATAATGCTTTCCTATGGACGCTTGCGTGCTCTCACTGTGATTTTCACAGTGAGAATCACGCAAGCGACTCTAGCGGCTGTCAGTGAGACAGCCACTAGAGGAAATAGGGGAAGGCTTAACTAATTGATAAACATAGCAGTTTCTCTGAAACTGCTATGTTTATAAAACAATTAGTTAACCCTAGCTGGACCTGGCACCCAGACCACTTCATTAAGCTGAAGTGGTCTGGGTGCCTAGAGTGGTCCTTTAAGCTGCTGGTGTGAACATTCTAATGGGGAACAGGGGTGGTTCTCATTCGGAAGACAAATGGAGGGTGTTCATATATAACAACTCGAACGAAAAAGGGAAAAAACATACGAAAGGGACCAAAGCATACAAAATTGGCAGTTCCACCACACTACTACTTGTCTAACTGTGGCAAAAATAAAGAATTTAAAAAAAAGATTCTGCAAACTGCCAATTTGTTTGAAATGGAAAATGTTGTTTTTCATATAATGTTTCTTTAATAAATGACCTCTTACCCATATTCAGTGAATATGGTGTTCAGACTTTAGGACACCATCTTGTCCTAGATTAGTGTAATTTCCCACGCCATGTGCACCCTTGAGTTTTAGTCTAAACATAGATAAGATGTTCCCATGTGAAATGACCAAGTTATGGCCTTGTATCTTAAGGTAGGTCCTAGAACGTCCTAACTGAACATCTTAGGTATAAATATGTATACTTATTAATATTAGGACACAGAGGAGAGATTTTGGAGAGAGACGCTGATCCATTTTATCATGACTGAGAGATGGTGACATGTTCAGGAGGGTATGTTAACATATTAATGATATTTGCAAGCATTTTGTTTAATCTTATAAACTCTGCTATAAATTATTGTAGTGGATTTTATAGTGTCTATATTTATATTTTTATTTCATAAAATATTTTAAAAGACCAAACTTTATTGCTTCCAAGACAATCCTTATTTTATATTGTATTCTCAATTATTTAAATATGTTAAATAGAGGATCTCTTACACTGACCATTTAATATTATGGCTAAGATCCCTGTACAGTTAGCCCTGCTAAATTCTATGCTTTAAGACGTTATAGTGGTAAATAGGGGAACAAATTCATTCACGTAGAGGGACATTTTGTGAGTATTTTTCCATATTGTACATATTGAATTCTATGTAACGGGTATTGTATACAAAATGCTGTCTGAATACCTTTGTAAATAACATTGTATATACATAGTATTCCATTCAATGTTCTGCTCTGCAATGAGAGAGGAGGGGCACGGGGGACATAGTAAGATCACTGGTACCAAACGCTGGGAGGCTATTAGACATATATTATTTAGTAACATGTATTATATTCACTCTTTACATAAACCTAAAATACATATTGTACAGTTAATGCTCTCTATTAATAAATATTGTTTATAAATGCTTTGAGTGCAGGATTGAATGTGATTCTTGACAAATCTACCTGAACACGTTTTATTTATAACACAGATTAAACCCGAGCCACCAAGTATTGGCCGAAATATGTTTCCAATGTGTCTGAGCTGTTTATCTTTACTTAGAAAATGACAAACAGACGGGATCTGCTGCTGCAGTGGACTATGAGTTTGGCAGTTAAGGAGGAGATAATGAAATGTGATGGGAGAGGAAACACATTAGATTCGAGCTGAGGGATATGAGGGAAGCTAGAGAGGGAAGTAAAAAAATGGAATTGATGGGGATGAGATGTAACCTGAGGCCATAGTGAGTTGGTCGGAGAACTAAGGGGCAGCAGGAGGAGAACGTTAGTATCTCAGAGAGAAGAGAGACAACATTGACACAGGTTGGTGTTAAACTGGGGCAGAGATTGGGGAAGAAATATATCTTCTTGAGCACATGTGGTTAGTCTCACAATATATAATAGTATACATAATATATAATATATAACAGTATACACAATATATAATAGTATACGCAATATATAATATATAACAGTATACACAATATATAATAGTATACGCAATATATAATATATAACAATAAACACAATATATAATATATAACAGTATACATAGTATAACAGTATACACAATATATAATATATAAAAATAAACACAATATATAATATATAACAGTATACACAATATAGAATAGTATACGCAATATAGAATATATAACAGTATACACAATATATAATAGTATACATAATATATAACAGTATACATAATATAACAGTATCCACAATATATAATATATAATAGTATACGCAATATATATAATATATAAAAGTATACATAATATAACATTATACACAATAGATAATATATAATAGTATATGCAATATATAATATATAATAGTATACACAATATATAAAATATAACAATAAGCACAATATATAATGTATAACAGTATACATAATATAACAGTATTCATATATAATAGTATATACAATATATAATAGTATACACAATATACAGTATAGCAATATACACAATATATAACAGTATACATAATATAGAATACTATACACAATATATAATAATAAATAATTCATTTCAGTATAATACCTGTTACAGTGTTACGCCAGTTCCCTGGGAGGTTGTTCGTTATGCGAGGTTGCTTTTCTCAATGCAGACTGAGGTCTATAAGTTTGGTAAATATTATGCTGCCATTTATAGCTATACTTGCCCCCATTACACGGTGTCCCTGTGTAAACAATAACATTTAATCATGTCTAAAAATGACTGAATTCTTTCATAATTCGATCAGTAACCAGCTCTGCATGAAGCAAAGTCCAGAGCATTGCACAATTAAATAAGATGTGATGTCCCGTGTTATATTACAGCAATGGGCTCTGTCACAATATGAACGCAGGATGTGATGTCCCGTGTTATATTACAGCAATGGGGTCTGTCACAATATGAACGCAGGATGTGATGTCCCATGTTATATTACAGCAATGGGCTCTGTCACAATATGAACGCAGGATGTGATGTCCCATGTTATATTACAGCAATGGGCTCTGTCACAATATGAACACAGGATGTGATGTCCCATGTTATATTACAGCAATGGGCTCTGTCACAATATGAACACAGGATGTGATGTCCCATGTTATATTACAGCAATGGGCTCTGTCACAATATGAACGCAGGATGTGATGTCCCATGTTATATTACAGCAATGGGCTCTGTCACAATATGAACGCAGGATGTGATGTCCCATGTTATATTACAGCAATGGGCTCTGTCACAATATGAACGCAGGATGCGATGTCCCATGTTATATTACAGCAATGGGCTCTGTCACAATATGAACGCAGGATGCGATGTCCCATGTTATATTACAGCAATGGGCTCTGTCACAATATGAACGCAGGATGCGATGTCCCATGTTATATTACAGCAATGGGCTCTGTCACAATATGAACGCAGGATGTGATGTCCCATGTTATATTACAGCAATGGGCTCTGTCACAATATGAACGCAGGATGTGATGTCCCATGTTATATTACAACAATGGGCTCTGTCACAATATGAACACAGGATGTGATGTCCCATGTTATATTACAGCAATGGGCTCTGTCACAATATGAACGTAGGTTGTGATGTCCCGTATTATATTACAGCAATGGGCTCTGTCACAATATGAACGCAGGATATGATGTCCCATGTTATATTACAGCAATGGGCTCTGTCACAATATGAATGCAGGATGTGATGTCCCATGTTATATTACAGCAATGGGCTCTGTCACAATATGAACGCAGGATGTGATGTCCCATGTTATATTACAGCAATGGGCTCTGTCCCAATATGAACGCAGGATGTGATGTCCCATGTTATATTACAGCAATGGGCTCTGTCACAATATGAACGCAGGATGTGATGTCCCATGTTATATTACAGCAATGGGCTCTGTCACAATATGAACGCAGGATGTGATGTCCCATGTTATATTACAGCAATGGGCTCTGTCACAATATGAACGCAGGATGTGATGTCCCATGTTATATTACAGCAATGGGCTCTGTCACAATATGAACGCAGGATGTGATGTCCCATGTTATATTACAGCAATGGGCTCTGTCACAATATGAATGCAGGATATGATGTCCCATGTTATATTACAGCAATGGGCTCTGTCACAATATGAACGCAGGATGCGATGTCCCATGTTATATTACAGCAATGGGCTCTGTCACAATATGAACGCAGGATATGATGTCCCATGTTATATTACAGCAATGGGCTCTGTCACAATATGAACGCAGGATATGATGTCCCATGTTATATTACAGCAATGGGCTCTGTCACAATATGAACACAGGATGTGATGTCCCATGTTATATTACAGCAATGGGCTCTGTCACAATATGAACGCAGGATGTGATGTCCCATGTTATATTACAGCAATGGGCTCTGTCACAATATGAACGCAGGATGTGATGTCCCATGTTATATTACAGCAATGGGCTCTGTCACAATATGAACGCAGGATGTGATGTCCCATGTTATATTACAGCAATGGGCTCTGTCACAATATGAACGCAGGATGTGATGTCCCATGTTATATTACAGCAATGGGCTCTGTCACAATATGAACGCAGGATGTGATGTCCCATGTTATATTACAGCAATGGGCTCTGTCACAATATGAACGCAGGATGTGATGTCCCATGTTATATTACAGCAATGGGCTCTGTCACAATATGAACGCAGGATGTGATGTCCCATGTTATATTACAGCAATGGGCTCTGTCACAATATGAACGCAGGATGTGATGTCCCATGTTATATTACAGCAATGGTCTCTGTCACAATATGAACGCAGGATATGATGTCCCATGTTATATTACAGCAATGGGCTCTGTCACAATATGAACGCAGGATGTGATGTCCCATGTTATATTACAGCAATGGGCTCTGTCACAATATGAACGCAGGATATGATGTCCCATGTTATTTTACAGCAATGGGCTCTGTCACAATATGAACACAGGATGTGATGTCCCATGTTATATTACAGCAATGGGCTCTGTCACAATATGAACGCAGGATGTGATGTCCCATGTTATATTACAGCAATGGGCTCTGTCACAATATGAACGCAGGATGTGATGTCCCATGTTATATTACAGCAATGGGCTCTGTCACAATATGAACGCAGGATGTGATGTCCCATGTTATATTACAGCAATGGGCTCTGTCACAATATGAACGCAGGATGTGATGTCCCATGTTATATTACAGCAATGGGCTCTGTCACAATATGAACGCAGGATGTGATGTCCCATGTTATATTACAGCAATGGGCTCTGTCACAATATGAACGCAGGATGTGATGTCCCATGTTATATTACAGCAATGGGCTCTGTCACAATATGAACGCAGGATGTGATGTCCCATGTTATATTACAGCAATGGGCTCTGTCACAATATGAACGCAGGATGTGATGTCCCATGTTATATTACAGCAATGGTCTCTGTCACAATATGAACGCAGGATATGATGTCCCATGTTATATTACAGCAATGGGCTCTGTCACAATATGAACGCAGGATGTGATGTCCCATGTTATATTACAGCAATGGGCTCTGTCACAATATGAACGCAGGATGTGATGTCCCATGTTATATTACAGCAATGGGCTCTGTCACAATATGAACGCAGGATGTGATGTCCCATGTTATATTACAGCAATGGGCTCTGTCACAATATGAACGCAGGATGTGATGTCCCATGTTATATTACAGCAATGGGCTCTGTCACAATATGAACGCAGGATGTGATGTCCCGTGTTATATTACAGCAATGGGCTCTGTCACAATATGAACGCAGGATGTGATGTCCCATGTTATATTACAGCAATGGGCTCTGTCACAATATGAACGCAGGATGTGATGTCCCATGTTATATTACAGCAATGGGCTCTGTCACAATATGAACGCAGGATGTGATGTCCCATGTTATATTACAGCAATGGGCTCTGTCACAATATGAACGCAGGATGTGATGTCCCATGTTATATTACAGCAATGGGCTCTGTCACAATATGAACGCAGGATGTGATGTCCCATGTTATATTACAGCAATGGGCTCTGTCACAATATGAACGCAGGATGTGATGTCCCATGTTATATTACAGCAATGGGCTCTGTCACAATATGAACGTAGGATGTGATGTCCCATGTTATATTACAGCAATGGGCTCTGTCACAATATGAACGCAGGATATGATGTCCCATGTTATATTACAGCAATGGGCTCTGTCCCAATATGAACGCAGGATGTGATGTCCCATGTTATATTACAGCAATGGGCTCTGTCACAATATGAACGCAGGATGTGATGTCCCATGTTATATTACAGCAATGGGCTCTGTCACAATATGAACGCAGGATGTGATGTCCCGTGTTATATTACAGCAATGGGCTCTGTCACAATATGAACGCAGGATGTGATGTCCCATGTTATATTACAGCAATGGGCTCTGTCACAATATGAACGCAGGATGCGATGTCCCATGTTATATTACAGCAATGGGCTGTGTCCCAATATGAACGCAGGATGCGATGTCCCATGTTATATTACAGCAATGGGCTCTGTCACAATATGAACGCAGGATATGATGTCCCATGTTATATTACAGCAATGGGCTCTGTCACAATATGAACGCAGGATGTGATGTCCCGTGTTATATTACAGCAATGGGCTCTGTCACAATATGAACGCAGGATGCGATGTCCCATGTTATATTACAGCAATGGGCTGTGTCCCAATATGAACGCAGGATGCGATGTCCCATGTTATATTACAGCAATGGGCTCTGTCCCAATATGAACGCAGGATGTGATGTCCCATGTTATATTACAGCAATGGGCTCTGTCACAATATGAACGCAGGATATGATGTCCCATGTTATATTACAGCAATGGGCTCTGTCACAATATGAACGCAGGATGTGATGTCCCATGTTATATTACAGCAATGGGCTCTGTCACAATATGAACGCAGGATGTGATGTCCCATGTTATATTACAGCAATGGGCTCTGTCCCAATATGAACGCAGGATGTGATGTCCCATGTTATATTACAGCAATGGGCTCTGTCACAATATGAACGCAGGATGTGATGTCCCATGTTATATTACACCAATGGGCTCTGTCACAATATGAACGCAGGATGTGATGTCCCATGTTATATTACAGCAATGGGCTCTGTCACAATATGAACGCAGGATGTGATGTCCCATGTTATGTTACAGCAATGGGCTCTGTCACAATATGAACGCAGGATGTGATGTCCCATGTTATATTACAGCAATGGGCTCTGTCACAATATGAACGCAGGATGTGATGTCCCATGTTATATTACAGCAATGGGCTCTGTCACAATATGAACGCAGGATGTGATGTCCCGTGTTATATTACAGCAATGGGCTCTGTCACAATATGAACGCAGGATGCGATGTCCCATGTTATATTACAGCAATGGGCTCTGTCACAATGTGAACGCAGGATGCGATGTCCCATGTTATATTACAGCAATGGGCTCTGTCACAATATGAACGCAGGATGCGATGTCCCATGTTATATTACAGCAATGGGCTCTGTCACAATATGAACGCAGGATGTGATGTCCCGTGTTATATTACAGCAATGGGCTCTGTCACAATATGAACGCAGGATATGATGTCCCATGTTATATTACAGCAATGGGCTCTGTCACAATATGAACGCAGGATGTGATGTCCCATGTTATATTACAGCAATGGGCTCTGTCACAATATGAACGTAGGATGTGATGTCCCGTGTTATATTACAGCAATGGGCTGTGTCACAATATGAACGCAGGATGTGATGTCCCATGTTATATTACAGCAATGGGCTCTGTCACAATATGAACGCAGGATGTGATGTCCCATGTTATATTACAGCAATGGGCTCTGTCACAATATGAACGCAGGATGTGATGTCCCATGTTATATTACAGCAATGGGCTCTGTCACAATATGAACGCAGGATGTGATGTCCCATGTTATATTACAGCAATGGGCTCTGTCACAATATGAACGCAGGATGCGATGTCCCATGTTATATTACAGCAATGGGCTCTGTCACAATATGAACGCAGGATATGATGTCCCATGTTATATTACAGCAATGGGCTCCTTCACAATATGAACGCAGGATGCGATGTCCCATGTTATATTACAGCAATGGGCTCTGTCACAATGTGAACGCAGGATGCGATGTCCCATGTTATATTACAGCAATGGGCTCTGTCACAATATGAACGCAGGATGCGATGTCCCATGTTATATTACAGCAATGGGCTCTGTCACAATATGAACGCAGGATGTGATGTCCCGTGTTATATTACAGCAATGGGCTCTGTCACAATATGAACGCAGGATATGATGTCCCATGTTATATTACAGCAATGGGCTCTGTCACAATATGAACGCAGGATGTGATGTCCCATGTTATATTACAGCAATGGGCTCTGTCACAATATGAACGTAGGATGTGATGTCCCGTGTTATATTACAGCAATGGGCTGTGTCACAATATGAACGCAGGATGTGATGTCCCATGTTATATTACAGCAATGGGCTCTGTCACAATATGAACGCAGGATGTGATGTCCCATGTTATATTACAGCAATGGGCTCTGTCACAATATGAACGCAGGATGTGATGTCCCATGTTATATTACAGCAATGGGCTCTGTCACAATATGAACGCAGGATGTGATGTCCCATGTTATATTACAGCAATGGGCTCTGTCACAATATGAACACAGGATGTGATGTCCCATGTTATATTACAGCAATGGGCTGTGTCCCAATATGAACGCAGGATGTGATGTCCCATGTTATATTACAGCAATGGGCTCTGTCACAATATGAACGCAGGATGTGATGTCCCATGTTATATTACAGCAATGGGCTCTGTCACAATATGAACGCAGGATGCGATGTCCCATGTTATATTACAGCAATGGGCTCTGTCACAATATGAACGCAGGATATGATGTCCCATGTTATATTACAGCAATGGGCTCTGTCACAATATGAACGCAGGATATGATGTCCCATGTTATATTACAGCAATGGGCTCTGTCACAATATGAACGCAGGATGTGATGTCCCATGTTATATTACAGCAATGGGCTCTGTCACAATATGAACGCAGGATGTGATGTCCCATGTTATATTACAGCAATGGGCTCTGTCACAATATGAACGCAGGATGTGATGTCCCATGTTATATTACAGCAATGGGCTCTGTCACAATATGAACGCAGGATGTGATGTCCCATGTTATATTACAGCAATGGGCTCTGTCACAATATGAACGCAGGATGTGATGTCCCATGTTATATTACAGCAATGGGCTCTGTCACAATATGAACGCAGGATGTGATGTCCCATGTTATATTACAGCAATGGGCTCTGTCACAATATGAACGCAGGATGTGATGTCCCATGTTATATTACAGCAATGGGCTCTGTCACAATATAAACGCAGGATGTGATGTCCCATGTTATATTACAGCAATGGGCTCTGTCACAATATGAACGCAGGATATGATGTCCCATGTTATATTACAGCAATGGGCTCTGTCACAATATGAACGCAGGATGTGATGTCCCATGTTATATTACAGCAATGGGCTCTGTCACAATATGAACGCAGGATATGATGTCCCATGTTATATTACAGCAATGGGCTCTGTCACAATATGAACGCAGGATGTGATGTCCCATGTTATATTACAGCAATGGGCTCTGTCACAATATGAACGCAGGATGTGATGTCCCATGTTATATTACAGCAATGGGCTCTGTCACAATATGAACGCAGGATGTGATGTCCCATGTTATATTACAGCAATGGGCTCTGTCACAATATGAACGCAGGATGTGATGTCCCGTGTTATATTACAGCAATGGGCTCTGTCACAATATGAACGCAGGATGTGATGTCCCGTGTTATATTACAGCAATGGGCTCTGTCACAATATGAACGCAGGATGTGATGTCCCATGTTATATTACAGCAATGGGCTCTGTCACAATATGAACGCAGGATGTGATGTCCCATGTTATATTACAGCAATGGGCTCTGTCACAATATGAACGCAGGATGTGATGTCCCATGTTATATTACAGCAATGGGCTCTGTCACAATATGAACGCAGGATGTGATGTCCCATGTTATATTACAGCAATGGGCTCTGTCACAATATGAACGCAGGATGTGATGTCCCATGTTATATTACAGCAATGGGCTCTGTCACAATATGAACGCAGGATGTGATGTCCCATGTTATATTACAGCAATGGGCTCTGTCACAATATGAACGCAGGATGTGATGTCCCATGTTATATTACAGCAATGGGCTCTGTCACAATATGAACGCAGGATGTGATGTCCCATGTTATATTACAGCAATGGGCTCTGTCACAATATGAACGCAGGATGTGATGTCCCATGTTATATTACAGCAATGGGCTCTGTCACAATATGAACGCAGGATGTGATGTCCCATGTTATATTACAGCAATGGGCTCTGTCACAATATGAACGCAGGATGTGATGTCCCATGTTATATTACAGCAATGGGCTCTGTCACAATATGAACGCAGGATGTGATGTCCTATGTTATATTACAGCAATGGGCTCTGTCCCAATATGAACGCAGGATGTGATGTCCCATGTTATATTACAGCAATGGGCTCTGTCACAATATGAACGCAGGATGTGATGTCCCATGTTATATTACAGCAATGGGCTCTGTCACAATATGAACGCAGGATGTGATGTCCCATGTTATATTACAGCAATGGGCTCTGTCACAATATGAACGCAGGATGTGATGTCCCATGTTATATTACAGCAATGGGCTCTGTCACAATATGAACGCAGGATGTGATGTCCCATGTTATATTACAGCAATGGGCTCTGTCACAATATGAACGCAGGATGTGATGTCCCGTGTTATATTACAGCAATGGGCTCTGTCACAATATGAACGCAGGATGTGATGTCCCGTGTTATATTACAGCAATGGGCTCTGTCACAATATGAACGCAGGATGTGATGTCCCGTGTTATATTACAGCAATGGGCTCTGTCACAATATGAACGCAGGATGTGATGTCCCATGTTATATTACAGCAATGGGCTCTGTCATAATATGAACGCAGGATGTGATGTCCCATGTTATATTACAGCAATGGGCTCTGTCACAATATGAACGCAGGATGTGATGTCCCATGTTATATTACAGCAATGGGCTCTGTCACAATATGAACGTAGGATGTGATGTCCCATGTTATATTACAGCAATGGGCTCTGTCACAATATGAACACAGGATGTGATGTCCCATGTTATATTACAGCAATGGGCTGTGTCCCAATATGAACGCAGGATGTGATGTCCCATGTTATATTACAGCAATGGGCTCTGTCACAATATGAACGCAGGATGTGATGTCCCATGTTATATTACAGCAATGGGCTCTGTCACAATATGAACGCAGGATGCGATGTCCCATGTTATATTACAGCAATGGGCTCTGTCACAATATGAACGCAGGATGCGATGTCCCATGTTATATTACAGCAATGGGCTCTGTCACAATATGAACGCAGGATGTGATGTCCCATGTTATATTACAGCAATGGGCTCTGTCACAATATGAACGCAGGATGTGATGTCCCATGTTATATTACAGCAATGGGCTCTGTCACAATATGAACGCAGGATGTGATGTCCCATGTTATATTACAGCAATGGGCTCTGTCACAATATGAACGCAGGATGTGATGTCCCATGTTATATTACAGCAATGGGCTCTGTCACAATATGAACGCAGGATGCGATGTCCCATGTTATATTACAGCAATGGGCTGTGTCCCAATATGAACGCAGGATGCGATGTCCCATGTTATATTACAGCAATGGGCTCTGTCCCAATATGAACGCAGGATGTGATGTCCCATGTTATATTACAGCAATGGGCTCTGTCACAATATGAACGCAGGATATGATGTCCCATGTTATATTACAGCAATGGGCTCTGTCCCAATATGAACGCAGGATGTGATGTCCCATGTTATATTACAGCAATGGGCTCTGTCACAATATGAACGCAGGATGTGATGTCCCATGTTATATTACAGCAATGGGCTCTGTCCCAATAGGAACGCAGGATGTGATGTCCCATGTTATATTACAGCAATGGGCTCTGTCACAATATGAACGCAGGATGTGATGTCCCATGTTATATTACACCAATGGGCTCTGTCACAATATGAACGCAGGATGTGATGTCCCATGTTATATTACAGCAATGGGCTCTGTCACAATATGAACGCAGGATGTGATGTCCCATGTTATGTTACAGCAATGGGCTCTGTCACAATATGAACGCAGGATGTGATGTCCCATGTTATATTACAGCAATGGGCTCTGTCACAATATGAACGCAGGATGTGATGTCCCATGTTATATTACAGCAATGGGCTCTGTCACAATATGAACGCAGGATGTGATGTCCCGTGTTATATTACAGCAATGGGCTCTGTCACAATATGAACGCAGGATGCGATGTCCCATGTTATATTACAGCAATGGGCTCTGTCACAATGTGAACGCAGGATGCGATGTCCCATGTTATATTACAGCAATGGGCTCTGTCACAATATGAACGCAGGATGCGATGTCCCATGTTATATTACAGCAATGGGCTCTGTCACAATATGAACGCAGGATGTGATGTCCCGTGTTATATTACAGCAATGGGCTCTGTCACAATATGAACGCAGGATATGATGTCCCATGTTATATTACAGCAATGGGCTCTGTCACAATATGAACGCAGGATGTGATGTCCCATGTTATATTACAGCAATGGGCTCTGTCACAATATGAACGCAGGATATGATGTCCCATGTTATATTACAGCAATGGGCTCTGTCCCAATATGAACGCAGGATGTGATGTCCCATGTTATATTACAGCAATGGGCTCTGTCACAATATGAACGCAGGATGTGATGTCCCATGTTATATTACAGCAATGGGCTCTGTCACAATATGAACGCAGGATGTGATGTCCCATGTTATATTACAGCAATGGGCTCTGTCACAATATGAACGCAGGATGTGATGTCCCGTGTTATATTACAGCAATGGGCTGTGTCACAATATGAACGCAGGATGTGATGTCCCATGTTATATTACAGCAATGGGCTCTGTCACAATATGAACGCAGGATGTGATGTCCCATGTTATATTACAGCAATGGGCTCTGTCACAATATGAACGCAGGATGTGATGTCCCGTGTTATATTACAGCAATGGGCTCTGTCACAATATGAACGCAGGATGTGATGTCCCATGTTATATTACAGCAATGGGCTCTGTCACAATATGAACGCAGGATGTGATGTCCCATGTTATATTACAGCAATGGGCTCTGTCACAATATGAACGCAGGATGTGATGTCCCGTGTTATATTACAGCAATGGGCTCTGTCACAATATGAACGCAGGATGTGATGTCCCATGTTATATTACAGCAATGGGCTCTGTCACAATGTGAACGCAGGATGCGATGTCCCATGTTATATTACAGCAATGGGCTCTGTCACAATATGAACACAGGATGTGATGTCCCATGTTATATTACAGCAATGGGCTCTGTCACAATATGAACGCAGGATGTGATGTCCCATGTTATATTACAGCAATGGGCTCTGTCACAATATGAACGCAGGATGTGATGTCCCATGTTATATTACAGCAATGGGCTCTGTCACAATATGAACGCAGGATGTGATGTCCCATGTTATATTACAGCAATGGGCTCTGTCACAATATGAACGTAGGATGTGATGTCCCGTGTTATATTACAGCAATGGGCTCTGTCACAATATGAACGCAGGATGTGATGTCCCATGTTATATTACAGCAATGGGCTCTGTCACAATATGAACGCAGGATGTGATGTCCCATGTTATATTACAGCAATGGGCTCTGTCACAATATGAACGCAGGATGTGATGTCCCATGTTATATTACAGCAATGGGCTCTGTCACAATATGAACGCAGGATGTGATGTCCCGTGTTATATTACAGCAATGGGCTCTGTCACAATATGAACGCAGGATGTGATGTCCCGTGTTATATTACAGCAATGGGCTCTGTCACAATATGAACGCAGGATGTGATGTCCCGTGTTATATTACAGCAATGGGCTCTGTCACAATATGAACGCAGGATGTGATGTCCCATGTTATATTACAGCAATGGGCTCTGTCATAATATGAACGCAGGATGTGATGTCCCATGTTATATTACAGCAATGGGCTCTGTCACAATATGAACGCAGGATGTGATGTCCCATGTTATATTACAGCAATGGGCTCTGTCACAATATGAACGTAGGATGTGATGTCCCATGTTATATTACAGCAATGGGCTCTGTCACAATATGAACACAGGATGTGATGTCCCATGTTATATTACAGCAATGGGCTGTGTCACAATATGAACGCAGGATGTGATGTCCCATGTTATATTACAGCAATGGGCTCTGTCACAATATGAACGCAGGATGTGATTGTAACAGATCCTTCCAACTTAGTCTTTTGTTCGTTTCATGCCTCTGTTCGCCTGATTTCGTGCGAAGTCCGTATGTGAAATATAGGTGGCCGCCATTTCGGGACTTTACACGTGTTCGCGGCCATCTTGTGTACGAACAGCGGTGTTTGCCTGTAACCGCATGGAACTAAAAACGGATACGCAAACAGGCGAACACCGCTGAGTCCTCCAGACCTCCATAAGTTCGCACAGAAACTACCGAACACTCCACCATTCGGTAGTTACACTCAGTCATCTATGGGGATTTCAGCGAACCCCGCGATTCGGATGGATGACAAGATTTTCATACCGTTTTACCGTGCGAACAGAGACCGACCGCAAGGCCAAAACTCATGGAACTATTTTCGGCTAGTTGGTCTGTGCGGTCGGTCAAAACTTTGAAACTCCGTAACTCCCGAACCGTTCATCCAATCGGGCTGATTTTTGGACAGAGTGTTCCCCTAACGAAGATCTCTCAAGCGGTGCCGGATTTAAAGGTGTACCCCCTGTTTTTGGGGTACATCCAGAACTGGGGTAAAATATTGTATGTTCTAATTGTGTTATGTGGTTATCTGAGGGGAGGAGACGTGGGGGTGTTACCCTGTGCATAATTGGTTGTTTTTATCCTCCCCCTGGGAGTGTCCTGTGTGTACCCTTTTCTAATAAAAAGCAGGCTGGGTGTCCCAGTCCTCAGTTCATCTTGACCCTTCATAACGTAGCCTCGTCTCGTTCTTGAAAGGGGATTATTTGGGAAGGTTATTCTGTTCCTGTTGCAGCTGAACCTGATTCTCGCTCTGGATATCGTGGATGGGATTACAGCAGCCTACTTCTCCACAGCAGCTTGCAGGGAAAAAGGACGTCTTCAACGGCAGAAACCCTCTCTCTATCTGGGTAGCCGTTACATTGGTGGCAGCGGTGGGATGGTCCTTTTATCCAAGGAGCAAGTGCTGAATGGAGTCTCAGTATGCCAAGCTGAAAAGACCCACACTAAAGGATTTATTGGAGAATCGTGGTAGAAGTGCCAGCAACAGACCACGGAGGGAGCTGATAGCTGACCTGCTGGAGCTGGACGAGATGGATAGGTCCATGGAGGTAACGGAACCCATGGCACCCAGCAGTGAGGACGATGTGATTACGGCAATTGTGCAGCGGAGATTAGCGTTGTATCCAGTCACGTCTACAGAGCTAATAACCCAACTGCTCCGGGAAACAAGGGAAGAGATCCAAACCAAGAGGGTACAAGAAATGGAACTGGTAAGAGCCAGACAGCTCACTACACAGACAGTTCCTACCCCGCTACCCACTACTACAGTAAAGAAAATTCCCTTCACTGCATTTAAAACCTTTGTGGAAAATGAAGAGGAAATTGATGGGTATTTGGCGGACTTTGAAAGACAGTGCTCGCTACATCAAATACCGCCAGAGCAATGGGTCACTATCCTGGCGGGAAAACTATCAGGAAAAGCTAGTGAGGCTTTTCGAGCGCTCACTACAGAGGAGATCACGCAGTACCAAACAGTAAAAGAGGCACTGCTCACCAGGTATGCGGTAACCCCAGAAGCATACCGTCGCCGCTTCCGGGAGTCCAAAAAGAAAGCTGTGGACTCCCACATGGAATGGGCCAACCGACTACAAAGAGTGGCATCACATTGGGTCCAAGGGTGTAAGGCCAACACCGGAGAGGAGATATTGCAATTGTTCTTAATGGAACATTTCTTCCAAAATTTGGCTGCGGACCTACAAGACTGGGTACGAGACCGGCGCCCCGCTAATTTAAATGAGGCGGCTCGGCTGGCCGATGAATACGCCGAGACAAGGAGAGTAAGCCAGGGTACTCCACGACCAGCTCATAAGATAGAGCCACGTACCCCAGCCGCTGTCTCACGCCCAGAGTTTCGAGCTCCAGTCCCACCAGGACCACCCCGTCCTCAGGGACCTACCAACTACCCCCGAGATTTGTCGAAAGTGACGTGCCATCACTGCGGCAACCTCGGACATATTGCTCGATATTGTCCCCTAAGATCCAATAGCAACAATTGGAGACGCACAACTCCCAACACAGAGGCCCCTGCATCACGACCCTCTGCGGCTCACTGTGTGGAAGCTGAAATGGGCCCTGAGGAATGCCTGGGGATTTTGTATGAAGCAGATCCCATACAAGCTGCTTCGCCCGATAACCGACAGCATCATCGGCAGGAAGTTCGGGTGAATGGACAAATAGCACAAGGCCTAAGAGACACCGGGGCTACCATCACGTTGATCCAAAAACACCTAGTAAAGCCAGAGAATGTGTCTACCCGCACTGTTGCTGTTCGGGTCGCAGGGGGCGCTGTTTTTCGCTTGCCCACTGCCCGAGTACACTTAGACTGGGGAGTCGGATCGGGAAAAACCACAGTTGGCATTATGGACAACTTGCCTGCCGAGGTCGTCTTGGGAAATGACATTGGCCCCTTGACCTCAGCATATTTGCCCACACCTGCTGCCGCTTGTCCCGTAACCACCCGCTCACAGGCCCGTGTCACAGATGACCCTAATACAGGCCGGGAGACCCAGGTAAGCCAAGCACCCACATGTAACCCCACTACAACAAGCAGGCCCATAGCTTGGGACACCCCAGAGGAGTTTGGGAGGGAAACTAGAGAGGACCCCACCCTCCAAAAGTATCGAGAATTAGCAGACAGTAGGGAGGGCAAACAGGAACGTTTTCTATGGGATGGGGACAGGTTGTACAGACTGACGGAAGGAAAAAAGAGAGGCTGTCCCCCTTCGCAGAAGCGCCAACTAGTGGTACCCAGAAAGTACCGGTTGGAGCTTCTCCGAATCGGCCACGACATTCCGTTGGCAGGGCATCTAGGGGGTAACCGTACCACCTTCCGGATCACCCAGACCTTCTTTTGGCCGGGGATCTCAAAGGATGTACGACGTTACTGCAGCACTTGTGACGTATGCCAACGGGTAGGGAAGAGAGGAGATCACCCTAAAGCTCGACTGTTACCTATGCCTGTGATCGAGGAACCATTTAGCAGGGTGGCAGTCGACCTAGTGGGACCCCTACCTAACCCCAGTCCCTCTGGTAAGAAATACATCCTTACCGTAGTGGACTATGCTACTCGCTACCCGGAAGCTGTCGCTCTGACGAATATCCAGGCTGACACTGTCGCCAGTGCTCTAGTCGGGATATTCACCCGAGTGGGATTTCCTCAGGAAATCTTGTCCGATAGAGGGACCCAGTTTACCGCAGACCTAACCCAGCAGCTATGGAAGGTTTGTAGTATTAAACCCCTACTTAGTTCCCCGTACCACCCTCAGACTAACGGTCTCTGTGAACGTTTTAACGGTACCCTAAAGCAATTACTACGGACCTTTACAGCGGAATACAAAGATTGGGAACGATTCTTGCCGCACCTCCTGTTCGCTTATCGGGAGGTGCCACAGGAATCCACAGGGTTCTCTCCCTTTGAACTGCTCTATGGCCGGAGAGTACGAGGCCCTCTCGACCTCATCCAAGAGCACTGGGAGGGAGAGACAGAACATGAGGGTGTCCCCATCGTGCCATATGTGCTAGAAATGCGGGACCGTATGGAACAGTTAGCCCGGATGGCACGGGACCATCTCCATGCGGCCCAGGGACGGCAGAAACGTTGGTACGATCAGGGCGCCCGCCAGCGAACGTTCCAAGTGGGCCAGAAGGTGCTGGTGCTTAGACCTGTCAAAGGGAATAAGCTCCAGACCTCCTGGCAGGGCCCTTACAAAGTGGTAGCACAGGTATGTGACACCACCTATGTAATTGCCAGCAGCAAAGATGAAAGGATTCGGAAGTCCTTTCACGTAAATTTATTAAAAGAATATCAAGAAAGGCCCGAGGATATAGCAGCCATATGTATACCAGCCACTGAAGACCCTGACAGCTTACCCATACCCGACCTTTTAGCTAACTCGGAACCTAAGACCCTGCTCAATACCATACAGCTAGGGGAGCGGTTAACCCCCGCTGAAAAGGGACAGATCCGACAACTGCTGACTGAAAAGAGGTTGACGTTTTCCCAAGAGCCCGGATACACCCCCTTAGCAACTCACTATGTAGAGACCCCAGGTCAAACTCCTCTCCGGCAAACTCCCTATAGGATCCCTGAGGCAGTAAAAGATGAGATGAGGAAGGAAATCCAGGAGATGCTAAGACTAGGAGTGATAGAGCCATCTGACAGCCCGTGGGCCTCACCGGTGGTCCTAGTCCCCAAAAAGGATGGGACTACCCGGTTCTGTGTCGATTATCGACGTCTCAATGACAAAACCCTGACAGACGCATATCCCATGCCCCGAGTAGACGAGCTATTAGATCGTATTGCCAGGGGACGTTATCTGACCACCATCGATTTGTGTAAAGGGTATTGGCAGATTCCCCTGGCCAAGGAGGCTATCCCTAAGTCGGCCTTTGTCACCCCATTTGGCTTGTACCAATTTAAGGTCATGCCATTTGGGATGAAAAACGCCCCGGCTACATTTCAGCGCTTAGTGGACCGCCTCCTTGATGGCTTCCAGGATTTCGCCTGCGCGTACCTGGATGACATTGCGATTTATAGCGAAACCTGGGGAGAGCACTTAAGGCATGTAGAGGCCGTACTGGATCAGATTCGGGCCGCAGGCTTGACTCTGAAACCAGAAAAGTGTAACTTCGGCATGGCAGAAGTCCAGTACCTGGGACATCGAGTGGGATGTGGGAAGCAGCGCCCAGAACCCGCTAAAATTGAAGCTGTAGCTAACTGGCCCACACCCCACACCAAAACTCAAGTATTAGCATTTTTGGGGACCGCAGGATATTATAGGAGGTTTGTCCCTGACTATAGTACCATCGCAAAACCCTTAACAGACCTAACCAAAAAGAACTTGCCTAGGATAGTCCTGTGGTCTCCCGCCTGTGAAACAGCCTTTCAGGCCCTAAAGAATGCTCTGATTCATGCACCTGTCCTGTCTGCCCCCGTCCCTAACAAAAGATTTGTCGTTCATACAGATGCATCCATGTATGGACTGGGGGCAGTTCTAAGCCAGGTCGGAGAAGATGGAGGCGAGCACCCTGTCGCGTATCTCAGTAGGAAACTGTTACCTAGAGAAGTGAGCTACGCGGCAGTGGAAAAGGAATGCTTAGCCCTGGTCTGGGCATTAAAGAAACTCACCCCATATTTGTACGGACAGGAATTTACACTAATCACCGACCATAACCCCCTGGTGTGGTTAAACAGAGTAGCTGGAGATAATGGACGCTTGTTGAGATGGAGCCTAGCACTGCAACCCTACAACTTCTCCATTCAATACCGCCCGGGCAGGTTTAACGGGAATGCCGATGGTCTGTCCAGACAAACAGAACTATTACCCTAACAAGGGACCGGACAGCCCCAAGTTGACCCGAAAAGGATCAATCCGGGTCTGCCGGAGTGTTCCACAAAAGGGGAGCAGTGTAACAGATCCTTCCAACTTAGTCTTTTGTTCGTTTCATGCCTCTGTTCGCCTGATTTCGTGCGAAGTCCGTATGTGAAATATAGGTGGCCGCCATTTCGGGACTTTACACGTGTTCGCGGCCATCTTGTGTACGAACAGCGGTGTTTGCCTGTAACCGCATGGAACTAAAAACGGATACGCAAACAGGCGAACACCGCTGAGTCCTCCAGACCTCCATAAGTTCGCACAGAAACTACCGAACACTCCACCATTCGGTAGTTACACTCAGTCATCTATGGGGATTTCAGCGAACCCCGCGATTCGGATGGATGACAAGATTTTCATACCGTTTTACCGTGCGAACAGAGACCGACCGCAAGGCCAAAACTCATGGAACTATTTTCGGCTAGTTGGTCTGTGCGGTCGGTCAAAACTTTGAAACTCCGTAACTCCCGAACCGTTCATCCAATCGGGCTGATTTTTGGACAGAGTGTTCCCCTAACGAAGATCTCTCAAGCGGTGCCGGATTTAAAGGTGTACCCCCTGTTTTTGGGGTACATCCAGAACTGGGGTAAAATATTGTATGTTCTAATTGTGTTATGTGGTTATCTGAGGGGAGGAGACGTGGGGGTGTTACCCTGTGCATAATTGGTTGTTTTTATCCTCCCCCTGGGAGTGTCCTGTGTGTACCCTTTTCTAATAAAAAGCAGGCTGGGTGTCCCAGTCCTCAGTTCATCTTGACCCTTCATAACGTAGCCTCGTCTCGTTCTTGAAAGGGGATTATTTGGGAAGGTTATTCTGTTCCTGTTGCAGCTGAACCTGATTCTCGCTCTGGATATCGTGGATGGGATTACAGCAGCCTACTTCTCCACAGCAGCTTGCAGGGAAAAAGGACGTCTTCAACGGCAGAAACCCTCTCTCTATCTGGGTAGCCGTTACAGTGATGTCCCATGTTATATTACAGCAATGGGCTCTGTCACAATATGAACGCAGGATGTGATGTCCCATGTTATATTACAGCAATGGGCTCTGTCACAATATGAACGCAGGATGTGATGTCCCATGTTATATTACAGCAATGGGCTCTGTCACAATATGAACGCAGGATGCGATGTCCCATGTTATATTACAGCAATGGGCTGTGTCCCAATATGAACGCAGGATGCGATGTCCCATGTTATATTACAGCAATGGGCTCTGTCCCAATATGAACGCAGGATGTGATGTCCCATGTTATATTACAGCAATGGGCTCTGTCACAATATGAACGCAGGATATGATGTCCCATGTTATATTACAGCAATGGGCTCTGTCCCAATATGAACGCAGGATGTGATGTCCCATGTTATATTACAGCAATGGGCTCTGTCACAATATGAACGCAGGATGTGATGTCCCATGTTATATTACAGCAATGGGCTCTGTCCCAATATGAACGCAGGATGTGATGTCCCATGTTATATTACAGCAATGGGCTCTGTCACAATATGAACGCAGGATGTGATGTCCCATGTTATATTACACCAATGGGCTCTGTCACAATATGAACGCAGGATGTGATGTCCCATGTTATATTACAGCAATGGGCTCTGTCACAATATGAACGCAGGATGTGATGTCCCATGTTATGTTACAGCAATGGGCTCTGTCACAATATGAACGCAGGATGTGATGTCCCATGTTATATTACAGCAATGGGCTCTGTCACAATATGAACGCAGGATGTGATGTCCCATGTTATATTACAGCAATGGGCTCTGTCACAATATGAACGCAGGATGTGATGTCCCGTGTTATATTACAGCAATGGGCTCTGTCACAATATGAACGCAGGATGCGATGTCCCATGTTATATTACAGCAATGGGCTCTGTCACAATGTGAACGCAGGATGCGATGTCCCATGTTATATTACAGCAATGGGCTCTGTCACAATATGAACGCAGGATGCGATGTCCCATGTTATATTACAGCAATGGGCTCTGTCACAATATGAACGCAGGATGTGATGTCCCGTGTTATATTACAGCAATGGGCTCTGTCACAATATGAACGCAGGATATGATGTCCCATGTTATATTACAGCAATGGGCTCTGTCACAATATGAACGCAGGATGTGATGTCCCATGTTATATTACAGCAATGGGCTCTGTCACAATATGAACGCAGGATATGATGTCCCATGTTATATTACAGCAATGGGCTCTGTCCCAATATGAACGCAGGATGTGATGTCCCATGTTATATTACAGCAATGGGCTCTGTCACAATATGAACGCAGGATGTGATGTCCCATGTTATATTACAGCAATGGGCTCTGTCACAATATGAACGCAGGATGTGATGTCCCATGTTATATTACAGCAATGGGCTCTGTCACAATATGAACGCAGGATGTGATGTCCCGTGTTATATTACAGCAATGGGCTGTGTCACAATATGAACGCAGGATGTGATGTCCCATGTTATATTACAGCAATGGGCTCTGTCACAATATGAACGCAGGATGTGATGTCCCATGTTATATTACAGCAATGGGCTCTGTCACAATATGAACGCAGGATGTGATGTCCCGTGTTATATTACAGCAATGGGCTCTGTCACAATATGAACGCAGGATGTGATGTCCCATGTTATATTACAGCAATGGGCTCTGTCACAATATGAACGCAGGATGTGATGTCCCATGTTATATTACAGCAATGGGCTCTGTCACAATATGAACGCAGGATGTGATGTCCCGTGTTATATTACAGCAATGGGCTCTGTCACAATATGAACGCAGGATGTGATGTCCCATGTTATATTACAGCAATGGGCTCTGTCACAATGTGAACGCAGGATGCGATGTCCCATGTTATATTACAGCAATGGGCTCTGTCACAATATGAACGCAGGATGTGATGTCCCATGTTATATTACAGCAATGGGCTCTGTCACAATATGAACGCAGGATGTGATGTACCATGTTATATTACAGCAATGGGCTCTGTCACAATATGAACGCAGGATGTGATGTCCCATGTTATATTACAGCAATGGGCTCTGTCACAATATGAACACAGGATGTGATGTCCCATGTTATATTACAGCAATGGGCTCTGTCACAATATGAACGTAGGATGTGATGTCCCGTGTTATATTACAGCAATGGGCTCTGTCACAATATGAACGCAGGATGTGATGTCCTATATTATATTACAGCAACGGGCTCTGTCACAATATGAACGCAGGATGTGATGTCCCGTGTTATATTACAGCAATGGGCTGTGTCACAATATGAACGCAGGATGTGATGTCCCATGTTATATTACAGCAATGGGCTCTGTCACAATATGAACGCAGGATGTGATGTCCCATGTTATATTACAGCAATGGGCTCTGTCACAATATGAACGCAGGATGTGATGTCCCGTGTTATATTACAGCAATGGGCTCTGTCACAATATGAACGCAGGATGTGATGTCCCATGTTATATTACAGCAATGGGCTCTGTCACAATATGAACGCAGGATGTGATGTCCCATGTTATATTACAGCAATGGGCTCTGTCACAATATGAACGCAGGATGTGATGTCCCGTGTTATATTACAGCAATGGGCTCTGTCACAATATGAACGCAGGATGTGATGTCCCATGTTATATTACAGCAATGGGCTCTGTCACAATGTGAACGCAGGATGCGATGTCCCATGTTATATTACAGCAATGGGCTCTGTCACAATATGAACGCAGGATGTGATGTCCCATGTTATATTACAGCAATGGGCTCTGTCACAATATGAACACAGGATGTGATGTCCCATGTTATATTACAGCAATGGGCTCTGTCACAATATGAACGTAGGATGTGATGTCCCGTGTTATATTACAGCAATGGGCTCTGTCACAATATGAACGCAGGATGTGATGTCCTATATTATATTACAGCAACGGGCTCTGTCACAATATGAACGCAGGATGTGATGTCCCGTGTTATATTACAGCAATGGGCTGTGTCACAATATGAACGCAGGATGTGATGTCCCATGTTATATTACAGCAATGGGCTCTGTCACAATATGAACGCAGGATGTGATGTCCCATGTTATATTACAGCAATGGGCTCTGTCACAATATGAACGCAGGATGTGATGTCCCGTGTTATATTACAGCAATGGGCTCTGTCACAATATGAACGCAGGATGTGATGTCCCATGTTATATTACAGCAATGGGCTCTGTCACAATATGAACGCAGGATGTGATGTCCCATGTTATATTACAGCAATGGGCTCTGTCACAATATGAACGCAGGATGTGATGTCCCGTGTTATATTACAGCAATGGGCTCTGTCACAATATGAACGCAGGATGTGATGTCCCATGTTATATTACAGCAATGGGCTCTGTCACAATGTGAACGCAGGATGCGATGTCCCATGTTATATTACAGCAATGGGCTCTGTCACAATATGAACGCAGGATGTGATGTCCCATGTTATATTACAGCAATGGGCTCTGTCACAATATGAACGCAGGATGTGATGTCCCATGTTATATTACAGCAATGGGCTCTGTCACAATATGAACGCAGGATGTGATGTCCCATGTTATATTACAGCAATGGGCTCTGTCACAATATGAACACAGGATGTGATGTCCCATGTTATATTACAGCAATGGGCTCTGTCACAATATGAACGTAGGATGTGATGTCCCGTGTTATATTACAGCAATGGGCTCTGTCACAATATGAACGCAGGATGTGATGTCCTATATTATATTACAGCAACGGGCTCTGTCACAATATGAACGCAGGATGTGATGTCCCATGTTATATTACAGCAATGGGCTCTGTCACAATATGAACGCAGGATGTGATGTCCCATGTTATAGTACAGCAATGGGCTCTGTCACAATATGAACACAGGATGTGATGTCCCATGTTATATTACAGCAATGGGCTCTGTCACAATATGAACGCAGGATGTGATGTCCCATGTTATATTACAGCAATGGGCTCTGTCACAATATGAACGTAGGATGTGATGTCCCGTGTTATATTACAGCAATGGGCTGTGTCACAATATGAACGCAGGATGTGATGTCCCATGTTATATTACAGCAATGGGCTCTGTCACAATATGAACGCAGGATGTGATGTCCCGTGTTATATTACAGCAATGGGCTCTGTCACAATATGAACGTAGGATGTGATGTCCCGTGTTATATTACAGCAATGGGCTCTGTCACAATATGAACGTAGGATGTGATGTCCCGTGTTATATTACAGCAATGGGCTGTGTCACAATATGAACGCAGGATGTGATGTCCTGTGTTATATTACAGCAATGGGCTCTGTCACAATATGAACGTAGGATGTGATGTCCCGTGTTATATTACAGCAATGGGCTCTGTCACAATATGAACGTAGGATGTGATGTCCCGTGTTATATTACAGCAATGGGCTCTGTCACAATATGAACGTAGGATGTGATGTCCCGTGTTATATTACAGCAATGGGCATTGTCACAATATGAACGCAGGATGTGATGTCCTGTGTTATATTACAGCAATGGGCTCTGTCACAATATGAACGCAGGATGCGATGTCCCATATTATATTACAGCAATGGGCTCTGTCACAATATGAACGCAGGATGTGATGTCCCATGTTATATTACAGCAATGGGCTCTGTCACAATATGAACGCAGGATATGATGTCCCATGTTATATTACAGCAATGGGCTCTGTCACAATATGAACGCAGGATATGATGTCCCATGTTATATTACAGCAATAGGCTCTGTCACAATATGAACGCAGGATGTGATGTCCCATGTTATATTACAGCAATGGGCTCTGTCACAATATGAACGCAGGATATGATGTCCCATGTTATATTACAGCAATGGGCTCTGTCACAATATGAACGCAGGATGTGATGTCCCATGTTATATTACAGCAATGGGCTCTGTCACAATATGAACGCAGGATGTGATGTCCCATGTTATATTACAGCAATGGGCTCTGTCACAATATGAACGCAGGATGTGATGTCCCATGTTATATTACAGCAATGGGTTCTGTCACAAAATGAACGCAGGATGTGATGTCCCATGTTATATTACAGCAATGGGCTCTGTCACAATATGAACGCAGGATGTGATGTCCCATGTTATGTTACAGCAATGGGCTCTGTCACAATATGAACGCAGGATGTGATGTCCCATGTTATATTACAGCAATGGGCTCTGTCACAATATGAACGCAGGATGTGATGTCCCATGTTATATTACAGCAATGGGCTCTGTCACAATGTGAACGCAGGATGCGATGTCCCATGTTATATTACAGCAATGGGCTCTGTCACAATATGAACGCAGGATGCGATGTCCCATGTTATATTACAGCAATGGGCTCTGTCACAATATGAACGCAGGATATGATGTCCCATGTTATATTACAGCAATGGGCTCTGTCACAATATGAACGCAGGATGTGATGTCCAATGTTATATTACAGCAATGGGCTCTGTCACAATATGAACGCAGGATGTGATGTCCCATGTTATATTACAGCAATGGGCTCTGTCACAATATGAACGCAGGATGTGATGTCCCATGTTATATTACAGCAATGGGCTCTGTCACAATATGAACGCAGGATGTGATGTCCCATGTTATATTACAGCAATGGGCTCTGTCACAATATGAACGCAGGATGTGATGTCCCATGTTATATTACAGCAATGGGCTCTGTCACAATATGAACGCAGGATGTGATGTCCCATGTTATATTACAGCAATGGGCTCTGTCACAATATGAACGCAGGATGTGATGTCCCATGTTATATTACAGCAATGGGCTCTGTCACAATATGAACACAGGATGTGATGTCCCATGTTATATTACAGCAATGGGCTCTGTCACAATATGAACGCAGGATGTGATGTCCCATGTTATATTACAGCAATGGGCTCTGTCACAATATGAACGCAGGATGTGATGTCCCGTGTTATATTACAGCAATGGGCTCTGTCACAATATGAACGCAGGATGCGATGTCCCATGTTATATTACAGCAATGGGCTCTGTCACAATATGAACGCAGGATGTGATGTCCCATGTTATATTACAGCAATGGGCTCTGTCACAATATGAACGTAGGATGTGATGTCCCATGTTATATTACAGCAATGGGCTCTGTCACAATATGAATGCAGGATATGATGTCCCATGTTATATTACAGCAATGGGGTCTGTCCCAATATGAACGCAGGATGTGATGTCCCATGTTATATTACAGCAATGGGCTCTGTCACAATATGAACGCAGGATGTGATGTCCCATGTTATATTACAGCAATGGGCTCTGTCACAATATGAACGCAGGATGTGATGTCCCGTGTTATATTACAGCAATGGGCTCTGTCACAATATGAACGCAGGATGTGATGTCCCATGTTATATTACAGCAATGGGCTCTGTCACAATATGAACGCAGGATGTGATGTCCCATGTTATATTACAGCAATGGGCTCTGTCACAATATGAACGCAGGATGTGATGTCCCATGTTATATTACAGCAATGGGCTCTGTCACAATATGAACGCAGGATGTGATGTCCCATGTTATATTACAGCAATGGGCTCTGTCACAATATGAACACAGGATGTGATGTCCCATGTTATATTACAGCAATGGGCTCTGTCACAATATGAACGCAGGGTGTGATGTCCCATGTTATATTACAGCAATGGGCTCTGTCACAATATGAACGCAGGATGTGATGTCCCGTGTTATATTACAGCAATGGGCTCTGTCACAATATGAACGCAGGATGCGATGTCCCATGTTATATTACAGCAATGGGCTCTGTCACAATATGAACGCAGGATTGGATGTCCCATGTTATATTACAGCAATGGGCTCTGTCACAATATGAACGCAGGGTGTGATGTACCGTGTTATATTACAGCAATGGGCTCTGTCACAATATGAACGCAGGATGTGATGTCCCATGTTATATTACAGCAATGGGCTCTGTCACAATATGAACGTAGGATGTGATGTCCCGTGTTATATTACAGCAATGGGCTGTGTCACAATATGAACGCAGGATGTGATGTCCCATGTTATATTACAGCAATGGGCTCTGTCACAATATGAACGCAGGATGTGATGTCCCGTGTTATATTACAGCAATGGGCTCTGTCACAATATGAACGTAGGATGTGATGTCCCGTGTTATATTACAGCAATGGGCTCTGTCACAATATGAACGTAGGATGTGATGTCCCGTGTTATATTACAGCAATGGGCTGTGTCACAATATGAACGCAGGATGTGATGTCCTGTGTTATATTACAGCAATGGGCTCTGTCACAATATGAACGTAGGATGTGATGTCCCGTGTTATATTACAGCAATGGGCTGTGTCACAATATGAACGCAGGATGTGATGTCCCGTGTTATATTACAGAAATGGGCTCTGTCACAATATGAACGTAGGATGTGATGTCCCGTGTTATATTACAGCAATGGGCTCTGTCACAATATGAACGTAGGATGTGATGTCCCGTGTTATATTACAGCAATGGGCTCTGTCACAATATGAACGCAGGATGTGATGTCCTGTGTTATATTACAGCAATGGGCTCTGTCACAATATGAACGCAGGATGCGATGTCCCATATTATATTACAGCAATGGGCTCTGTCACAATATGAACGCAGGATGTGATGTCCCATGTTATATTACAGCAATGGGCTCTGTCACAATATGAACGCAGGATATGATGTCCCATGTTATATTACAGCAATGGGCTCTGTCACAATATGAACGCAGGATATGATGTCCCATGTTATATTACAGCAATGGGCTCTGTCACAATATGAACGCAGGATGTGATGTCCCATGTTATATTACAGCAATGGGCTCTGTCACAATATGAACGCAGGATATGATGTCCCATGTTATGTTACAGCAATGGGCTCTGTCACAATATGAACGCAGGATGTAATGTTGCATGTGATATTACAGCAATGGGTACCGTTCATCGTGACTATTTAACTTTTCTCACTTTTGGGAGTTATCGTACCAGAACACACTTGGTGCGGCTCCCGAATTGGGACCCCCCTGTACCTTATTAGTACATTGGAACATCAATTAACAAATATGTGTGGAACCGCAAAGGAAACAATTAATAAGTGCTTCCCTTTGGTGGCCACCATCTCGTGTAACCGAACGTACGTGGTCAAAGGAATGGTGGCCATTTTGTCTCCCAGACACAGGTAGCCGAACGAAGTCGTTGAACGCCTGGAACCCTTTTCGGATAGACGACCTCTCAAACATCTGGGAAACTCTACCGCTACATGTTCCATGCCGCGAACAGCTAGGAGAGCACCCTTCAGGAGAACAAGAAAATCAACCAGGGGGAGCATTCACTCCCTGAAAGCAAGGGGATACCTTTGACGGTGTTCACACAGGAACCCCCGAACGGAGACCGTCCGTTACACCACGTTCTATGGAACTATTTTGAGCTTCAACCTTGTGGCCGGTCATAACTTTACCCCGGTCAACCGAACAGATCTAAATGCTATTTGGCATTCCTATCCGGGCTATTAAACTTGTGGGGTTCCTGTAGATATTCGGGATGCTTTTGGAAAATGTATATATATTTTGTATGTTTCCCTGTAACTGAGGGATAATTGAGTTAGAGATTTCGGACTCAATTATCTCCCAGACACAGGGGAGTGGTTTTCTATATTCCTGTGTGGAGTACCCCTGCTGGGGGTCTGTGTATAAATTGAGCATGTTGTGCCTGAATAAACCAGATGACTCCCAGAACGATGTTTCCCATCGGACTAAGTCTTTGACCAAATCGGTTTTCTATCCTGCTTTCCTGGAAAAACTGAACGTCGTCCGATCTCGACACCTACTTTGGCTCATTGGGTTAAGTGGCTTTTATCTCAAACGTGATAGATTCTTCTCACTCTCTCAGAGGGGCCATATGGGGCCTCGAAGGTGCCGATTTTGAATGCAGCTCAGTCAACTTTCTATGATTTTTACTTTCAAGACATTTTATGTATTGGGATATTGCTCAGCTATGAACAAGCATAATAGGAACCTCTGTTATTAATGAAATTCCCAGATTTTATAGTAACATCACATAAAGTCAATGTTTTGTTGAAGACAATGAGGGAAGTATTATTCCCACCCTCCTTACCCTCTTTATGTATTAATGTGTTTGACAAACACATAGAGAATATATTCTATAAATGTTAAAGGGACGCTATAGTCACCAGAACAATGACAGCTTAATGTAGTTGTTCTGGTGGTTACTGCCTGTCCCTGTAGACACTGATGTTCAATGTCTCCACACTGTGCATGGAGATGCTGAATGTTCCTCATAGAGATGCATTGATGCATGTCTTTTAAGTAACTGTTTTATCTCTCTTCTTTAGCCCCAAGTCACCATACATCTCTGCAAGAAGGCCTTTTACATTTTCTCAACTTCATAGTCTTCTCCTAATCACTTTTAAATCTTAAAAAAATATGTTCACATTTAATTAATTGTGGAAGTACGAGAGATATATGTGTTTTGTGAAAACAATTTGAATCATCAATGACATATAGCATTGTCTATATTCTTTTATTATGACTAACATAATATTGTCTTTTAAAAGCAATATTATGCTTAAAGATATTCAGAAATCTAAGGCAGCATTGGTATATCTCCAAGAGACCCATTTTAGCTCTACTATAGCTCTCCTTTAAATCTGATAGATATCCTATAGCCTAACATGCCACGACCACTCAAAAAGCCAGAGGTGTTTCAATTTAATTCATACGGATTGGATTTTTCCTTTTACTTATAAATATGCAGATAAAGAGGGAAGAATCTTTTTGTTAGTAGGCACACTTAACAATTCACTATAATGTTAATGAATGTTTTTTGCCCATAATTCCAATTATATTCCGTTTATTAGTAAATGTCTCCGCTTACTGTCCAAACAGGGCCGCCACTTCCTTTAGGCCAATTAGGTGGCGGCGTAGGGGGCTGCCTAACTGGGGAGCCGACAGTGGCTTTATGATCATTTGTGCTGCGGCCGCCCCTCTATCAAGTTGGATTCTTTCGAGCATGCGGCCATGTTACCGGGCACTACGGAGCACTTACATTTCTGCTGAATAGCGCCTGGTAGAACACCGGTCTGTCCGTATCCACCTCCCAGACATCCATTGTGGCAGCAGCGCGAGGGCACTTCTATTGCTTGCTCTCGCTCCTTGCCCTGTATGTACGGACAAGTAGGTGGGAGCAGAACAGGAAATGTGCTGAGAAAGGAAGTGATGGGCCACCAGGCACAGGCAAGATGAACATCGGAACAGCAATGAAGGTGAGAGGTGTGTCAGAGAATGTGTGTCAGTCTGCATGGGTCAGTGTGTGTCTGTATGGGTCGGTGTGTGTATGTGTCTGTATGGGCCAGTGGGTGTGTGGGTGGGTCGGTGTGGACCAGTGTGTGTCTGCATGGGTCAGTGTGTGTGTCTGCATAGGTCAGTGTGTGTCTATATGGGTCAGTGTCTGTCTGCATGGGTCAGTGTGTGTCTGCATGGGTCAGTGTGTGGGCCAGTGTGTATGTGTGTCTGCATGGTTCAGTGTGTATCTACATGGTTCAGTGGGTGTGTCTGCATTTATTTATTTACTTATTACAGGTATTTATAAAGTGCCAACAGATTCCGCAGCGCTGTACAATTAGTGGAGAACGTACAATATACACAGACAAATACAAAAAAGAGGTATAGAGAGCCCTGCGCATAAGCTGATAACTAGCCATTGGAGCTCTTTTATACAAAGTGCTTAGCTAGATAGCCTGTGAACTTACAATCTAAAGAATATGGTGTGGATTTGAGACAAGAGGTAGCAGGGGAAATTTGGAGGTGATGACTAAAAGAGTTAACAGAGAGAATGTATGGGTCATTGTGTGTGTCTGCAATGGTCAGTGTGTGACTATGTCTGCATGGGTCAGTGTGAGTCTGTATGGATCAGTGTGTGTATATCGTTCAGTGTACAAAAGCCTGCATGGGTCAGTGCGTGTGCATCAGTTTGCGTGAGTCAGTGTGTGTCTACTTGGGTCAGTGTGCGTGTTAGTCTGCATGAGTGGATAGAGCGAGTGGGGCATCACATTTTATTTTGCCCAGGGCAGCAAAAATGCTTAAAGCGACCCTGTGTCCAAACATAAATGTGGTTCCATTATTCTTTGTGGAGACTTTAATTGTGTATTAAATAAGGCTTTAGACATTAGACGTGCACATTCTTCTACCCCATCTAGTAGATTTGTTTCACATGGCAAAAAATTCAGTCAATAACTTTTTGAAAATGAGTTGTATGATACTTGGACAGCTCTATATCCCAATTTTAGGGATTATAATGTTTTTGTAATGGTTCATAAAACTAATTTGAGGTTAGATATGTGTTTGGTAGATGCTACAATGTTACTCTAGTTCATATCGTTACTATTAACTCATCAGATCAAGTTCATGTCGTTACTATTAACTCATCAGATCATGCTCCAGTGGTTATTGACATTAAAGTTGAATTACAAAATAAGGACAGAGGCGCATTCCATTTGAATGAGATCCTATTAAATTATAATACAGTTCAAGAAGAGATCCGAGAGGACTTGTAGTAATGATTCCTCTAGCTCTATCTGGAATGTATGGTTAGTACATAAAGCGATAATAAGAGGGCATCTTATTGGTTCTCTTAGAAGAAGGAGGGCGAGATCGACACAGCGCTGGCTCCTCCACACTCACTCAATGCACAACATAAACAAACCCAACACAACATAAAAAAATACCAAAATAAAAAATATCAAAGAAAAACTACAACATACTTCTTTTTATTTAAAAAAAATTCGGTTCTCTTTTTTATACTCTGGGAACTAGAGTAGGAAAATTAGGAGCTCGTAAATTAAAATCTAGATTCCTCCAAACTAAGGTTCCTTATTTAATCACTTCTTCTGGAACAAAGTTATTCAACCCTATGCAGATTGTAAATTAATTGGCTTATTATTATAACTCTCTATATAGCCTTAATGATGTTGCAGAGCAATGCCAACCCACAATACGGATCACTGGCAAATGAGAAGAGTTGAAGAACCGGGAGTGGTCAGAGGACAAATATTAGGGGCAAAAAGAATAGGGCATGAACCCTGGTGGGGAATATAGAGAGAGGAGAGAAAGTCTAATTGCCCTGGTGTAGAGTGGACGTTCAATTAAAACTTAACTATTAATCAGCATTGTAAAAAAGGAATTAATACAAAAAGTATGGCTTAATGAAATACGTACTCAACAACAAGTTGAATAATTAATGTGCATAAATGCTAGTCACGGATATAGCGCTAGTAGCTATATAAATCACGGGTATAGCGCTAGTAGCTATATAAATCACGGATATAGCGCTAGTAGCTATATAAATAACGGATATAGCGCTAGTAGCTATATAAATAACGGATATAGCGCTAGTAGCTATATAAATAATGGATATAGCGCTAGTAGCTATATAAATAACGGATATAGCGCTAGTAGCTATATAAATAACGGATATAGCGCTAGTAGCTATATAAATAACGGATATAGCGCTAGTAGCTATATAAATAACGGATATAGCGCTAGTAGCTATATAAATCACGGGTATAGCGCTAGTAGCTATATAAATAACGGATATAGCGCTAGTAGCTATATAAATAACGGATATAGCGCTAGTAGCTATATAAATCACGGGTATAGCGCTAGTAGCTATATAAATAATGGATATAGCGCTAGTAGCTATATAAATCACGGATATAGCGCTAGTAGCTATATAAATAACGAGTATAGCGCTAGTAGCTATATAAATAACGGATATAGCGCTAGTAGCTATATAAATAATGGATATAGCGCTAGTAGCTATATAAATAATGGATATAGCGCTAGTAGCTATATAAATCATGGGTATAGCGCTAGTAGCTATATAAATCACGGATATAGCGCTAGTAGCTATATAAATAACGGATATAGCGCTAGTAGCTATATAAATAACGGATATAGCGCTAGTAGCTATATAAATCACGGATATAGCGCTAGTAGCTATATAAATAACGGATATAGCGCTAGTAGCTATATAAATAACGGATATAGCGCTAGTAGCTATATAAATAACGGATATAGCGCTAGTAGCTATATAAATAACGGATATAGCGCTAGTAGCTATATAAATAATGGATATAGCGCTAGTAGCTATATAAATCACGGATATAGCGCTAGTAGCTATATAAATAATGGATATAGCGCTAGTAGCTATATAAATCACGGGTATAGCGCTAGTAGCTATATAAATAACGGACATAGCGCTAGTAGCTATATAAATAATGGATATAGCGCTAGTAGCTATATAAATAACGGATATATAGCGCTAGTAGCTATATAAATAACGGATATAGCGCTAGTAGCTATATAAATCACGGGTATAGCGCTAGTAGCTATATAAATAATGGATATAGCGCTAGTAGCTATATAAATAACGGATATAGCGCTAGTAGCTATATAAATAATGGATATAGCGCTAGTAGCTATATAAATAATGGATATAGCGCTAGTAGCTATATAAATCACGGATATAGCGCTAGTAGCTATATAAATAACGGATATAGCGCTAGTAGCTATATAAATAATGGATATAGCGCTAGTAGCTATATAAATAATGGATATAGCGCTAGTAGCTATATAAATCACGGATATAGCGCTAGTAGCTATATAAATAACGGACATAGCGCTAGTAGCTATATAAATAATGGATATAGCGCTAGTAGCTATATAAATAACGGATATAGCGCTAGTAGCTATATAAATCACGGATATAGCGCTAGTAGCTATATAAATCACGGATATAGCGCTAGTAGCTATATAAATAATGGATATAGCGCTAGTAGCTATATAAATAACGGATATAGCGCTAGTAGCTATATAAATAACGGATATAGCGCTAGTAGCTATATAAATCACGGATATACCGCTAGTAGCTATATAAATAACGGATATAGCGCTAGTAGCTATATAAATAACGGATATAGCGCTAGTAGCTATATAAATAATGGATATAGCGCTAGTAGCTATATAAATAATGGATATAGCGCTAGTAGCTATATAAATAATGGATATAGCGCTAGTAGCTATATAAATAACGGATATAGCGCTAGTAGCTATATAAATAACGGATATAGCGCTAGTAGCTATATAAATCACGGATATACCGCTAGTAGCTATATAAATCACGGATATACCGCTAGTAGCTATATAAATCACGGATATAGCGCTAGTAGCTATATAAATAATGGATATAGCGCTAGTAGCTATATAAATAATGGATATAGCGCTAGTAGCTATATAAATAACGGATATAGCGCTAGTAGCTATATAAACAACGGGTATAGCGCTAGTAGCTATATAAATAACGAGTATAGCGCTAGTAGCTATATAAATCACGGGTATAGCGCTAGTAGCTATATAAATCACGGATATAGCGCTAGTAGCTATATAAATAACGGATATGGCGCTAGTAGCTATATAAATCACGGGTATAGCGCTAGTAGCTATATAAATAATGGATATAGCGCTAGTAGCTATATAAATAACGGATATAGCGCTAGTAGCTATATAAATCACGGGTATAGCGCTAGTAGCTATATAAATAACGGATATAGCGCTAGTAGCTATATAAATCACGGATATAGCGCTAGTAGCTATATAAATAACGAGTATAGCGCTAGTAGCTATATAAATAACGGATATAGCGCTAGTAGCTATATAAATAACGGATATAGCGCTAGTAGCTATATAAATCACGGGTATAGCGCTAGTAGCTATATAAATAACGGATATAGCGCTAGTAGCTATATAAATAACGGATATAGCGCTAGTAGCTATATAAATCACGGGTATAGCGCTAGTAGCTATATAAATAACGGATATAGCGCTAGTAGCTATATAAATAATGGATATAGCGCTAGTAGCTATATAAATCACGGATATAGCGCTAGTAGCTATATAAATCACGGGTATAGCGCTAGTAGCTATATAAATAACGGATATAGCGCTAGTAGCTATATAAATAACGGATATAGCGCTAGTAGCTATATAAATAACGGATATAGCGCTAGTAGCTATATAAATAACGGATATAGCGCTAGTAGATATATAAATAACGGATATAGCGCTAGTAGCTATATAAATAACGGATATAGCGCTAGTAGCTATATAAATAACGGATATAGCGCTAGTAGCTATATAAATAACGGATATAGCGCTAGTAGCTATATAAATAATGGATATAGCGCTAGTAGCTATATAAATAACGGATATAGCGCTAGTAGCTATATAAATCACGGATATAGCGCTAGTAGCTATATAAATAACGGATATAGCGCTAGTAGCTATATAAATAACGGATATAGCGCTAGTAGCTATATAAATAACGGATATAGCGCTAGTAGCTATATAAATAACGGATATAGCGCTAGTAGCTATATAAATAACGGATATAGCGCTAGTAGCTATATAAATCACGGGTATAGCGCTAGTAGCTATATAAATAACGGATATAGCGCTAGTAGCTATATAAATAACGGATATAGCGCTAGTAGCTATATAAATCACGGGTATAGCGCTAGTAGCTATATAAATAATGGATATAGCGCTAGTAGCTATATAAATCACGGATATAGCGCTAGTAGCTATATAAATAACGAGTATAGCGCTAGTAGCTATATAAATAACGGATATAGCGCTAGTAGCTATATAAATAATGGATATAGCGCTAGTAGCTATATAAATAATGGATATAGCGCTAGTAGCTATATAAATCATGGGTATAGCGCTAGTAGCTATATAAATCACGGATATAGCGCTAGTAGCTATATAAATAACGGATATAGCGCTAGTAGCTATATAAATAACGGATATAGCGCTAGTAGCTATATAAATCACGGATATAGCGCTAGTAGCTATATAAATAACGGATATAGCGCTAGTAGCTATATAAATAACGGATATAGCGCTAGTAGCTATATAAATAACGGATATAGCGCTAGTAGCTATATAAATAACGGATATAGCGCTAGTAGCTATATAAATAATGGATATAGCGCTAGTAGCTATATAAATCACGGATATAGCGCTAGTAGCTATATAAATAATGGATATAGCGCTAGTAGCTATATAAATCACGGGTATAGCGCTAGTAGCTATATAAATAACGGACATAGCGCTAGTAGCTATATAAATAATGGATATAGCGCTAGTAGCTATATAAATAACGGATATATAGCGCTAGTAGCTATATAAATAACGGATATAGCGCTAGTAGCTATATAAATCACGGGTATAGCGCTAGTAGCTATATAAATAATGGATATAGCGCTAGTAGCTATATAAATAACGGATATAGCGCTAGTAGCTATATAAATAATGGATATAGCGCTAGTAGCTATATAAATAATGGATATAGCGCTAGTAGCTATATAAATCACGGATATAGCGCTAGTAGCTATATAAATAACGGATATAGCGCTAGTAGCTATATAAATAATGGATATAGCGCTAGTAGCTATATAAATAATGGATATAGCGCTAGTAGCTATATAAATCACGGATATAGCGCTAGTAGCTATATAAATAACGGACATAGCGCTAGTAGCTATATAAATAATGGATATAGCGCTAGTAGCTATATAAATAACGGATATAGCGCTAGTAGCTATATAAATCACGGATATAGCGCTAGTAGCTATATAAATCACGGATATAGCGCTAGTAGCTATATAAATAATGGATATAGCGCTAGTAGCTATATAAATAACGGATATAGCGCTAGTAGCTATATAAATAACGGATATAGCGCTAGTAGCTATATAAATCACGGATATACCGCTAGTAGCTATATAAATAACGGATATAGCGCTAGTAGCTATATAAATAACGGATATAGCGCTAGTAGCTATATAAATAATGGATATAGCGCTAGTAGCTATATAAATAATGGATATAGCGCTAGTAGCTATATAAATAATGGATATAGCGCTAGTAGCTATATAAATAACGGATATAGCGCTAGTAGCTATATAAATAACGGATATAGCGCTAGTAGCTATATAAATCACGGATATACCGCTAGTAGCTATATAAATCACGGATATACCGCTAGTAGCTATATAAATCACGGATATAGCGCTAGTAGCTATATAAATAATGGATATAGCGCTAGTAGCTATATAAATAATGGATATAGCGCTAGTAGCTATATAAATAACGGATATAGCGCTAGTAGCTATATAAACAACGGGTATAGCGCTAGTAGCTATATAAATAACGAGTATAGCGCTAGTAGCTATATAAATCACGGGTATAGCGCTAGTAGCTATATAAATCACGGATATAGCGCTAGTAGCTATATAAATAACGGATATGGCGCTAGTAGCTATATAAATCACGGGTATAGCGCTAGTAGCTATATAAATAATGGATATAGCGCTAGTAGCTATATAAATAACGGATATAGCGCTAGTAGCTATATAAATCACGGGTATAGCGCTAGTAGCTATATAAATAACGGATATAGCGCTAGTAGCTATATAAATCACGGATATAGCGCTAGTAGCTATATAAATAACGAGTATAGCGCTAGTAGCTATATAAATAACGGATATAGCGCTAGTAGCTATATAAATAACGGATATAGCGCTAGTAGCTATATAAATCACGGGTATAGCGCTAGTAGCTATATAAATAACGGATATAGCGCTAGTAGCTATATAAATAACGGATATAGCGCTAGTAGCTATATAAATCACGGGTATAGCGCTAGTAGCTATATAAATAACGGATATAGCGCTAGTAGCTATATAAATAATGGATATAGCGCTAGTAGCTATATAAATCACGGATATAGCGCTAGTAGCTATATAAATCACGGGTATAGCGCTAGTAGCTATATAAATAACGGATATAGCGCTAGTAGCTATATAAATAACGGATATAGCGCTAGTAGCTATATAAATAACGGATATAGCGCTAGTAGCTATATAAATAACGGATATAGCGCTAGTAGATATATAAATAACGGATATAGCGCTAGTAGCTATATAAATAACGGATATAGCGCTAGTAGCTATATAAATAACGGATATAGCGCTAGTAGCTATATAAATAACGGATATAGCGCTAGTAGCTATATAAATAATGGATATAGCGCTAGTAGCTATATAAATAACGGATATAGCGCTAGTAGCTATATAAATCACGGATATAGCGCTAGTAGCTATATAAATAACGGATATAGCGCTAGTAGCTATATAAATAACGGATATAGCGCTAGTAGCTATATAAATCACGGATATACCGCTAGTAGCTATATAAATAACGGATATAGCGCTAGTAGCTATATAAATAACGGATATAGCGCTAGTAGCTATATAAATAATGGATATAGCGCTAGTAGCTATATAAATAATGGATATAGCGCTAGTAGCTATATAAATAATGGATATAGCGCTAGTAGCTATATAAATAACGGATATAGCGCTAGTAGCTATATAAATAACGGATATAGCGCTAGTAGCTATATAAATCACGGATATACCGCTAGTAGCTATATAAATCACGGATATAGCGCTAGTAGCTATATAAATAACGGATATAGCGCTAGTAGCTATATAAATAATGGATATAGCGCTAGTAGCTATATAAATAATGGATATAGCGCTAGTAGCTATATAAATAACGGATATAGCGCTAGTAGCTATATAAACAACGGGTATAGCGCTAGTAGCTATATAAATAACGAGTATAGCACTAGTAGCTATATAAATCACGAGTATAGCGCTAGTAGCTTTATAAATAACGAGTATAGCGCTAGTAGCTATATAAATAACGGATATAGCGCTAGTAGCTATATAAATAACGGATATAGCGCTAGTAGCTATATAAATAGCGGATATAGCGCTAGTAGCTATATAAATAACGGATATAGCGCTAGTAGCTATATAAATAACGGATATAGCGCTAGTAGCTATATAAATAACGGATATAGCGCTAGTAGCTATATAAATAGCGGATGTAGCGCTAGTAGCTATATAAATAACGGATATAGCGCTAGTAGCTATATAAATAACGGATATAGCGCTAGTAGCTATATAAATCACGGATATAGCGCTAGTAGCTATATAAATAACGGATATAGCGCTAGTAGCTATATAAATCACGGATATAGCGCTAGTAGCTATATAAATCACGGATATAGCGCTAGTAGCTATATAAATCACGGATATAGCGCTAGTAGCTATATAAATAACGGATATAGCGCTAGTAGCTATATAAATAACGGATATAGCGCTAGTAGCTATATAAACCACGGGTATAGCGCTAGTAGCTATATAAATAATGGATATATAGCGCTAGTAGCTATATAAATCACGGATATAGCGCTAGTAGCTATATAAATAACGAGTATAGCGCTAGTAGCTATATAAATAACGGATATAGCGCTAGTAGCTATATAAATAACGGATATAGCACTAGTAGGTATATAAACCACGGGTATAGCGCTAGTAGCTATATAAATAACGGATATAGCGCTAGTAGCTATATAAATAACGGATATAGCGCTAGTAGCTATATAAATAACGGATGTAGCGCTAGTAGCTATATAAATAATGGATATAGCGTGGTTTAGAAACATAGAATGTGACGGCAGATAAGAACCATTCTGTCCATCTAGTCTGCCCAATTTTCTAAATACTTTCATTAGTCCCTGGCCTTATCTTATAGTTAGGATAGCCTTATGCCTATCCCACGCATGCTTAAACTCCTTTACTGTGTTAACCTCTACCACTTCAGCTGGTAGGCTATTCCATGCATCCACTACTCTCTCAGTAAAGTAATACTTCCTGATATTATTTTTAAACCTTTGTCCCTCTAATTTAAGACTATGTCCTCTTGTTGTGGTAGTTTTTCTTCTTTTAAATATAGTCTCCTTCTTTACTGTGTTGATTCCCTTTATGTATTTAAATGTTTCTATCATATCCCCCCTGTCTCGTCTTTCCTCCAAGCTATACATGTTAAGATCCTTTAACCTTTCCTGGTAAGTTTTATCCTGCAATCCATGAACCAGTTTAGTAGCCCTTCTCTGAACTCTCTCTAAAGTATCAATATCCTTCTGGAGATATGGTCTCCAGTACTGTGTACAATACTCCAAGTGAGGTCTCACCAGTGTTCTGTACAATGGCATGAGCACTTCCCTCTTTCTACTGCTAATACCTCTCCCAATACAACCAAGCATTCTGCTAGCATTTCCTGCTGCTCTATTACATTGTCTGCCTACCTTTAAGTCATCAGAAATAATCACCCCTAAATCCCTTTCCTCTGATGTTAAGGTTAGGACTCTATCAAATATCCTATACTCTGCCCTTGGGTTTTTACGTCCAAGATGCATTATCTTGCACTTATCCACATTAAATGTCAGTTTCCACAACTCTGACCATTTTTCTAGTTCACCTAAATCATTAGCCATTTGGCTTATCCCTCCTGGAACATCAACCCTGTTACATATCTTAGTATCATCCGCAAAAAGACATACCTTACCATCAAGACCTTCTGCAATATCACTAATAAAAATATTAAAGACAATGGGTCTGATGTAGATTAATTTAGAAATAAACAAATATGTTTAAATGTCTATCTGTTCCTGTCCAAATCTGAGATGATTAAATTGCGTATACGCAGAAGTAAGCTCACACTGACACATGGAGTTCAGGTTAAAAGCACTTCAGAAAATTTAATGCAATCTGGTTGGAAAACAGTTATGCAGGCCTTTTTAAATGCAAAATGACATCATCATTGAATATCAGATAAGAAGTGAGGAAACATTGTCAATTGGCTAAGAGAAGAAGTGGTTAGTTAAATGCCCTCCCTGTTGGGTGTTACGTCTTACATCATAACTGACGTCATAAAGTTCTCCTCCAGATTTCAGCGCCATCTTGCTAGCACGAGGAGTTCTTTCGATGGGAGGGGGCATTTTGGCAGCTATCCATAAAGAGTAGCTGGTACCTTTAGTCTTTCAAGGTTAGTATCCTCAGTATTCTCAAGGCCTCTTTGGCAATTATACACTCTATCAATACTATCTGCTACAGTGTGTTCTTTGAATCAGAAGATTCTAGCATTTTCTGCTGACATGCTGTTTCTACGAACAAAGGAATCTTGTAAAGTTTAAACTACGAGGCATGAGAGCTGAATATGAAAATATAGTATTAAAGGGGCCCAGTAAGGATTATATAGTTTATAAGGGGCCTAATAATGGATATAAGTTATAAGGGGTTAATAATTCTACAACAGGTCCAAGTACAGATCCCTGAGGTACCCCACTGGTGACAAGCGCAAGCTTTGAATATACTCCATTGACTACAACCCTCTGTTGCCTGTCACTCAGCCACTGCCTTACCCATTCAACAATATTGGAATCCAAACTTAAATATTGAAGTTTATTGATAAGCCTTCTATGTGCAACAGTGTCAAAAGCCTTACTGAAATCTAGGTAAGCAATGTCTACTGCACCACCCTGATCTATTATTTTAGTTACCCAATCAAAAAAATCAAAAAGATTAGTTTGGCATGATCTCCCTGAAGTAAACCCATGTTGTCTCTGATCTTGAAATCCATGTGTTTTTAGATGTTCAACATTGTTCAACTTGTTGTTGAGTATGGATTTCATTAGGCCATACCTATTGTATTAATTCCTTTTTTACAATAGTGATTAAAACGTAAGTATTAATTGAACTACCACTCTACACCAGGGCAATTAGACGTTCTCTCCTCTCTCTATAGATCGCTGGCAAATGTTTAAATAATTTATTACTCCCTACCATATCTCCAGAACTGGCAAAATCGCTTGCAATCAGAATATCTGAGGTGGCGAGTAGACTATCTGATCTTCCTCCACAAAAAACTCTCAGCCTTAATGGGTTTTTAAACCTTTATTACAAAACTTTTGCATCAGAGATAATGCCTCATTTTCATTTTTTTTTCACAAGATTCAAACCATGGGTTTAATGCCGTAAGGAATGTTATTGGCAAATATCATTACATTTGTATCATATATATTCATCAGAGATGTTTGGGTCCAGATATAGATTCCACATGTCAAAAAAACATTGAAAACATGCAATAGTGAAGTACTATTAAACTCTGAAATCAAACTTAATTCACATAAAAATTATTCAGCCATAAATCATTTCAACCATAAAATCTAAAAATTGTCAAAAGGCAAAATAAAATGTTTATTTGTTTAATAAAGGTTTAATCAAAAATATATAAGGATTATAGCCACTGTAGCGGACCCAGGATAACCCGACTGGTTACCTCTGCTAATTCCCTTCGTTCAGCCGGTTGGGAACCAGTTAGCAAATAAGGAGACCCATTTCCCCCCAGTAACTGGACGACATACAGTCCTGGAGGTACAACAGAAATGACTGTTTATTTTGTTACACATGGTTTTACAGACACAGACCCCTACATTGGGTCTCCAACACAAAACAGGGATTTCAATCCCAAAAAGCTGAAGGGGGAGGGAGGAAGGACAAACCATCTAGGTTAAACTAGGCTGGCAGTGTCTCTGCGGCAATATCCTGCTGTGACAGGAAAAGGGAGGGGGAAGGGGGGGAGAGGTACAAGCAGAAACTACATTCACAAAATGAAGGGGGAGGGGGAGAGGCACAGATCAATACATCTCACCCCCTTTGTTGACCCACATCTGCATGTACAGACACAATACACGAAAGACATGGAAATACAAGTGGGAACACATAATACTAGGGGAAAACACACGAATAAGCAGTGGGCATGGTACTCAGTCCCACTTGTCCACCTCCAGCAGCTGCAGAATGACTCACACGAGTCAGCTCGCTGTTGCCAGAAGGGGACACATAGTCTATTAGTGTCATGCTCACAACAGTACTTGTCCCCAGCCAGCCCCTACAGTCCTGGGGTCTGGCTGGTGTTGCACCTTCCTGGGTATAGGGTGACTTAAACATAAAGTGCCTTTAGCCCGGGAGGCCATCCATCCCAAGCTCTGGAACAAGTGTGCCCCCCCCAGGCCATTCCATCACCTGTGTCCCTGCCGTTTTATCGGTTGGCTGAGGATGATGGGTGTCGTTTGGGGCATCCATCGCAGCTCTGCTTCCTGTGTCTCCCTGGAAACTTGGCTGGCTTCTGGGGAAGAGCGCCGACTGTGCTCTCCCCCTGGCGTAGCTCGGGATATTGGGGAGGGGGCGAGCAATCCTCCATCTCCCCCTGGATCTCACTCTGCTGCTGGGGAGAGAGACCAACCGTCTCCACTCCCACAAACTCACTCTGCCGCTGGGGAATGAGATCGGTTGTCTACGTTGCCTGCACCTCGCACTGCCGCTGGGGAACAAGACCGGCTGTCTCAATTCCCTGGATCTCACCCTGCTGCTGGGGAACGAGACCGGTTGTCTCCATTCCCAGGAACTCACAATGCCTCTGGGGAGGAAGGACAGAACACTTCTCTCCCTGGACCTCCTGTGTGAAGTCTATCAAGTCTCCAGTCTCTGGAACCTGCTGCTGGGAAACAATACCGGGTGTCTCTGTTCCCTGGACCTCACACTGCCACTGGGGAGTAAGGACGGAATGCTTCTCTCCTTGTGCTCACCATTCTTCTTGGTGCTGCAGGTACTCGGCCACTAGTTTCCTCATGTGCTGTATGTATTTCTCGGCGGGGTTGGGCCCAAAGTAAGCCAGCATCTTCTTCTGGTCTAACTCCGCTTCAGTGTAGCTGGGCGCCATGCTTGTACGATTAACGACCGCTAGTTCCATTCGGCTGGGAAGTACTCATCGCACCGCTTGCCACAAGTTGGAGCTGGTTATCTCCAATAACTCACTTCCTCCAGCCACTCAGGAACCACCTAAACTATACAGAGATCTATTTCCCCCAGTAACTGGACCGAGTTTTGGAGGTACAACAGGAATGACTGTTTATTTTGTTACACATGGTTTTACAGACCCCTACATTTGTGTATGCGAGATTGACAGACTTCCTCTAATCAAACTCTCTGCTAGACCCGCTTCAGTCTGGTTTCCGCGCTAAGCACTCTGTGGAAACGGCACTGACCAAAGTATCCAATGATCTACTCGCTGCAAAATCTCGTGGTCACTACTCTATCCTAATTCTCCTTGACCTGTCTGCAGCTTTTGACACTGTTGATCATCAACAGCTTCTTCTCAACCTCCGCAATATCGGTCTACAAGGTATTGCTCTCTCCTGGTGCTCCTCCTACCTCTCCTAGCGCTCTTTCAGTGTTTCTTTCTCTGGCTCTGCTTCTTCTCCCCAACTCCTCTCTGTTGGTGTCCCTCAAGGTTCAGTCCTTGGTCCCCTACTGTTCTCCATCTATACTGCCTCCCTTGGTAAACTCATTAGCTCCTTTGGCTTCCAATATCATTTCTATGCGGATGACACACAAATCTACCTGTCCTCTCCTGATCTCTCCCGTCCCTCTTGACTAGTGTATCTGACTGCCTCTCTGCTATTTCTAACTGGATGGCTGCCCACTTCCTTAAACTACACTTGACCAAAACTGAAATTCTGGTCTTTCCTCCCTCAAGTGTTGTTACTCCTGTATTCGTCTCCCTCCAAGTAAACGGTGCTACCATCAGCTCCACCACGCAGGCTCTCTGCCTAGGTGTTCTCTTTGACTCCGACCTCTCCTTCAAGCCTCATGTTTAATCTATCGCCAAATCCTGTCATATCCATCTCAAAAACATTGCACGCATCCGCCCCTACTTAACGTCAGATGCGACTAAGGTGTTGGTCCATTCCTTTCTCAAGTATTAGGAAATTGTGGTTTTACGTATTAACTGTAAAACTTACACTGGAATTTATTACATTTTAATTTTGTAATTTTTTTTTTTTTTATAACTTACTGCTGCATTTCTATTCAAAGGCCAACTGTGTTTCATTGCCCTTGTATGTACATTGTACAGTAACAATAACGTTGAATCTCAAACCGGATTTATGGAAACTTAAATCTAAAGAAATTCTGTGTTTATCTCCTACTGACGGTGCTTTAGGTCTTCCAATTATTGAAAATTATATGGATGCTGCTTTGACTCAGGTTTTGCAAGTAAAACTTAAAGTGCTTCTTCAATTTGTGGTTGGTTAGCACCCATCTGCCTGTAGTTAAGCTCTTGCTGTGCTCCTCTTCTAGGCTCATCTGACATTAAGTAATTCATCAAATTTGAAAAGAGCCAAGAGCTTATTTAAAAATATATATGTTTATTTTAAATAAATATATAAATGAACTAAGCGTGGATTAAATCTAACAAAGCTCCAGGTTCGTACACTGACTACTAAGAGGAGTGTCACCTTATATTGACACCAAAGTCTACACACCTCAGAGTCAGGTATCTTCCAGGGCTCCGTACAATGTGAGAATCTATCAGGCAATTTAATGTTGTGACGGACTGCCTGGCCCCCCGACTGGGGTCCTCTGTCAAGCTCACTTCCTAGTTCTCCTCCGGGACACAGGAGTGCTTTAGCCCCTAGCCGCCACAGCTTGGCTGGGGTCTCAACGTCACTTCCCAACCTGGAACAGGGTCTTGGGTACAGCTTCAAGTGACTAAGCTCTCCTGCAGAGAGTATAACTGATCCACTCAAACACTAGCCCAGACTGAGTGAAGGTTGAAAAGGAACTGATTTATTTAGGCCAAGTTGCCTGCTTATACACACAGCCCCAGCATGGGGTCTCTTTTCAATACAAGACAAGCCCCTCCCAGAGATCTGGGAGATAATTGAGTTAGAGGCCGGTAAGTTGATTATCTCCCAGGAACAGAGAGGCAAACATAAAAACATAAAACATAGAAATTCCCCCATCCCGCCAAAAATATATACAGTAACGCCACATAACATACATCCCCAAATAGCCTTGATCTGAGCGCCCAAGTTCTCAAAATAGCGCTCAGATCCATGCAGTGTAGGGGAAAAACCACAGTGTTAAAGTTCTGACCAGCCACTCACATGGTCCTATGCCCAAAATAGTTTGAGGCCGTTGATGCTTTTGCCAGTCAACCTTCTGGAGCTCCTGCATCAGCAATACTGGGTGCTCTGCCTGGCTCTGAGGTAGAATTTGTTCCCCTTAGCCTCAGGCACCTTCCCTCCAAAAAGTGTTCTCCTGGCAGGTTGCAATGTGGTTCAAAACCCTGGACCAAGTTGTCCAAGTTGGCACCTCATGCCCAAAACAGTTCCATAATATTCGCAGTTAAGTACTGTTGAGGTGACCGGGGAACCACAAAGTCCTCATGTTGAATTTAGTTCTATAGCGGTCAAGGCTAACTACCGCTGAGGACAATACGTAGGTTTCTTCATGTGAACGGCCGCCAGAGAGCTAGAGTTTGGTTCCATTCGAATGAAGGAAAAGTGTCGAACCAGCGGCACAGAGGGAAAGCTGCTAATGACGGCTGTGTAGGGTAACTCCAAAACAGAGTCTCTGACCTGGACTGTTGTCTATGGGCAGGAGGCCAGGTCTCACACTCCTCCAGGAGTTCGTGGCAAACGTTCGTGGGAAGGAGCATTTGTCACGATTGTTCTATATTATCTACAGAGAAACATTGCACTTTCAGTCTCTCTAACTTTATTTTTTCTATTTGAGGATTGACAATCACATTCTGCAAAAGATAGATGGGGTGCCACCTAGAAAAGCACAACTGTGCCTATGATTTCATCCAATTATCAATAGGCTCCATAGCATGTAAGTGTGCTTCCTCACTACTATTTGAATTCACTGCCAATCATTAAAAACTGCACTATTATATGTTTATTTTCTTTTTTTTCATATCTACTTTGAGGATTTGTTATTACTGAAGCCCATGGAGCAGCGCAGCTAAGGGGAATGGGCCTTGACATTGCCAGGAGGCAGGCAGCTCGTTATCAGTAGTTGGGGGCTGGTCTAAGGACATGGAGTGGGGAGGAGTTACTAAGGGGGTATAAGTAGCGGCCATCTTAGGTCTAACGGCACTTTTAATCCAAAGTTACACTTACCTGTTCGTTGTCCCACCCACCCTCCCTTTGCTTTCAGGTGTTTCCCGTTTGGTCACGGCGGCGGGGGATGGAGAGTAAAGTTGGGGGGAGAAAAGAGTGAGAGGGGGGACAGTTTGGAGTTCAGGGCTAATAGGTAGGCCTTTGGACTGGTTTGGTAGGTTCGAGCTCGTAGGTAGCTCCGAACCAGGGTGTGTAGGGGTGTCTCGGTATGCCCCTACACTGGTGGTGCCCTTTGGTGGCAATGGATGGTGCCCTTGGTGGCAATGGTTGATGCCCTTCGGTGGCAATGGTCATGTTTCAGGTTAAGCTAATGTGTTACAATGTTGGTGTATTATGTTATGATGTTACGTTGGGGTGGGTCATTGTCAAGGGGTTAAATTGTAAAATAATGTGGTAAACTGTGCAGGCCAACGTGGGCCTGTTGTGTGACAATTACCTTTATAATTCTATGTTAATTAATAAATAAAAGCTGTGATATAATTTTGCCAAAACCCAGGTGTCAGTGTCATTATTATAACTAAGTATGTGGTGGGGGGTTTTGTGCATATGCCGACAAGGACGACTGTGCACATGTCATGAAGCCCATGGAGCAGCGCAGCTAAGGGGAATGGGCCTTGACATTGCCAGGAGGCAGGCAGCTAGTTATCAGTAGTTGGGGGCTGGTCTAAGGACATGGAGTGGGGAGGAGTTACTAAGGGGGTATAAGTAGCGGCCATCTTAGGTCTAACGGCACTTTTAATCCAAAGTTACACTTACCTGTTCGTTGTCCCACCCACCCTCCCTTTGCTTTCAGGTGTTTCCCGTTTGGTCACGGCGGCGGGGGATGGAGAGTAAAGTTGGGGGGAGAAAAGAGTGAGAGGGGGGACAGTTTGGAGTTCAGGGCTAATAGCTAATAGCCTTTGGACTGGTTTGGTAGGTTCGAGCTCGTAGGTAGCTCCGAACCAGGGTGTGTAGGGGTGTCTCGGTATGCCCCTACACTGGTGGTGCCCCTACACTGTATGCCCCTACACTGGTGGTGCCCTTTGGTGGCAATGGATGGTGCCCTTGGTGGCAATGGTTGATGCCCTTCGGTGGCAATGGTCATGTTTCAGGTTAAGCTAATGTGTTACAATGTTGGTGTATTATGTTATGATGTTACGTTGGGGTGGGTCATTGTCAAGGGGTTAAATTGTAAAATAATGTGGTAAACTGTGCAGGCCAACGTGGGCCTGTTGTGTGACAATGACCTTTATAATTCTATGTTAATTAATAAATAAAAGCTGTGATATAATTTTGCCAAAACCCAGGTGTCAGTGTCATTATTATAACTAAGTATGTGGTGGGGGGGTTTGTGCATATGCCGACAAGGACGACTGTGCACATGTCATGTTAAATGCAAGCTGTATAAGGTAAGCATTACTGGAACTCCACTATGTATATTTTAAGCTTTTACCAAAATATATTCTTGACCAGTTGTTAACTTGTGTTGCGAGAGAGGAGAATGACCTGCACAGGTGTTTTGAACTGCTGTTTTTGTTCACTACTTAAACAAAGGCTTGCTTCACACACTTGTTGTTTTATCTGTTTGGAAATACTTGTGTCTTTTTGTAATACAACTGTTATTTTGTAGATCCATTTCACATATTCTTATGTACAAGCTTTTTTTTCTTTCTGGTTTACCAAGAGGAACATTTTTATTGGGCATTGTCTTCACTTGTTGTTGGCTCCTATCGTGGCTATACCTATTATTTCCATGGATTTGGTTTTTAGTTCGTGCTTATTATATGTTCTCATTCATAAAGAGATAATTATCTTATTACATTCTCTGACTTGTAGAGTGTATACCATTTACCCTCTTAAGAAATGTGTTTGTCTTAGATTAAAATATATTCACATGTCACACAATCTTCAAAAATATGATGTTAATTCACATTCTGTCAGGATCGGGACAGGGATCCAACACGCAGAGTACAAACAGTAGCCAGATACGTATACCGGACCTTAGAATGGCCGGACTAACGTAAGTAGTACAGTATAGAATGGTCAAAGACAAGCCGAGGTCGAGGGTAACAGAAGACAGGTAAGCGAGAGACAAGCCGAATCAAGGGTAACAGAGATAAGCAGAGTAAGGTAAACAAGCCGGGTAAAAACCAAAAGGGATAATAGAATACACAAGCACTGAGTGACTAGAACAAGCTAGAACCACGACAGGGCAATGAGCTAATGAACGAAGCTCTGTTAAATACCCTGTTCAGAGCAGTAACCACGCCTCCGAGGCGTCCTGATTGGTCCTGCAGCAATTGAGTGACAGGTCATTCCGGAGGAGTGTCCTGATGACAACTTCCTGCCTAGATGCTGTAAAAGGCAGTCACTCCCTCGCGGCCGGCCTTGCATGACCGGATAGACCGTGGGGAAGGGAGCCATCAGGCCGTCTGGATGGAGGAACAGCTAAGTCTCTACCTCTTTCGGAGGTAGAGACCACAGGTACCCTGACAGTACCCCCCCTCTCAGATACGCCCACCGGGCGGAATGAACCAGGACGAGATGGGAAGCGAGAGTGATACGCCCTGCGGAGACGGGGAGCATGAACATCCTCCTGAGGTACCCAACTCCTCTCCTCAGGACCATATCCCTTCCAATCAACCAGATATTGTACTCTCCCCCGGGAGATTCGAGAATCAATAATAGAGTTAACCTCATACTCCTCCTGACCCTCCACCTGAACGGGGCGAGGAGGGGCTATTGTGGAGGAAAATCTGTTACATATGAGTGGTTTCAGCAATGAAACGTGAAACGAGTTCGGGATGCGTAAGGTATTAGGAAGAGCTAAATGATACGCAACTGGATTGATACGGGTCAGCACCCTGTAGGGTCCAATATAACGAGGAGCGAACTTCATGGAGGGCACTTTTAAACGGATGTTCCTCGTGCTCAGCCATACCCTATCACCTGGAACAAAGACCGGAGCCGCCCTTCTACGTTTATCAGCGTGTTTCTTGACCAACATAGAGTTGTGCACAAGGATTTGTCGAGTTTGATCCCACAACTTCCTCAAATTGGCAACATGAACATCAACCGACGGCACCCCCTGGGAATCAGAAGGAAGAATAGACGGATGAAAACCATAATTCATGAAGAAGGGGCTTGAATGAGTAGAATCGCAAACGAGATTGTTGTGTGCAAACTCCGCCCAAGGAATCAAACCGACCCAATCATCCTGGTGTTCAGAAACAAAGCATCGTAAATATTGTTCGATTTTCTGGTTGGTACGTTCAGCAGCTCCGTTAGACTGAGGATGATAGGCAGAAGAAAAGTTTAATTTAATACCAAGTTGAGAGCAGAAGGACCTCCAAAAGCGGGAAACAAATTGGGAGCCTCTGTCCGATACAATTTGAGAGGGTATCCCATGTAGGCGAAAAATCTCCTTAGCGAATATCTCTGCCAATTCGGGAGAAGACGGGAGTTTAGGCAGGGGAATGAAGTGTGCCATCTTAGTAAACCTGTCAACCGCGGTGAGGATAACAGTCTGTCTTTTAGAGATAGGTAGATCGACAATAAAGTCCATGGCCAAACAGGACCATGGTTTTTCTGGAACCTCCAAGGGGTGCAGGAATCCACATGGAAGCGTATGGGGTTGTTTGGTTTTAGTACAAACTTCACATGCAGCGATGAACTCCTCAATATCCCTCCGTAAAGCAGGCCACCAGAAGTCCTTAGAGATCAACGCGTAAGTTTTGCGAATACCAGGATGTCCCGCCATCTTGCTATTATGTAAACACTGTAAAAGTTCCAGTTGAAGAGCAGGAGGAATGAAATGACGGCCCGCAGGAGTCTGTTTAGGTGCTAGATGTTGCAACTTAATGATCTCGGCCAGTAATGGAGACTGAATCCTGAGATTCGTATTAGCAATGATATTGCATTTCGGAACTATAGAAGAAAGAACTGGTTCAGGTACAGTAGAAGGTTCATATTGGCGAGATAATGCATCGGCTTTAGAGTTTTTAGAACCAGGTCTGTAAGTCAGTACATAATTGAAGTGAGTCAGGAATAAGGACCAACGAGCTTGTCTAGAGTATAAGCGCTTAGCCTCCCCAATATAGAACAAGTTTTTGTGGTCCGTCAAAATCGTAATAGGGTGTAGGGTCCCCTCCAACAAATGTCTCCACTCCTTTAAGGCTTTAATGACTGCTAACAGTTCCCTTTCCCCGATGTCATATCTGCTCTCAGGCCCAGAAAATTTCTTAGAGAAAAAACCACAAGGGTGTAACGGTTTATCCACCCCTAACCTTTGAGACAGAACAGCCCCAACTGCTGTCTCAGAGGCATCGACCTCGAGCAAGAAAGGCAGAGTCGTATCAGGATGGACTAGAATGGGAGCCGAGGCAAAAAGTTCCTTGAGAGTCTTGAAAGCGCCAAGAGCTTCCTTAGACCAGAACTTAGTATCAGCCCCTTGTTTGGTCATATTGGTAATAGGCGCAATGATAGAGGAGTATCCTTTAATGAAGCGCCTATAGTAGTTGGAAAAACCAATAAACCTTTGGATAGCCTTGAGTCCTTTGGGCAAGGGCCAGTCTAAAATAGATTGGAGTTTTACAGGATCCATTTTAAAACCCTCCCCAGAAATCACGTATCCAAGAAAGTCTACCTGAGACTGATCAAAACTGCACTTTTCCAATTTGCAATATAGACCATGTTGCAGCAGCTTGTGTAATACCTTTCTGACCTGTCTATGGTGAGTCTCAATCTCCTTAGAGTGTATTAGTATGTCGTCCAGGTAAACAATAACACAATCATGCTGAAACTCCCTAAGTACCTCATTAATCAAATCTTGAAATACTGAATCTTTCAAGATTCTTTTCTTTCAGGAAGTGTTCCGGAGGATTGGAGGAAGGCAGATGTGGTTCCTATATTCAAAAAGGGTTCAAAATCCTTGCCTGGAAATTATAGACCTGTGAGCTTAACTTCTGTGGCTGGTAAAATATTTGAAAGGTTATTAAGGGATAATATTCAAGAATTCCTTGAGAAGAATATGGTTATCAGCAAAAATCAGCACGGTTTTATGAAGCACAGGTCATGTCAAACTAACTTGATTGCGTTCTACGAAGAAGTAAGTAGAAGTATAGATCAGGGTGTTGCAGTGGATGTGATCTATTTGGATTTTGCCAAGGCATTTGATACAGTTCCACACAAAAGATTAGTGTTCAAACTCAAGGAAATCGGTCTCGATGAAAATGCTTGTTCTTGGGTAGAACATTGGCTTAAAAACAGAATACAAAGAGTTGTCGTTAATGGTAAATTTTCAAGCTGGACAGAGGTGGCAAGTGGTGTCCCTCAGGGGTCTGTTCTGGGACCCCTTCTATTTAACATTTTTATAAATGATCTTGAAGACAGCATTGAAAGTCATGTTTCAGTGTTTGCAGATGACACAAAACTTTGTAAAATAATACAATGTGAGCAAGATATTACTTTGCTGCAGAAGGATTTAGATAGACTGGAGGACTGGGCACTCAAATGGCAGATGAAATTTAATGTTGAAAAATGCAAAGTTATGCACTTCGGCGTAAAGAATACACAAGCAACGTATACCCTTAATGGAAGCGAATTAGGGATAACAACACACGAAAAGGACTTGGGAATTGTTATAGACAACAAACTATGCAACAATGTGCAATGTCAATCAGCAGTGGCCAAGGCCAGTAAGGTATTGTCATGCATGAAAAAGGGCATTCATTCTCGGGACGAGAATATCATTTTGCCTCTCTATAAATCACTGGTAAGACCACATATTGAATATGCTGTGCAATTTTGGGCACCTGTTCTAAAGAAGGATATCATGGCACTAGAAAAAGTGCAGAGGCGGGCTACAAAATTAATAAAAGGAATGGAACATATCAGCTATGAAGAAAGGTTAACAAATTTAAACCTATTTAGTTTAGAAAAACGTCTGAGAGGGGATATGATAACATTATACAAATATATTCGGGGCCAATACAAACCATTGTGTGGAAATCTATTCACAAACCGGACTTTACATAGGACACGAGGCCATGTGTTTAGACTGGAAGAAAGAAGATTTCGTCTAAGGCAAAGGAAAGGTTTTTTTACTGTAAGAACAATCAGGATGTGGAATTCTCTGCCTGAAGAAGTGGTTTTATCAGAGTCCATACAGATGTTCAAACAGCTACTAGATGCATACTTGCAAAGACAGAATATTCAAGGATATAATCTTTCAATGTAGGGTAATAACTGCTTGATTCAAGGATAAATCTGACTGCCATTCTGGGGTCAATAAGGAATTTTTTGTCCTAGCTTGTTGCAAAATTGTGCTTCAAACTGGGGTTTGTTTTTTTTTTTTTTTTTCTCTTTTGGATCAACAGCAAAAAACAGGTGTGAGGAAGGCTGAACTTGATGGACGCAAGTCTCTTTTCAGCTATCTAACTATGTAACTATGTAACTATGTAACTGCAGGAGCATTGCATAGTCCAAATGGCATAACAGTGTATTCGTAATGGCCATACCGGGTATTGAATGCCGTCATCCACTCGTGACCTTGCTGGATTCTCACCAAATTGTAAGCCCCTCTGAGATCTAACTTGGTGAAGATTTTGGAGCCCTTAAGACGATCAAATAACTCGGTAATCAGTGGGATAGGATAGGCATTTCTGACAGTTATTTTATTCAAGCCTCGGTAATCGATACAAGGTCTCAGCGTGCCATCCTTCTTCTTAATGAAAAAGAACCCAGCCCCAGCCGGAGAAGAAGACCTCCTGATGAATCCCTTTTCTAAATTCTCCTGAATATACTCCTCTAGAACCGAGTTTTCCTGAACAGACAAAGGATATACATGGCCCCTCGGAGGCATAGTGCCGGGTAGCAGCTTAATCTTACAGTCAAATGACCTGTGTGGAGGCAAAGAATCGGCATTCTTCTTGTCAAACACTGCCCTTAAGTCTAGGTAAAGGTCTGGTATTTGTCTTTCTGTGGACTGAGTAGGATTCTCCGGTATGTTAATATTAGCTAATGGAGAAACCTTGCACAAACACCGATCCTGGCAGCCCTGGCCCCACGAGAGTATCTCTCCTAACTCCCAATCGATAATAGGGTTATGTTTTTTCAACCATGGGTACCCCAGAACTATGGGAACGGAAGGAGACGAAATGAGCAGAAGAGATAAATTCTCCACGTGTAGGATACCAACATTTAAATCAATGGGTACGGTCTCACGAAAGATAACAGGGTCTAGTAGTGGTCTACCATCTATGGCCTCAACGGCCAAAGGTGTCTCCCTTAGCTGGGATGGAAAATTGTTCTTACTAGCAAAGGCTTGGTCGATAAAATTCTCAGCAGCACCGGAATCTATCAATGCCATAGCCCTTACTACTTCCTTCCCCCAAGTTAAGGAAACTGGTAGCAGAAGCCTGTGATCCTTATAATTAGGAGTAGAGGACAAAATAGAAACACCCAAGGCCTGTCCTCTAGAGGGACTTAGGTGCGAGCGTTTCCCGGGCGGTTAGAACAGTTCGAGAGTAAATGACCCTTGGCTCCACAATACATACACAAACCCTCTCTTCTCCTGTGCTGTCTTTCCTCCTCAGAGAGGCGGGTATACCCTATCTGCATAGGTTCAGTAAGCAAAGATATCGTGGAGTCAGGACTTGGAAAAGCAGGAGCTAACCTAAAAGAAGGTCTCTGGTTCCTCTCTCGAGTGTTCTGTCTCTCTCTTAGACGTTCATCTATACGAGAGATGAACGAAATTAAATCCTCTAAATTCACAGGGAGTTCTCTGGTAGCAACCTCATCAAGGATTACATCAGATAGGCCATTCAAAAATACATCCATATACGCCTGCTCATTCCACTTGATTTCTGCCGCCAGAGACCTGAACTCTAGTGCATAATCCACCAGTGTTCGGTTCTCCTGTCTCAGGCGCAACAGTAATCTGGCTGCATTAACCTTTCTACCTGGAGGGTCAAATGTTCTTCTAAAAGCAGCTACAAATGCGTTATAGTTATAAACTAATGGGTTATCGTTCTCCCATAGTGGGTTGGCCCATCTCAGAGCCTTCTCAATGAGTAGGGTGATAATAAATCCTACTTTTGCCCTATCTGTAGGATAAGAGCGAGGTTGTAATTCAAAGTGGATACTAATTTGGTTTAAAAAACCACGACACTTCTCAGGAGCCCCACCATAGCGTACTGGGGGGGTAATGCGAGAAGAAGCACCCACTGTGGTTACCTCTAGACCTGAACAGACAGGAGAAACAGGGGTATTACGTATCTCCTCTGGTGGGTTATTGGCACAAGCTAATAGAGCCTGTAGCGCAAGCGCCATCTGATCCATTCTGTGATCCATGGCTTCAAACCTAGGATCAGGAGCAGCCAGCTGACTGTTTGTTCTTGCAGGATCCATTGGCCCTGTCGTAATGTCAGGATCGGGACAGGGATCCAACACGCAGAGTACAAACAGTAGCCAGATACGTATACCGGACCTTAGAATGGCCGGACTAACGTAAGTAGTACAGTATAGAATGGTCAAAGACAAGCCGAGGTCGAGGGTAACAGAAGACAGGTAAGCGAGAGACAAGCCGAATCAAGGGTAACAGAGATAAGCAGAGTAAGGTAAACAAGCCGGGTCAAAACCAAAAGGGATAATAGAATACACAAGCACTGAGTGACTAGAACAAGCTAGAACCACGACAGGGCAATGAGCTAATGAACGAAGCTCTGTTAAATACCCTGTTCAGAGCAGTAACCACGCCTCCGAGGCGTCCTGATTGGTCCTGCAGCAATTGAGTGACAGGTCATTCCGGAGGAGTGTCCTGATGACAACTTCCTGCCTAGATGCTGTAAAAGGCAGTCACTCCCTCGCGGCCGGCCTTGCATGACCGGATAGACCGTGGGGAAGGGAGCCATCAGGCCGTCTGGATGGAGGAACAGCTCTTTCGGAGGTAGAGACCACAGGTACCCTGACACATTCCTCTTACAGCAAGTTATACTTAGATAAAAGGAGAAAGGGCGGTGGTTGCGCACACAGTAAATGATATCCTTAGTCTTAAGTGTAGACCCCTAGGTTCTGTAAATATAAAAAACCAACATAGGGCAGTACATCTTAGACACAATAAAAGTATAAAAACTTGGAAAACTCACAATATTTAGAGCCTTTCTGAGTTGGCTCTAAACTTTTAAAGCAGTGTGATCAATCTGGTGCAGGTAATGCAGTATAGGTCCCTTGGGAAAAACGCCAACCGCCTTCTTTGTATAGAAGAAATCAGGAACCAGGATCACCAGGTGAGTAAAAGGTAAATACTTTAATTTAAAACATAAAAAGTATATATAAAGCACAACGCGTTTCGACCTAGTCCAAATAGGTCTTCCTCAGGTGCATAACAAAAACGGACTGACAACTTTCTTATATACCATACATACTACATACAATTATTGGTAAAACATTAGCAGCTGTGTAAAGTCCATCCTTCCATCCATATAAGGAGTGTTTCCGGCGAAGGTAGTAATACTTGTGCCTCCTCCAAGATATACTTAGCGGGAGGCACAGAATCAATATGATGTACAATTTTAATCTCTAGTACGACACAAGTAAAAAAAAAAAACCAGATATGTTGAAATGGGAAAAAGATCTTTACAAGGAATGAATGGAGTTTCCAGAAATGTAAGCCTATGGGAACCTGTTAGAAAATATTTATTAAGCTCTTATTTAGTTTCCCAATGTATTTTTAAAATCTTTCCTGGCTCGTCCTCTTTATGTTGGAGATATGGGAAGTCCCGGGTTATTTATTTTTTCACAGATTTTGTTTGTTTTGGCTGGAGGAATTGGGCTACACTGGGAGGATGCAGGACACAGAAAAGGGGACTCAGACACCCTTTGCCCGATACACCAGATGCTCAGGCAATTACACCCACCCGATACTGATGACACCTGTGCTCCCTACGTACTACAGTCAATCACCTGACTGATTTACCACTTACTTGCTTATAGCCATAGCAACTGATGTCTGCACTCATTGTGGTGGGCACAGATAGGGGGGAGAAATCCGAGAGAGAGGATATAGGAAGAAGGCACCATACTTAATGAGCAAAGGGGGGTGGGGGAGAAGCCCTTCTCTGAACTCTCTCCAGAGTATCAATGTCCTTCTGCATATACAGTCTCCAGTACTGCGTACAATAATCCAAATGAGGTCTCACCAGTGTTCTGTACAATGGCATGAGCACTTCCCTCTTTCTACTGCTAATACCTCTCCCTATACAACCAAGCATTCTGCTAGCATTTCCAGCTTCTCTATTACATTGTCTTCCTACCTTTAAGTCATCTGAAATAATCACCCCTAAATCCCTTTCCTCCGATGTTGAGGTTAGTAGGGTATCAGATATCCTATAATCTGCCCTTGGGTTTTTACGTCCAAGGTGCATTATCTTGCACTTATCCACATTAAATGTCAGTTGCCACAGCCATTTTTCTGACCATTTTTCTAATTTTTCTAAAAAAAATTGCCATTTGTCTTATTCCTCCTGGAACATCAACCCTGTTGCAAATTTTAGTATCATCAACAAAAAGACACACCTTACCATCAAGACCTTCTGCAATATCACTAATAACATATTAAATAGAATGGGTCCAAGTACAGATCCCTGAGGTACCTCACTGGTGACAAGACCATGCTGCGAATATACTCCATTGACAACAACCCTCTGATGCCTGTCACTCAGCCACTACCTTACCCATTCAACAATATTGGAATCCAAACTTAAAATACAGGGACAATGCTTCGCTCCAGGAGATGACCCAGGCCATCAGTTAAATTGAACCTGCGACACTCTTCTAACTGGAACCTTGTCTATTTACCTGCACTAACCTCTCAGACGTGATGAGGACTGATCGAGCCAAAGCCAGTCCTCTTCCCTGCTTCCCTGCTCCCGTCCAACTCCGGACCTCACTCTACCATCTCTTCCTTCTTCCCCCTCACCCACCCACCCCCTCCCGTTAACAACAACTCTGCCCTTGCTGTCCACCCTGGGGATGCTAGCCCCGGGGGACAACCGATACGCCCGAAAGTATCTGTTCCTCCTCTCATATAATGTACATGGCTTCAATATCAGGGAGAAACGCTCCCGACTTCTGCACGAACTCAAATTATATAAAACTTCAATAGCATTCATCCAAGAGACACATTTCCAAGAAGGCAGAGCACCGGCACTAAAAGACCACAACTATCAATGGGGATACTTCAGCAACAATCCCCTAAGGCGCGCCCAAGGAGTGGGGATTCTGTTCTCGAGGCGGGTCCCCTACACTGAACTAGCCACCCTTCACTGCAAACAAGGTAGATATATTTTCACGGAGGGCACTCTCCAAGATCAGACATACACATTCTCAAATATATATATATATATGCCCCAAAATCGAAACAATACCACTTCTTCCGCACCACGCTCAACATCCTGATAAGGTTTGCAATGGGCATCCAGGTGAAAGGAGGAGACCTCAACCTGGCACTGCACCCGGAACTTCCCAACCGGGGACGAACCCGAATAACAGGTATGTCAAGACTCTCCGCCTACTCCACCATCACCAACTCACCGACTGCTGGAGAGCATTAAACCCATCTATTCGGGACTATACCTTCTACTCTACAGCACATGCCCCCTACACGCTGCAAAATTACTTCCTCGTGTCACACTAGAACCTAACTCTCCTCGTAGAGTCGGAAATCCTACCAATGACATGGTCGGACCATTGCCCTCTCCACCTATGACTTAGCTTGCCCCTATTCAGGGCCCGCCAAACTTCATGGTGCCTAAATAAATCAGTCCTCTCTGACACACTACTGGTTGAAACGGGAAAGAAGACTCTCCAGGACTACTTCACCACCAAGGAGACGGAAGATACTACACCCCTAACGCGCTGGGAGGCCCACAAGGTGGTGATCCTCGGACACTTCAACATAATATGCTCAACACGCAAGAAGGAATTGACGCAGGCAACCTTAGACCTCAACAGAGAAATAGAGGCCCTGGAATCCCAGCACAAGCGCACATTGGATGTCAAGGTATACCACGACCTATTGCTCAAACGTGACCAACTCTCGTCGCTCCTGAACCATTTAATCCAGCGCTAATACCAACATTTTAAACATATGATCTACGAACGTGGGAATAAGTGCGAAAGACTACTCACAAACCTACTAAAACAATGCAGGACCCAACTATACATCCCTATAATTAAGGACTCCAGGCAACAAATATATCATCTTCCCAACCAAATTTCCTCCTTATTCCTCCAATACTACCAGGGGCTGTACCACATCCGCCAGGACGCACAAGAATCCGAAGATCCCTGCAGACAAAATTAATTTTTGAGATACCTCGATTCGGCAGATATGACCAGGCTCGAAGACCAAAATCTGGATGCCCTGGAGACCCCCCCATCTGAAGAATTGGCGCTAACTATAAAAAGGCAAAAACTGGCAAATCACCGGGACCAGATGGTCTTCTCCTCCTGTACTATAAGACAATCCTGCAAGACTTCCTCCTGAAATTGCAAGCAGCCTTGAACTCCATTTTGGATGGAGCTAGACCAATGGCCCAATTCACGTCCGCGAACATAACACTCCTCCCTGTGACGTAACGCTGGCACTCCAACCGAGTACCTCCGCCAATCGATGCTCCTAGAGCTTGCCAAGGACTGCAAGCACTCCAACCGACGCCATCAGCACTGCAGTTCCCACTTCCAGTGATGGGGTCTCGCCGTCTTTCACCCACCCTCCAAGGTCACCGCACCTAACACCACTCACCTGCTCCTGGCACCCATGGCATCCTAGAGGTGGTGCCCTGGTCTGATCCCCATTGGGCATGAGGGTCCGCAGTGAACATGCCATTGTGACAATTTGTCGACCCCCGTTTAGACTCGCCCAGCTTCCAGTGGGCAGGACCCACTACAGACCCCACTTCCAGCGATGGGGTCTCGCCGTCTTTCACCCACCCTGGATCCAGGGCCAGGATCCAGCTTCCAGTGGGCAGGCCTCTCTTCTCCCAGAGAGTGTAGCAGGAACAAGAACAGCTCTTACAAGAGCTTACCCTGGGGAGTATAGTGTGAATATAGCAATCCCCAGAGTAGTTATCCCATCCCCAGACAGCCTGGATCTGAGCGCTCAACATATCCGAACAGCGCTCAGATCCCACAAACAGAATAAAATCGCCATGGGGTTAAAGTTTAGCACAGGCTGATGAGAGATTGAGGAGGGACAAAGCAGCCAGTTTCATTTAAAGGGCCAGAACAGTCTTTTAAACACCAATAAGTCCAAATAGTGTTTTTAACTAGCAAAGTCTCCCAGGGACCATAGTCACATGGCAAGAGGGTGGCAATTAGTCCTCTCCAGGCACAAGTGGCGAAGGGCACTTAGTCACACTCCCGAAAGACGGCAAAGATCCAACACTATGCCAAAGCTCCCGCCGATCTCTGTCCTGGACGTTGACCTCAAGCTGCTGGCCAGTGTCCTGGCAGCCCGTATCGCACCAATGCTACCAGCGACAGTGAACCGAGATGAAACTGGGTTCATCCCATTCCAAGAAGTCCGAGACAATACAATTCCCACTCTTGTCCACGGATGCTGAAAAAGTGTTTGAAAGGGTGGACTGGGACCTGATGTTCAGAGTACTCCGAGGCCTTGGAATCAGACCATGGGTCAAGGCACTGTACTCATGCCCACGCTCAGACGAACACTCCAATGCCAATTCCCATTCCGCTGGTGCGATACACGGACCTGGTGGACCTATATGCCCGCAACTACCTGCCCATACTTAAGGCTGCTACGGAGAAGCTACACACCTGGACTCATACTACATCTCCTGGTTAGGCTGAGTGACATTATTGACAAGATGACATTATTACCCAAATTCTCTTCATCTTCCAAACGGTGCCAGTTCCAGCACATAAATCATTCTTCATCAATTTGAAGGTAGAAATCCCTACACATAGCACACTCCCAACTGACGCTGCCCAAGCTCCGAGGTGGACTTGCGCTGCCCGACTTTGAGAAATATTTTATGGCAGACCACTTCACTAGAATCATCAGCTGGTCAATGGCAGCGAGGGCAAGCCGTGGATACAACTGAAGTCAGATAGTACTGGATGCGACCTGCAAACCCTACCGTGGCTCACGCGAGAAGCCTGCAAATGCATACCACTCACAAATCCATTTGTCACTGCGACCCTGCGGATCTGGCACAGATGTGGCACTAATCACTACTTAACAATGGGCCCCAGCCCTATGCTCCCATTGAGAGGCAACCCAGGCTTCCCAGCAGGAAAACAAGGACTTCTCACACGGTTGAGAAAACACATACCAATACTTCACATGGTAGACGTACTACAATCTTTATTTTCAAACCCATACAATCACCGAACTCTTCCCAGAACAGCCACACACATTCCTACACGTCCTGGTGAGAGAACAAATAACACAACACGCCTGGTCGATTCCGCAGAAATCCTGCCTACTCCGAGACCGAAACACATTTCGAATTGCCCCCCTGCATCAGACACTTGGAGGAGGATCTAGAAGAGACATTGACAGAGGCGAAATGGGATAAAATCATAACCTATACACAAAAGATGCCGGGATCAGCATGATTACAAGAAAACTTGTAAACAAAGTCCTCACGCGATGGTACTTCACCCCTGCAGCCATCCACACCAGAGATCCCACAATACCTGATACCTGCTGGCGCTGGGGAGAGGCAACTGGAACATTCACACATATATGGTGGGACTGTGCTCTCATCAAACCACTCTGGGAGCCAATCGGTAAGGTGATATGTGAGGATGAATTTCTATAATGGTCGCTAGCCCCATTCTTCTTACATCATATCACAATGCCGACGCCGACATACAAGCGGTCACTGATCCCGAGACTCCTCAATGCTGCAAAAGTGATCGTCCCCCTCTTTTGGAGACAATCGTGCACACCTCCCCTCAAGTGCCGGGTGGAAGAGGTGAAAGACACAAGGAAATTTGAAGACCTGAAAGTAATTAATCGAAAGAGAGGGAAAGATACACACAGTGCTGGTTTCACTGTCTCCACCACGTTTCTTTTAATGACTTTGTACAACATCTGACCAACTCATAAACAGCTGGAGGAGAGACGTAAACACCCTGACAGGGCGTTTTCGGGGAAAGCCACAGGGCACAGTGGGCTGAGGCGATGACAGAGGGCAATGCTCCGTTTCCCCCGGCTCCTCCTCCGCCACTCCTGTACCCTTCCCTCTTGTCTCTTTACTCACCCCTCTATGTCACTTCCCTCTCTCTTCTTACATCCTCAAACCTTCCTCACCCGGCTCCGCACCCATTCTGGTAACTTTGGCACCTGACTACGGCTCGATAACCCCTGACTGAGACGGGCCACTTCAGGCCGAGGACCTTGGTATTGTGTCACTATGTCCTGCATGGACAGAGGGGTGGGATAAATACCACCACCATCACTCTGAGCACTACGAGACTTCAGGGACGCCCATGTTTATGCTAAGAGATCATGTATATGCTAAGTATACCTCACTATTCTCTATGGTCTAATACACTCAACTATCTATTGAATGCTTGTTATACAACCGGTCATATCGTTAGCAAATTCTGTGATAACAATGCATAAAATGCACAAGGGGGAAAAAAAGGGAAAAGTTAGAAACACTGTGTAACCATCTTTGTTATTCATATTGTATGCCCTATTTGCGATTCATCCCCTGCGTGGGAAAACTGTTCAATTGAATGACCTTAAAGGACCACTCTAGTGCCAGGAAAGCATACTCGTTTTCCTGGCACTAGAGTGCCCTGAGGGTGCCCCCACCCTCAGGGACCCCCTCCCGCCCGGCTCTGGAAAGGGGAAAAGGGGTAAAACTTACCTTTTTCCAGCGCTTGGCGGGGAGCTCTCCTCCTCCTCTCCGCCTCCGTTCCTCCCCGTCGGCTGAATGCGCACGCGCGGCAAGAGCTGCGCGCGCATTCAGCCGGTCACATAGGAAAGCATTCATAATGCTTTCCTATGGACGCTTGCGTGCTCTCACTGTGATTTTCACAGTGAGAATCACGCAAGCGCCTCTAGCGGCTGTCAGTGAGACAGCCACTAGAGGAAATAGGGGAAGGCTTAACTAATTGATAAACATAGCAGTTTCTCTGAAACTGCTATGTTTATAAAACAATTAGTTAACCCTAGCTGGACCTGGCACCCAGACCACTTCATTAAGCTGAAGTGGTCTGGGTGCCTAGAGTGGTCCTTTAATAAAAACCTATTTAGCACAAAATCTACTTAAAATTCTTACTACATGTAATTTATCCTTATACCTGGAGTATTATATATTGGATATGTTACCAAGAGATTTCCAAGGTCCAAATAGGCATAAGGCTGTACATGTTCTTATTAAAGGAGAACCATAGAAGAAAGAAAATCTTATTGTTATGAAAAAATGTCTGCACCGACTAATAATTCCCTTAGCTCAGTTTAAAAAATGTGGGGAGATGGAATCTAGTGCATGCAGTTAACATAATACTGAAATTTTAATATATATATTGTTTTATTATTTTAATTTATAATGAGTACATTCCAATATTTGGTGCATGAGAATACATAAGCCAATTAATGTAGAAGTGCTCTCGTCATCATTGGAGCATTCTCAATTTAATTTTTTATTAACCTGTTTAGCTACGCACTATGCTGGTGCAATGTTATATTACAACTATGGTTGATATACGGCAGGTTGCTTCCACACTGTCATTCTCTGAAGTTCTGCCTGTGCATAACACTCAGAACGACAGGCGGATGCGTATTAGGGACTTTAACTTGTGGCTTGGTGAATGGTGTCGGGAGCAAGGATTTGGCTTTATTGCTCATGGTAGCTCTGTTTGGAATGGAAATAAACTGTACAAAAAAGATGGTTTGCATCTTTCTCAAAAGGGAACAAATGTTCTCAGTGAGCAGTTCAGAGGTTTTGCTAGGATGTTTTTAAACTAGGAGGGGGGGGCAAAAGGGTGATAAAACATCAATCCAATTGTCCCCCAAAACAAGGACAGAAGGTGCCTGTAGCAAGTGTGTTAAAAAATGATAAGCTTAGAGTCATGTCTACAAATGCTCGCAGTTTAGGGAATAAGATACATGAACTTGTGGCAATAATGGCAACTGATAGTGTAGATTTAGTCGCTGTTACCGAGACATGGTATAATGAGAAAAATGACTGGGACATAGCAATACCAGGGTACTCTTTATATAGAAAAGACAGGGAAGGCAAGAAAGGGGGAGGGGTGGCCCTGTATGTAAAGGATAGCATAAAATCTAGCCTAATAAAGGTTAGTGAGGCGAACATAGAGTCCGTTTGGGTTACGTTAGAATTTGGTAATCACACAGTAACTCGTGTAGGTGTGATTTATAGGCCCCCAGGACAAATTGAAGAGTTAGATAATCTACTAGTTGAAGAAATAGCTAAAATGACAATGAAGGGGGAAGTTATCATCATGGGTGACTTTAATCTTCCTGATGTGAATTGGAAAACAAAAATAGCTACTTGTGCCAGGAGCACACATATTCTAAACTCCCTACTGGGATTGTCTCTAAAACAAGTCGTTGAGGAGCCAACTCGTAAAGAGGCCATACTAGATTTAGTGTTAACAAATGGAGATTTGGTATCAGATATTACTGTAGGTGAAAGTTTAGGATCCAGTGATCATCAGTCAGTGTGGTTTAATATAAGAACAGTGACTGAGTCACACCACACAAAAACAAAAGTTTTAGACTTTAGAAAAACAGACTTTTCTAAAATTAGAATATGTGTAAAGGAGTCATTATCAGACTGGAGCAATTTATATGGAGTCCAAAATAAATGGGATTATTTAAAAGTTGCACTACTGAAGGCAACAGAAAATTGCATTAGGCTTGTCAGTAAAAGCAAAAAATTCAAGAAACCACTGTGGTACTCCGCAGATGTGGCCAAAATAGTAAAAAACAAAAAGTTAGCATTTAGTAATTATAAAAAAAACCAGAGTGAGGAAGACAGAATGACCTATAAGATTAGGCAGAAAGAGGCTAAGCAAGTTATAAGAGCTTCCAAATCCCACACAGAAGAGAAAATAGCACAGTCAGTAAAAAAGGGGGACAAAACTTTTTTTAGATACATAAATGAGAAAAGAAAAGTAAAACAAGGATTAGTTAGATTAAAAACAAAAGAAGGAAGGTATGTAGATGAGGATAAAGGTCTAGCTGACTACCTCAATGAATATTTTTGTTCGGTATTTACAGATGAAAATGAAGGAAAGGGACCTCTGTTAACAAAAAGGATAAATGAGTCATTTATTACACGTGAGTTTACAGAGGAAGAGGTTCTATTTCAACTGTCAAAAGTAAAGACAAATAAGTCAATGGGACCTGATGGAATACACCCAAAGCTATTAAAAGAGCTTAGTGGTGTACTAGCAAAACCATTAACAGATTTATTTAACCAATCATTGAAAACAGGAGTAGTCCCAGAAGATTGGAAGTTAGCGAATGTTGTGCCCATTCACAAGAAAGGTAATAGGGAGGAGTCGGGCAACTATAGGCCAGTAAGCCTTACTTCAGTAGTGGGGAAAGTGATGGAAACCATGTTAAAGGATAGGATTGTTGAACATCTAAAAACACATGGATTTCAAGACCAGAGACAACATGGGTTTACTTCAGGGAGATCATGCCAAACTAATCTTATTGATTTTTTTGATTGGGTAACTAAAATTATAGATCAGGGTGGTGCAGTAGACATTGCTTACTTAGATTTCAGTAAGGCTTTTGACACTGTTGCACATAGAAGGCTTATCAATAAACTACAATCTTTGAGTTTGGATTCGAATATTGTTGAATGGGTAAGGCAGTGGCTGAGTGACAGGCAACAGAGGGTTGTAGTCAATGGAGTATATTCGAAGCTTGGGCTTGTCACCAGTGGGGTACCTCAGGGATCTGTACTTGGACCCATTCTCTTTAATATTTTTATTAGTGATATTGCAGAAGGTCTTGATGGTAAGGTGTGTCTTTTTGCGGATGATACTAAGATATGTAACAGGGTTGATGTTCCAGGAGGGATAAGCCAAATGGAAAATGATTTAGGTAAACTAGAAAAATGGTCAGAGTTGTGGCAACTGACATTTAATGTGGATAAGTGCAAGATAATGCATCTTGGACGTAAAAACCCAAGGGTAGAGTACAAAATATTTGATAGAGTCCTAACCTCAACATCTGAGGAAAGGGATTTAGGGGTGATTATTTCTGATGACTTAAAGGTAGGCAGACAATGTAATAGAGCAGCAGGAAATGCTAGCAGAATGCTTGGTTGTATAGGGAGAGGTATTAGCAGTAGAAAGAGGGAAGTGCTCATGCCATTGTACAGAACACTGGTGAGACCTCACTTGGAGTACTGTACACAGTACTGGAGACCCTATCTTCAGAAGGATATTGATACCTTAGAGAGAGTTCAAAGAAGGGCTACTAAACTGGTTCATGGATTGCAGGATAAAACTTACCAGGAAAGGTTGAAGGATCTTAACATGTATAGCTTGGAGGAAAGACGAGACAGGGGGGATATGATAGAAACATTTAAATACATAAAGGGAATCAACACAGTAAAGGAGGAGACTATATTTAAAAGAAGAAAAACTACCACAACAAGAGGACATAGTCTTAAATTAGAGGGACAAAGGTTTAAAAATAATACCAGGAAGTATTACTTTACTGAGAGGGTAGTGGATGCATGGAATAGCCTTCCAGCTGAAGTGGTAGAGGTTAACACAGTAAAGGAGTTTAAGCATGCGTGGGATAGGCATAAGGCTATCCTAACTATAAGATAAGGCCAGGGACTAATGAAAGTATTTAGAAAACTGGGCAGACTAGATGGGCCGAATGGTTCTTATCTGCCGTCACATTCTATGTTTCTATGTTTCTATGAAATTAAAGGACTTGCCCTCGGGCACCTGGTGACCTTGCTATGCTAGTGTCAGATGAGCAAAGATATTAGTTTCTCCCTTCTTTATTTCAAACATTTGTGTGAGATGAATGTGCTTAACTGTGAAAGCTAGTAGTTCCTTTGTGTCTTAAAAATTTAAACTTTAAACCCTGAAGCCTCTTGTTGAGCCACTTTTTGTCAGGTGTCATTACTGGATGTACGGCAAGATGGTCACTGTTGTCATCTGTTTTAATGGCAAGAGGAGCACCACTGTCGTCTGCTTTTCGGCCTGGTCGGCAGTCATCTGCTTCTCGGCCTTGTTCACAATCATCTGCTGCTCTTCTTTGTCAAGGGAAACACTTGCATCTAGTGTAATGGACCCAGGAGTGAATTTCTGCAACTTTAACAGCAATTGGGTTACAATGGCATACTCAGTATGTCTTTACCAACACATTGTTCCCTGGCATAATGGAATGTGCAGCTGTGTCCATAGGCAATTGTTAAAAATTCTGTGGAGGAAGAAGAGCTGCTTCTGCAATTTCAAGAGATAAGAGGTTAGCAGCGTATCCCACCACGGTAAAATCTGGTACATTCATGGGAATAGGAGAATAAGAAGGATATGGTCTACAATACAGGAACTCAGAGGGGGACATTTTGCATCTAATCTGCAGTCAGTGAGAAATATAAGACACATTTTACTTCTGTCTGTGTGCCCTGTTTAGTAATGGAGAGCTTAAGAGCTTGGTTCATCCTTTCAATATGTCCAGAGCTTTCTGGGCGCCAGTGGGGTGTCCAATTTTCATGTGCATTCCACCAAAAGATTCATGTTAAATGCAGAAAAATCAATGTTTCAAAAGCACAAAACGCCAGTTGGATTCATGGTTTGTCATTAGGGTGTAGTAAAAAAAAAACGTGTAGGTAGTGTTTGTCATCAGTAAGTGTGGAAATAATATCTCTATTCTCGGAGTGAGCAGAGCAGGGCATGATTGAGATAGCAGTGGGTTATAGAGTAAATGTTAATCGCATGGTGTTCTGATATGTTAGGTTCTGCAGCTGTAGCTCTGTATTTAGATGCAAAGCATTAACTTCAAGTAGATCAAAAGGTGGAAGTATATTCGGAATGATCTCTCCCACTAACAACCCATGAGCAACTGTCGTAAAATAGAGTCTTGTCTGGGTTATCAAAAGGAAAGTCAGATAAGTCAAACCTGGGAATCTCAGAGAGGTGGGGGACATTTAAACCATAATGGGAGGAGGCTCTCCCCATCACCAGGCAAAAGGAAACAATGTGCTTGGTTTCAATGTGTTAGAATGAGAAATAGTACTGTCCCAAAAATACATTCTTATATGTGGAGAGTCTTCACTAAAAATATTGTGGGTTCTTTTAATTTAATAAACTAAAAACTGGGAGGATCTCTTCACTTAGCAAAACAGCAGCTGAAACAGAACAAAAACAATTCTCCCCCAAAAATCAGGACCTGGTTGTGCTGAAAGATAAGCAAAAGGGCAACTTCTACCAAAGGGTTTAAATAAATACATGTGAGGCAACCTCCCTCTCCCCCCAACATTTATGTACCTAGAGGGAGAAATGCCAAAAATCTGTTGGACTTCGAAGCGAGAGAGGATTTTAATCTGTGCAAAATATTTATTGTCTGTGGATCACATCCCAGCACTAATTTCAACATAACCTGGCGAAAGCAATGGCGATGAGGCAACCCAAGAAAAGACAAACAGGTATTGGCTGTCCTCTTGTAAGGTATTCAAAACAAGCTGTCTTTAGGTCAGGCTTCCCCAAACTCTGACCCTCCAGATGTTGTTGAACTACAACTCCCATGATTCTATGAATGAAATAGATAGACTGAGAATCATGGGAGTTGTAGTTCAGCAACATCTGGGGGCCCGGAGTTTGGGGAAGCCTGCTCTAGGTAATGTAGCAGTTGGTGTCTTAAAGGTTGCACCTCACCTTCTGGATGTTGTGAGATTGGGACCTCAATTAAAAAAAAACAAAAAAAACACAAGTACAGATGGCAATGAATAGCAGGTTCTTCCTTGAGACTCAAAGTTTGAAAATGCTATAGACACTTACTATGTATAAATTAAATATGTGTTTAAAAAAAGAAAAAGTGTAAAAAGTAATTTCTAAAAATTATTACATAGGTCAAAAAAAAAAAAATCATCAACCACACAGGAACTCAACTTTTTAGACTTTCATATTTATATTTACAATTCACAAATTAAAACCAAAACCTATTTTTAAACCAGTTGATGTTAATAGTATTTTTTCTTCCAGTAGCTGTCATAATCCTAATTGGCTTGAATATAAAAAACAAAAGTTATAATCATTATGGTAAAATAGAAAAAAATATAATTAAGAAATATTGGCAATTTGTTTTAAAAAAATTCTCCCCCAAAAAAACTCAAATTATATTTAGTGTGGAATGTAATTTAAAAAGCCATCGGGTAAAAATGTAAAGACATTTCAAATCCCACTCATTTATTAAACCTATAAAAAGGTTTTTACGGTGTGTTAAGCCTGTGAAATGACAGGTGGTAAATAATTGTAGCTAACAAGCTTTACAGATCCGCACAATCAAGATATCGCCTACCCCATTAAACATCTGACCACTTGTTTTTCCAAAAATATTATGAATGCACTGATTTGTCCATGTGCTCAATACTACATAGGGAAAATGATTAGACCTATACTGGGTTAGAGGGATTCTGTACAAATATCCAAAACGTGTTTCAAAAGCACAGTGTCTCTATGCATTTTAAAATGAAACAAAACATAAATCTGAGAGCCGGTCACTGAGTTCACAAAGCATGTTTGCTTTTAATGTTGCTGCTGTGTTTCGGCTATCTAGAAAGGGCACTGCCATTTATCCCAGAGCCAGGATTTATGGGCTCTAATTCTGTTGCACATTACCGTAGCAGATTTACCGTTACCGTTGCACATTACCGTAGCAGATTTATTCATTTACTTTTGAGGTCACCATCCAACAACGTCCATAAGGTGGTCTGGAACCTTTAAGACATCTACTCTATATTATGTGAGTTGTCATTTGGGAATCATTATTTATTTGTATAATTTAGCCATATAGATTTGCATTATAGATATATATATTTAGTTATTTATATATTTCTCATGTGAAAAACTTGTGTTTCCAGTCTCAATATCAGGTAATATTTATTTATAGAACCAATGAAATATATACAACAAGCTGGAAGAAACCAGACTAGTTGCATATGTTGCTGGAAATAATAGTACATATATTATAATAGCTATGCAAACTGAAAAAATAGTAGTGATAGCAAATAGAAAGAATAAATAGAGTCACATCTAATTCAAAGTGCAGTCTTGCCTTAATGGCTCACCTCAGAATATGTCTCTCCAATTAGTACCCCTATCCTACTAAATCCGGCACAGGCCACTGTCTAGTGACTTTATTAAGGCTAAATGCAAGGTCAAGACTAGTGGCTTATGGATCTGTGTTGTAGGTCAAACGTCATGTAACTGACGTGGGTATTCAGGATTAAGTCACAGTCGGTCCTTTGGAGAGTAGCCCGGGCTACTTCTGTTTACCGCGTATAAAATAGCTTTAGATTAACAGGCTATACCAGACTGGGTTCACTCTAACAACTACGTGAAGAGCGGCATGTGAATGATAGCTGGAATAGAGACATAGTTGGCCGCTGTGGAGGATTGTCATATACCTCTCAGAGCTAAAGTCAGCCAGTGATAACTCTAGTCAAAAGCTAATGGGTATGTATACAAACTGTATAATACTGGATCCCCCCTAACTAATCAGTGGGGGCTAGTATACGGATAATATCCAAAGTGAGATTGTCTTAGCCGCTATGGAGGGCTGTAAAAGACCTCTCAAAATATACAGTTATATCAATCTAACTCTAATGTATAGAGAATGAGTCGCAAATCTACAGCTACAGCTAGTAGACATATAGATAGTTATCCAAAGTAGACATACATAATGTGACCATCAGGAGAGAAAATCGAGGTGAAAATAAAGATTAGGGTGCCTCTATGTGCAGAACCATACTTAGAATGTTGGTTGCCTGCACATAGTGATAGATAACCTAGTGAGGAAAGCACACAGTGAAGGAAAATGAGCCCAAAAAGAGCCCGACGCGCGTTTCGGTGCTGTGATGCACCTTCGTCAGGGGCTGACTGGAGACTGCACCTCGGTCTCCTTTTACAAAGATTTAGATCCCAGTGTCTCTAATTCTGTCCAATCAGGAAGTTGCTGTCATGTGCACTGCAGCTCCCGATCAGCAGGTAATCATTATGCTAATGGTGGTGCTAATAGGAGCCGTCTTAACCGGCTCAGTGCTGGAAAGATTAGTATAAATCCTTATATATCCTTATATCATCCGTGAGCTGTGGAGGTAATGTCCGGCTAGATACCGCCAGGGTGCAGTGTATCCTATGGATACAAAGTGATCACGGCTACCCTTAACCCGTTCCTTGCTGGGAGGGGACTGAACAGTCCTTAAACGTGTCATGGGGCATAGCGTTGGCAGTGAAAGCCTAATCCAGGACTGGACACCGGGTAACAGTGCCCTGTACTGTGCTCATGTCTATCATCCTGTTGTATCGTGCCCAGTCCCTGAGGCTGGGGACAAACGAATACATATTAGAACGGACCGTTAGTGTCATGCTGTAATGATCCTGATACGGATGTGTATGTTCAGATGTCCAGTCAGAGTCAGGCCGTTAGGTATGAATTTAAAATTACATAATATAAGTAGATCGCTACATAAGGGAATAGATACATGGATAACTGGATAGCTGTTTCTTGGTCGTTCTTCTGGTCATAATAGACATAATTATATGTTGCCCAGCATGATTAGAGGGAATGCCTATTACTCACATGGCTATAGGCTGACTTGTTAGTAGTGGACTCCGGGTTATAAAGTGTTATGGTACAATGAGGGATCTGTAACCCTCTGATCATATGAGTCCATCAGCATTTAGAACCCCGAACTAAAAATATATAATGTTCAGGATCCATTCCTATACATTAGAGTTAGATTGATATAACTGTATATTTTGAGAGGTCTTTTACAGCCCTCCATAGCGGCTAAGACAATCTCACTTTGGATATTATCCGTATACTAGCCCCCACTGATTAGTTAGGGGGGATCCAGTATTATACAGTTTGTATACATACCCATTAGCTTTTGACTAGAGTTATCACTGGCTGACTTTAGCTCTGAGAGGTATATGACAATCCTCCACAGCGGCCAACTATGTCTCTATTCCAGCTATCATTCACATGCCGCTCTTCACGTAGTTGTTAGAGTGAACCCAGTCTGGTATAGCCTGTTAATCTAAAGCTATTTTATACGCGGTAAACAGAAGTAGCCCGGGCTACTCTCCAAAGGACCGACTGTGACTTAATCCTGAATACCCACGTCAGTTACATGACGTTTGACCTACAACACAGATCCATAAGCCACTAGTCTTGACCTTGCATTTAGCCTTAATAAAGTCACTAGACAGTGGCCTGTGCCGGATTTAGTAGGATAGGGGTACTAATTGGAGAGACATATTCTGAGGTGAGCCATTAAGGCAAGACTGCACTTTGAATTAGATGTGACTCTATTTATTCTTTCTATTTGCTATCACTACTATTTTTTCAGTTTGCATAGCTATTATAATATATGTACTATTATTTCCAGCAACATATGCAACTAGTCTGGTTTCTTCCAGCTTGTTGTATATATTTCATTGGTTCTCTCTATATCTAGGGGTTAAGCCCCAGGACACTTCTGGAGTGTCCACAAAGGTGAATATTCCCACCAACGAGACGGTCCCATTTCTTTGGGCCCATTCTCATAGGTGGTAATTCCTCTGTTACGAATATTTATTTATATCTGTATTTATTTATTTTCTTTCACTGTATGCTCCACCATTACTGACTGAGTCCATGGGGGAACATCACAGAATACCGCAACTTCACTCAGCAGACAGACAAAGAGGCTAAAACAGGATAAAAGAGACCCATATGGGGTTAACAGGATGAGAGAGACACAGGTGGGGGTTAACAGAATGAGTGTGACAAACTCCCCTTTTCACGTGAGTTTGCTACGGGTTCTTGGTGGGGACTACTTGCTAGCATTTTACCCTGTGACTATGGCCCCTGCAATAGAAGTGGCTAATATACTTCAAACAGGCTCTGTTCATGCAATTGGGATTATATGGTTCGTTTACCGAACAACCGCACGAACAGAGACCAGCCTGGAGCTTGTTAACAACTTGGAACGTTTCTTACCGCAGTGTTCTAATTGTTCGTCTGGGTGGCCGCGATTCCTATGAATAACCTGTCAGGATTACAAGTTGATCCAGCATGCAGGACTAAGGATAACATATAACCGGACCTTAGAATGGCCGGACTTAACGTCTCCAAGAATAGTCAAAATATTAGCCGAGGTCAGGGACACAAAATCAGACACAAAGATGAGGGAAAGCCAAAAGTCAAGGATACTAGATATCAGGGAAGTCAAAACAAAGCCAAAGTCAAATACCAGAAAATCAAGATCAGGAACGCACTCTCGGAAAACCATATGCATGAAACCACCACAGGGCACTGAGCAAGAGGAGAACTGGGCCTAAATACCCCTCGTTTGGATCTGATAGGCTGTAACCGGCCTTTGACCCATAAGGCAATTACCAGGTTTTGATTGCTGCTCGGCACAACTTTTCCTGTCAGGTCAGTGATGTTGCTCGGTACAACTTTTCCTGTCAGGCAGTAATGTTGCTTGGCACAACTTTTCCTGTCAGAACAGTAAATGCCATTACCCACATTTTTTGTGCAGATGAATACGTGACACAACCACGAGGTGGCGGCCATCTTGTTTGCATGAATGCAGGCAGCGATGTTTGGGCATGAATCTCATGGAACTGAAATCGGATACAGAAACTCCCAAACACCGCTGAACTTCCATCATCACCTGCGTTCGTTTCTATTCAGCTTAGAAGAGCACTGTCCAGTGAGATCATTTGTCTAGATGAAGGGAACAAGCTCCAGGGTAAGACTATTGGCTCAGTTCGGTAGTTTGTTCATTTGCAAACTACCGAACTAGACCGACCGCAAGCCCTGATTCTCTGTAACTGTTTTGGGCATGAAACCATTCGTGCGGTCTGTCAAAAGAGACTTCCAGGTGGGGTTAACAGGATGAGAGAGACACAGGTGGGGTTAACAGGATGAGAGACATGGATGGGGTTTAACAGGATGAGAGATACAGATGGGGTTAACAGGATGAGAGAGACACAGATGGGGGTTAACAGAATGAGAGAGATACAGATGGGGTTACAGGATGAGAGAGATACAGATGGGGTTAGCAGGATGAGAGAGACACAGATGGGGTTAACAGGATGAGAGAGACACAGACAGGGTTAACAGGATGAGAGAGATACAGATGGGGTTAACAGGATAAGATAGAGACACAGATGGGGGTTAACAAGATGAGAGAGACACGGATAGGATTAACAGGAAGAGAGACACGGATAGGGTTAACAGGAAGAGAGACACGGATGGAGTTAACAGGAAGAGAGACACAGATGGAGTTAACAGGAAGAGAGAGACACAGATGGAGTTAACAGGATGAGAGAGACACAGATGGGGTTAACAGGATAAGAGAGAGACACAGATGGGGTAAAAAGATGAGGGAGATACAGATGGGGTTTACAGGATGAGAGAGACACAGATGGGGTTAACAGGAAGAGAGACACAGATGGAGTTAACAGGAAGAGAGACACAGATAGGGCTAACAGGATGAGAGAGACACAGATGGAGTTAACAGGATGAGAGAGACACTGATGAAGTTAAAAGGATGAGAGAGATGGGGTTAACAGGATAAGAGAGAGACACAGATGGGTTAACAAGATGAGGGAGATACAGATGGGGTTTACAGGATGAGATCTCTCTCAGATGGGAGATACAGATGGGGTTAACAGGAAGAGAGACACAGATGGAGTTAACAGAATGAGAGAGACACAGATGGGTTAACATAATGAGAGAGACACAGATGGGTTAACAGGAAGAGAGACACAGATGGGGCTTATGGGATGAGAGAGACACAGATGGAGTTAACAGGATGAGAGAGACACAGATGGGGTTAACAGGAAGAGAGATACAGATGGGGCTAACAGGATGAGAGAGACACAGATGGAGTTAACAGGAAGAGAGACACAGATAGGGCTAACAGGATGAGAGAGACACAGATGGAGTTAACAGGATGAGAGAGACGCTGATGGAGTTAACAGGATGAGAGAGACACAGATGGGGTTAACAGGAAGAGAGACACAGATGGGGCTTACGGGATGAGAGAGACACAGATGGAGTTAACAGGATGAGAGAGACACAGATGGATTAACAGGATGAGGGAGACACAGATGGGGTTAACAGTAAGAGAGACACAGATAGGGCTAACAGGATGAGAGAGACACAGATGGGTTAACAGGATGAGAGAGACACAGATGGAGTTAACAGGATGAGAGAGACACAGATTGGTTAACAGGATGAAAGAGACACAGATGGAGTTAACAAGATGAGAGAGACACAGATGGCGTTAACAGGAAGAGAGATACAGATAGGGCTAACAGGATGAGAGAGACACAGATGGAGTTAACAGGATGAGAGAGACACAGATGGGTTAACAGGATAAAAGAGACACAGATGGAGTTAGCAAGATGAGAGAGACACAGATGGAGTTAACAGGATGGGAGAAAAAAGATGGGGATTAATAGGATGAGAGAGACACAGATGGGTTTAACAGGATGAGAGAGACACAGATGGAGTTAACAGGATGATAGAGACACAGATGGGTTAACAGGATGAGAGAGACACAGATGGAGTTAACAGGATGAGAGAGACACAGATGGGGTTAACAGGAAGAGAGATACAGATGGGGCTAACAGGATGAGAGAGACACAGATGGAGTTAACAGGAAGAGAGACACAGATAGGGCTAACAGGATGAGAGAGACACAGATGGAGTTAACAGGATGAGAGAGACGCTGATGGAGTTAACAGGATGAGAGAGACACAGATGGGGTTAACAGGAAGAGAGACACAGATGGGGCTTACGGGATGAGAGAGACACAGATGGAGTTAACAGGATGAGAGAGACACAGATGGATTAACAGGATGAGGGAGACACAGATGGGGTTAACAGTAAGAGAGACACAGATAGGGCTAACAGGATGAGAGAGACACAGATGGGTTAACAGGATGAGAGAGACACAGATGGAGTTAACAGGATGAGAGAGACACAGATTGGTTAACAGGATGAAAGAGACACAGATGGAGTTAACAAGATGAGAGAGACACAGATGGCGTTAACAGGAAGAGAGATACAGATAGGGCTAACAGGATGAGAGAGACACAGATGGAGTTAACAGGATGAGAGAGACACAGATGGGTTAACAGGATGAAAGAGACACAGATGGAGTTAACAAGATGAGAGAGACACAGATGGAGTTAACAGGATGGGAGAAAAAAGGTGGGATTAATAGGATGAGAGAGACACAGATGGGGTTAACAGGATGAGAGAGACACAGATGGAGTTAACAGGATGATAGAGACACAGATGGGTTAACAGGATGAGAGAGACACAGATGGAGTTAACAGGATGAGAGAGACACAGATGGGGTTAACAGGAAGAGAGATACAGATGGGGCTAACAGGATGAGAGAGACACAGATGGAGTTAACAGGAAGAGAGACACAGATAGGGCTAACAGGATGAGAGAGACACAGATGGAGTTAACAGGATGAGAGAGACGCTGATGGAGTTAACAGGATGAGAGAGACACAGATGGGGTTAACAGGAAGAGAGACACAGATGGGGCTTACGGGATGAGAGGGACACAGATGGAGTTAACAGGATGAGAGAGACACAGATGGATTAACAGGATGAGGGAGACACAGATGGGGTTAACAGTAAGAGAGACACAGATAGGGCTAACAGGATGAGAGAGACACAGATGGGTTAACAGGATGAGAGAGACACAGATGGAGTTAACAGGATGAGAGAGACACAGATTGGTTAACAGGATGAAAGAGACACAGATGGAGTTAACAAGATGAGAGAGACACAGATGGCGTTAACAGGAAGAGAGATACAGATAGGGCTAACAGGATGAGAGAGACACAGATGGAGTTAACAGGATGAGAGAGACACAGATGGGTTAACAGGATGAAAGAGACACAGATGGAGTTAACAAGATGAGAGAGACACAGATAGGGATTCAAAGGATGAGAGAGACACAGATGGAGTTAACAGGATGAGAGAGACACAGATGGGTTAACAGGATGAGAGAGACACAGATGGAATTAACAGGATGAGAGAGGCACAGATGGGATTAACAGGAAGAGATACACCGATGGGGTTAACAGGAAGAGAGGCACAGATGGGGCTAACAGGATGAGAGAGACACAGATGGGGTTAACAGGATGAGAGAGACACAGATGGAGTTAACAGGATGATAGAGACACAGATGGGTTAACAGGATGAGAGAGACACAGATGGAATTAACAGGATGAGAGAGACACAGATGGGGTTAACAGGATGAGAGAGGCACAGATAGGGATTCAAAGGATGAGAGAGACACAGATGGAGTTAACAGGATGAGAGAGACACAGATGGGTTAACAGGATGAGAGAGACACAGATGGAATTAACAGGATGAGAGAGGCACAGATGGGATTAACAGGAAGAGATACACCGATGGGGTTAACAGGAAGAGAGGCACAGATGGGGCTAACAGGATGAGAAAGACACAGATGGGGTTAACAGGAAGAGAGACACAGATGGGGTTAACAGGATGAGAGAGATACAGATGGGGTTAACAAGATGAGAGAGACACAGATGGAGTTAACAAGATGAGAGAGACACAGATGGAGTTAACAAGATGAGAGAGATACACCGATGGGGGATAATAAAACAATAAAAAACAAACGCGCACAATGCTTTCAGAGATTGTTGCGGGCCTAAGGGACAGCTGCTTTGGGCCCCCAGAGTTGCTCCTTTTGCACCGCTGCCACATTAAAGAAGGCCATTTTTAACATTGTTGTTTAAGGGGGCTGAACCCTGGCCAGCCTGACACTGTTTGTATGTCCACTATGGGTTAAAGCCAAATCTTAAGCTTAACTGGAAGGTGATGAGGAAAATGTGGAAGCTTTATGGGTAGATATCTGCTTGGGGCAAAAGAATGGAAATCATTTATTGGTTGGGATATGTTATAAACCACCTAATGTTAACATTATTGAGGAAGAAAAGCTGTTAGAGCCAATTGGGAAAGCTGCAAATCGGGGTAACATGTTAATTATTGGAGATTTTAATTACCCGGACAGAAATTGGGATAGAGGGACTAGTACTTCAGCAAGGGAAATCAGGTTTTTGAACTTGTTAAATGACACCTTTATGTCACAACTGGTACAAGCTCCAACTAGAAAGGACGCTTGTCTGGATCTCGTTATAACAAACAATGTTGATCTTTTAACCAACATTCAAGTAGGGGAGCACTTGGGAAATAGTGATCACAATATTGTGTCCTTTGAAATAAACTCAAAAAAGCTAAAGCACATGGGGTATACTAAAACATATAATTTTAAAAAGGCCAATTTCTATAAGTTAAGGGCAGCTTTACAATATATTGACTGGCATAAACTTTTTAGTGATAAAATGGAACATCTTCAAACAAATATTTGAAAGGTACATTTATCAGTATGTACCATTGGGTAATAAATATAAAAGAAACAAATTAAAACCAATGTGGCTTAGTGGGAAAGTGAATCAAGAAATAAAAAATAAGAAAAAAGCATTTAAAACCTTTAATGTTGACAAATCAGAGGCATCCTATAAAAGATATACAGTGAAGGAAAAATAAGTGTTTGATCTCCTGCTGATTTTGAACGTTTGCCCACTGACAAAGAAATTGTCAGTCTTTCATGACATGTGCACGGTCGCCTTGTCGGCATATGCATAAACCCCACCATTACCCATTTTCCAATAAAACACTGACAGTTTTGGCAAAATTTATATCACAGCTTTATTGATTCTTAACATCAAATATAACGTTCATTGTCAACAGCAGGCCAACGTTGGCCTGCACAATTACCAACCTGCATTTTACAATTTAAACCCCCTGACAATGACCCACTCCCACATAACATAATACCCAAACATTGTAACATTTAACTTAACATTGAAACATGACCATTGCCACCAAAGGAAACCACAAGTGTAGGGGTGTGGCGAAACCGACCTCGCCACGTGTCCTTGGAGGGGGCTGCTTGCCCGCCTCTTGCCTTTGGACTATGGCCCTGGGAGATTGGGCCCTTCTACAAAACGTATTCGGCCCTAACAGAGTGCATGTCACTCATTCTGGCCCTTTAAACACAGTGGGGCCATTCGGTACTTGCCCAGTGTGAGCAGTGATACCCCCAGATAGCTATGCCATGGAGCCTATTCATATAATGAAAGACTATGGGAAAGACTTTGGCTCCATGGCAATTAAACTGTACTTGTGTGGTCTGCGTGCCATTCACCTAATATGTGCACGCAGACCTGAGCTATCTGGGGATATGTTACATGTCTGTGTGTAATGTATAAAAAGTGACTTTATATATTTTAAAACATAATCCTGTATTTAGGTCCCCACATGTGTAATGGAGTTTGTCTTTGACCTGGGAGATAATTGGATTACTTCTCCAATTATCTCCAGGGCAGAAGGGAGGAAGCCATGATGCATTGTGGGGATGTTTTACTTTTACAGATTAAAATACTGCCAGCCAGGGGGAACAAAAGATACTTTTACTAACTTTTGAACCCCTGGTCTGATTCATCCATTTTTTAATATGTTGTTCCCCTGAATGGATTGATTGTGGATATGTATTTTTATGTGAATGTGATGTATGGTTTTAAAGTTACAGAGTATGTGTGGAAACTGTATTTTACTGTATGTAATAATTATGTTAATAGCTTATCTGAGGGGAGGGGATGTGTGGGTTGTATTGTTACTTGATTGGTTGTTTTATGCCTCCCCCTGGGTGTGTCCTGTATGTGCAGAACTGTAATAAAAAAGCAGGCTGGGTGTTCCAGACCTGAGTTCCTGCTTGACCCTCAAACCGATGTGTCGTCTCGTTTTTGGGGGAATTGGATTGTATGCTGACTGCCAGGAGTGTAAGCGGATGGTATGCTTTTCCTGTTCAGCTGATTCCAGAGTTCGTGTGTTTCCAGTTCGGGAGTTGGAAGATTCGTACAGTTTGCAGTCCGGGAGATTGGTGCTTGCAGTAGCTGCTAGTCTATGGAAAAAGGGGATATCGCCTAAACTGGGTTTTATCCTCTTGTAAGTGAAACGGTCCGTTACAAGGGGCATAACGAGACACCCTTACACACCCCGGTTCGGAGCTACCTACGAGCTCGAACCTACCAAACCAGTCCAAAGGCCTACCTATCAGCCCTGAACTCCAAACTTTTCCCCATCTCACTCTTTTCTCCCCCCAACTTTACTCTCCATCCCCAGCCGCCGTGACCAAACAGGAAACACCTGAAAGCAAAGGGAGGGTGGGTGGGACAACAACAGGTAAGTGCAGCTTGGATTAAAGTTATCCCTAGATCTAAAATGGCCACTACTTATACTCCCCTTATAACTCCACCCCACTCCATTTCCTTAAACCAATACCTAACCACTGACCCTTAGATGCCTGTCTCCTGGCAATGTCAAGGCCCACTCCCCTTAGCTACGCTGCTCCATGGGCTACATTTTAATGTTTGTTTGTTTTTTGCATGTCAAAAAAGTTATAAATTGAATTGATTGCATGTCAATGAGTGAAATAAGTATTTGATTCCCTATCAATCAGCAAGATTTCTGACTCCCAGGTGTCTTTTATACAGGTAATGTGCTGAGATTAGGAGCACTCTCTTATTCGCAAATGGAAGAAACACAAAATAACTGTCAGTCTCCCACGGTCTGGTGCTCCATGCAAGATCTCACCTCATGGAGTTTCAATGATCATGAGAATGGTGAGGAATTGTAGATTATGCTAACGTAGTGTACTTATAATCTTAATTTTAATAATGACAGGAGGCGAGTATTTTGCATGACTTTCTTTACTCATGCTTCCAGCAGCACAAGTCAATCATCAAACTTTAAACCAATCATAACAGTCTGCATAACCATATATAAAGCCTTGTATGTCACATGACTTCCTCTTTCTTTGGTGAGAGACTAGTCCATGTATTGTCCCGAAATAACAAAAAAGTTCGTAAACATAAAACAGTCCAAACTTGTTCCGTGGTAGTTTCAAACTGATAACTCATAACGGTATTGGAACTTGATTCGAGAACTTCCACAGCCGATGTGTCTTATCCGGAACCCATAACTGTCATCATGCTGAAAAAAACAGAAACGAGTGTAAGAGGATGGAAGTAGACTTATGTCCACATGAAATCATCGTTACCGTATCTATCCATACATAGTATTATAAATGTTAATCTATCTAATATACTATATTAAATTCCATAATATAGTCTATCCTCATCTATTAATCATTAACTAATATCAGACAATATTCAGCTATTACCTCAAAACTTTTATCCCTATCCTCCTGATAAAACTATAATAGTTATAGCTGATCTATAGAAACGTTGACAGAAGACAACCCATATAAGCGGGAGTGGAGGGTGGGAAAATACTCGCCTCCTGTCATTATTAAAATTAAGATTATAAGTACACTACGTTAGCATAATCTACAATTTTACCACATGACAGGAGGCTTCATATTTGCATATCTTTCTTTACTGAAAACTCCAGCAGCATAGAAACAGTAACAACCAATGAGAAAAAAGATATGCTGCCCATAAAAGGGCCTGTCTATGACACCATTTCCTCTTTCTTTGCTGCTCCAGCCATCAACAGGTCAGAGTATTTTTCTCCTACTACTTCATTACGTTTAATCTGCTTGATAATCATTAATGTGTACTTGTTTATGTTAGTTTTCTATCATACATCATTGCCCTGACTACTTGTACCCGTTTTTTCCCCTCTCTGTTTTCAACTGTCCCTGTTTTATTTGAAGTCTTTCCCTCTCTGCGGTCCGCGGGCGGCGCGGCCTTTTTCTGTGCCTCGCCCGCCGCGCGGACCTGTTTCACTGTCTTACAGGGGCTTGTGGGGACGGGTGGAGGGTAGCCGGGGTTTTGTTTTATTTCACTGTGTTTTGCCGCGTTCGGCATCTCGCTCGCGGCCGCGAGCGGGAGCTTTCTCCTCACGCGGCCGGCGGCCATCTTGGATCTCGCGGCTATCGCGAGATCCGCGGCGGCCGTCTCTCTCCTAAACGGCGGTCCGGTACTCACCCGACCGCTGCCAATATCGGGGTTTTGCCCTCAAGGGTGCTCCCCCGCCTTCTCCCCTAGCCTCCTTCGTTCAGGCAGGGGAGGATCACACTCTACTACCCCCAGAGGGTAGAATTTTTCTACAGTGTCATTTTTCCTGTGTATCTGCCTCCATAGGCAAGAATAAATGCATGCAATGGTACATATATGTATTTGAAGGCTCATTGTATACAGCTCACATAGTCCTTGCACTGACAGGACAAAGCAATTTAAAGTGACATATGCCTATATTTACATCCCTCAAGGGATTTTGCTGGGATTTCCTTACCCGTTCAGGGTAATCTTCATATACTTACCCTGCATAGGGTCATATTCATTACTGCACCTAAGGGTGAAATTTATGTGGGTGTCCTCTGGGTATTTTTGCATGGCACACCACCTGGGGTGACCCCCCAGATACGCATGCAGGGCGCTACAGCCCACCTTGTTTTGGTTGATGTGGGTGTCCTCTGGTTTCCACGGCACACCACCCGGGGTGAACCCCGAGCGTATGCACGAGGGCTTCATTACTATATACAGCCCTACCTGATTATATTACGTGCATCGAGCCTTCTATACATATACCCCTACACCGGGTTACTCCGGTTGTGGCGGGAACCGATATATAAATTTTTGCCAATACGTTAAATCCCACAGGTCACAGATACCTCGGATCATGGAGGATACCCAAAATAACCCAGACTTTCAGGCCATGATCAATGCCGCCGTGGCGGCTTCTGTGGAAAAGGCCCTCTTGCGAGCCCTCCCCCACAATCAAGGCGACACTAGCCCGCCGGAACGCACGGATGCCTCGGGCTCCGAAGCCCCCCCTCCGCCAAAGCGAGGGGCAAGATGCCCGTCAAGCGGGTGAAGAGCGCGGACCGACAACCCGCACCCTTCGCACCCCTGTCCTCGGACGAGGACGAGACCTATGGCCCACACCCCCTGAATGTGGTGGACGAGTGGCAAAGGGACGGCTCACCCTCAGACGACGAGGAGTGGCAAGACCTACCACCCACTTCTTCCACTTACGTCAAGGAGACCTTCCTAGCCAAGGATGCGGACGACGACCGCCGCACCGGGCCGCCCGGAGATGGGGTCTTTATGGATGACCAGGGGATACTGTTATTTGACCCGCGTACCATCCGACACCCTCGGTCCTCGGAATGGACACTGCCGGAACATCTGGCAAAATTCATTCATTACTGGCTGCGCAAGCCATTGGAAAAGGAGGTACGGACGCGCCTCCGGGCCGAATGCCCTAGGCCGCTGATCCCCGACAAAGTGGCACTGACGCCAGAATTCGATGACACTATGGTAGTGTTTATGTCGCGCTCGGGCAGAGACCCGCGCAAAGGGGTGGAAAAGGGCATGAAGGCGGCACAAGACAAGGTGCTAGATCTGCTAGGCCCCATAGCCAAGATGCTGTATCTCGCTGACCTGGCCCTCAACCAGGACTCGCAGCTGGACCCTCATGCCATACGCGAGTGGGCCCAACGCGCAATTTGTCTACTGGGCAACGCTAATGCTGCACTTTGCGTTGAGAGACGCCGATCGGCGCTGATCAAGATCGACAGCAAGCTCCTGGAACTAGGAGCCAAGGAATTCGGACCGAAGGCCCAGGGCCTACTATTTGGTGATGCCTTCATCTCAGAGCTGAAGCGACATGTGAACTTGTTCACAACCTTAAATAAGGCCCAGACCTCCCTCAGGCAGGTGTTCCACACTCCTCCCACAAGAGGTGTTTTTGGAAGGGCTGGCCGACAGCGGAACCGTGCCGCCAGCCGATTTTGGTCCTCAGGTTCCAGGTCGCTTCCACAGACGTCGACCTTCTTCCCGTCCTCCTCACAAAGGCCCTCTACGTTCCGAGGTGCAGGGAGGACCAGAGGCTTCAGGGGCCGCGGCCGCGGCCGCTTCAATAATGGTGAGTCCAACTGTACAAACCAGTGTCCCAAAGTTTATTGCAGGCAACCTGTCTTCTTTTTTCCAGAACTGGGAACAGATTACCAGAGACACCTGGGTTCTCCAAACGGTGCGCGGCTTCGTAATAGACTTTGCCGCGCAACCCGTTCAAACCACTCCCCCCCCCCGATCCACATGTCATTAGAGCAAAGCAGACTGGTGGACGAAGAGATTCACACGCTCTTCGAGAAGGGCGCAATTCAATACGCGCCAGACGGGGGAGGCTTTATGAGCAATATTTTCCTGGTCAAGAAAAAGACAGGCGAGTATCGACCGTTATCAACCTCCGACAACTAAACGCCTTTGTGGTCTACAGACACTTCAAGATGGAGGGTATCCATCTTCTACAAGACCTTCTCGTCAAGAACGACTGGTTTACACGCCTGGACCTCAAAGACGCGTATCTCACGGTTCCCGTGGACAGAGATTACCGTCAATTTCTCCGCTTCAGATGGAGAGGACGGGTATGCCAGTTCACTTGTCTGCCGTTCGGCCTCAGCTCGGCTCCGTGGTGCTTCACGAAGCTGTTGAGACCGGTGATGGCTCGCATCCGTACGAAGGGCATACGCTGTCTCGTATACTTGGACGATTTGCTGATCTTCTGCGAATCCGCGTCCAGGCTACGATCGCAGACGAGATTTGTAGTTCACTTACTGGAATCCCTGGGATTCGTGGTGAACAGACAAAAGTCGTCTCTCTCTCCATCCCAGTCGGTACAATTTCTGGGTTTCGACATCGATTCGAGGGAATGCGTACTACGCCTTCCCTCGAAAAAGATTACCTCTATAAGAAAAGAAATCAGGCGAGTCTTGAGGATGGACTTAATACCGCTCAGGATGCTCGCTCGGATTGTAGGACTCCTGTCCTCATCCATTCAGGCGATATTCCCGGGCCCTCTACACTACAGGGCCATGCAACGGCTGAAAGCGGGATACCTGCGCACCGGACATTCCTACGACCATTGGATCCCACTCACTCGGGAGGTGAGATCAGAGCTGAGATGGTGGTTACTACACATACAAGCCTGGAACGGCAAGGCGATCTTCGGCCCCTCCCCGGACTTCGTCGTGGAATCGGACGCCAGTTTGTGGGGATGGGGCACCCACTGCTCAGAGGCCTCCACGGGGGGCCCATGGCAGGAAGAGGAGACCGATCTCCACATCAATTGCCTGGAGTTGATTGCGGGCTCCTTCGCATTACGCAGCCTGGCCAAGGACAAGTCGAACTGCTGCATCCTACTCCGCATGGACAACATCTCAGCGGTGCAATACATCAACCGCCTGGGCGGAGCGAGGTCCAAAGACCTGACCGAAGCCACGAAGGACATCTACAGCTTCTGCATACGGAAGAACATCACGTTACAGGCGGAATATCTCCCAGGGGTCTCCAACCTGACGGCGGATTGGTTCTCCCGACACTGGAGAGACACCAGCGATTGGACACTCAACAGGGAGGTATTTCAGGCAATAAGACACCGGATGGGTCCGCTATCAATAGACTTGTTCGCCTCAAGGACCAACCACCAGCTACGGAGATACTACAGCTGGCTTCCGGACCCGATGGGCGAAGCAGCGGATGCATTCCTTCAAGACTGGCCCCCTCACGGGGCCTACGCCTTCCCTCCATTTTCAATGATTCCACGGGTTCTACGGTACTTACGCACCCATAGGATATCGCTCCTCCTCATAGCGCCTCTCTGGCAGAGTCAGCCGTGGTTTCCGGATCTCCTGGAGATGTCCCACGACAATCCTGCCCTACTTCCTACCTTTCCACTCCTCCTGTCGGGACCGCGAGGGGAACCTCACCCCCTCGTCCTGGAAGGACGTCTGGAACTGGTGGCCTGGACGATTTCAGGGGCTCCTGGTTGGTCCACGGCCTATCGCAATTTACTAAAGATCTCCTATGGGACTCATGGGCCCCGGGCACCAGGAGGTGTTACATCTCCGCCTGGTCAGCCTGGAGTGATTGGTGCATGGAAAGGGATTCCGATCCCTTTACTGCCCCTGTCCCATTAATACTCAATTACCTTGCTCATCTTTTCTCGACGGGTCGATCATATAGATCCCTTAACGTGATCAGATCGGCCATTTCAGCGGCGCACGTCCCAGTACAAGGCAGACCGGTGGGTCAGGACCCGCTGGTATGTCGTCTACTGCGGGGCGCCAGACTGACGAGACCACCAGCACCCAAATATTCCAACCTCTGGCAAGTGAATGGAGTGCTGGATTTCCTTCGGGGTTGGCCAGACAACCCAGCGCTATCGCTGAAACAACTCTCAGCCAAATTGGCCTTGCTGTTATGCCTCGTCTCCTTCCGACGGGTGTCTGACATTAGGGCTTTTGACGTGGACGGTTTCTCTCTCACTCCAGAGGGAGTCACTTTTTCCATCGCAAGACGGACTAAATCAGATTCGTCCTCTGTGTCTTACCCTTACTTTGAATCTGACTCCAAGCTGTGCGTTGTCAAGACACTTAGGAGATACGTAGAAATCACAGCCGCCCTCCGACGCTCCTTGTCGGGCCAGCTGCTGATCTCCTACGTGAAGCCTCACGGCCCAGTGTCTGCGACAACCCTGGCCAGATGGGTTCGATGGTTACTCCAGTTGGCAGGAATCGAATCTAGCTTTGGAGCACACTCGGTCAGAGGGGCGGCAGCGTCCCAAGCGTTCTTGGCAGGCGCCTCCCTAGCCGACATTATGCGGTGTGCGGACTGGTCTAGGGAAAGTACGTTTCGTACTTTCTATTTCCGCCAAATTTCACATGCTTCCTTCACACTAGTTCGGCCTAAGCTTTAAAAATGCAAATATGAAGCCTCCTGTCATGTGGTAAAATTGAAGATTATATTAGCTTTAGTGTACTAATAATCTTAATTTTAGTAATGACAGGAGGCGAATATTTCCCGCCCTAGGGTTTGTTTTCCCCCCCTCAGATTATTTAGTTTCTCAGGATTGAGTCCTAGTGCTCAGGTAAGCATGCAGGTTCTTGCTGTATATGTTAGCATATGACTTACATTGTTGGTGTTATGCATGGAGTATAAGTAAATTATCAGTTTTTCCTTTGATTTGATTGTATTGCTTTTCACGTTCTGATTTTGATGTTCTATGTTTAGTATAAGGCTACGCATCTTACTATAGGTTACCGTTCAGTTATCAATGGTTATGATATGCGGACACGTTACCACGCCAGAAACCTTTCACCTTTTTCTTTTTCTTTCAGCGTGAATATCCACTTTATGGGACGAAGTATCATCTTCCACTCCGTCACATCTTGGACCTACCAAAGTTCATCTTCGCTATATGTTGTTGAATTATTAATCTTGTTTTGATGTTTTTATGTATTGACTGTTACTTTTTCGCCTCAAAGAAAGAGGAAATGATGTCATAGACAGGCCCTTTTATGGGCAGCATATCTTTTTTCTCATTGGTTGTTACTGTTTCTATGCTGCTGGAGTTTTCAGTAAAGAAAGATATGCAAATATTCGCCTCCTGTCATTACTAAAATTAAGATTATTAGTACACTAAAGCTAATATAATCTTCAATTTTATTACATGACAGGAGGCTTCATATTTTGCATTTTTAAAGCTGAGGTAATAGTGAGAAAGATGCGTGTGTGGTTTGACGAAAATAAAATAACCGGAAAGTATCCTCCCGTGTCCAGTCTGCGGAACGTAATATATCCGCTAGGGACGCTCCCACCGAGAACGCTCGCGATGCGGCTGCGCCCCTGACCGAGTGAGCTCCAAAACACGTTTCCACACCTGCTAAAGATAGGATCCAACGTACCCATCGCGCCAGTGTAGTGGTGGTAACCGGTTTATAAGGTTTGGTGTATGACACCAACAGTTGACCTCTATTAAAAGCACAAAGGTTTGCTGTAACCTCCACGTAACGAGTAAGTGTGGAAACTACACATAAACGGGGGACCGTAGGAAAAAAGGGGTAAAATATAGATGTCGAATTTGTTTTAGTTCTTCTAGACACCGTGAAGGTAACCCCTTCTGGTGATATAGAGAAACCGGGGCGCGGGCATTCTGCTTTAAGTTTAGCCCGGACTTCCTTGTCCATCGGCTTTCATAGCCAGAAATGTATAAATTGGGTCAGATGGTCCGGCAGGTTCCATTCGGACGATCTGGGGTGTCGTATCTGACATGGGGTTGCCCGTCTCGTCCAGGAACACCCCGTCTTCGTCTATGCTTGGTTTGTGGGAACCCTTGCTGCCGGAGTGGCTTGCCCATTCTTGACTCTGGCTGAACTCTCCGCTTTCCTGCGTTATGTCCTGCCCTCCTCCGAGGGTGAGTTCTCTGCCCTCCATTCGTCCATTATTTCCAACAACGGAGGTGATGATGGTCCTTCATCCCCTGATGAGGGGTCTTGTGTAGGGGAGCGATCCAGTTGTCTTGACTGGCGGCTCCGCTTATGTAGAATTCCTCCCTCGTATCTTGGGAGAGTCATACTGGAGCCCTTCCAGTGGCGTTTGGACGCCGCTGCCTCCGGCTTACGTTGTGTCGGATCTTTATCCTCCTTTTTTGATGGAGGCCTGGTGTCCGCCGACTCCGGCGGTGACTGTGTTATCATCTTGGCCAGCGCCTTTTCCACCGATGCTGACACTGCGGCATTGATCATTGCCTGGAAGTCTACTGCTGATGGTGGGGTAGTGTCCGACATTATGTCTGCTTGTTCTTTCCCGTCTGTGGGGAGACAGAGTATACGTCAGTGCGTATATGGCTACACAGTGGCTTCCACGTACAACTGGGGTTCACCCAGGTACCCTGTCTTAACTGCCACTAGGGGTGTGACTAGTGGTTTGTAGAGGGGGTCGCCCTCTTATCGAGCGGGGTGTACCGGCCGTTAATGTTGGGACGGAGCCCGGTATTGATCGGGACGGAGCCCGGTAATGGTCGGGACGGAGCCCGGATAATGGTCGGGGCGGAGCCCGGTAATGGTCGGGACTGAGCCCGGTAATGGTCGGGACGGAGCCCGGTAATGTGAGGTATCAAAGACCTCAGTACGCTTGTAATGAGTTCACCCTTGTAAGTAACTTTGTGGAAGGTATTGCCACTGTGAGTTGCGAGGATCACCCCAGTTGTACTATGGAGGTGCCGCATACCATAAAGCGTACTTGTATTTATTTATTTATTTAATTATTATTATTTCTTATTTTTATTGATTTATGTCATCAGAGTTTCCACATGTCTGAATCAGACACTCTTGTGTTCATCCAATTTGTTTAGTACTGTAGCCTGAGCCTGATGGGAGTTATCCTGCTGGCTAAGTGTTTGTCAGCATATAGATCCACAGTGCAGTCTTTCCAGCCCAGCACTGTGACCACTTCTATTGAGCCCACATACAATCCTTTATTATGTTTTTAATCCGTTAATAAAGTATACTGTTAACCTGGCAAAAAACGTTTGATAAATTGTGTGCCAGTTCGTGGGAATCACGAACTGGCGAAACCAAGATGGCCGCCGAGGATCTCGCAATATCGCGAGATCCAAGATGGCCGCCGTTCGCGCGCAAATTTGCCGCGCAGTCCACGATCGCGGACCGCGATCGCCGACCGACGGTATCGGATGGCACCTTTTGCCCCCCCACCCACCCCTCAGTACCCTGGGACTAATAGGAGACCTGGCGGTCCCGCGGGATCGCGGTAAAAATGCCGCGAACCGCGAGAGACCAACAGGCAGAATCGACAGAAAACTGCACTCAGAAGAGGAGAACAGCAGAAAGGCAAACAGTAGTTAAAAATCCTTTAGGTTTTAGAGGGAAAGGGTAAAGGGGAAAGCAGAATAAAAGGGGGTGACACACTGGCAAAATCACAGTATAGTGCCCAAATGATTTAAAGGGACCACAAGATAAATAGCATTTCATAAATTGAAAAATAGTAGAGAGCTAATACTCTGACCTGTGTCTTGGCTGGAAGCAGCAAAAAAAGAGGAAGTCATGTGACATACAAGGCTTTATATATGTTTATGCAGACTGTTATGATTGGTTTAAAGTTTGATGATTGACTTGTGCTGCTGTGTCAGGATCGGGACAGGGATCCAACACGCAGAGTACAAACAGGAGTAGGTACGTATACCGGACCTTAGAATGGCCGGACTAACGTAAGGATTAAGCAAAGAATGGTCTAGAGACAAGCCGAGGTCGAGGGAACGAGAGAGCAGGTAAGCGAGAGACAAGCCGAGTCAAAAGGATAATAGAGGTAAGCAGGGTAGAACAATACAAGCCGGGTCAGAACCAAAGAGACAAATAGTAATAAGAGCACTGAGTGACTAGGCTAGCTAGAACCACGACAGGGCAATGAACCAATACACAAAACCCTATTTTATACCCTGGTTCTAAATTGATGATCCCGCCCCCGACGAGTCCTGATTCGTGCTCGGGACTTAATTGACAGGTCGGAACGGATTGTCGTCATGACGTCGGCTACAGAGCGCCGCGTCATAAAAGGAGGCGGATCAATCGCGGCCGGCTTGTAAACGGCCGAGAGGACTGCGAGGAACGAGTGAGTCAACCCCTCTGAGAGGACGGACGTCTAAGTGTCTCACCTCCTCCGAGGTAGAGACAACAGGTACCCTGACAGTACCCCCCTTCTCAGAAACGCCCACCGGGCGGAAGGAACCGGGACGAGACGGAAAACGAGCATGAAAAGCCCTGCGGAGGCGAGGAGCATGCACATCCTCCTGGGCCACCCAAGACCTCTCCTCAGGACCATATCCCTTCCAGTCAACAAGATATTGTACCCTCCCCCGAGAAATTCGAGAATCGAGGATGGAGTTGATCTCATACTCCTCCTGGCCCTCAACCTGAACAGAGCGAGGAGGGGACACAGCGGAGGAAAACCTGTTACAAACTAAAGGCTTCAACAAGGAAACATGAAAAGAGTTAGGGATGCGCAAGGCAGGTGGAAGGGCAAGGCGATACGCAACCGGGTTAATTCGAGTCAGAACCTTGTAGGGACCGATGTAACGAGGAGCGAATTTCATAGAAGGGACCTTCAAGCGAATGTTTCTGGTGCTCAACCAAACCCTATCACCTGGAACAAACACCGGAGCCGCCCTTCTACGCTTGTCTGCGTGTTGTTTGAACAACGTGGAATTATGAAGGAGAATTTGTCGAGTCTGATCCCACAACTTCCTCAAATTGGCAACATGAACATCAACCGACGGTACCCCTTGGGAAGGGGAAACCGACGGAAGAATAGAAGGATGAAAGCCATAATTCATGAAAAAGGGGCTAGAACGAGTAGAATCGTAAACAAGATTGTTGTGTGCAAACTCCGCCCAAGGATTCAGACCGACCCAATCGTCCTGGTGTTCGGAAACAAAACAACGCAAATATTGTTCAATCTTTTGGTTGGTGCGTTCAGCAGCTCCGTTAGACTGGGAATGATAGGCAGAAGAGAAATTCAATTTGATGCCCAATTGAGAACAGAAGGATTTCCAAAAACGGGAAACAAATTGGGAACCTCTATCAGAAACAATTTCGGAGGGTATACCATGTAAACGAAAAATTTCTCTCGCGAATATCTCAGCCAATTCGGGAGAAGATGGAAGTTTAGGTAAGGGCACGAAATGAGCCATCTTAGTAAACCTGTCAATCACCGCGAGAATAACAGTCTGCTTTTTAGAAACAGGCAAATCGACAATGAAGTCCATAGCCAAACAGGACCATGGTCTCTCGGGAATTTCCAAGGGGTGCAAAAGCCCACATGGGAGCGTATGAGGTTGCTTAGTCTTCATACAGACCTCACATGCCCCGACGAAATCCCTAATATCCTTACGTAATGAAGACCACCAGAAATCTTTAGAAATCAGGGAACACGTCTTGCGTATGCCAGGGTGCCCAGCCACCTTACTGTTGTGAAAGCACTGCAGCAGTTCCAGTTGGAGTTCAGGAGGAACGAAATACCATGCCCCAGGAACCTGTCTGGGAGCCAGATGCTGTACCTTCATGATCTCGGCAAGCAACGGGGAGTGTATCCTGAGACTCGTGTTGGCGATAATATTACACTTGGGGACTATAGAAGACAAAACCGCATCAGATATAGTAGAAGGTTCATGTTGGCGAGACAAAGCATCGGCCTTAGAGTTCTTAGAACCAGGTCTATAAGTGAGCATGTAATTGAAATGAGTGAGGAACAAGGACCAACGAGCTTGCCTGGCGGACAAGCGCTTGGCCTCCCCAATATAGGACAAGTTTTTGTGATCTGTCAAAATAGTAACAGGGTGCAAGGTCCCTTCCAATAAATGTCTCCACTCCTTTAAAGCCATAATAACCGCTAATAGTTCCCTGTCACCAATGTCATATCTGCTTTCAGGCCCAGATAATTTCTTGGAAAAAAAACCACATGGATGTAACGGTTTATCCACACCTAACCTTTGGGACAGGATAGCGCCTATACCTGTCTCCGAGGCGTCTACCTCGAGTAGAAAAGGCAAAGACGTATCAGGATGAACTAAAATCGGTGCTGATGCAAAAAGTCCCTTGAGTGTTTTGAAAGCAACGAGAGCTTCAGTAGACCAAGTCTTAGTGTCAGCACCCTGTCTAGTCATATTGGTAATAGGAGCAATAATAGAAGAGTACCCTTTAATGAAGCGCCTATAATAATTGGAGAATCCAATAAACCTCTGAATGGCCTTGAGTCCCCTGGGTAATGGCCAATCTAAAATAAACTGGAGTTTAACCGGATCCATCTTAAACCCGTCTCCAGAAATAACGTACCCAAGAAAGTTTATCTGAGATTGGTCAAAACTACATTTCTCCAATTTGCAGTACAATCCATGTTGTAAAAGTTTGCGCGGTACCCTTCTGACTTGTCCGTGGTGAGTCTCAATCTCTCTAGAATGTATTAGTATATCATCCAGATATACAATAACGCAATCGTGTTGAAATTCCCTAAGAACCTCATTAATCAGGTCCTGAAAAACTGCAGGTGCATTACAGAGCCCAAAGGGCATTAGCGTGTACTCATAGTGCCCATAACGGGTATTGAAAGCTGTTTTCCACTCGTCTCCCTGTTGAATTCTCACCAAGTTATACGCCCCTCTGAGATCTAACTTGGTGAAAATCTTGGAGCCTTTTAAACGATCAAAGAGCTCAGTAATCAAAGGAATCGGGTAGGCATTTCTAATAGTTATTTTATTCAAGCCCCGATAATCAATGCAAGGCCTTAAAGTACCATCTTTCTTATTCACAAAAAAGAACCCGGCCCCGGCAGGGGAGGAGGATCTCCTAATGAATCCCTTGTCTAGGTTCTCACGAATATACTCCTCTAAGACTAAGTTCTCCTTAGTGGATAAAGGATATACCGTACCCCTCGGAGGCATGGTACCAGGCAGGAGTCTGATCTTGCAGTCAAAGGACCTGTGTGAAGGTAAAGTGTCAGCATTCTTTTTGTCAAAGACTGCCTTTAAATCCAGGTACAGAGGCGGTATTTGTAAGTCTGTAGATTGGGTAGAATTAACCGGTGCGTCAACTACGCAAACCGGTGAGACTTTCTGTAAGCACCTGCTCTGGCAACCCTGACCCCAAGAGGCTATCTCACCCAGTTCCCAATCAATAATAGGGTTATGTTTCTTAAGCCAAGGATACCCCAAGACTATTGGAACAGAAGGAGATGAAATAAGCATAAGGGATATACCCTCCTTGTGTAAGATACCAACAGTTAAGTTAACAGGTATGGTTTCACGAAAAATAACAGGTTCAGATAATGGTCTACCATCTATGGCCTCAACGGCCAAGGGTGTATCCCTTAGCTGGGATGGGATAGAGTGGTTAGTGACAAAGGCTTGGTCAATAAAGCTTTCAGCTGCTCCGGAATCTATCAACGCCATAGTATTAAGTACTCCCTTCTCCCAAGCTAAAGAAACAGGTAACAGAAGCCTATGATCTTTATAATCATGTATAGAGGACAAGATAGAAACACCCAAGGCCTGTCCTCTAGAGAAACTTAGGTGCGAGCGTTTCCCGGGCGGTTAGGACAGTTTAGGCGTAGGTGACCTCTTACTCCACAATACATACACAACCCCTCCCTTCTCCTGTACTGTCTCTCATCTTCTGAGAGACGAGCATTGCCTATCTGCATAGGTTCTGGAAGAGCTAAAGTTGTAGATTCAGGACTCTGAAATGAGGGAGCTAGTCTAAAGGAAGGTCTACGGGTTCTATCTCGAGTGTTCTGCCTCTGTCTTAAACGTTCATCAATTCGAGAAATAAAAGAAATTAAATCTTCCAAATTTTCAGGAAGCTCTCTTGTGGCAACCTCATCTAGAATTTCGTCTGATAGTCCGTTTAGAAATACGTCCATATAAGCCTGTTCATTCCACTTGACTTCTGCTGCCAAGGATCTGAACTCTAACGCATAATCCACAAGGGTTCGGTTATGTTGTCTAAGACGTAACAGTAGTCTAGCTGCATTGGCATTTCTTCCTGGAGGGTCAAAAGTCCTTCTAAAAGCAGCGACAAAGGCATTATAATTATAGACTAACGGGTTATCATTCTCCCAAAGAGGATTAGCCCATCTCAGAGCTTTATCAATGAGTAATGTGATTATGAATCCAACCTTCGCCCTATCTGTAGGGTAGGAGCGGGGTTGTAATTCGAAATGAATACCTATCTGGTTTAAAAAACCTCGACAAGTATCCGGGGAGCCACCATAGCGTACAGGAGGAGTAATACGGGAGGAAGCACCTACTGTGGCTACCTCTAGGCCTGAACTTACAGGAGAGATGGATGTAGTACGCATCTCTTCTGATTGATTACTAGAACGAGATAGTAAAGCTTGCAGCGCTAGAGCCATCTGGTCCATTCTATGATCCATGGCCTCAAATCTAGAGTCAGGAGAACCGACCTGAGCGTTTGTACCTGCAGGATCCATTGGCCCTGTCGTAATGTCAGGATCGGGACAGGGATCCAACACGCAGAGTACAAACAGGAGTAGGTACGTATACCGGACCTTAGAATGGCCGAACTAACGTAAGGATTAAGCAAAGAATGGTCTAGAGACAAGCCGAGGTCGAGGGAACGAGAGAGCAGGTAAGCGAGAGACAAGCCGAGTCAAAAGGATAATAGAGGTAAGCAGGGTAGAACAATACAAGCCGGGTCAGAACCAAAGAGACAAATAGTAATAAGAGCACTGAGTGACTAGGCTAGCTAGAACCACGACAGGGCAATGAACCAATACACAAAACCCTATTTTATACCCTGGTTCTAAATTGATGATCCCGCCCCCGACGAGTCCTGATTCGTGCTCGGGACTTGATTGACAGGTCGGAACGGATTGTCGTCATGACGTTGGCTACAGAGCGCCGCGTCATAAAAGGAGGCGGATCAATCGCGGCCGGCTTGTAAACGGCCGAGAGGACTGCGAGGAACGAGTGAGTCAACCCCTCTGAGAGGACGGACGTCTAAGTGTCTCACCTCCTCCGAGGTAGAGACAACAGGTACCCTGACATGCTGGAAGCATGAGTAAAGAAAGTCATGCAAAAGATGAAGCCTCCTGTCATGTAATAAAATTAGCCCATAACTACATGGGAGGATCTTGTTAATGATCTCAAGGCAGCTGGGACCATACTCACCAAAAAAACAATTGGTAACACACCGCCGTGAAGGATAGAAATCCTGCAGCGCCCGCAAGGTCCCCCTGCTCATGTACAGGCCCGCCTGAGGTTTGCCAAGGAACATTCAGAGGAGAACTGGGTGAAAGTGTTGTGGTCAGATGAGACCAAAATCGAGCTCTTTAGCATCAACTCAACTCGCCTTGTTTGGAGGAGGAGGAATGCTGCCTATGACCCCAAGAACACCATACCCACCATCAAACATGGAGGTGGAAACATTATGCTTTGGGGGTGTTTTTCTGCTAAGGGGACAGGACAACTGCACCGCATCAAAGGGATGATGGATGGGGCCATGTACCATCAAATCTTGAGTGAGAACCTCCTTCCCTCAGCCAGGGCATTGAAATGGGTTGTGGATGGGTATTCCAGCATGGCAATGACCCAAAACACACAGCCAAGGCAACAAAGTAGTGGCTCAAGAAGGAGCACATTAAGGTCCTGGAGTGGCCTAGCCAGTCTCCAGACCTTAATCCTATAGAAAATCTGTGGAGGGAGCTGAGATGTGTGCAAACCTGGTGGCCAACTACAAGAAACGTCTGACCTCTGTGATTGCCAACAAGGGTTTTGCCACCAAGTACTAAGTAGAAGGGGTCAAATACTTATTGCACTCATTGACATGCAAATCAATTGATAACTTTTTTTGACATGCACTCATTCAAAAAGCCCATTCGGCAAAAGAGTCTCTGCTACCTTTTCTTAATCCCCAACATTTCCTCCTGTATGCTTCGGGTGCTACAGCTTACCGAGCCAGCAAGATGTCTTTTACCAGCTCATAATCGTATATATCCGAGTTGGATACTGCCCGGTAGGCTTCAGCTGCTCTGCCTGACAATTTGCTGCTCCTGATGGCTGCCCAATTAGCCTTTGTCCAGGCTCTCCAGAGCACACTGTCTCTCAAAGTCCTGCAGACAAGCAACCATATCCATTTTCCAGAGCAAGTGTCCTTCGGTTATATGAATGGCAGCCACCCAGAGAGAGCACTCAAGTTTGTGGTTACTTTGAAGATAATGAGCCGGGGAGTGGTCTGTGTTTATTAGATACAAATACCGAACCAAAGGGATAGTAACTTAGGGTTTAGGGAAAATAAGGGAGTTTCAGGGCAGTTTGCCACAATATGTAACTTCATGCAAAAGAAAAAAATAACTAAAAATAGTTGAATACCATTGTATATAAAACAAATCCTCAATTAACCTGTGACTCCCACTCACACAGCTCACAGTAACAGCATTTCAATATATCATATAAACTTAACTTTATTCGCACACAATAAAAACAGCAGCTGCTTACTAGACTTATTGGTGAGTAACTGCGGCTAAATCGTGTTTAGTCAATATAAAGCCTGGACTCCTTGCGGGATTCCCTCAAGTCCACTAGCTGCTTTATTTGTTTCCGTCTACGTTGCCTCCATTATTGCTCATTTGGCCTCCGTAGTTAATACCAATATTACTGAACTCCGCCTGACATATGTCGACACTAATTGCATCACTGATCAGTTAAATTCAGGTAAGAAACCTACCTGTGAAGCAGTTGTTTTATTTTGAATTGTTCTACACAGTGTGTTTAACATTCTTTTTATCCCATTTTATTCCCCCTTTTGAATGCTTTTCCAGCACTGCTTTTATAATGTATTTATTTTTTTAAAAAGAAAAAGAAATTCACCTCGTGCTGGATACAGTTCACCCCAGTGGGTCAAGTCAAAGATTAATAGACTAAATGAAAACAGGCGTATTGACTCACCCTTAGGTCCATATGACCGAGAGTGGATATTTTGTTTCCTTTAAAACACACAAAGGGTTGACCCGGGCTTATCTTTTTACATGATAATATCTGTTACTACTTCCCAAAAATAGAAGTACACAGACTGTTTGCACATGGTCAGCAACAGTTACAGATAAAGCAGATGGGTTCATTCCTATTAACAAAGTGCAGTTTTTATAAAACAAACAAAAAATAGATTGGGACAATGGGGGCTTGTCCATATGGGCAGCTAGGGGAGAGCCCCATCAGTTTTTGTTGCTATAAAAATAAAACTATGTAAGTATTTTTTTCTTTTGGGGTTTTACATTTTTTTTCTGTGTAACTGTATACCTTTAGCGGGGGCGGAACCTAATCTCGGAAGGGGTACTGGCAGATTATTTAAAGAAACAATCCAGGCACAATAACCACTTCAGCACTCTGTAGTCGTTATTGTGCCAGGAGTGCCAATGCGCCTTCCTAGAGTAAGTAGTCAAACCATTTAAAAAACAGTTTGACAACTTACCTGGGGTCTGCCGGGATAGGGGCAGTAGTGTGTGTTTGTGACGGGTGACGTGTGTGTGTGTGTGTGAGGGGTGAAGTATGTGTGTGTGAGGCCGTAATGTGTGAGAGGGTCAGTGTGTGTGTTTGTGTGTGTATGTATGTGTGGGACAGTGTGTGTGAGGGGTGTAGAGTGTTTATGGGGGTGTAGTGTGTATATGGGGGGGGCACTGTGTGTATGGGGCAGTGTGTGTATGGGGGGGCACTGTGTGTATGGGGCAGTGTGTGTATGGGGGGGCACTGTGTGTATGGGGGGCAGTGTGTCTATGGGGGTGTAGTGTGTGTATGGGGGCAGTGTGTGTATGGGGGTATAGTGTGTGTATGGGGGGCAGTGTGTGTGTGTGGTGCATTGTGTGTATGGGGGGGGCACTGTGTATATGGGGCAGTGTGTGTATGGAGCAGTGAGTGTATGGGTGCAGTGTGAGTGTGTGGTGCAGTGTGTTTATGGGGGTGTAGTGTGTTTATGGGGGGGCACTGTGTATATGGGGCAGTGTGTGTATGGGGGTGTAGTGTGTGTATGGGGCAGTGTGTGTATGGGGGTGTAGTGTGTGTATGGGGCGCAGTTTGTGTATGGGGGTGTAGTGTGTGTATGGGGCCAGTGTGTGTATGGGGGTGTAGTGTGTATATTAGGGGCAGTGTGTTTGTGTGTGGTGCAGTGTGTGACAGTGTAAGTAGTTATTTCTGTGAGGGGGGTTGGATGGCAGATTAAATATAATATATATTTATATTATTAAAATAATAAATAATTGCCCCGTTGCCCCTTCCCCTGGATCCACCACTGACCTTTATGATGTATCTATTTGATAAAATATGTGTTATGTCCTTTTAATTATTAGCACTGAAGTTTCACTTGCCATGCTTCTCTACTGTTAGGGAGAGTAAAAAAAAAAATCTAAAATCTGACTAGACTTTTGGGCATCTGTCAAAAAATCCAATTAAATCCTATGAGAAGTATAACTAGTATGAAGTATGACAAGTAGAGATGTCCCGAACGGTTCGCAGGCGAATAGTTCATGGCAAACATAGCTTGTTCACGTTCGCCACGGATGGCGAACATATGCGATGTTCGGTCCACCCCCTATTCGTCATCATTGAGTAAACTTTGACCCTGTACCTCACAGTCAGCAGACACATTCCAGACAATCAGCAGCAGACCCTCCCTCCCAGACCCTCCCACCTCCTGGACAGCATCCATTTTAGATTCATTCGGAAGCTGCATTCTTTTTTTTTTTGTATGTTTTTTTTGCATTTTTTATTTTTTTAGACATAAGTGTGTTATATTTGAGCTGCACTGAGGGTATGAGTATATAGCAGTACATTGTTGTGAAAGATGGCTGTCATGTTTAGGGTGTAGCTTGCACGTTATCAACTGTGTATTTATATCAGCAGCTCCACCACTAGTTATAAATCAAGTGTGAGTCGCCCCATGAGATGAGACTAGTGAATAACATAATACATGAACGGTTAAGGTAAAGGCATGTAAGGAACTACGACAATAAACTCTTTAGGAGGTGAAATAATGACATGTTTAAACACTTGCTACTTTACGATTAGTTAATGTGCAGAGAGCAGTTCATGTGATCAAAGGCATGGTGTAGAGGATCGGCTATAGTGGGACATGCTTGGCAGGCTGCTGTTTGCTGCTTGTGCTCATCCGATCCCTTCTGGGCGCCAGGTGCAGACCCTGGGAGTCCCTGATACCTGGAACAACAAAGGCAAGTCTCTGGCTGAGTGCCGGGTTCGCAGCTTGAGGTGGTGGAAGCTTGTTTTGTCGGGTGGTCGGATCTGTCCCGAGATTGTGGTGGCTTAAGGTGGAGGCGAGTGCTTGACGTGGGGCAGGCTCTGCATTTCTGTTTGTGCCTCCGGTCCCGTCTTCGACGCCTTTTGCATTGGTGGATTTTAATGGGGACTGCTTCGCTTAGCTGCGGTGGAGCTTGTTGGGGCTGTGGTGGAGCTTGTTGGGGCTTCCTGCTTGTTATTTGCTTCCAAAATTGATTAAAGAGCCTGTCCAGCTTAGACTCAATATCCTGCCATGCTTTGCTGGTACCAGGAGGACACACGGCTGCCGCCATATTGGGAGAGTCGCAGATGAGTATGTCAGCCTGGGCTGCTGTGCTCTGTGCGCCCATTAGCTCCAGACAGCCTCTCAGGGGTGGACCGGGATAACCCCCTCCGGTCCGAGGGGGGGGGTAACGGAGCTCCTGTTGGGAAGTAGCTGCTCCTGGGCATCCCAGGATCGGGAGATCGGCCGCCTCTCCCGCCCAGTGAGCACCAGTCCACACTTGCCACGCGGAGGTAAGTGAGACTCTGTCGAGTTGCTGACCGCTATTAAGCATGTCGGGTCGGTCAGGTAGGAGCAACATTGCTGGGTCATCCCCTTCTGGGGTGAAATTCGCTTGTTGATAGCTGCTTAAAGTGAGATATTGAGGGAGCGCACACAAAGTGCGTCTTTCCTCCATGACAGCTAGGCCCCGCCCCCCGGAAGCTGCATTCTTAGTGAGAGGAGGGACAGTGTAGCTGCTGCTCATTTAATAGGGAAATCGATAGCTAGGCTAGTGTATTCAGTGTCCACTACAGTCCTGAAGGACTCATCTGATCTCTACTGTAAGGACTGCACCCCAAAAAGCCCTTTTTAGGGCTAGAACATCAGTCTGCTTTTTTTTTTTTTCTGTGTAATCTAATTGCAGTTGCCTGCCTGCCAGCGTGTGTGTCAGGCTCACAGCGTATACTGTGCCCACTTGCCCAGTGCCACCACTCATATCTGGTGTCACAATAGCTTGCATTTAAAAAAAACAAAACTTTTTGACTGTAATATAATAGCAGTCCGTTTCCTTCACACGTGTGCGTTTCAGGGCCTGCCAGGGCACAGTGTCACACCAGTGCAACTCAAATCTGGTGTAACAGTAGTGTACATTAAAAAAAAACCTAGAAATTTGACTGTGAAATAATAGCAGTCAGTTTCCTTCACACGTGTGCGTTTCAGGGCCTGCCAGGGCACAGTGTCACACCAGTGCAACTCATATCTGGTGTAACAGTAGTGTACATTTTAAAAAAAAATACAGGGGGCTTGTTGTCACCTTTCGGGGACCGTTGGTGTTGTACGTGGCTGGGTGGAGGAAGAGACCTTCAATGACATCAGTGAGGACAAGGAACGGGACATGGCTAGCTTGGTATCCAACCTTGTGCAAATGGGGAGTTTGCGGTTGTGCAAATGGACTGTTTGCGGTTGTTTGCGGTGCGTTAAACGGGGAGTTTGGTTTGTCACTGTGAAGCGGGCGTAACCCTTACACTACCTTATCGATACAACATCATACCTGATGTTTTAAAGCACGTTATTCCAAACAATTTAGGAATGTTAGGTGATTTATGCCCTTTATGGATTAAAACCAGACTCTGCATCAACTATGTCATTTTCCATGGGAGTTTTGCCATGGATCCCCCTCCGGCATGCCACAGTCCAGGTGTTAGTCCCCTTGAAACAACTTTTCTATCACTATTGTGGCCAGAAAGAGTCCCTGTGGGTTTTAAAATTTGCCTGCCTATTGAAGTCTATGGCGGTTCGCCCGTTCGCGAACATTTGCGGAAGTTCGCGTTCGCCGTTCGCGAACGGAAAATGTTATGTTCGCGACATCACTAATGACAAGCACACTGCTTCCTGCACTTTCTTAACCCCCTACTTCATCCTCCCTACTCCTGCTCATTATATTCCAAATCATTCCACTATACGTCTTCCCAGCATTCTACACCACTGCATCTCATCTTATCTCTGTGCTTAGCCTAACCTACTTCACCACCTCCAAGTCTTTCTGAACGGTAATACTTATCTGAGCAATTTTCTGCCTTCTCCTCCTCTTCTTTTCCCTCTCCTCAATCAGTATTAAAACCTCTCCCTACAACCACTTCCCTCAACTTCCCAACTATCTCCAAATGTCCCACTTTCTGCTACACTCCCCCTTCTCTCATCTCATGCCTTTTTTTCTATTCTCTCTCTCAAACCATCTCATCCTACACCTCATCCTGTAATTGTCTCTCCTCCTGCTTCTCTCTACCAATGCAGGGCCCTTCACCAACTTTGCTCTCACTTAGCCAAGCACAAATTACATAAACCTCATCCAAATACCCTGTCATTTATCCTCAGCTACCAACATACAGCATGCACCCTAGAATGCCCGCTCTATTGGCAACAATCTGAAATCAACAGCCATACACGACATTTTCATCTCAAATTTACTCACACTACTGGCACTTACAGAGACCTGGCTGTCCCCCTCTGATAGCGCTACTCCTGCCTCTTTATGTTTTGGTGGGCTACAATTCTCTCACACCCCCAGACTCAACTGTAAAGGATGCAATGTAAGCATCCTTCTCTCCTACCAATGTATCTTTCAACCAATCTTCCCTGCATTATCTTTTCCTTCCTTTAAAGTTCCCAATGTCTGCCTATTTAAACCTACTTCTTTAAGAATTGACACCATTTACCACCATCCATCCTAGGCTATTAGTTGAACACTTTTCTTCCTGGCTTCCCTACTTCAACTCCTATAGCACTCTCTTCCTAATTCCCTGGAACTTTAATCTCCCAATCAACAACCCTAACTGCTCTAAAGAGACTCTCAGCTGCTCTCTGGAACCTCCTCCTTTGGCTTCTCACAATGGTCTAACTTGGCTCATGCAGCGGGAAACACTCTTGATCTCATCTTTGACAATCTCTGTACCGCCACTTATCTCTACAATGCTCCATTTGGTAAATATTGGCTAGTGTATAGACCACCTCATTAATGCCACATACAAGGGTTAGATAACGCCCTGAGAGATCAGATTACTGATACATGATCTCAACTTTTAAAGAGCGAAAAAATTATGTTGGAACCCAACTTTGTTTATCTGGATTGGAAGCTGGATTTGTTATTGGTTCTATTGGGTTTCTTGTAAAAAGGCTATATCTACATGTCTTTATTTAAAAGGCTTTAAACAATAGATTGAGTAGAGTTTAACTCTTTTGAGTAGAGTTTAACCCCTGTGCATTTATCCACACAAACCTTGATATTTTTCACCTGAAGGCCTGCACCGATCCACCATGACACTCCATACATCAATACAAAAAGACAATAATACATCACAAAAAACACATATTTCTACAGCCCTATAAGAATGGGGGTGGAAAAACCCTATACCTTAAGGGGAAACAAACATACACCATTGCTGTGTTCACCTAAATTAAATTTATATTTACTGAATTTTGTTGTAACTTCCTTTATGATAACGTACAAGTGGAGGACGATGGACCATATTATACTTTAAGTGAGAGAAAAAGAAATTGAGTTTTTCAGTACTGTATTATTTATACCCCATCCACTCCCACAGGTGAGGGGGAGAGCAGGGGGAAACCAAAATCCAGCTCCATATCCTGAGCTTAATTCTTGTAAATATCAAACAAGTCCACCCAGTGTAAACAATGCATTTCTGGGCCCAGACCCCAGGACCTCCTGGGGAGGGGGGAGGGAGAGAGGAAAAAACGATAATACACAAATTTAATAGAGTAGAATAGAAAATATTCTTCATTATATGGAATCGAATTATGAGAAATAATACTGCAGAGTTCCTTTGCATATTCAGAATTCAAAAAAATTATATTAAAAAAATATCAAATATTACTGGTTATGAGGTCTCTAAGCCCTTATTTGTGACAATACCACAAAGTTATTTTGTGTATTCCAAATTCAAAAGTGTATTCCAGATGCGACTAAGGTGTTGGTCCATTCCACTGTACTTTCTCGCCTTGACTACTGTAATCCGCTTCTCAGTGGTCTTACTTGCTCCCAACTTGCGCCGTTACAGTCCATAATGAATGCGGCAGCGAGGCTCATCTTCCTGTCGACCCACACCTCCCATGCCTCACCCTTCTGTCAGTCCCTACATTGGCTTCCTATAAAATATAGAGCTCAATTTAAAATTCTGGTTCTTGCTTTCAAATGTCTACATAATGCTGCTCCCACCTATCTATCCTCCCTAATACACAAGTATGTCCCGTCTGGGCCCTTACGATCTATCTTCTGTCCGTACTCCCACCACTGATGCTCGCCTTCAAGACTTCTCGAGGGCTGCACCTTTCCTGTGGAACTCGCTTCCCTCCTCCGTTAGATGCTGACCCAGTTTCCACTCCTTCAAAAAATCATTAAAAACCCACTTCTTCATAAAAGCGTATCAATTAAACTCTTAATACTCTTAATAGCTCCCAACTGATTCCTCTTCTGCAACTGTCACTAGTCTAATACTATCCTTACCTTTTGTGTCATTTTACCCCACTCCCTCTAGCATGTAAGCTCATTGAGCAGGGCCCTCAACCCCTCTGTTCCTGTGTGTCCAACTTGTCTGGTTGCAACTACATGTCTGTTCGTCCACCCATTGTAAAGCGCTGCGGAATTTGACGGCGCTCTATAAATAATATAATAATAATAATAATAATAATAATAAAAGCCACAAAAAAAAAACACCCACATTATAGTATCTCTTAACTCCAGTGAGGCAATCTGTGTTCAGTTGTTAAGTTGCCGGATGAGGTCACGGAATATACAATACGTTTTCATACCTATTAGTTCAAACAATTCAAATTCTCTCTCCCCCTTCCCCTCCCATTGAGGGAGGAGGGGAAGGAGAAAAGCCAGATCCAATTCCAAATCTTGTGCTTAGTTATTAAAAAATATCATATAAACCAACTTAATAAAAACCCTGAGCATCTGATCCCAATAATTACAAATTAGGGCAAATTGTGCCTCTCCTCCATCCCCTCCCGCCACCCCAAGTTTTCCTGTGGGGGAGGAGGAGAGAGGACACAACCAGTAATACACACAAAAACCTTGTTAAAAAAGTGTCTCAAATTACAGATCAATATTAAATATTACTCATTGTGGGGTATATAGTCCCGCAATAGTGGGAAAATAATAAATACATTTGCAGAGTTTTGAATCACAAGCAATAAGGTCACATTATTTTCTCAGTTTTCATCCAGGCCTTGAGAATTTTTGTAGAGTTAAAGGATATTGTTTGTCCATTGTGTTTTGTCACAACTGTGTCCCAGACCTGGACCATAGTCAGTGGGAAGGAGGCCAGCAAATTTCCCATTCGGCTCTAGGAGGGAGCTGTTTAAGGACCCCAGTCAAGCCACGGCGACTGAGGGCTAGAGTGCTGAGGTTTGTCCCCTGTTCCAGCTAGGAAGTGGTCCTTGGCAGAGGTACCCAGCCAAGTGTACAGGCAGCTCCGTTACACCACCACATGAGAAATGTTAGAGTACAGGGACACAACGTCAAAGCTTGCTATATGTGAGTTGGATGTGCAAGTTATCTGTGTGAGTTTCTCTGTGGCTAATCTAGTATCCTGTATAAACGAGAGTTTTCACTACAATGGGACGTAAGATTTTGTCCACAAAAGGGCTGCAGTTTTCTGTTTATGACCCTTTTCCCAAAATGATCGGACATCCAGGAGGGTTGTGTAAGTTTTTATGGACTTTTGGGAGGCAGTACATAGTCGCAATTAACGGTTTGGTTTTCAACATGAAGTGATATTCGTTTTTGGAGATTATACCTTTTTCCAAAGCTTCTATCAACAATTGCCGTAGTTGACTCAAAAACTTTGAATACTCACTTTAACAATGTAATTATCAACAGTTGTGTGCATCGGACTCTCTGGATGTTAAAGTTAGCCTTTCTATTTCCATATTAAATACATAAATGCCTAGCAGTGTATACAATGAGCCTCCATGACAATCCTGGAAAAAATTACAGTCAGCTTAGCAAACGGTTTTGTGTTCATGGCTGTGATCTTAGAGTCAAAGAGTTATATCACTGGGTACAATAATTGATAGGTGAGAGAAAGATTATTTTAAAATGAAGGTTTTTCAGAAGACCAAGATAAAAAAAATGATATACCATCTGTATAAAAACCTTCATATTTTTGTCTGTGAGTAATCTGTCCAAATTCTATATTATTGTCTGATAATGAGCAATGGGCGCCAAATCCAAAATCCTCTGACATTCGTGGATTACGGCGTTGGTGTACGGCAGCTTCGGTCAATCCTGCATTCCAGGAAACCGGTCAAGACCAACTACCTCATCGATCTCTCGCTGAACCTTTTCTAGAAAATATACCAAACTTTCTGACTGCGGGCTGTGCTACGGCCGTTGGATGTTTATTTGTATACAACGAAAATATCACCAAAGATTAGCATTTAAAAGGTTTCAGTTAGATAGGTTATGTTCTAATGGTGCTGCATTTGAATGACCATAGCTCCACAGTATCAGGTAACACAATGTTTGAGATACGTTTTGTTGGGACACTAACAGGGTGACATACAGAGCGCAGCGGACACTTTTTCCAGTTTGTATATTTTACCTTGAATTGGAAATTCACTTTGAATTCTCATTTTAGTGGATAACACTGGCACATGGAAGAGGGGATGGAGGAACAAATCCCCCAGATAATCCAGTGGGGGAGATGAAAATAAATGACCCCTCCCCCCCCCCTCCATCTGGATAGTGTTGTTTTTTGGTTTTTTTTATAATTTACTTTACTGTTTGAGAAAGATGAGAATTACAAATCGTATCTTAAAGAAACTGGTTATCTTTTCCATAACATTTTAAAAGTGGACCTGTCAACAAGAAGGTTACACAATATCAGTGGAAACTAGAAGCCCTCATTGAATAATTGGCTTTTTGTGTAAAATGCAGAGTTATATATTCATAATAAATATATTGGAGGGTGATGTCCTCATCCGCAACCTAATTATTTCTATATCTTTTTCTAATAGCCCCTCAGTGTTAGTGTATTTAGTCTCATAAACGCCATAAAAGCTTGTCCCCCACAGATTTTATTTACGATATATTAAGTACAATTTAAAGAACTGAGGGTATCCAGTGTCTCTGAATGCTTTATTGGAGAAGGTAGTGCTGGTACTACCTGAACTGAAACCACAACAGTTTATTATAAATTAAACATTGGTTGATAAATATAAAACAGGTGAAGGTATGTACTGCTGGGGGAAAGCTTAAACGGAATAGTTTGCCCAATAGATTCAGTTTTAAATATTTGTATTGAGTTTTTTAAATATACATATATACATATAATGTAATTACAATAAACATATCGACAATACACAGTGATAAAACATGTTTTAACAACAATGAGTAGCCCAATAAATTCTATCTCCCAAAAACTGAACACACATGTACAGTGGGTACTGCTAGATTGCACGCACAGAATAAAATAAACACTGCATTGAATGAAGGAACATTTGAAGAAAAAAATATACATCTCGGAGCTGAGGGAGTAAACAAATGGCAGAATATCGATAATTCAGTGTCTTCGAAGCTGGCAGAATCTGGTTTCAATGGAAGACATTGCTTGCAGTAGATAATGATGATAATATTAGTTTTAACGTATGTGCTGGATTTTGTCCTTACCAGGGACAGGGGTCTGTACAGATAGTGTGGGTTGATACGAATCTAGGGTTTAACCTTTAAACGGACACTCCAGTTACCATAACAACTTTATTTAAATTAAACTCCTCCGGGTGCACTCTTATCTTAAGGCAGGGGTCCTCAAACTCCGGCCCCCAAGATGGGTCCTCAAACTCCGGCCCCCCAGTTGGGTCCTCAAATTCCGATCCCCCAGATGTTGCTGAACTACAACTCCCATGAGTCTTTGAATTACATAGATAGCCAGAGTATCATGGGAGTTGTAGTTCAGCAACATCTGGGGGGCCGGAGTTTGAGGACCCTGCCTTAAGGGGTTAAAACGTTTTTGAACGATTTAACTCCAAACGCTGCCTCCAGTGCCGAACTCCAGGTCAGCTTCTGAATCTCATTTACAGGAAACGCAGGGTGCAGTGGGGTAGGGGCTCCGCTGATTGGCTGGAGCAGTCAACTGAGACTCTAAGCCAATCAGTAGCTACAACTTATAAAAAAAGAAATGTACCCTTTCTAGCTTACCTGAGTCAAACGAACAGGTACAGGCAGCGCAGCTTCAATTCACATGGGAACACGTACAAATATAATCATTAATATTTATGAATGTTAATATATAGAAAATCCTGATAGACAAGTTATATGGGATGGAACACAACCAATACGATGTTTATCTAATCCAGAAATAGTTCCATAAACATACATACATTTATACAGTATCAAAGTACAATATACCGTGTTTTCAGACGTTAGCAGGATATACGGTAATAGCCTAGCAGATGCAGTCTGACCAGTTATGTCTTACTCTGACTTTCTCAAGAGGAGCCATATTCGGTATATTGGGCTCCGCAGACATCCAGCAAAGTCCATAACACCTTGGTTTCCCCATGGCTTTGCACTTAAATCCACTGCTCATTTCCACAGAGGGGAGACCTGGTTTGGCACGGCTGCTTGAGGAGTCTGATAGACCACAATGCCCTTTCTATGTTTGATCCTAAGCGAGCAAGTTTTTAGAGGCGGTTTGATTTGTATCCTTTTTATTAAGTGTGATAATATTTCTATATTCCACTTGTCATTCCACAACTATTTATTTGGTCATTGTATTTCAAGATTCCCAGGTTTGGGAGTTTACAACACGTTACACAAATGTATCCTTTTTTACAAACACTATAACTGTGGGAGCAATTGGATACTGGCTTTGCTATTTACAATAAATAACAATATACGGGTTATTCAATAAAGGGAAAGTCTAAGGAAATTGAAAGTGAAATTCAAATGTAAGGCCAAAGTGGTTGAGCTGGAATAATAGCTGACAGAGAATATTTGTAGTTTGGCTGTTTTAACGTTACATTTTCTTTTCGCTCTTCCTTTTTCAATCAGAAACTCTTAATAAAAATGATTGTTCTTTTTTCTTCATTTTGTATTGCATGCAATGAATTATACTGCATGTCTAGGTGTGGCCACAGCCAGCCATAACCAGGCACCAAAATCATGTCCTTTTAGTCACAGTAATCCACAGGTAGACTGGGACCGCACACAGGAAAACCAATACATCCAACAACATCGCTATCGGCTCCTGTGACCAGAGATGGCAAACCTCATTAAACCGTGCTTGTAGAAATGAAATGTTCCGGGCACTCACAATGTGTGATAGGCCGTCTTTTATAGGAAAACCCAATTACAGTAAAAACAACGTTTCGGCTGTGCAGTGTGGCCTTTGTCAAGTTGAAACACTCAATGCTGCACGTGATCTCTGCAGGTAGATTTTACAAGGTTACTTATTGACTCTCTAGAGACGCTCTAAGTGAAGCAAACCGGTTACCTGAGGGGTCACATCTTGCCAAGTTCGATCAACTGACTCGAGGAGAGCAAAGTGACGTAAAATCCACGTCATAGAGAATGAACCAAAAGGAACATCGCCAGGGATGTGGAAACCGTAGTAACACACAAACAAAATGATATCCAGTGCAATGGAGGCATGCCGCCGGGCTAACAGAAAATAAAATCCTAATTCATATACGAAATAACGAACATGTTATTTACCAAGTTCGAAAGGAGACACTGATTCTGCATGTGCACTGTGCCAATAAGATCATTTACATACATGCATCAAAAATAATTTAATTCATAATCAAATAAATAAATCTATGCTCATCAATCAATGCTGAACTCATTAGATTTTCATAAAATATTGATTAAAAATTCACATTATAAATTAAATAGTAAAGGATGTACAATCAAAATTAAACCAACAGCGGCATGCGGAAAGGCAAACAAGGTCTAAGAAGGTTCTAAGGAGGAGTCCAACCTCTCTTCTTACTAAATGCTCTGTGTCCAATGAGCCACACTGTAGGAATCGTAGTATAACAATTGATAACAGCACTAGAATGAGGAAAGGTAAAATAACCTCAGAAAGGAAGTAAAATCAATGTATAATCTTAAAGGGACACTATAGTCATCAAAGCAACTTTAGCTTAATGAAGCAGTTTTGGTGTATAGAACATGCCCCTGCAGCCTCACTGCTCAATCCTCTGCCATTTAGGAGATAAATAACTTTGTTTATTTGAACAGCCTTCCTAAACACTTCCTGTAAAGAGCCATCTAATGTTTACACTTCCTTTATTGCAAATGCTGTTTAATTTGGAATTTTTTTATCTCCTGCTCTGCTAGCTTGCTAGACCCTGCAGCCTCCTGTATGTTATTAATATAAAATTTTCAGAGCAGGAGTTAAAAAAAAATGTAAAGTAAGTTACATCTGATTGACAATGAAACCATTTTGTTTTCATGTAGGCTGTGTCAGTCACAGACAGGGGAGGCGTGACAAGGGCTGCATAAACAGAAACAAAAGTGATTTAACTCCTAAATGGCAACTTATAATACACTACAACTGCTTCATTACGCTAAAGTTGTTTTGGTGACTATAGTGTCCATTTAATACTAATATGTAGAAAGTACAATATTAAAAATCATAAGGCAATGTATATATAACAATGTGAATAAAAAGAACCTTGCAATTCAGTAACTGAACTAATAAATAACATGTGCTACAGACGAAGAGGTGTTTAACTGCCACCTAGTGGCAATAGTGCTAACTGGTAATAGCAATAAAATGCAGTGAATATATTTAATAGTGCATAATAGGGGGGGGGGGGGGATAAACACCCCATAAAAAGTCCTATAGTCATTTTACTCATTTCCATAACAAAATATTACTAAAGTGAAGAAGATTTTCTACGCTTACACCAAAGTCCATGCGGTGCCGTAAAATAATTTAAAGAGTCAATGCAGAAAATTCCAAAAGTATTGTCCACAAAGTTGGAAGAGTGTCAGGGTGAACCACACCAGCTTAACAATCCGATGGACCTAAAATGATTGATAGAGTAAAAGTTACAATCAGAATTAAGTATAACCAACCTACTCCTATGGATTGGGACAGATGGCATTCTGGATTTAATCCTCTTTGTGGCCCAGGAAATGAACTCTTAAAGGTTATCAGTTAATTGATGGTAGATTTGTGCTTGGAGAACCTTTTATCTTTTGTATGGACTGTCCGGCGTAGACAAGGCCACAGGGGCACTCAAGGAGATACAGTAACAAGGGGCATTGGATGTGACAAACTGATCGTTTTGTATTTTTTACTGTTATCAAGGAATTACATGTTATACAATTATTATAGCGTGGATTCTTCTAGAATCATTTTTCGGGATTTATTTGCGAAGTGGCATTTCTGCTCTCAGCTCATCCTTGACAGACGGACGTCTTTTGTATGCCACCATGGTTACTTTCCAATATCTATTTAGGATAATTTATTCTATCGATTTATTTATGATCATTTGTATAAGACCATGCACTGAGATATAAATGTATTCCTAATGTCTCTGTACCCTTCTTTGAGGAGTAAGCAATGCACTTCATTCTGACGCTTGGTATTCCAACACACGGGCTGGCTAGCATCTTGTTGTAAACCATTTTACTATATCTATGAGTTGTAGATCAGCCTTGTCTGTATTTGAAACAATCATCTTGACCCTTGGGAAGTGGCTTTTCGTTTAAGATTTGAAAACCACAAAAGGATGGAAACTGCTATAATTCAGTAAAATATTTCTAACTGTTGTTCTTCTATGGAGGCTTTGCTTGTAAACCTTTATTTATCTTTTTAACAGAAATATCCAAAATTCACAATTCATAGAAAATGTAATAGTGGGGAAAGGATATTCATAAATGGAAACAAGGACTCCAATGCACTGCTCTACCAGCACTATATCAATGTTTCTCCACCCACAGGTGGCATATTTTTTATATAATTCATTAGATGATGCTTTCTTCCAGTTGTGGCTTGAATATGCTGGCGTGTTTGGGAGCTACGTTGCAGCCAAGAGAAGTCCCCCTGAGCTGAAGATAAAAATGTTCATGGATAACAAAAAAAGATTGTCCTCCAGCACCATCCTAAGGACTCTGCCGTGAAACCCAGTGTTTCTAGTCTCAGTCTCCGACAGGCCTTCCGAATTATTCAACAGAGGTATATCAGCTGGTGGCATTAGAAGTCACGGGTAAGATAAGAATACAATAAGGCCTTAACATTTGACCTAAAGATTTAGCTCATGCAGACAAAAGTAGACCTATGCTTGAAGCTATGGGTCTTCCTGGTGGATCCCTCAAGGTTCTGTGGAGCTTGGGAACAACATATACAGCAGGAAGAACCAGGTATTTTCAGTTAAGAAAAATATGTCCACATATATACAATCCCTCTATTTTTTATTCCTTTATAGATTCAGAGCACTGATGATAAAAACATATTGAGATGGTAGAGACTGTTAGGAGGGTCGGGTCTACCCCTAAAGCTAGATTGTGCCGTTCCTCTGCCATGAAAGTGTCGGTTTCAGGTTCTGGTAACTTATAATAAAGTCCCTACGACCACCGCATCATCAGTGCTCTATTATTATATTTTATCTTATTTAAGTTGTAATTCTTACATCCAATTGGTGTACTGTAAATTATAGTTTGTCTGCCACAACTATATACTATTTTGATTGTTGTAGTTAATTTAGTAGGGGTTAACCCCCATACAGGAGTCGTGGGGTTATATTCTGTCTCAATACCCTTTTTTCCCCTTTCTACACCTTTTCTTTTTAACCATAAGTAGACAGACAAACACCATACAGCACACAAACCATTTCTATGCATTTCACATACACGCACCCATAGGCGTACGCAGCCTATTGTATAAGGGTGTGCACCCTAAAGCACAAACACACACGCCGCGTGTATATATATATATATATATATATATATATATATATATATATATATATATTTACATACATACACATACACACACATATACTTCTGTGTGTATGAGGGTGCTGTGCGTAGGTGCTGTGTGTGTGTGTGTGTGGGCACTGTGTGTGTGTAGGCGCTGTGTGTGTGTGCAGGTGCTGTGTGTGTGTAAGGGCACTGTGTGTGTAAGGGTGCTGTGTGTGAAGGTGCTGTGTGTGTGTGTGAGGGCACTGTGTGTGTAAGGGTGCTGTGTGTGAAGGTGCTGTGTGTTTGTGTGTGAGGGCACTGTGTGTGTAAGGGTGCTGTGTGTGTAAGGGCGCTGTATGTTTGTGTAAGGGTGCAGTATGTGTGTAAGGGTGCTGTATGTGCGTGTGTAAGGGTGATGTGTGTGTGAGGGTGCTGTTAGTGTGTATGTGTGAGGATGCTGTGTGTGTAAGGTTGATGTCTGTGTGAGGGTGCTGTTAGTGTGTGTTTTTGAGGGTGCTGTGTGTGTAAGGGTGATGTATGTGTGAGGGTGATGTTTGTGTGCTGTTTGTGTGTAGATGCTGTGTGTGCTGTATGTTTGGGTGATTGTGTGTATTGTGTGCGGGCCATTTAGTAAATATCCCCTCTCCCTTCTTACCTTATGCCTGGAAGGGGGATCCTGCTGCTGCTGCCATTCATCCCTGGTGGGTTAGTGGAGAGTGAACTCTAGTCTGCGGGGCTAGAGTTCACTCTCGCGAGATCTGAGCATTGCAGCGGCAACGCTCTGGCCTCGCAAGAGGAACCCAGTGGACCTACTGGCAAGAGCTCCCGGGTCCTCTCCTGCCTCCCTCACTGCCTGTGGGTCAATGAGGGGAGGCTTAGGGCAGAGCCGGCGCTCGTATAGCACCGGCTCTGCATGAGCCAACAGGGGGGATCCTGAGATCTCCCCATGCCAGTCTCATCCATAGGCGTGCCGCGGGGATTAGGGTGTGCCCAGGCACACCCGGCACACCCCGTGCGCTCCATACAGTACACAGACGCTCTCCATGCATTTTACAGACATGCACCATGCAATACACAGACACTCTACATGCAGTATACAGACACACACCATGCAGCACACAGACCATTTCCATGCATTTCACATACACGCACCATACAGTACACAGACACTCTCCATGCATTTCAGACACGCACCATGCAGTACACAGACACGTTCCATGCAGTATACAGAGACACACCATGCAGCACACAGACCATTTCCATGCATTTCACAAACGCACCATGCAGTACACAGACACACTCCATGCAGTACACAGACACACACCATGCAACACACATTTTTCCATGCATTTCACAGACACGCTCCATGCAGTACACAGACACGCACCATACAGTACATAGACACACTCCATGCAGCACGCAGACACGCTCTATGTAGTACAAAGATATGCTCCATGCAGTACACAGACACCCTCCATGCAGTACACATTTTTCCATGCATTTCACAGACACGCTCCATGCAGTACACAGACACGCACCATGCAGTACATAGACACACTCCATGCAGCACGCAGACACGCTCTATGTAGTACAAAGATATGCTCCATGCAGTACACAGACACCCTCCATGCAGTACACATTTTCCATGCATTTCACAGACACGCTTCATGCAGTACACAGACACGCACTGTTGGGGTCATAATAAACTGCTGGGCAAAGCGTTCCATGCACCTCACTTTTGGACCGAATGTTCGGGGAGAGCCTTTCAGTGAAACACAGACGTGTTTTAATTTGGGTTACTACCAGTGTATTAAGGCTCAGGCAAACAAATTTATAGACAGAAGTTACAGCAAAAGTAACATGACAAGATCACATCAGCTAAACACGATATTGCTTATTCAGCAACCAACAACATGTATTTCTGGTAGCAAGGTCAAAAAATGTCTCATTGATGGTCGGCAACAGGTTCATTTTTAAGCTGACGTTTAACTGTTTGTTTGTTTTTTAACAGCCAAGGCAACCAATATTTATTAGACAGCGGCACTCAGCAAAAGGAACAATTTATCAGCTGGAAATTACTACAAGAAATAACAATATCAATTAACTAAACCGACTGACCACAAACTCTGCAACTTAACAAAAACCTTGGAAACTAGGAAGTCTGACACTCTGTTGGTAAACTCTGTAGCTTAGACTCTGTTTATTCATTCAGTTAAAGTAAAACACATTTGGCTTGTAAGAACTAATAAACATACCCAGTAATATATTCCATACAATGGAAATCTGAAAATAGGATTTTCTATCTGGTAAAAAGACAATGCCCATTAACTCAACACTTTTAAAACAGGCAAGTCAGAGCGTGCCGTCACCAACTAATCCAAAAAACATCCACGTGTAGCTTACCTTATGAGAATGTCTTTACAGCTTTGTATCTATCCTTTTCTCATTATTCTGAATTAATTCATTTACTCCGGATTTCATATCACGAATAAAACATCAACAGGATCTTTAACAAATGTCCTTAGTTTTAAACAAAATAACACGTTAATTTTTATTAATTCTTTTAGCGGTGTTACTATGTTTTGATGACATCTGCATTTTTCGCTACAGTTTGACAGAGGGTTCGCTGTCCTACAGGGAGTAAAAACAAGGGGGGCGAGGGGGGGGGGCTGCTAAACTTTACACACAGACTCATTAACCCGTTACCCTATTGTTTGTCTCCTCATCTGATCTAAAAATACTCCAACTCCCACTACTCCTGAGTGGCATCAATCACTATAGTATGCTACAGCCCAAACACAGAAAACGGGTGTTAAAGAACTTATTAAGGGGGGGCGGGGCCGAACCGCTAAGAGGAGCAGACGCATGTCGCTGCTGCTCCCGCAACTAACCTTACCTAAAGCCGATTCCTGACAAGCGGAGGCTGTGACCTGACTCACTGTGGCAACTAAACGACAGGGGACACCGAGACCTGCGAGAAGACACCACACAAGTGGATTCTGGCACCGATCCCAACCCCCTTAATGTCACGGCCTACAAACATGGCGGCAGTGGGGGAGACGGCCGCTCTCCCATCGCCTACACGTGCAGCACGGCTGAGTTGGAACCCCCGTTCCCCCCCTGTGGACCGGTGGGGGTTATCCCGGTCCCCGCCTACCCAACACACTTGACCACACAAACTGCAGCTACCCATCCAGACCTGGGCTCCGGAGGCTGCAGGCCTAGCAAAATGGCGGACGCAATGCATCCCACGAGACCTGCACACACACGACCGCAGCCCACAACCTGATATTCCAGCAATTCTGGGACAAATGGGAACGAATCCTCGCAGGACCCTTCTTGATACCCGGAGGTACATCACAGGGGAAGCGGAGAGGGAGCGGGCCTACCCCGGGCACTACGCACCCTTCTGCCCCAGCAATGAGCAATGACTGCCCACCCGGGCCGAGGGTCAAAAGGAGGTTACCTCCGCCGCATCGCCCACAACGCCCAAGGCCCAACCGCCGCAGGCGGCGACGAAACACCGGGGCTTCCCGAGGCGCCCATGCAGGGAAAAACTCGGCCTCCACGAGCACCCGAGTCTGTGGCACCAGGATGCAGACCCCACACAGAGCTTGGGTCCAGGGGAGGGCCTTGCCATCCTCGCACTTCCACCACACTCTACAGACCCTCCTGGCTCCCATCTCCACAATGCTGCGCAAGAGAAGGCACCGGCTGCGAGAAAGCATCCATCCCAGACAGGGCATTGGCTGACACTACAGTGATTGAAACCTCATGCCAGGCAAGGTGTGCACTGTCACCCGCTCTCAACATGCCTTACATGAACTCCCGCAACCACTTAATCAGATGACTTCATTTTTCATCCTTAGCTTATGTTGCCAAGCAGACTTGCACAGGGGATCACAGGGGGGGTCCCAATCTTAGTTTAAACAGCTCAAAGGCAAATAGCAACTTCTATGATTATTGATATTGAAACAAAGAATGTGACGGCAGATAAGAACCATTCGGCCCATCTAGTCTGCCCAGTTTTCTAAATACTTTCATTAGTCCCTGGCCTTATCTTATAGTTAGGATAGCCTTATGCCTATCCCACGCATGCTTAAACTCCTTTACTGTGTTAACCTCTACCACTTCAGCTGGAAGGCTATTCCATGCATCCACTACCCTCTCAGTACCCTCTCAATATTAGCCTGTTCTTGCTAATCTGTAAGCGTTTAATGTGTTCTCAACTGCCTTACCTATTGTACTGCTGTAGCTTACATGTGAGTAACCAAGTAGACCTAGCATGAATACCACGGTATAATCTAACTGTATTAATCTGTTAATAGAAATAGTGTAGTAAGCATGAATGTTTAAAAAGTGCAGACCTGTTACATACAGCAATCATAGGCGTGCGCAGCCTATTGCATTAGGGTGTGCACCCTAAAGCACAAACACACGCCGCATGTGTGTATATATATATATATATATACATATACACATACACGGCTGTGTGTGTGTGTGTGCTGCTAGTGTGCTGTGTGAGGGTGGCGTGAGGGTGCTGTTAGTGTGTGTGTGTGTGAGGGTGCTGGTAGTGTGCTGTGTGTGAGGGTGTTTGTGTGTTTGTTAGGGTCCTGTTACTGTGCTGTGTGAGGGTGCTGTGTGTGTGAGGGTGCTGTTTGTGTGATGTGTGTGGGTGTCATGTATTTGTGAGGGTGCTGTTTGTGTGTGTGTGTGTTTCTGAGGGTGCTGTTAGTGTGCTGTGTGTGAGGGTGTTGTGTGTTTGTAAAGGTGCTGTGTGTGTTTGTGAGGGTGCGGTTAGTGTACTGTGTGTGTGAGCGTGCTGTATGTGTCTAGGTGCTGTGTGTGTGTGGGCTGTATGTTTGGAGGGATTGTGGAGGTGGGGGCAGATTAGTAAATATCCCCCCTCCCTACCTTATGTAGGGAGGGGGGATCCTTGCTGCCATGCGCCATCCCTTGTGGTCCAGTGGAGAGTGAACTCTAGCCTGCGGAGCTAGAGTTAACTCTCGCAAGATCTGAGTGTTGCCGTGGCAATGCTCAGATCTTGTGAGAGGAACCTGGCAGAGCTGCTGTCTAGAGCTCCCCGGGTCCTCTCCTGCCTCCCTCCATGTTGCTGTGGGTTAGTGAGGTAGATCTCCCCGCCAGCCCATGGAGGCTAAGAGCAGAGCCCGCACTCAGATAGTGCCGTCTCTGCGTGAGCCGACAGGGGAGATCCGGAGATCTCCGGAGAAGTCCTGGGGAATAAAGTGTGGGAACTTTTTTCCCACCCCCCAAAAAATAATATACACGTGTGTGTGTGTGTATATATATATATATATATATATATACTGACACACATACACAGACACACACATATATATACACGCGTGCACACACATACTCCCACACACTCACAGACACACACATACAGACACACACACATTCACAGACACACACACATTCACAGACACACACACACTCAGACAGGCAGACACACTTACAGACACACACACATACACTCACAGACACACACACTCAGACAGACAGACACACTTACAGACACACACACATACATTCACAGACACATACACACTCAGACAGACAGACACACTTACAGACACACACACACACACACTCAGACAGACAGACACTTACAGACACACACACATACATTCACAGACACACACACACTCAGACAGACAGACACACTTACAGACACACACACATACATTCACAGGCACACTTACAGACACACACATACAAATTATTTTTCTTTTAATAAAAAAATGTCCACCCAGCCTCCCTACCTGGAGTGCTGGCGTGGACTTGTCCCTGGGGTCCAGTGGGTCGGGTGCCTGCCTTCATCTCAGCCGCGGCGAGGGAGCGGTGTGTGCTGTCTGCTTCCTCTCACCGCGCGGGCTGTCTGCTGTAGCTGGGAGCCGGAATATGACGTCATATTCCGGCTCCGGCATCAGCAAACGGCGCGCGGCGAGATGAAGACAGGCACCCGACGGGGGGGGGGGGTCGATCACCTCTTGCTCCCCCCCCCCTTGACAGGGGGAACATGGGTCCGGAAGGGGGCATTTGGGGGGCACTGAGTGCCTGCAGGAACAGCGTTCCTGCTCAAATAAAAGTGCAGGAACGCTGTTCCTGCAGGACTCAATACATAGTGCGTGCCATGGGGATTAGGGTGTGCCCAGGCACACCCGGCACACCCCGTGCGCACGCCTATGACAGCAATGCCCTGTCTCTGGAAATGCTTTCCTAATCTGTAAGTTTCATGTTATTTTCATGTTTTAAAAAAAATGTGCTGTTTAACCTGCCACACCGTGTAATGCTATGAAAACGCTTGCAGAAGCTGTCGTGGCTCTGCCCGCTTACTGTTATTTTATGCACAAATAAAATAAAGAATTTAAAAACAAAAAAGAACTTATTAAGCTGCTATTCCTGTCTATATCTATAGATAGTGATGTACCGAACTGTTCGCCGGCGAATGCGCAGTTCGATCCGCCCCCTATTCGTCATCATTGAGCAAACTTTGACCCTGTGCCTCACGGTCAGCAGACGCATTCCAGAAAATTAGCAGCAGACCCTCCCTTCCACACCCTCCCACCTCCCTCCCAGCATCCATTTTAGATTCATTCTGAAGCTGCATGCTTAGTGAGAGGAGGGAAAGTTTAGCTGCTGCTGATTAGATAGGGAAATTGATAGCTAGGCTAGGGTATTCAGTGTCCACTACAGTCCTGAAGGACTCATCTGATCTCTGCTGTAAGGACAGCACCCCAAAAAGCCCTTTTTAGGGCTAGAACATCAGTCTGCTTTTTTTTTTTTTTTTCTGTGTAATGTAATTGCAGTTGCCTGCCTGCCAGCTTCTGTGTCAGGTTCACAGTGGATACTGTGCCCACTTGCCCAGTGCCACCACTCATATCTGGTGTCACAATAGCTTAAGCTTGCATTTAAAAACAAAAAAACATTTTTCACTGTAATAGATTGAATTAGCAGTTAGTTGTCTGCAAGCGTCTGGGTGTCAGGCCTTCAGCGTGTACTCTGCCAACCTCTACCAGTGTACTTAGCCACTCATATCTGGTGTCACAATAGCGTGACTTTCAAAAGAAAAAAAGTTTTTCACTGTAAGCTAATAGCAGTTAGTTGTCTGCAAGCATCTGGGTGTCAGGCCTTCAGCGTGTACTCTGCCAACCTCTACCAGTGTACTTAGCCACTCATATCTGGTGTCACAATAGCGTGCCTTTAAAAAGAAAAAAAGTTTTTCACTGTAAGCTAATAGCAGTCAGTGTCCTTAAAGCGGGTGTCAGACCTTCAGCGTGTACTCTGCCAACCTCTGCAAGTGCACTTTGCCACTCATATCTGGTGTCACAATAGCGTGCCTTTAAAAAGAAAAAAAGTTTTTCACTGTAAGCTAATAGCAGTCAGTGTCCTTAAATCGGGTGTCAGGCCTTCAGCGTGTACTCTGCCAACTGAAAAGGAGAGTTTGATACCCAATTGTTTACAAAAGGAACGCCAAAACCTAGAAATAAATTGGGTACCTCTGTCAGACACTATGTTTTTGGGCACACCGTGCAACCGAAAGATCTCTCTCAAGAATATCTGAACGAGATCTTGAGCAGTTGGTAATTTTTTAAGCGGAATAAAATGTGCCATCTTCGAGAATCTATCGATGACCATAAGGACTGTATTGAACCCGTTTGAAGTGGGTAGATCCACAATGAAATCCATGCCTAAATGGGTCCATGGAGCATTAGGTATGGGCAGTGGTTGTAACAGTCCAGGAGGTGATCTATGAGAAACTTTAGAAACGGCACATATTTGACATGCCCCCACATTATCTTTGATATCGTTCCTAAGAGTAGACCACCAAAACCTCCTGGAGATAGCAGAGAGGGTTTTATGGACTCCAGGATGACCTGCTGTGAGTAGTGATGTACCGAACTGTTCGCTGGCGAATAGTTCCTGGCGAACATAGCGTGTTCGCGTTCGCCACGGCGGGCGAACACATGCGCAGTTCGATCCGCTCCCTATTCGTCATCATTGAGTAAACTTTGACCCTGTGCCTCACGGTCAGCAGACACATTCCAGCAAATTAGCAGCAGACCCTCCCTTCCAGACCCTCCCACCTCCCTCCCAGCATCCATTTTAGATTCATTCTGAAGCTGCATTCTTAGTGAGAGAAGGGAAAGTGTAGCTGCTGCTCATTAGATAGGGAAATTGATATTAGGCTAGGGTATTCAGTGTCCACTACAGTCCTGAAGGACTCATCTGATCTCTGCTGTGAGAACAGCACCCCAAAAAGCCCTTTTTAGGGCTAGAACATCAGTCTGCTTTTTTTTTTTTTTGTGTGTAATGTAATTGCAGTTGCCTGCCTGCCAGCTTCTGTGTCAGGCTCACAGTGGATACTGTGCCCACTTGCCCAGTGCCACCACTCATATCTGGTGTCACAATAGCTTAAGCTTGCATTTAAAAACAAAAAAACATTTTTCACTGTAATAGATTGAATAGCAGTTAGTTGTCTGCAAGCGTCTGGGTGTCAGGCCTTCAGCGTGTACTCTGCCAACCTCTACCAGTGTACTTAGCCACTCATATCTGGTGTCACAATAGCGTGCCTTTCAAAAGAAAAAAAGTTTTTCACTGTAAGCTAATAGCAGTTAGTTGTCTGCAAGCATCTGGGTGTCAGGCCTTCAGCGTGTACTCTGCCAACCTCTACCAGTGTACTTAGCCACTCATATCTGGTGTCACAATAGCGTGCCTTTCAAAAGAAAAAAAGTTTTTCACTGTAAGCTAATAGCAGTTAGTTGTCTGCAAGCATCTGGGTGTCAGGCCTTCAGCGTGTACTCTGCCAACCTCTACCAGTGTACTTAGCCACTCATATCTGGTGTCACAATAGCGTGCCTTTAAAAAGAAAAAAAGTTTTTCACTGTAAGCTAATAGCAGTCAGTGTCCTTAAAGCGGGTGTCAGACCTTCAGCGTGTACTCTGCCAACCTCTACCAGTGTACTTAGCCACTCATATCTGGTGTCACAATAGCGTGCCTTTAAAAAGAAAAAAAGTTTTTCACTGTAAGCTAATAGCAGTCAGTGTCCTTAAATCGGGTGTCAGGCCTTCAGCGTGTACTCTGCCAACTGAAAAGGAGAGTTTGATACCCAATTGTTTACAAAAGGAACGCCAAAACCTAGAAATAAATTGGGTACCTCTGTCAGACACTATGTTTTTGGGCACACCGTGCAACCGAAAGATCTCTCTCAAGAATATCTGAACGAGATCTTGAGCAGTTGGTAATTTTTTTTTTTTTAATTCTTTATTTTAGTTGTGCACGGGATGAACAAACAGCCGGCATGTGCCACAACAGCGACATCCAGTAGAGTAGGTGAACATTGTTATTACATGTTATGGCATGTGATATACAGGCACATTTTTTAAGTAAAATACAGGTTAATTCACGGTGTGTCAGTAGCTGAAAACGCATGAGGATTGATGTAGCTATGTGTTATAGTCGGACATTGAGTAACACATACACTCACATATTAATAGGACATGCAATGCAGTTTATATGCGTGTTGGTCAGTACACTTAGCTTAGCTCTAGAAACGATAGTGGTATGCCCTGTGTGTGCTCGTAATGGATTAGTGTAGGCTAGGGTAGCATAGTGTCTATCAGTCAGGGTTAACAATTTAACAGTTGTGGTATAGGTTGCACAGTATTGAGACATGTTAATGACATCAAAGATTTACACCAGATATTAACAGTGTTAATGTGTCTTGGCACAGAGCTATTAGGTACCAACAGGACTACATGAGTATTTAACTGAATCGGCAGAGCAGCATAAACAGTCCAGGCAAGGGTTAATACACTTGAGTCACTGGGATAATTGCGAGGCAGCACCTGAAATGTGCCCCACAGGTAGTACGTTGTTGGAGGTTCACCCTATCCCTTGGCTTGGCATCCGATCTCTGTGGTTTGTGGGAGTCTCTGAGCTGATATTGCCGGCGTGCGGTGTTGTCGGCCAGGTTGATGGGGTGCTCTTTGGCAGGGACTGTGCTCGATGCTGTTTGGGCCCGCTTGCTGGTGGTAGCGTTGTGGTTCTCTGCCATGCATGGGGTCCTTGAACTCGGGTAGGGTGTCTCTTCAGATGCAGTGTAGTGAACTCCCGTGGGGGAGAGCGGTTTTGGGGGGGTCTACCCCGTGCGGCCCTCTGTTCTGATGTGAGGTGGCTTTCTGACATTCTGCGGCTCTGGGGCCGTCGTCTGTTCCTTCGCCTTCTCCCTCCCACCATCTGCGCAGCACCGGCGGTCCGTCCAGGGTATGAAGTTCCCTGTGTGGTAGCACTCGGGATGGTGTTCTGTGGGGTCTGCTCGATGGTGCCTCTGCGACGGGATAGCTTGTCCCAGAAGGCAGCAAACAGGCGATCGAGTCGTTCTGTAAGAGGGGGCAGTGGAGAGCTGGGTGCGGGGCTGCACGTGGCGTCCACCATAGTTATGAGTGCTGATCCAGCAGTGCAGGTAAAGCTTTGTTCAGGCTATGCTTGCCGGGATGTCCCTCACCGGCAGGGGGGGGGGGGGTTGCGTTTGCTTGAGATGCCCCGGGCAGGCGCGCCACAGTCAGCGAAGGGATCGGCCGCCTCCCTTCCGCCTTCCGAGCAGGCCTCCGCAGGCCTCAGATCTATCTTGAGCCGCCGATCACGGTCGTGAGACCTGCTGCTTGTAGCCGCAGCGGTAGCCCCTTGTGTTCAGGAGTATAATTTGGCAAGATGTAGGGCTTTAGCTGGAATTACGGCTATATTTGCTCACTTTTAGCTTGGAGCTCCCATTATGTGTGGCCGCTCGGCATGGCTGCCAGGCTCCGCCCCCAGCAGTTGGTAATTTTTTAAGCGGAATAAAATGTGCCATCTTCGAGAATCTATCGATGACCATAAGGACTGTATTGAACCCGTTTGAAGTGGGTAGATCCACAATGAAATCCATGCCTAAATGGGTCCATGGAGCATTAGGTATGGGCAGTGGTTGTAACAGTCCAGGAGGTGATCTATGAGAAACTTTAGAAACGGCACATATTTGACATGCCCCCACATTATCTTTGGTATCGTTCCTAAGAGTAGACCACCAAAACCTCCTGGAGATAGCAGAGAGGGTTTTATGGACTCCAGGATGACCTGCTGTGAGTAGTGATGTACCGAACTGTTCGCTGGCGAATAGTTCCTGGCGAACATAGCGTGTTCGCGTTCGCCACGGCGGGCGAACACATGCGCAGTTCGATCCGCTCCCTATTCGTCATCATTGAGTAAACTTTGACCCTGTGCCTCACGGTCAGCAGACACATTCCAGCAAATTAGCAGCAGACCCTCCCTTCCAGACCCTCCCACCTCCCTCCCAGCATCCATTTTAGATTCATTCTGAAGCTGCATTCTTAGTGAGAGAAGGGAAAGTGTAGCTGCTGCTCATTAGATAGGGAAATTGATAGCTAGGCTAGGGTATTCAGTGTCCACTACAGTCCTGAAGGACTCATCTGATCTCTGCTGTGAGAACAGCACCCCAAAAAGCCCTTTTTAGGGCTAGAACATCAGTCTGCTTTTTTTTTTTTTGTGTAATGTAATTGCAGTTGCCTGCCTGCCAGCTTCTGTGTCAGGCTCACAGTGGATACTGTGCCCACTTGCCCAGTGCCACCACTCATATCTGGTGTCACAATAGCTTAAGCTTGACATTTAAAAATATTTTTTTTTTCACTCTAATAGATTGAATAGCAGTTAGTTGTCTGCCAGCTTCTGTGTCAGGCTCACAGTGGATACTGTGCCCACTTGCCCTGTGCCACCACTCATATCTGGTGTCACAATAGCTTAACCCCTTAAGGACCAAACTTCTGGAATAAAAGGGAATCATGACGTGTCAGACATGTCATGTGTCCTTAAGGGGTTAAACTTGACATTTAAAAACAAAAAAAAGTTTTTCACTGTAAGCTAATAGCAGTTAGTTGTCTTCAAGCGGGTGTCAGGCCTTCAGCGTGTACTCTGCCAACATCAGCAAGTGCATTTGCCACTCATATCTGGTGTGACTATAGTGTGCCTTTAAAAACAAAAAAAGTTTTTCACTGTAAGCTAATAGCAGTTAGTTGTCTGGAAGTGTCTGGGTGTCAGGCCTTCAGCGTGTACTCTGCCAACCTCAGCAAGTGCATTTGCCACTCATATCTGGTGTGACTATAGTGTGCCTTTAAAACCAAAAAAAGTTTTTCACTGTAAGCTAATAGCAGTTAGTTGTCTGCAAGCGTCTGGGTGTCAGGCTTTCAGCGTGTACTCTGCCAACCTCAGCAAGTGCATTTGCCACTCATATCTGGTGTGACTATAGTGTGCCTTTCAAAGCAAAAAAAAGTTTTTCACTGTAAGCTAATAGCAGTTAGTTGTCTGCAAGCGTCTGGGTGTCAGGCCTTCAGCGTGTACTCTGCCAACCTCAGCAAGTGCATTTGCCACTCATATCTGGTGTGACTATAGTGTGCCTTTAAAAACAAAAACGTTTTTCACTGTAAGCTAATAGCAGTTAGTTTTCTGCAAGTGTCTGGGTGTCAGGCCTTCAGCGTGTACTCTGCCAACCTCAGCAAGTGCATTTGCCACTCATATCTGGTGTGACTATAGTGTGCCTTTAAAAACAAAAAACTTTTTTCACTGTAAGCTAATAGCGGTTAGTTGTCTGCAAGTGTCTGGGTGTCAGGCCTTCAGCGTGTACTCTGCCAACCTCAGCAAGTGCATTTGCCACTCATATCTGGTGTGACTATAGTGTGCCTTTAAAAACAAAAAAGTTTTTCACTGTAAGCTAATAGCAGTTAGTTGTCTGCAAGCGTCTGGGTGTCAGGTCTTCAGCGTGTTCTCTGCCAACCTCAGCAAGTGCGTTTGCCACTCATATCTGGTGTGACTATAGTGTGCCTTTAAAAACAAAAAAAGTTTTTCACTGTAAGCTAATAGCAGTTTGTTGTCTGCAAGCGTCTGGGTGTCAGGCCTTCAGCGTGTACTCTGCCAACCTCAGCAAGTGCACTTTGCCACTCATATCTGGTGTGACTATAGTGTGCCCTTAAAACCAAAAAGTGTTTCACTGTAAGCTAATAGCAGTTAGTTGTCTGCCAGCTTCTGTGTCAGGCTCACAGTGGATACTGTGGCCACTTGCCCAGTGCCACCACTCATATCTGGTGTGACTATAGCGTGCCTTTAAAAACAAAAAAGTTTTTCACTGTAAGCTAATAGCAGTTAGTTGTCTGCAAGCGTCTGGGTGTCAGGCCTTAAGCGTGTGCTCTGCCAACCTCTGCCAGTCCACTTAGCCACTCATATCTGGTGTCACAATAACGTGCATTTAAAAACAAAAAACTTTTTTCACTGTTATAGATTGAATAGCAGTTAGTTGTCTTCAAGCGGGTGTGTCAGGCCAACAGCGTGTACTCTGCCAACCTCTGCCAGTGCACTTTGCCACTCATATCTGGTGTCACAATAGTGTGCATTTAAAAACAAAAAACTTTTTTCACTGTCATAGATTGAATAGCAGTTAGTTGTCTTCAAGCGGGTGTGTCAGGCCTACAGCGTGTACTCTGCCAACCTCTGCCACTGCACAGTGCCACTCATATCTGGTCTATGTCTCAGGCAGGCAGCATTACACACATGGACGTACGGTGTGATGATGATGATGTTGTACCCGCTGCTGCTTCCTTTGCTGAGTTGTCAGATACAAGTGAAGCGGTTGATGATGACGATGCGTCCATGGATGTCACGTGGGTGCCCGCTCGGCAAGAAGAAGAACAGGGCGAAAGTTCAGATGGGGAGACAGAGAGGAGGAGGAGGAGACGAGTTGGAAGCAGGGGGAGGTCGTCGCAAGGAGCTAGTGGCATAGTCAGACAGCATGCATCGGCACCCGGGGTCAGCCCGACAGCACGCCAATCAACACATGCTGTGTCCACCACCAGAATGTCGTCATTGCAGAGCTCAGCAGTGTGGCATTTTTTGTGTGTGTCTGCCTCTGACAACAGCGATGCCATTTGCAACCTGTGCCAAAAGAAACTGAGTCATGGGAAGTCCAACACCCACCTAGGTACAACTGCTTTGTGTAGGCACATGATCGCACATCACAAACGCCTATGGGATCAACACATGAGTACAAGCAGCACACCAACTCAAAACCGCCATCCTACTCCTGGTCCAGCATCTTCAGCCACGTCAACCACTGCTGTCCTCCTTGCCCCCTCTCAACCATCCGCCACTCCGTCTCTCGGCTTGAGCAGTTCCCACTCATCTGCCCACAGTCAGGTGTCTGTCAAGGACATGTTTGAGCGTAAGAAGCCAATGTCACAAAGTCACCCCCTTGCCCAGCGTCTGACAGTTGGCTTGTCCGAACTATTAGCCCGCCAGCATTTTTCGTTGATATGCATTTTTATTTCTTCTTAGATAACAAAAAAATTCTGAGACGACATTGGCAGGGCTATTCACTTGGGTGATCTGTCATGAATTGTAATTTGAATGTTAATTTGAACTGTGGGGCACAAGAACTTGAATAGAAAACATCTTTAAGCCAACTATGTTTTCACTAAGCTTAGTGAATAACTAACATTAACGAGTCGGATTAAACGCACTCTGCACTCGAGGTATGATCTGTTTAAATGACCCCACTCTGGGCCCTAAATGGTAAAATGTTTCACATGGGCATACGAAAGGTACACATGGCAATTAAAATCAGAAAATATGTAAAACATTTTTAGATATACTGGAAATTAGTGAAAAAGCAAAGAGTAGTGTATCTAATACATGATATAAAATATATGGATCGGTAGGGTGTCTAAGAAATTAGATTAGACAGGCCGTCAGGACAAGGTAAACCAACCAAAGATAAACGAAAATAATAAAGATTTATTGAACATATATATCCATAAAACCCAAAAGAGTGCTAAGTGTGTACACAAAAATGTGAGTGTGTACCCCAAAACGTGATGTTAAAAGTACATATAATGTGGACTTATATGTGCAAACAGAATGACAGCATGGATAGGGCTAGTCCATGTAGACATAGAGGTAAAAAAACGCTCCTGTCAGTAAATCATGATCAGTGGTATACCAGACTTAATAGTAGATGGCAGAGCACTAATCCGATGACTGGGTAATCGATCGAACAGTCTGTCATAACTCACAATAGAGGAGAGGTATCGGTACCGTTGAAATAATATTCTTGAATATCGCTCAATTCTCAAGATATGTGAGTTGAATCGATGGTACTATTTAATGCTGAGAACATATCAGCATCCTAGTGTTGATCGCTGAGTGCAGCGACCAAAAAATAACTGCAGGTCTGGGACTGACAGTGAAGTATATGCTTGGGTAGATCAGTACATCTAAATGTAGTGAGTGGTAAGATAGATAAAGTGGGTACAGTCACAATAGAGTTTGCTACAAAGTATCTAATTAGATCAGCACATAATGCACATTATTAGCTGTAAGCAGAGGACTAGCAGAGCCCTTCACTTTCGGACCTTCAGTGCAGGGCTCAGACTGGCGACTGGCCGCTGCTCTGGCTAACTCCATATTTTTTTCATTTATTTTCCTTTACTAGACTTCGTTTAGAAGAATTTGTTGAGTGATATATATATTTTGTGGGGGGTTGGCGATAGGTGCCCTTGGAGGCACAGGGTACTACTATACTTTATGGACTATTAGATTCATTTTTCTCCGTTCATAGCCAACAGAGCACATGGTGTGCTGATCTAACTGGATACTGTGTAGCACACTCTATTGTGACTGTACCCATTTTACCTGCCTTACCTCTCACTATATCTATATTTACTGTTTCACTCGATCATATGCTCCACTGTCAGTCTCCGACCAGAGTGATTTATATACCGTTTTGGGGGGTTGGTGATAGGTGCCCTCGAAGGCACAGGGTACCATTTAACTGTATGGGCTATCAGATCCATTCTTCTCTGCTTACAGCTAATAATGTGCATTATGTGCTGATCTAATTAGATACTTTGTAGCAAACTCTATTGTGACTGTACCCACTTTATCTATCTTACCACTCACTACATTTAGATGTACTGATCTACCCAAGCATATACTTCACTGTCAGTCCCAGACCTGCAGTTATTTTTTGGTCGCTGCACTCAGCGATCAACACTAGGATGCTGATATGTTCTCAGCATTGAATAGTACCATCGATTCAACTCACATATCTTGAGAATTGAGCGATATTCAAGAATATTATTTCAACGGTACCGATACCTCTCCTCTATTGTGAGTTATGACAGACTGTTCGATCGATTACCCAGTCATCGGATTAGTGCTCTGCCATCTACTATTAAGTCTGGTATACCACTGATCATGATTTACTGACAGGAGCGTTTTTTTACCTCTATGTCTACATGGACTAGCCCTATCAATGCTGTCATTCTGTTTGCACATATAAGTCCACATTATATGTACTTTTAACATCACGTTTTGGGGTACACACTCACATTTTTGTGTACACACTTAGCACTCTTTTGGGTTTTATGGATATATATGTTCAATAAATCTTTATTATTTTCGTTTATCTTTGGTTGGTTTACCTTGTCCTGACGGCCTGTCTAATCTAATTTCTTAGACACCCTACCGATCCATATATTTTATATCATGTATTAGATACACTACTCTTTGCTTTTTCATTTCCTAACTGGGGTTACCCCCCACTTCTCCAGTGTATCTATTTTGGCTCTATGTGTTCGTTCTTTTTCTTACTGGAAATTAGTACACCAATACGATTAAGCACGTTGATTAATAAAATAAAGAAATGTTAATCTATCAAAGCGGCTTGAGAAAATATATGTTTAAAAAGATACAAAAATATCAAAATCTGCTTATAAAAAAGAAATACTGCCTTAAAATTCAAAATGCAAGTATGAATATTAGCACACACAAGCTATCTACCAAATGTGAAAACTATTATTTAGCTTTTCTGGCAACTAAAAGTAACATACTACAGAGTTCACTATATTCAGTGCAATATCGAAAGGAAGTACTGGCTAAAAAATTCAATGCAAAACTAGCAAAGTTGTAAAAAACTGTATTAAATCGGTTGTTTTCTTTTTATCTGGTGAATAAAATGTTTCTACATTATATCACACAGCTATTTGTCGTCTTCAAAAAATTCTTCTTGTGGTTTTGTCTTTCTGTACTTTCAGGATTCATGTTTGCACGTTTTTTTTTAAGAATTTGCCAGGAATCTATTTTCGAAGTTGTTCCCCTCCTCTTGACACGATCAATGACCTAAGAGTCTCCGTAAGCAGGGTTGACCTGTTAGTCCCGTTTTACATTCAAGTTGCACATGATGTCCCAGCTAGATTTCTAGGGACAAATGTTGGAGCCTCGGCGTTGCCCCAATATGGAGGGAGCGTGGAATTTGTTGGAGGCTTCGATGTGAGTAGCGAGTCCAGGGGGAGACTCAGTTGCCCCAGGATTCCCTCTGCCTCCTGCATGTTGCGTACGGTATGCCTGGCGTATGCATGGCGACTTCTCGCTTCAGTAGTTAGGACACGCCCCCCTAGCCCGCCAGCTTTTACCATACAAGCTGGTGGAGTATAAGGCGATCAAAAAATTTGTAGCTATTGGGACACCGCAGTGGAAGGTACCCGGACGAAATTTCTTTTCACAAAAGGCAATCCCCAACCTGTACTCGATTGTGCAAAAGGAAGTAATGGCATGTCTGGCACACAGTGTTGGGGCAAGGGTCCATCTGACCACTGATACCTGGTCTGCAAAGCATGGTCAGGGCAGGTATATCACCTACACTGCGCATTGGGTAAACCTGCTGACGGCTGCAGAGGAGTTGGTGACACCGCCACGACTTGCAGGCAGGCCTGCTGCCACCTCCTCTACTCCTCCTACTCCATCCTCTTCCATAACCTCCTCGGCTGAGTCCTCTTCTGCTGCTGCGTCTTGCTCCACATCAACGGCACCCCCCTCAGCTCCCCAGGTACTATTCCACATCCCTATTCTGCTCTGTGTCCGTGTGTATCAGGGGCTCTGAGGACAGGTGTCAATCCATATCTGCCAAGTGACCCTATGTAGGGGAAACAGTCTCTATTCTGCTCTGTGGCAGTGTGTATCATGGTCTCTGAGGACAGGTGTCAATCCATACCTGCCAAGTGACCCTATGTAGGGGGAACAGTCTCTATTCTGCTCTGTGTCAGTGTGTATCATGGTCCCTGAGGACAGGTGTCAATCCATATCTGCCAAGTGACCCTATGTAGGGGGAACAGTCTCTATTCTGCTCTGTGTCAGTGTGTATCATGGTCTCTGAGGACAGGTGTCAATCCATACCTGCCAAGTGACCCTATGTAGGAGTTACAGTCTCTATTCTGCTCTGTATCGGTGTGTATCATGGTCTCTGAGGACAGGTGTCAATCCATACCTGCCAAGTGACCCTATGTAGGAGGAACAGTCCCTATTCTGCTCTGTGTCAGTGTGTATCAGGGATCCTTAGGATAGGTGTCAATCCATATCTGCCAAGTGACCCTATGTAGGGGGAACAGTCTGTATTCTGCTCTGTGTCAGTGTGTATCATGGTCTCTGAGGACAGGTGTCAATCCATACCTGCCAAGTGACCCTATGTAGGAGTTACAGTCTCTATTCTGCTCTGTATCGGTGTGTATCATGGTCTCTGAGGACAGGTGTCAATCCATACCTGCCAAGTGACCCTATGTAGGAGGAACAGTCCCTATTCTGCTCTGTGTCAGTGTGTATCAGGGATCCTTAGGATAGGTGTCAATCCATATCTGCCAAGTGACCCTATGTAGGAGGAACAGTCCCTATTCTGCTCTGGATCAGTGTGTATCAGGGATCCTTAGGATACGTGTCAATCCATATCTGCCAAGTGACGCTATGTAGGGGGAACAGTCCCTATTCTGCTCTGTGGGAGGAGGAGGAACGGGAAATGAGGCATCCAACCTTGTGCAAATGGGGTCTTTCATGCTGTCGTGCCTGTTGACGGACCCTCGTATAAAAAGGTTGAAGGAGAACGGGGTGTACACGCTACTAGACCCCCGGTATAAGCAGACAGTGGCGGAAATGTTACCGAATTACAAGTCGGAAAGGATGCAGCATTTGCAAAATAAATTAAAAAGTATTCTTTACACAGCGTATAAGGGTGATGTCACAGCAGAACGGGAATCTAACAGGGGAAGAGGTGAAAGTTATCCTCCTCCTCCCACGACCACGCCATATCTGCCAAGTGACCCTATGTAGGGGGAACAGTCCCTATTCTGCTCTGTGTCAGTGTGTATCAGGGATCCTAAGAATAGGTGTAAATCCATATCTGCCAAGTGACCCTATGTAGGGGGAACAGTCCCTATTCTGCTCTGTGTCAGTGTGTATCAGGGATCCTAAGAATAGGTGTAAATCCATATCTGCCAAGTGACCCGATGTAGGGGGAATAGTCCCTATTCTGCTCTGTGTCAGTGTGTATCAGGGTCTCTGAGGACAGGTATCAATCCATATCTGCCAAGTGACCCGATGTAGGGGGAATAGTCCCTATTCTGCTCTGTGTCAGTGTGTATCAGGGTCTCTGAGGACAGGTGTCAATCCATATGTCAAGGTGTCAATATGTCATATGTCAGGTGTCAATCCATATCCATTGTGATTTAGGAATGTTAGGTGATTTCTGCCCTTTATGGATTAAAACCAGACTCTGCATCAACTGTGTAATTTTCCATGGGAGTTTTGCCATGGATCCCCCTCCGGCATGCCACAGTCCAGGTGTTAGTCCCCTTGAAACAACGTTTCCATCACTTTTGTGGCCAGAAAGAGTCCCTGTGGGTTTTAAAATTCGCCTGCCCATTGAAGTCAATGGCGGTTCGCATGGTTCGCGAACGTTTGCGGAAGTTCCCGTTCGCCATTCGCGAACCGAAAATTTTGTGTTTGCGACATCACTATCTATAGATTACAATAAACTGATTAGTTACATGCCTTAGAAAAACAGCACTCTAACAGCAATACTCCATCTTTCACTTTGAGATACAGGGAGTGCAGAATTATTAGGCAAGTTGTATTTTTGAGGATTAATTTTATTATTGAACAACAACCATGTTCTCAATGAACCCAAAAAACTCATTAATATCAAAGCTGAATATTTTTGGAAGTAGTTTTTAGTTTGTTTTTAGTTATAGCTATTTTAGGGGGATATCTGTGTGTGCAGGTGACTATTACTGTGCATAATTATTAGGCAACTTAACAAAAAACAAATATATACCCATTTCAATTATTTATTTTTACCAGTGAAACCAATATAACATCTCAACATTCACAAATATACATTTCTGACATTCAAAAACATAACAAAAACAAATCAGTGACCAATATAGCCACCTTTCTTTGCAAGGACACTCAAAAGCCTGTCATCCATGGATTCTGTCAGTGTTTTGATCTGTTCACCATCAACATTGCGTGCAGCAGCAACCACAGGCTCCCAGACACTGTTCAGAGAGGTGTACTGTTTTCCCTCCTTGTAAATCTCACATTTGATGATGGACCACAGGTTCTCAATGGGGTTCAGATCAGGTGAACAAGGAGGCCATGTCATTAGATTTTCTTCTTTTATACCCTTTCTTGCCAGCCACGCTGTGGAGTACTTGGACGCGTGTGATGGAGCATTGTCCTGCATGAAAATCATGTTTTTCTTGAAGGATGCAGACTTCTTCCTGTACCACTGCTTGAAGAAGGTGTCTTTCAGAAACTGGCAGTAGGACTGGGAGTTGAGCTTGACTCCATCCTCAACCCGAAAAGGCCCCACAAGCTCATCTTTGATGATACCAGCCCAAACCAGTACTCCACCTCCACCTTGCTGGCGTCTGAGTCGGACTGGAGCTCTCTGCCCTTTACCAATCCAGCCACGGGCCCATCCATCTGGCCCATCAAGACTCACTCTCATTTCATCAGTCCATAAAACCTTAGAAAAATCAGTCTTGAGATATTTCTTGGCCCAGTCTTGACGTTTCAGCTTGTGTGTCTTGTTCAGTGGTGGTCGTCTTTCAGCCTATCTTACCTTGGCCATGTCTCTGAGTATTGCACACCTTGTGCTTTTGGGCACTCCAGTGATGTTGCAGCTCTGAAATATGGCCAAACTGGTGGCAAGTGGCATCTTGGCAGCTGCACGCTTGACTTTTCTCAGTTCATGGGCAGTTATTTTGCGCCTTGGTTTCTCCACACGCTTCTTGCGACCCTGTTGACTATTTTGAATGAAACGCTTGATTGTTCGATGATCACGCTTCAGAAGCTTTGCAATTTTAAGAGTGCTGCATCCCTCTGCAAGATATCTCACTATTTTTGACTTTTCTGAGCCTGTCAAGTCCTTCTTTTGACCCATTTTGCCAAAGGAAAGGAAGTTGCCTAATAATTATGCACACCTGATATAGGGTGTTGATTTCATTAGACCACATCCCTTCTCATTACAGAGATGCACATCACCTAATATGCTTAATTGGTAGTAGGCTTTCGAGCCTATACAGCTTGGAGTAAGACAACATGCATAAAGAGGATGATGTGGTCAAAATACTCATTTGCCTAATAATTCTGCACTCCCTGTATATCTGCATACCTTTTGCTGTATCCACCCCACATAATGACACACGTTCACATTTACACACAAAATACCAACTGCAGTATTCATCATATCATGACATATTTCTGTATCAACATGTTATATAACATTGTCTACTCATGTTTCCTTGTATGCTTTTAATCATCTTATTAGACTTCATTCATTGTCACATGTTTTAGAATCAAAAGGGTCCCTTTATATAGTGGGCTTTTCCCTTAGAATTATGTTTTCAGCTCGTATTTACTTATTCCATATATGCAAGCCATCATGGCTACAAAGGGTTTTAATCCTGTAAATAAAAGCTCTCTAGAATTTAGGATGTTAAAGGAACCTTTTAGTGGCCATGGATATATGTTTTTCCTGATCAATTATGCCAATTTAAATACAAAATACTTAAAAGGCTACATTTAGTTTCATGAGATAAACTGGGGAAGCATCAATTAAACTGCCTTCCCTGTTTCAACCTCATCCTTTACAAGTAACCCACTACTGTATTAACCTTTGAGAGATGGCAGACACAAGTTTCAGTCTAAGACTTGCTTCTCGTATTGCATGTACACCAAACAAAATTCTTCTCAAAGGATGTGACAGCCAAACCATAAACCATATACACATTGTTTAGCAGGACACACAGAACTAGCGTGTCCCTGTACCGTTCTGGACCTTTTTAGAAACTCAAAATGTTTAATCTATTGCCCAGTAATAATGGGCTGGCTTACCCTTCAAACGAAAGGTCAGTTTTGAGTGTCCAAAGGGCCAGGCACGTACAGGTAATTAATTAACCCTTGCTAATCTCCTGTCCATGGTCACAACATTTATGCTACTACAAAATATGAAAAGGAAACTTAACATTGTAAAAAACTGCAAAAATGAATCTTATCACGTATACCTTAATAATACCTAATGTCCTCCAGTGGGTGCATGGACCCTTATACAGGGCAAGGATTTTACAATTTACCTTATGCCAGTTAAGAGTCATTCAACTCTTAATGACACCTCTGAAAGGGACTGTAAACCCTGACCTTGCCAGTTGGGAACTTAAACCCATACTGACGCATCTGAGAGAGGTTTTAACTCTCTCTCCTTGGTAGTTGAGGGACTTTAACCCACACTGACCACCAGCGTGAACTTATCACACCTTAAATTCCTAAATAAAATATGCCATTTACCTTAATCCACAGAGAGGGTAAGGAGCCCACCCGCTGCCACCAAATTGTTGGGATCATTTTACACTGCTGGGCAAAGCGTTCCATGCACCTCACTATAGGACCGAACGTTCGGGGAGAGCCTTTTAGTGATACACAGACAACGTGTTTCAAATTGGGTTACTACCAGTGTATTAAGGGTCAGGCAAACATATTTATAGACAGGAGATACAGCAAAAGTAACTTGACAACATAACATCAGCTAAACACGATATTGCTCATTCAGCAACCAACAACATGTATTTCTGGAAGCGAAGTCAAACAATGTCTCATTGATGGTCAGCAACAGGTTCATTTTTAAGCTGACTATTTAAAGAATAAGCTGCCCATTTACACTTCATGTATTTAATTTTTAACCTTTTCACGCACCATGCAGTACACAGACACGCACCATGCACTTCACAGACACGCACCATGCATTTCACAGGCACGAACATTACATGATGTACCCAAACACACACATTACAGTACAAAGACAAACTCCATGCACCACACGTCATGCAGCTCACAGACATCAACCATGCAATACACAGACACACTCCATGCAGCACATAGACACATTCTATGCAGTACACATACACACACAGTACAGTACACAGATACACACCATGCATTTCACAGACACACTCTATGCAGTACACATACATGCTCCATGAAGTGCACAGATACATCTGTCATTAGTCTAATACTATCCTTACCTTTTTGTGTCACTTTACCCCACTCCCTCTAGCATGTAAGCTCATTGAGCAGGGCCCTCAACCCCTCTGTTCCTGTGTGTCCAACTTGTCTGGTTATAACTACATGTCTGTTTGTCCACCCATTGTAAAGCGCTGCGGAATTTGATGGAGCTATATAAATACCATAATAATAATAATAATAATAATAATACATACCACGCAGTACACAGAAACTCCATGCAGTATACAGACACAAACTATGCATTTCACAGACACACTCCATGCCACATACAGAAAGACTCCATGCATTTCACAGACACAATGAATGCAGTACACAGGCAAACTCAATGCAGAATACAAACACACTCCATGCAGCACACATACACACTCCATGCAGCACACAGACACACATATTAGAGCACACAGACACACATATTAGAGCACACAGACACACTCCATGCAGCACACAGACACACTCCATGCAGCACACAGACACACATATTAGAGCACACAGACACACTCCATGCAGCACACAGACACACATATTAGAGCACACAGACACACTCCATGCAGCACACAGACACACATATTAGAGCACACAGACACACTCCGTGCAGTACACAGACACACTCCATGCAGCACACAGACACTCCATGAAGTTGAAAGGCCACATGCTTGAAACTTAACTTTACAGACACAGTGTTCTAATTTGATAAATTCAAGTAACAAGGTAGCAAACAGCTCTTACCTCCATTTCCAGCCACATATCCGGCTCCCAGTGCTCTTCCCTTTCTTATGACACAGGCTGACTTTGTAGGCTGAAGTTGCTCCTTCCTCCATCATACCATGAGGAAGTCTGCCGCAATATGGAGTGAGAAGGGGAAAGGCTAGATGGAAGCAGCAAGTGGCTCTGAATTCTCCGCTACATGAAGATCGTAAGGCATTGTCTGTCTGCTGGGCCCCTCAATGCTGCCCCTCCCCTGATGGGTGACCAGGAGAGGACCCCTAAGCTCTACTGTACCCAGATGCCATAGCACCTTCTGCACCTCTGGTAGTTCTACCTCTGTTTTCATTACAATCCAATTGTCCTTCCAGTTTTTTGGCCTTCGTACAGTTATTTGCTGAAAATCGGGAATGAAAGTTAGAATAAAGACAAACAATGTCATTGTGGACAGCCACTCAAACAATGCACTAGCGTAATAAACGTAGCTTGTTGTTGAGCTGCCGTGCACCTCAAAATAAATGGTACACATAGAAAATGGCAGCAGGAAAATCAGAGTAAGGATAGACGCGCACATTCTGAAGTGACACATGGCATTGCTGTTCAATCGAGGACTTGATTGGTATCCAATTACTGACAGAAAAATTATATACAGCGCCCCAAACAGAAACGCGATTGTCCCTCCACCAGTATGTAAAGCTGCATATTTGTTTGAAGGAAAAATGCCAACAACCTCAAACCCAAAGCACCATAACCACCCGCTGAAGAGAGAAGCCTTTTTGCACCATGACGGTTTGATCTCACTTGTCTGGCTTCTCAGATGGATGTATCTGTACATTACATACACTGTGCTGATTCCCAGTATGGTGCATACCGAAAAATTAATCCCATGCACTATGCTCTCTGGGTAGAAATTTCCAATGTAGCTTATTGTAGGTATGTGGTACCCAGGGTGTACGTGTAACACCTGAAACAACACAAAGGCAGTGGTGAGCCCTGAGACTGCCCAAAAGACAAGAACGCACGGCAATAACGCGAATCCGTCGCACACCATCGTTAACATCCTCAAAACATAATCCAGCGTTAAGCACAGTACCTCACCGGGAACATTTTGTGTTCTTTCCTATCGTAGATACTCTAAGATTATCCTTAACAAATCTTTCTGATTATATAGTGTTAATTAAATAGGCAGGGCTTATCGGCCTGTTACTGGTCACCTGGCCCTCACTGACACCTCTCTCTTATAATAATCATTCCTCACACACTAACTCATCATTCTATTACTCATTGACATGTCCGTTCCTACACACTCACAGCTGACTTTTTGTCATGTTACATATCACATTGTTGGCTTGTTGTCCCAACCACAAATATATGAAGTGGGAAGAAATACATTGTAATAATTCCAAAGCTGCGCTGGTACTTAAATGGTACATACAAAACAAAACACTTTTATATGCTTGCTAATTAAATCATTTATCTGTTATACTCATATAATAGAACAGGTAGGAAATATATGCTCAGCCATGACACATGCATTCTGTTTTGTATCAATGTGATGATTTGTGGACCCAGGACATACTTGAAAACGAGAGAAATCTCAATGTATCCATCCTGGTAAAATATTTTATAAATAAATAAATAAATGTATTATCTTACGTTGTATTTTTTATTTTTATTTTTTATTGTATCCAGTAATTGCTTTGTTGATTGACAGTTATATTTGAGAAGTTTATTGATACGCCATACTTTTTTTTCGTCTTTACTGGTCACTAAAACTTACTCCACTTTATTTGGACATTTACACCAAAAACATCAATAGGGCACTGTTTATTTTTTTGTTTGGTCTAAAGTATGAGTACATACTAAGTATATGGCAGACAGGACAGTATGCAGCTGAAATAAAAAGTCAAAGTTAATATAACGAAGGAAGTAGGAGCGGCACTAATTATACACAGTTATGCATGCCTAGGGAGTGATGACACGGGATGTAGATACAGATTGTGTATCAGAACCTTGACGTTATCACGTGTTTACACTTGTTACATCGTACAGGATAAATCCAAAACAATATTTTGTTTATTTCTTCCAGAACAGTAATTGTTGTGTTAGTGATTCGTGTCAAATGACTAATTAAGTTAATTTGTACTTTTAAACACTAACTAATTAGCTAATTATTTTTACAGTGTAAGTTCGTTTGGGCAGGGCCCTCTCCACCTGCTGTTCCTATATGTCACACATGTCTTGCAAGAATGAATTGTTTGTCTTGTTTACTGCATAGCACTGCTATGAATAACTGTCATTGTAATCTTTCAATATCACGGACTGGCCTAGGGCACAATATGTTTTATTTCACGGGAGGCCAAATCCTTAATGAACCATCTCCTCCCCATGTGATATCAATGACAAATTGTGTGATCTTTTCTAATGGAACGAACAATCTGTCCTGAGGTTTACCGCAGGGTGCCTGAGACTGAGCCTCCATGATGGAGCCAAGCAGCGTAGAGGAAAATGAATGGATAGTGGAAGCAATGATACATTCCGGGGGAATGATATGGGACTTTTCTTGCTCTTGTATAGACTCAGTATCAAATTGTCTGGATAAAGCGTCGGCCTTGACATTTTTAGAACCAGGTCTATAAGTAATAAGAAAATTAAAGCGAGAAAGAAACCGAGACCACCTAGCTTGTCTAGAAGACAATCGTTTAGCGTCTCATATGTAAGCCAGGTTTTTGTGATCAGTAATGATCAAAAGGGGGTCCTTGGAACCCTCTAAAAGATGTTGCCACTCCTTGAGAGCCAGAATAATGGCCAACAATTCCCTATTGCTAATATCATAATTGCGCTTGTCAGGAGACAACTTTCTAGAGAAGTAACCACAAGGATGCAATGGAGTATCCTGGCTCTCCCTCTGGGAGAGAACTGCCCCTACCCCTGCCTCTGATGCATCAACCTCCAGTATGAAAGGCTTACTGGTGTCAGGATGTATCAATATGTCGGCGGAGGCAAACCGCTGTTTGAGAGTTTCAAAGGCTTCTATAGCCTCCTTAGACCATATCGTACTACTATCCCCCTTGCGTGTCATATTGGTGATGGGGGCTATTACTGAGGAAAATCCCTTTATAAACCTTCTGTAATAATTGGTAAAACCAATGAACCTTTGAATGGCTTTCAACTCAGTGGGTAAAGGCCAATGTATGACAAATTCCAACTTTTTAGGACCCAGAGGCAGAGATATTATATCCCAAAAACTTCAGATTGGTCAAAGATGCATTTTTCTAATTTACAATAAAGTTGAATTTTTAACAAAGTCTACAGAACTCGTCTCACGTGATCGTGGTGAGTCTGAATGTCAGGAGAATAAATAAGGATATCATCCAGATAGACCAAGACAAATGAGTAAATGTAATCCCTGAGTACATCATTAATGAAATCTTGGAAAACTGAAGGAGCGTTGCCCAACCCGAATGGCATCACTAGATATTCATAGTGTCCACTTCTGGTATTAAATGAAGTCTTCCACTCGTGGTTTTCCTTTATTCTCACTAAATTGTAAGCAATTCTAAGGTCAAGCCTAGTAAACACTTTAGCGCCTTGGAGTCTGTCAAATAATTCAGCAATAAGAAGAATGGGGTAGGCGTTCTTAATGGTGATTTTGTTCAATGCCCTGTAATCGATACATGGGTGCAACTCACCGTCCTTTTTAGATACAAAAAAGAATCCTGCCCCAGCAGGCGAGGATGATTTTCGTATGTGGCCTTTATTCAATGAATCCTTAATACATTCCTCTATTACTCTACTCTCCTGAGGTGACAGAGCATAGACTGCTCCCTTAGGTGGCATGGCGCCGAGTAGAAAATTAATGGAACAGTCATATGGTCTGTGAGGAGGTAGAGTATTCGACTGAGTTTTGCTGAATACTTCTTTAATGTCTTGGTACTGTATAGGAATTTCCGGGTTTTGAGGTGTGCTAGTGGTTAATTCAATAGTGCCCACTCTTTTGGCGACATGCAATATGCACATTTCATAACAATCCTTACCCCATTCTAATATTTCCCCATTAGCCCAGTCAATATGAGGGTTATGCTTGTTAAGCCATGGAAAGCCTAATATGATCGGACATGAAGGGGATGCAATCACCTGAAATGCAATCTCTTCCTTATGTAAGGCACCAACGGAAATATTAATGGGTAATGTTTCATGTGTTATCAATGGTTGTGAGAGTGGTCTCCCATCAATAGCCTCCACAGCTAGAGATGATAGTCTCTCCTTGACAGGTATATCATTACCCTTAACAACTTGAACGTCGATGAAGTTTCCAGCGGCATCTGAGTCCATCAGGGCTTTGCATGAAAAGTTCTTCTTTTCAAAGGCAATACAAATATCAAGGAGAAACCTATTTTTATCCTTTCCAGAGGACGTTTCCATTACACCTAAGACCTGTCCCCTTAAGGTGCTTAGGTGCAGTAGTTTTCCGGACGTATGGTACAATTGATTCTCATATGTCCCTTCCTACCGCAGTATAGACATGGGCCTTCTTTTCTCCTATAATGTCTTTTTGCTTCCAACAGTCTAGTGACCCCCAACTGCATGGGTTTGGGTTGGGACTGTACAGGAAATTCAGGGACAATAGGTTTGTAGAAGTGGGGTGCTAAAGGCATATTCATGTGTCTGGTCTTGTTTCTAGTAGCTTCTCTGGTTCTCAATCTATTATCAATCTGCATGACAAAAGTGATAAATTCATTAAGCTTTTTGGGTAAGTCTTTGGCGGCAATCTCATCTAGCATAGTTTCAGATAGTTCCTTTTTAAATGCAGAAATTAACCCACTGTTAATCCAGTCTACCTCGGAAGCTAGGGTACGAAAATCTATGGCATATTCTGAGATAGACCCTCGTCTGATATGCATCATGGCAGTAGCGGTGTCATCCCCCCCCCCTAAGGTTACTCCAACATGTTGTCTCCATCAAAAACACTATTACTCCGACTCCTGTAACCAGACATATCCAGAAATGCCATCAGGGACAAGTGGATCACCTTCACTTCCAGGCTATAGAAAGACTTATTCCAAATCCCAGAAAAGGACATTTCAATAAATGTCTTCTACAAAAAGAATCAAAATGGATTCATGCATTCCAGACGTTACCCCCCCATGGATTAAATGAAGAATTTAAGTACACACCATTTATCCACAATACAAGACTATAGGCGAATTACTCTAACGAAATACAACTATATTTAATGTTAACATCCATTCTCCATACAAATTCCATTTATTTTTACACTCTATACTATTACTATACTACGTACTTAGCGCTCTGATGATCTTATCCCTATGCAGTGCTAATTTAGAGTTTACATACTTGCTATTTACTATAATCCTTACATCCATTTAGAACGGTACGATCTAATTAATGTCTATACGAATTATTTCATCCGATATAACAATCTACTTTACTTTATGACATCACTTTCACTTAACAATGCTAATTAGAATTCCATTTCATATTCAATTACAAGCATTATAAGTAATAATAAACAATTACATCATATCAAACTTAGTAAGCGCTACGGAATCTGTTGGCGCTATATAAATGGCAATAATAATAATAATAATAATAATAATAATAATATGCTATGGGCAAATATTTTCTTAACATCATCCTCCCTCACTATAGAAAATCCTCTTTTCTTACTGATTAGGGACATTGTAATGTTTAACATGCATATACATAATTACTTTTACCCTTTCAAATATATCCTAATGATTTTGGTTATATTTGGCCACCCTGCAATGTCTAACGTCCTTATTATACCAACATAAACAAGGGCAATTAATCTTGCTCGATATTTCATTATGTTACACTGTATGATTTTAATACAGCTATTAGTTCTCTTGATCATTTGCCTACAAACTGTATAGGGTTAACTATGACATCATTCACAATGATGTGATGGACCTATCATCGCAAAGGGCGCGTTATTTAAACTCCAATAAACCCGGGATACGGTTTCCCCTTCAAGAGCCACCTTACCGGCGAAACGCGTGTCGGGGCCCTGCTGCACTCATTTCCCTTAGCTAAAGTCTACCCCTTATCTACTCTGATTCTGTTACTATACTTACCTTAGATTCTTTCCATATACCTCATCATTTGGTGTTATAGGTAGGCAAGATTGTTGAGGGGTTACTAGGGAAGAGCTCAGTTTAGTGCATTCATGGTAATTGTTAAATTTGTAAAATCGATAGCTTTGAATTTACATTAGGCGCCCTTGAAGGCACAGATGCAGGGTTAGTTACAACTGACAGATAGCGGCATTTATTAACCGCAAGACATTTATTAAGCGGACATTACAAATAACCGTTATACCTCTTTATACGATATCTACTAATCAGCACAAGTCACTTTTCGTTTCAGTTAACCCATGCAGCCCTCAGCCTTGATATCCCAGCCCATACTACAGACTATATTTAATTACTCTATGCACTATTATCTTGTTTCATTTATTTTACAGGATTGAGATAGGAACTCACCAGCAGTTTGGTTTTACCACACTAGACATTTTTTCTCTCTCTGAGTTCTATATATATGCTTATTTACAGATATTTACCGTATAATCTCAGATGGCTACTTTTCTCAGTTAGTGATTTCATTAAAATAATTCATTATTGAACCAGGAGTCTCCATAATTGTTATAATTTATGGTTACATCCTGGAGAACCTAGTATTTTACATTTTCCTCCATACACTATAATTCCAGTTTGTTTGTATATAACGATTCCTTCAATCCCCTGTATTCCCGTGTTCTAAGGATATTTATTTCTTTTTTAAGAATATCGATTAAACGTAAAATTTTATGTGTAAAATGTATTAAGGAATTTATCTGGTTAGGACACATTATGTTCTCTCGCTCTCCATATCTAACTTTTGTGAAGGGTTAATCCCTCTATTTTGTCCACACGATACTCACTTTATACACCAGTAGCTTCCTACTGTTTATTTTGGAGGATCTTAATGAAGGTCAGGACCGAACCCCCCCTCTCCCCCCTCCCCCAAGTGGTACTCCTTAAGCCCTTAAGACAAAGACCGTGACCTTGGGTGTTAATACTTATATTCTGTATGTGAGGAGATGCGTTTAATCGCCAGTCGTGGTGATTGTTCATTGGCTTGGTACCTGAGCCGTGCAGAGTCACACATGTTTTGATGCGACTTGGTGTGCCCGTGGTATACGTGGGAATATGCTAACCGTGGCCGTCAGCGTGGTCGCCTGAAAACACCTTCCGTCAAATGAATGGTTAGTCGCACAAACCTGTAACCTCCCACCGTGAATGGGAGGTTTGTGACCTCTGTGGGGGGGAAATGGTACTCACGTGACCGGTTGTAGTTGTGGCACGAATGCAACGCCATAAGCGGCGGCTGGAACGGACTGTGGAAGACTGCTTTGTGGGTGTCTGGCCGGGTAGCTGGCAGGGATGAGTGCCCTCCTTGTGCCTGGAGGTTGCGGGTAAAGGCCAGTAGTTTCCCGGGAATAAGTGCTTCTTCCCTATATATGGTAATACATAGGTGTTTTTTTAAATTCTGGACTTACCTTTGTTATAGAATAATTAAAGCCCTTATTAAATTTCCCATTAACATTATTAACTTCCTAAATGATAGATTTTCCTAACAGCATTTAGAATGTTAGAAAGAGAATATATCCTCTAGAAGGATATGAGCAACACCGGAATTGTCAAGTTCCTGTAGTATGAAACATTGTATGCCATAGTTAGATCATGAGAACTGTACTAATGAAATGTCCATTCACTAAAAAGCCTTGAACCTGACCTTGAATCTAACAACACTAACTACTCAAAATGGCGCCTAAAGCCCCCCTCCCATCGAGTAAATCCTCGTGCTAGCAAAATGGCGTCTGAGCCATCGTGTCCACTCCCGTGTCCAAGATGACGCCACCTCTCGGTGGGAGGACATTTAGCCGGCCACTTAGTACCTAAGCCAATTAATAATATTGATGGGTGGGTATTGACATAGCCACTTAACACCTAACCCAATTAATGATGTTTATTTGTTGATATCTTGATCTTCTTCAATGATGTAATAATGCCTTTAAAAGGGTCTGCGAACCCGCTTTTTAACCAGATGCCATTAAATTTTCTTGAAGTTCTTTCATCTACCTGCACCTTGTGTCAGTGTGAATTTACTTCTGCGTATACGCAATTTAATCATCTCTAATTTGGACAGGAACAGATAGTCATTCAAACTTATTTGTTTGCTTAAAAGAATCTATATCAATTTGGCGCATCCAACGTGGGGCCCCGGGTTATGGCCTTTGGCCGGTCAGCCGTCCCAGAAGACGCTGGACGGAGGAATCCTGGGGGAAGGAAAGGAGACTGATCACCTCCCAGTACACGGTAGAGACTGCTGCAGCACCTAGCCGGTATGTTCCAGCCCCTTTGATTGACCCGTCCCAGTGTCTGCGACTGCTACCGGGAGGACATCAAAGTCAGGTAATAACTTGCCCGGGGCCTTATTGATACCCACCTGTTTACCTGCATTTTGACTATCTGTTGCCTGGGTGTGTTTGTATTGGTCTGTCCTTAGCTTAGTGCCCGGGTAGAGTGCTTGCCTGTTTACCCCTTTTAGGAGCCACGTGGCTGTGGCTGTAAGGAAAGAGGGGGGTGGACCTGTGGAAGTTTTCCTGGGGGTAAGGAAAAAAGGGAGAGGGATCTGTGGAGGTTTGTGTAGACTCATAGCTTCCTGGGGGTTCCTCTGGTGTCACTTTGATAATCTAGCTAGCCTCATTGTGCACATTGCTCTGCTTGCAGAGAGGTGGTACCCTCCAGCCTCGAGCGCTGAGGCTGGTGGCATTCCAATTTTTCTTTATTTGTGGCGCGTGGATTCGGGCAGGCATTGCTGTCTCCATCACCACGTGGTAGTGAGACTTACGGGTGGGTCCGTAGGGGCACTACGGGAGTGAGGGAAGTGGTGGTCACGAACCACTGTAACGGGGGAGGCGTACGGAACTCGGGCCGGTGTTAGCTGTTTTCCGTCGCCGCAGGTAGTGAGACTTGAGGAAGTCGTTCTCCGAGCGGGGACACTACGAGGTTGAGGGAGGTGGCTTTGGCCACATGAGTAAAGGAAAGGGATTACTGTTGAATTTATTTGAACTGTGATGCATGCACTGTATTTTTTTATTGAAATATTGTCTTAATTGGGAGTCATTCAAACTCCTGTGTCTATCTCTACTTTCACTTTTTACTTTTACTCTACTTCCTGTGTTATTTACACTTTCCCCTCCTATTTCTCTTTGTGAGAGAAGTGATTGGTCACACACTTCTCACCTCGCTCCAATCCGTGGCTACCTCGGGTAGGCGGAATAAGTGACTAGTCTACGGTTTGGGAAGACGTACGTAAGGACCCACCCTTACGTAGCAGTCGAGCATTGTAGACACTCTGTTTCCCTCTCTTCCTCTATATCTGGGACGCCTTTGATAGGGGGAATGGGACAGGGGTTAGATAAGCCCAATAAGGGCTGGTTAGCGTGTGATCTAGTTGAAGACAGAGAGGGCGAAGAGATGGTTAAGAAAGTTGAAAAGATTGCTAAAGTGTGTGGAATTGCTGTACTTTCATGTGGTAGATTACAGCCAGAGAGCTGGCGCAGATTACTGACAGAGAAGAGAGGCAAGCTTACAGATAATGATTTGCTTCGTACAGCAGAAGCCTGGTACAGAGTAGCAAGAGCTATTCAGCAGGAAGGTTGGGTTGAGGAAGAAATTGATCACAAAGGTTTGAAACTGTATGTATATCATAATAATTATGTTGCTGGGGGATTCCCTCAGCCAGCGCCCCAAAATGGCGCCCAGGGGATGTTCATTCCCAAGGTTCAGTCAGTAATGAGTGACATTCAGCTGACCATGATCCCCACCCCTAACCCTCCCATCACCCATCCCGTCATCACCCCTGTTTATCCAGTCCTGAATTCTGATGGATCTTTATTCTCCCCCCCATCATCCCTACAACTATCATCACCCTCATCCATCCCTACACTATCTTCCCTGCCTAATCCAGCTATTCCATCCGTCATTCCTTCTCTACGCTCTCTCTCCGTCTATAACCCTACCCTCCCACTTGCACCCACCCAGTCCACTAACCCCTCCTCACTTGCTATTACCCATCCTACTACACCTGCTTCGGTCCCTCCTACTACACCTGCCTCTGCTATTCTCTCTCCGTCCTCCCTTCTGCCTACTCCTCCCGCAGCCCAAGTTCCCACCTCCCCACCTTCATATCCCTACCCCGGATATCCTACCTCCCTTCCTAATCCCTACCCAGCTATCTTGCCCTCCTCAGGTTCTGCCCTAGCCCCTGCCCAGATGGCCTGGCCATACCCCTACCCCTATCCCGTGGCCCTGTCCTATCCAAACAATCCCTACTTCCCTTCCCTAGCCACACCCCAGGCCCCATTCACGCCCACCCCGATACAGTCTGCCCCGGATGTGCCCACATCCAACATGGCCGCCACTACCTCTCTTAACCCTAACGCAGCTTCCTTCCACGCCCCCAATATGGCGGCCCCCAGTAATCCAGCACCCCTAATGCCAGTACTTCCTAATGATTTCTCACCTCGAACTCATGACCCACTGGCTTCCCCGGCATCCGGGATCCCCACGTATCCCCCGGTCTGACGCCTCAAGCGGCTCCGCTTCCCAAAGGAGTCCAGGTCACATATGAAGATGAATTTGAAGAGGTTAGCTCTCATGGTTACCATATCTCACCAGATGCCACAGAGCCCCAGCCTCGCTGTTCCCTCAATGATCCTTTTGGACATATGGGCCGGGGAGAACAGGCTCCTCCTAAATATGTTTCTTTTAATCCCACTCAGGCTAGTGCTTTGATGAAATCACTCCCAGACCCAGAAAAGCAACCAATGCCTTTTTACCGAGGGGTAGTTCAAATTCAAAAGACCTATTCCGCCGCATGGCGAGATTTACTAAGCATTTGTGCCATTAAGGCCGGAGATGCTTACTGGCCTAGCATAGCCCGCCACCTCAGCACAAATTTGCTTGAGACTGATACTGATTACTCTTCTGGAATAGCATTCTGCAACCAGCTAAAGGCCTGGGCTAAGGACAAACTTGCAGATCAGGCTGCTGGCCTTACTGATATTGTACAGGAAAAAGGAGAATCAGTGGAAAGGTTCCATGCTAGACTGTTTCAAGTGTTCTCAGATTTGAGATTTGATCTTACTAATAAGGTTCATTCTCAAATGCTGTCCGGTGCCTTTGTCCTGGGCATCAAAGACTCTATACGCAAGGGGATCATTGCTGCACGCCCTGAATATAGAGTTGTTCCTCTGGATAAATTACTCCTGGTGGCTAGGGGACTAGAATCTGCTCAGAATCCAAGAAAGCCCAATTCAGCTCCCCTTATGGTGTCCCGTCCTGGCACTGTTCCCAGAGGAACCAGACCCGAAGATGGATTCTGCTTCAATTGCCATGCAAAAGGGCACTTCAAGAATGAGTGCCCAGAACCCAAGAAAGTGACTAAGTCTACACCTGCATTAAAAGCATTAAAAGCTCCACCACCTGCCCAAGCCTCAGATAATTAGGAAATTGGCAAGCCTGTGTCCTTAACCCCTGTCATGGCAGTGTCTTCAGGGGATCGGGGGGGCCACTTGCCACTGTGACTCTACCCATTGAAGGACAACCTACTACATTTCTTGTTGACACAGGTGCAGCCCGAAGTGTTCTACGAGAACAAGACCTGCCAGACCCATCATTTCTGTCAAAAATTGATGTCTCTTGTGTAGGAGTGGATGGCCTACCAAGACAAAGTCCTTTAACAACTCCTTTACGGGTTGGCAACTACCCTAACTTGCTTGCTCGCTTTGTGGTGTCTTCCACATGCCCCATTAACCTGTTAGGCGCTGATGTTCTTTCACGCCTGCAGGCATCTATCATCTTCACTCCAGATGGACAAGTAGAATTATCTACCCCACTCTCTGTTTCTGACACCTCAGCCTTGTGCTCCCTGCCTCTGATGCTTCATTTAGAACAACCTCACGGGGATGCAGAGGCTCTGAAAGACAATTTCCCTGACTCACTAAAAACAGATGTTCCTAAGACACTGTGGTTCACAGGCCCAGAAGACATAGGTCACCTGAAAGTACCACCTGTGGTGGTGAAACTCATTCCAGGAGCTAAATTACCAAGAAAATCCCAATATCCCTTAAAACCAGCACAAGCTGCTGCTATTTCAATTCAAATCCAAGCACTCCTGGAAAAGGGTGCTCTTGTCAAATGTGAATCACCATGCAACACCCCGTTGTTTCCTGTGAAGAAAAAGACACCAAAAGGTGAACCAGAGAAGTACAGAATGGTCCAGGATCTCCGTGCAGTGAATGAAGCAACAGTCCTGGACACCCCTGTTGTGCCAAACCCACACACTCTTCTCTCTGGAGTTCCACCTTCTGCAAGGTACTTCACAGTCATTGATCTAGCCAATGCCTTCTTCAGTGTACCTCTGGATCCAACTTGTCAATACCTGTTTGCCTTCACACACGAAAAACAACAGTACACATGGACTGTTATGCCCCAAGGGGCACAACATTCACCAAGTCAATTTGCAAAGGCCATGTGCTCTATTCTTGATCCATGGCAATCTGACCATCCTGAGGTCGTCTTGCTTCAATATGTAGATGATTTGCTGCTCTGTGGAGATGACCTACCCAAAACAGAAGAATGCTCAATTAATCTCCTTTGCTATTTAGCAGAACAAGGATGTAAAGCTTCACGTCTCAAGCTTCAATTCTGTCAACCTACTGTCATCTTCCTTGGCCATTGTCTATCTCAGGGTACTAGACATCTCACCCGTGACCGAGTTAGAGCAGTACTGGATATTCCACCCCCAAGGACCTCAAAGTCTCTACATGCCTTCCTAGGCCTCATTTCTTACTGCCGAGCATGGATCTCAGAAGCTTCTCTGCTCATGCAACCACTCTATGATGCCCATTCTGCTTGACTATAGAAGCCCATGACAACTTCTGTACCCTAAAACGTGCTATTGCTTCTGCTCCTGCCCTTGGCCTACCAGATTATACCAAACCCTTCAAGTTATTTGTCTCTGAAAGACAGGGCCATGCTACAGGAGTTCTTACCCAAGCACATGAATCTAGAGGCCGACAAAGGCCTATTGGATTTTTCTCCTGCCAACTGGATATTGTGGCCAGAGGAACCCCCTCTTGCCTTCGGGCCGTTTTTGCAGCCAGGGAACTAATTGAAAGAACCGCAGACCTGGTCCTTGGCCACCCTCTGGTTATTTTGGCCCCTCATGACATTTCTGCCATAATCAACCAAGTCCAACTCAAGCATGTCTCTCCTGCCAGACACCTCCGTCTTCAATGTCATCTCCTGTTACCTGACAACATCACTCTCTAAAGATGTCAGGTTCTCAATCCGTCCACTCTTCTCCCACTTCCTGACGGGGGTATATACTATGGATTTATCATGGATGAAACCTACATTTTCCTTCTTGCTGGCACCATCAAGAAAATGCATCCCAATTTATCCTTTTATGACGGACAGGCACCTCTTTGCGATGGAGCAGGATATGCCTTCTGTACCATGTGGTACAAGCCAAACATCACTCCTGAACCCTGCTATGAAGATGAGCTCTATCATCTGGTCGAGGTGAAACTTACTTCACAAGACTTCTACTGTGACTCTGAAGGCAACAGTATGGTCTTGATTCATCTACCTCCAGAACTCAAACATTTGTATCATCATTGGGACATTGCCACTCCACATGTCCCTGTTACCAAGTTAAAGACAAAATCATGGAATGATCTCGGGCCCATGGCAAAATTATGGGCCACCATGAACGAATCACAGCTACAGGAAAATGGCGTTGCCAAATACCCAGCAACTGACCATCTAGAGGCATGGCCACGCCACTTCCTGGAAAATGAATTTCAAGATCTGGTCATAGTAAATGACTATGACCCAGAGACACCTCATGACTGTTTTGAACAGATGAAAATGGAGACAACACATCTACCAACTGTGCATGAGGATCCACTAGTAGATCCTGATCTCACTCTGTTTGTGGACGGTTCAAGGTATGCTGATGAAGAAGGAAAATACCACACAGGATATGCCGTAACCACAACAGATGAAATTGTAAAGTCATCATCTTTACCACCAACAATGTCTGCACAAGAAGCCGAATTGCAAGCCCTGACTTCAGCGTGCAAAATCTCTGAAGGAAAGCGCGCCAACATCTACACGGATTCAAGATATGCATTGGGCGTGGCTCATGACTTCGGATTAATTTGGAAAACAAGAGGATTTCTTACCACTGCCGGTACGCCAGTCAAACACAGTTCTGCAATCAAAGAACTAATAGATGCCCTCCTACTCCCAGAAGAAGTGGCCATTTTGAAAGTAAAGGCACACGGGAAATTTGATACAGATGAAGCAAAGGGCGACCATTTAGCTGATCAGGCTGCTAAGCAAGCGGCAAGAGAATTGCAGGAAGTGGATGAAGGAGTGTCCGGACACGAAGAAATTCCTATTTTTACTTTACAGACTCTTCCTACTGACCTAAGAATCCTACGGGAACAGCAAGCTGCAGTTGCCCCTGAGGAAATACAGAAATGGAAGACGAAAGGAGCAGTCCTAAAAGATGGAGTATATTACAACAATTTTAGATTCTGCCTCCCTAAGAATTTATATCCAGCAGTCGTCCAATGGGCACATGGACCTGCACATCTGTCAAAAGACCTAATGGCTGCCCTCATACAGAAGTATTATGAAGCACCTGGAATTACTACACTGATGAACAACTTTTGCAAGGCCTGTGTCATTTGCGCAAAGTGCAACACAGGGAAACCAACCAAAGTGCCCTTGAAACACCTGGCCAAGCCTATGTACCCATTCCAGAGAATCCAGATTGACCACATACAGATGCCAAAGAGTGGTCCCCATGAATATGCACTAGTAATAGTGGATATGTTTTCAGGCTGGCCAGAAGCCTATCCAGTAACCAATATCACTGCCAAAACAACAGCAAGGCGTCTGCTCACAGAAATTATATGTAGATTTGGACTCCCAGAAGTTATTGAGAGTGACCAGGGCCCAGCTTTTACAGCAACAGTGACTAAATAAATTTGGACCGCTCTGGGGGTGACCCTAGCTTTCCACACCCCTTACCACCCACAAAGCAGTGGCAAAGTGGAACGCATGTAGCCCCATGTAGCTAGAGCGCAGCTAAGCGGAAAAAGGCCTTGACAGGGGTTAGGAGGCGGGCTTAGGAGGAAGTAAGCAAGGGTTGGATTATGGGTAAGTAGGATTGGCTATTTAAATGAGCAGCCATTTTAGGTGAGTCATTCTAACTTTCTACCTGGTTGAGTTTGTGTTCACCTAGGTGTGCGCGGACTTTGCTCGGTTGGATTTTCTTTGTCTCCTCTGCAGGACCGATGGACGACGTGGAGCGATTGCTGGAGGGGATCAGGTCGGCAGCACGGCATCAGGGTGTGGACTGGCTACGGGCACAGCTCGGCCCTGCCCTGGCGGAGGCGGCGGATCGGGACGGCGATGGCGGGAGACCGGTCAGGGCCCGGAGGCCCCCGAGGAGGCTAAGCCCGGGCACGGGGCCCGGTGAAGTTGTCCCCGGAAGCAGTGGGGTTCCGGTTGCGACCGGCAGCAGGCCCGGGAGCCGCGTGGTCGAGGCCTTGCCTCCCCGCGTGCGGACGGAGCCTCGGACGAGCACTCGGAGGCAGAAGGTTGTCGTGGACGGGGGCGCTGCTGCTGTCGGGTCGGAAGTGGCCGGGCGGCCCCCCGGCGTTGCAAGACCCATGGAGGGGAGGTCTGGGCGGGCTTCCCCCCCATCGGAGAGTACCGAGGATGACGAGGCCGGATCCGGGAGACCGCATGGCCGGCCTGGGAGGCAGCAGGCAAGTGCAGGGGGCTCCGGCCGGGGCCCTCTTGGCGGGAAGGTTGTTAGGGGGAGCTCTGCCACGGAGAGAGGCGGGAGTAGGCCAGTGGGGGGTGCCCAGGCCATAGTCCTAAGGGGGGAGGGTCCCGGGGCCCCTAAGCGTAAACGTAGATCGAAAGGTGTGAGTTCCAGGGGCGGGGGGGGGTCTCGAGAGGTGGCCAGGTCAGAAAGCGGGTCCCCCGTAGGGGTGGTGGGTAGGTCCGGGCTGTCGGGGTCTAGTCAGAAGGGGGGTAAGGGTAAAGGGGCGGTGGGGATAGGCGCAGGAAAAGGGGTTCCGGAGGCGGTCAGTCGGAAGAATGCAGGAGGTCGGGGACCGGGATCCTCGGTAGTGGTCGGGCGGCGGGGGGGCCCGGATTCTGGGAGTGGTAGCGACAGTCCATCACCCGTTAGATCGCAGGGGTCCCGGGAGGCGCGGGGGAGGTCGGGTCGGCACTGCTCCCCCTCGGACAGCTCGGCAGGGGAATGTGCGGCAGCCCCTAGGTATGGTCGGCAGGGGCGGCCTACTAGTAGAGACGGGAGGAGTCGTAGCCCCAGGGGTTCCAGGGTGCCACGTGGTGGTAGAGGTCAGCGGGAGGCTTCGGTACAGAGCAGGCGCTCCCGGGGTCGTGACGGGAGGGGTATTGATGTCCGTTACACCCTACCCAGGACTTCTTCTCCTTGTCCTAGGTCTCGGAGCCGTTCCGCCTCCTCGCAGGCTGGTCACCGGGTGGGCTCCCCGGTCGGCGAGACAGCAGCGGAAGTTCCTCTTCCTGGATGTCGGGCGATCTGCACTGCAGCCCCCACCGTCCCGGTTTCGGGGGGCTTGGCCGGTGAGTCCAGTGGGTCACTACACTCTAACGCGTTACTTACCACACTTCAGGCACTACTCCACTCATTGGGGGCGGGGGGTGACACTAGCGGCATTGGTCGGGTGTGGGCTCCGGGCGTTGTGGCTACGGGCTCTCGGGTTGGGAACTCCACAGGGACTAGTTCGGGCGGGGATATGGTGTTGCCGCAGGACGTAGGGGAGATTGGGAGCGAGAGGGCTGAGTTGACAGGGGGCATTCCCGACGCGGCTAGACAGCACGCGTATGTGTCGTTTGCGGGCCCGTTGGGGGTCCATTTGAAGCAGGAAGTGAAGGATAAGATATGGAAGGGGGAGTTTTGTGAGATCTTCTCCCTCCTCCCCTTGGAGGACTTTATAGACCTCAAGGAGGAGGATAAGAAGGACGAGAAGAAGGAGGAGGAGGAGAAGAGGAAGCGGTATCGCAAGATTCCGAAATCCTTCGGGAATTGGCTGAGGGCCTTTTGCGTGCTGGCTAGCGTGCTCGGCGAGAAATCGCCGGGGTTATGCTCCTCGCTGTTTTGTTATCTGGATGGCATTTGGGAAGCGTATCGGACTTACGGAGGGTTGGCGTGGTGGCGGTATGATGAGCAGTTTAGGCAGCGGCTGGCGGCTAACCCGGGTATGCGGTGGGACCAAATGGACCTGCCGCTCTGGATGAAGTTAATGATGGCGCAAAAGGCGCAGCCCTTTCAGAACTCGGCCGGCGCTAGGGGGCAGTCCGCCTCGTCGGCCGCCTTACCAAAGGGCTTATGTTGGCTCTATAATGAGGGCCAATGCAAATGGGGGACCACCTGTCGCTTCAAGCACGAGTGCTCCGGCTGCGGAGGCGCTCATGGGCTCAACCGCTGCTTCAAGAAAGGGAAGTCCGGTGGCGCCGGTGCTGCGGCCGCGGCCGGTGGAGGGGGAGCCTCCGCTTCCCCTGGGCTTAACCCCAGTGAGGCTAAGCGCGATGGAGCCATGGCTAAGCCGCTACGATAACAGGGCGGATGCCGCTGTGCTCCGGGCGGGTTTTGCGAAGGGATTTTTCATTCCGTTTCAGGAGCGGGAGGGGGGATCGGGAAGGCTGCGCAACCTGAAGTCTGTGGCTGACTTCCCGGACGTGGTTAGGGAGAAGCTGGGCAAGGAAGTCGGGCTGGGCCGCATGGCGGGCCCATTCGCAGTGCCTCCGCTGGAAGGCCTGCGGATTTCCCCACTCGGGGTGGTTCCCAAAAAGGAGCCGGGAAAATTTAGGCTCATTCACCATCTCTCGTACCCGAAAGGAGAGTCGGTGAATGACGGTATTCATAAGGACTTGTGCTCGGTGTCTTATGCGTCTTTCGACCGGGCGGTCGATTTGGTCCGGCGGGCCGGGCGTGGGGCTCTGATGGCGAAGGTGGATATTGAGGCCGCGTTTCGGCTGCTGCCGGTCCACCGGGACTGTCATTACCTGCTGGGGTGTTTCTTCGAAGGGGACTACTTCGTGGACTTGTGCCTGCCCATGGGTTGTTCCATCTCGTGCTCCTATTTTGAGAAATTTAGCACTTTTCTCGAATGGGTGGTACGGGTGGAAGCAGGGAATCGTTTTATTGTACATTATTTAGATGATTTTCTGTGCGTGGGGCCGGCTGATTCCTTGGACTGCCTGCGCCTGCTGCGGACGGTTGAGTGGGTGGCGGGCCAGTTCGGGGTTCCGCTGGCGGCGGATAAAACTGAAGGCCCGACCACGTGTCTGAGTTTCCTGGGTCTGTAGATTGACTCTGGGTTGGGTGAATGCCGGCTGCCTCGGGATAAGCTGGACAGGCTTCGAGGGGCGGTGGCTGCTGTGGCGGGGGCGCGCAAGGTTACTCTGCGGCAGCTCCAGTCTTTGATTGGGCTGCTCAATTTTGCATGTCGGGTAATCCCGATGGGAAGGGTCTTCAGTCGCAGCCTGTCGGCTGCTACTGCGGGGGTTCGCTCTCCGCACCATTTCATCCGGGTGTCGGCGGCCATGAAGGAGGATTTGGGCATTTGGGATGCCTTCTTGCGGGATTTTAATGGGACAGTGTTGTTCAGGCAGGAGGGCCAGTCATCGGCCGAGCTTGAGCTTTTCACGGATGCTTCGGGCAGTGTGGGTTTTGGGGCATACTTTGGTGGCTGCTGGTGTGCGGAGAGGTGGCCGGACTCTTGGGGTTCGAGCCCTCTTATGCGCAACTTGGCTTTCCTTGAGTTATTCCCGTTAGTGGTTGCGATGGCACTATGGGGCGACAGGCTGCGTGATCGGAAAGTGGTCTTTTTCTCGGATAACATGGCGGTGGTTCACGCGGTGAATCGTCAGTCTGCAGCCTCAAGGCCGGTGGTTAGGCTGCTTAGGCGATTGGTATTGCTGTGTATGTCTCGGAATGTTGTTTTTCGCGCGCGGCATGTTCCCGGTTATTTGAATGAGGTGGCTGATGCTCTGTCTCGTTTTCAGTGGTCCCGATTCTGGCTGGTGGCGCCGGGGGCTTCGAAGGACGGGCAGGCTTGCCCGGACGAGATTTGGCAGCTGGGAACATCCTGCTTGGAGGACTTGTGAAGGCTTCTCTGGCACCGGCCACTTGGGCCTCGTACAGTAAGGTTTGGGGCCTGTGGGAGCGGTCGCTGGACGGGCTGGCCATGGACAGCGGGGAGGCCCTGCAGAATGCCTTCCTGTGGTACACTTGTCAGTTGCTGGCAAAAAGGGCGTCGCCTGCCATGGTGGACAGGTCCATGGCGGCGATGGCGTTTTGGTTCAGATGGCATGGGAAGGAGGACTTTACTAAGACCTTCATTATCAGGCAGGCCCTGAAGGGCTATCGCAAGGGACGCAGGTCGCCGGATTCCAGGCGCCCGGTGTCGGTTCGGCTACTGGGGGATTTGGTGGGTTTGTTGCCCGAAATCTGTTTCGATGGGTTCGAGGCGTCTCTGTTCAAGGTGGCGTTTATTTTGGCGTTTTTTGGGGCATTCCGAATTGGGGAATTGGTGAGCGCTAATAAGATGGTGCAGGGGGGCTTGCAATTTTCGGGGGTTCGTGTCTTGGATGGGAAGGTGGTGGTGCACCTTGGCAGATCCAAAACGGATGTCCGCGGCGTGGGCCGGGACGTGGCACTGGGGGCCTTGCCGGGCTCGGCTTTGTGCCCGTTGGCTGCTACGGCAGAGTACCTGGCGCGGAGGCCAGTGATGGGGGGTTCCTTGTTGGTGCATGCCTACGGATCCTCCCTCTCTCGGTTTCAGTTCACGAAAGTTTTTCGGTTGGGCTTGGGCAAGTTAGGGCTTCATGCTGAACGATTTGGAACACACTCGTTCCGTATTGGGGCTGCCACGGAGGCGGCTCGGTTGGGATTGGGGGACGAGGTGGTGAAGCGGATCGGGAGGTGGGAATCAGTAAGATTCCGTTCCTATGTCCGACTGGGTCTGTTGGAATAATGAGTTTGGGGACCGTTTTATGCAAAAAAAAAATAAAATGTATATATGTTGGGGATGAGCGACTTGTAACTGGCTGTACTGTAACGGTTCACTGTGTTATTTGGGCTGGGGTGGGGGTCTCTGTCGGACTTCCCTCATCATTTGTTTTTCCCCCCAGGGCGTGAGGCATGGATCGTGGGCCATTCGTTTGTCTTCTGGGCCGAGAGGAGGGCCGCAGCTCGAGCGCAAGGCCAGCAGCTGGGTTTTCCGAGGGGCCAGTTGGCAGTTCGCTGGTTTGGGTATCGGGGTTTCTGCTGGGGGGATGTTTGTGGTAAACTGTTTGGGATGCTGGCGGCGGGATACACGCCAGACTTACTGGTCCTGCATATTGGGGGTAATGACCTGGGCCTTACGCCGCAACGACGGCTGGTGAAGTGGATGAAGCAGGACATCAATAAGTTGAGGGGCCTGCTTCCGGGGGTCATGTTGGTGTGGTCGGAGATTGTCCCGAGGCGCCGGTGGCGGCACGCTCGGGATCCGTTAGCTATGGATAGGTGCAGGAAGAAGGTGAATAGCTTGATGGCAAGCTTTGTGCGGAAGGTAGGGGGTGTGGTAGTAAGGCACCTTGAGCTGGAGGAAGGGTTGCCAGGATACTACCGCTCGGATGGTGTTCACCTCTCGGAGGTGGGTTTGGACCTGCTCAACTTGGGTTGGCAGGATGGTATCCGGATGGCTCTGTTTCTTCGGGGTGGCGGAGCTCAGACAGCTTAAGGGGTCAAGGTCTGAGCTTGTGGCGGGACGGGGAGCCGAAGGAGAGGAAATAGGCTCCCCTGGATGAACGTGAGGTGGAATAACAGATTGTGGTCATCGGTGGTTGAGAGGTTTCGAGTCCTGGAGGTGACTCAGAACCTGGTGGGGCAGGGGTATCCGGGTATACCCCTGCCGTGGTTAATGGTTGGTTGGCACTTTGGAATGTTGGTGTATGTTATAAATATGTTATAAATATGTATAGGTGTTATTATATGGGGGTCATTGCCTTTTGTATGGTAGCCGAAGGAACAGGATGCGAGGGGGCGGAGTATGGGGGGCAATGACCCATGTTAAAATATGTTAATTTATTATTGTTATTATTATTATTATTATTATTATAATTATTGGTTAATAAAGCTGTGGACAAATTTCCCCATAATACTTAGTGTCCGTGTGTTATTGGGTTAGGTTGGATTCCGACTGCCCAAATGGCGACTATACACCTGTCATGAATGGTACCCTAAAAGCTAGAATGTTAAAGATGTCACAAGAAACAAAGATGCCCTGGCCAGAAAGCTTGACAATAGCTTTATTCAGCGTCAGACACACACCTAGAGGGAAGCATTCACTATCCCCATATGAGATTTTATTTGGGACTGCACCCAGACTAGGTTGCTATTACCCCCAACAGCTACAGCTTCAAACTGATGTTTTGGTAGATTATGTAACTGAACTTGCAAGTGTTTTGAACAAAATACATGCCCAAGTTTTCTCTTCAATTCCAGATCCCGACTTTGATACGGGTACCCACAGCCTGCTTCCCGGAGATTGGTTCCTGGTCAAGAAATTTGTGCGGAAACACACCATGGAACCAAGATTTGACGGACCATTCCAAGTTCTCCTGATCACTTCAACCTCCGTCAAGTTGGCTGGCAGACCACATTGGATCCACGCTTCCCATTGCAAGAAGACTCCTGCCCCATAGGAAGCAGACACCGCACAACCATGTACCCCTGGTACATTATCTCCTTAACCCCTTAAGGACCAAACTTCTGGAATAAAAGGGAATCATGACATGTCACACATGTCATGTGTCCTTAAGGGGTTAATTAGCCTTAATTAGTTTATCTTTTTAGTGCCTAACATTTCATAGGGGGGACTGTTATAGAATAATTAAAGCCATTATTAAATTTCCCATTAACATTATTAACTTCCTAAATGATAGATTTTCCTAACAGCATTTAGAATGTTAGAAAGAGAATATATCCTCTAGAAGGATATGAGCAACACCGGAATTGTCAAGTTCCTGTAGTATGAAACATTGTATGCCATAGTTAGATCATGAGAACTGTACTAATGAAATGTCCATTCACTAAAAAGCCTTGAACCTGACCTTGAATCTAACAACACTAACTACTCAAAATGGCGCCTAAAGCCCCCCTCCCATCGAGTAAAGCCTCGTGCTAGCAAAATGGCGTCTGAGCCATCGTGTCCACTCCCGTGTCCAAGATGACGCCACCTCTCGGTGGGAGGACATTTAGCCGGCCACTTAGTACCTAAGCCAATTAATAATATTGATGGGTGGGTATTGACATAGCCACTTAACACCTAACCCAATTAATGATGTTTATTTGTTGATATCTTGATCTTCTTCAATGATGTAATAATGCCTTTAAAAGGGTCTGCGAACCCGCTTTTTAACCAGATGCCATTAAATTTTCTTGAAGTTCTTTCATCTACCTGCACCTTGTGTCAGTGTGAATTTACTTCTGCGTATACGCAATTTAAAGGGAAACTCCAGTGCCAGAAAAACGATCCGTTTTTCTGGCACTGGAGGGTCCCTCTCCCTCCCACCCACCAATGCCCGGTTACTGAAGGGGTGAAAACCCCTTCAGTCACTTACCTGGGACAGCGGCGATGTCCCTCGCCGCTGTCTCCGCCTCCGCGACGCTCCTCCTAGTGATTACGTCGGCCGGTGGGCGAGACTAATCTCGCTCACCGGCCGAGGAGACCTAATGCGCATGCGCGGAAATTCCGCGCATGCGCATTAGTCTCCCCATAGGAAAGCATTGAAAAATAATTTCAATGCTTTCCTATGGGGTTTTGAGCGACGCTGGAGGTCCTCACACAGCGTGAGGACGTCCAGCGACGCTCTAGCACAGGAAACCTGTGCTAGAACCCAGGAAGTGACCTCTAGTGGCTGTCTAATAGACAGCCACTAGAGGTGGAGTTAACCCTGCAATGTAAATATTGCAGTTTATGAAAAACTGCAATAATTACACTTGCAGGGTTAAGGGTAGTGGGAGTTGGCACCCAGACCACTCCAATGAGCAGAAGTGGTCTGGGTGCCTGGAGTGTCCCTTTAATCATCTCTAATTTGGACAGGAACAGATAGTCATTCAAACTTATTTGTTTGCTTAAAAGAATCTATATCACCTTCCCACCTCATATCCAGTCTGCTGACAAAATCTGTCAATTAAACTCTGCCATTGACCTTCTGCTGCACGCTGCTAGCACCCATACTGCTTTCACGCACTTGCAGGACTTATTGCAGGCGGCTCGATTATGGAACAGTCTCCCTCCCCCATCACACTCTACTGTAGTCTCCAACTACACACTGATGCATACATACTGACATACACACACTGGAACATACAAACACACTGACACAGACATACACACACACACACTGGCACACACACCTTGACATATAGATACACACCAACATACACACACACATATATATGCACATTGGCACATACAAACACACGGATATACACTGGTGCACACACTCAGATACACAGTGATACAAAGATACACTCACACTGGCACACACAGATACACGAACAATCTGACATACATTAGAACCACCCTTCTGTTAACTTACCTTGTGTGTCCAGGAGGGTGGCGTGCTTGTGGTCCTGGTGATGTTGGCTGAGGCGAGTAAGCTGCTGCATGCTCACTCCACCCTATCCTTTGCCATGCATAATGCTCCTTCCATGGGCAGCCGTCTCTAGCCTCCTCCTCCCTCCCTAACGCCCGGTTCCACAAGCGGTCCCAGCAACAGACGCCCCGCAAAGCGCAACCCGACACGGAAGAACTAGCAGAGCTGACAGCAAAAAAAAATTGCCCTGCGGCAGCGTTGGTGAATGACCGGCAAAACACTTACCCCGCGACCAACCAGAACGAGAGCACCAAGGAGGCAGGTGTGTTACCGCAACAACATAACCACCATCACCCCACCTAGTGAGCAGGCCAGCACAGGACACCAGCCCTGCACATGGCTCACCTACCCAGCCTCCAGAGTCGGCATCGGATAACCAATACAGCCTACACCGACGGTGGACTATGCTCCTGCACAGGGAAAAAGTTCAGTCCTCTCAAACGAACTGTAACTATGGTCCTTTCACTCTCCACCGACATAAGCACGGCTTGAACATTCTACCTTGCATTCACAGTTGACTATGCTCTCTCTTATCGTTCACATAGCACCCTCAAGAGACAAGCATGTAGGCCTAGCACAGGAAATGTTTAACCAATGTGTTATAATTCTGCACCACACAGGCACAAAATGTAACTTATCGCATTGCATATGGGCGGTTTATTACTAAAGCATATAATTATTAACTGCCTCCCTCCCTAGCCTGATTAGAACTACTCATACTGTTGTTAATATATACAGCACAGTCGAAGTATTATTGTCATTTTCAGAACCAGTTAGTCGTGCATACTGTAACTTTAAAAATACATATAACTGTCATATATACTATGTAGCATGGAATTTCTAGCACAACTAGCCTGATACTTACATTATTTATAAGCAATGACCCTACAGAAACACCACGCAATGTAATGCTACAGAATAGATAGTACCACGCATGTAGTCAGCTGATCTAGCTCGACAGTCTACGCCCTCGCACCACCGACTACCAAGTTACTCACTCTTGTTAACCTTAACATTTAATGCTAGCCTGTTCAGCGAATACTTGTATTATTTTATTACTTAACCTGCATGTCAGTTTACATACTGATCTTCAACGCTTTATGTTGCCTGTTATACGGACATAGCTGAACCAAGCAAAAAATGTGCAGATGTAACCTATGCCGATTAATGGCCGGTACCGGCATGTTTGTCATCACTATGCACGCCAAAATAAAGAATTTTAAAAAAAATAATAAATCACGCCTGCCATTTTGGTTGGCGAAATCACGGCAGAACCTCAATTTTGTTTTCACAGAACACCAATTGATTAACGCTGCCCTAAACCCTTTAGTACACTGTTAGAGGGCTTGGATATTGTCTGTCTTGAATAAAAATGCTGTAACCACCCAAAAATAAATAAAAAATAAATTCTGCATGATATACAAATCATGAATTAAATGGAAAAAAAATACAAAATGTAATGACCTTAAAAATGTAACTGATTATTTTTGTTCAAATGACCGATTTGATAAAAATAATGAGAGCTCTGAGTAACACAGTCACCTCATACCCTTTGTAATATTTGGGGTGCTATAATTGAACTTGCACTGTCCCCCATTTTCTGTCTGTAGTTATTCCCCAAAGTCCAAACAGCCATGTATTGAGCAAAGCAAATGGCAGCGTACGGGGCAGTCAGACTGCACTATTCAAACATGGTTTATGCAGTTTGACAATGTCCGGACTTCAACTAGGCCGAATGTAGCCAGGAGACTGAAATCTGGACCCAAATGCTTCATATCTGCCAAGTGTTTAAAACGAGCAACTGGGCAGCCATTAGAAGATAACAGTCCCCCTTCCATGGGCATCAAGTGGGGGACTGTAAATTAAAATGGGTAATGGACATAATACCGTTCACTCCCTGCCACCACCCACAGCAAGCAGGTGGGGCATACCTACTAAATGTTTAAAGTGTGTGTGTGTGTGTGTGTGTGTGTTCAGTAGTCTGATGGGAGTATGGTGAGAGAAATAGAACCAGAATATCCACCTTTGTTATATACTATATATAAAAACAATAGTATAAACAGACATATAGCAGACACACACTGTATATGGACACACTCAGACAATGGTATGCGCACACACACACACACACTGCAATACACCCATATAGGACAGTATACACACACTGTAAGTAGATTATTAGTGATTTAGGGAATTTTATGCCACCAAATGTTATGCTCGTGTCCTGTGATGTCACACATATATAAATGAATTATGCAAATTAGCATGGTCAGTATTTTTTCCAAAAAAAGGTGACAACCCAATTTCAGGTCACCACCAGAACACTGTGATCCTTCCCTATATCTGGACTGGCAAAGCATCATGGGAGTCGGAGTTACACTCACTCACATCAATCATGGCCAGGGAGTATGTAACCCCAATAGCAGCTCAAGAAACCAATCGGCATTATTTTTACGGGAATTTCCGGGAGGTTGAAACGAGTGACAGAGCGTTTACTTATTAATCAGAATTAAAGTGAAGAAAACCACATCGAAAAAAGCACATTATTTATTAAAAACATTTGTGAAATACACATTGTGATATAAAAAAACAAATTATCTGGTGACTAATATATTATTATTATTATTATATTAAGTGTCATTTGCTTAGTGCCAACTCATTACATGAAGACATTTTTTAGAAGTTAAAGTGACTATTCAGGAAGGTGAATACGGTGATGAGAATAATGTGCTGTGTTCAGTAAAAATGATAAATATTAAAGAACCTTTTATCTCCGATAACAGAATGAGACCCCAGCTGTATGCGGTGTCAGCTTAGTACATGTCACTAAATATCTCTCCAGCGTGAAGCAGTATGGCAACGATGTCGCCACAGGTTGGAGATTATTGACCAATAACGCAGAATGGAGCTCACTGCACGTCTTAGTATGGACCCAAACCAGTAAACGCAGAGCCTTCTCTGTAGGGGGGGCTGCATCTAATACACGAGCACCGTTTCTATGAAATCCCAGAGTGCAATGCAAAACAAGCATAGTACCTATACATAAAATGATACATACATGGTCACTGTGCAAAAAGAGCAAAACGTATATTCAACAAATAAAATCCCTTACAATTCATGAAAATACTGTACAATAAACTCTTATAATATTCATTTCATTAAGAAGTGCGGGTTTTCGATTACTGGTCGCATTACAATTGCGTTTATTCCACCAGTACTAAAAAAAATTGCGTTTCAAAATCTCCGATAGAAGATTTCCCTCATACCACTGTTGGCCAGTATGCATGCAGAGCTGCACTGCAGGAGGATATGTTATATCCAGAGCCACTATACTGGGACAAGTAATTCGCCTGGGATCCATGATGGCGCATGTGGTACGACTGCGGGTTTGGTTGCGAGCCATGCTGGAACATACAGCTAGAACTTGAGCTGTGCTGGGGCAATACATTTGGCTGCCAGCTGTGCTGGGGCAATACATTTGGCTGCCAGCTGTACTGGGGCAATACATTTGGCTGGTATACATGTTGGATCAGACAGCTAGTCTTCGAGCTAGTCTTCGAACTTGGCTGATATCCTTGCTGGAGCATATTGGTTAACGGTTTGACGGACCCACAACGTGTCACCTTTTTCGGAGGTGACCCATCAGAGTTGTTTGTAATTTCTCGGGGTCGAACTTGGTCACGGTTTTCTATCTGTATGTTATTTACTGAATTTAAAACCGTTTCTTCGACAGAAGGATGCGATTTTCTATGAAACGGTGATCCGGTGTTCAGATGTGGAACTAGCGTGGGGGGGCTCAGAGGGTTTGCGGTGTGGTAAGGTACAGTTTCTGCAGAACTGCACGGAGTTAAAGAGTATTTTGTAGCAGGGTCTGGTGACCCTTTAGAGGGTTTAAGGCCAGACTGAATAATGTCGCTGTTATCGGGAACATGAGCCGGTTGCTCTTCCAGGTATCGGAATGGCTTCCCATGCACAATGTAAGGGGTGAGGTCAAGCGGAAGGTTATCTTTGTTGTAGGAGACCAAGTTCTGTAGTTTCAGGGCATTATGGGGCAAGAGGTCCATATCCACGGTCCAGAAGTTTCGTTTGGCCTGAGGTTTCTTTGGATCTTTCAGAATCTGTGGATGAAGAAAGTTAGAGTGATTGCTGGGCATGCGGTGGGCACGGTTCTTGCATTTAGGATATTGTGTATATAGATCACAAGCTAATACAATGAGAATGGTAAAAACGGATGGTAACAAATTTCAAGAAATAATAGCTCGGAATGTATTCCAGATTTAAAAATAAAGAATCTTAAATCTGGGATCAAGGTACATCTGCTTGTATCAGAATGTGATAAGTGTGGCCAATCATGAGAGGCAGGAGCAGGGCGCCGGCCTGCTGGGGGCGCCCACCGGGATGTTTCCTGATGGGCTCCCCCTGTCTGGGGCGCAGTGTTGGGAGAGCGGCTCTTGAGCCAACCCCAGAGCCGGGCCGATCCTCAAGGCGCAGGCGCCAAGAGGATCCCTGTCACAGTATGGCAGGGCAGGAACCTTCTTACCTTGATGACAGGTGCCTGCTCTGCCATCAAATGCCGGTGCCCGGAGGAGAGGGGACGGAGCAGGAAGGCTCTTGTTGCAGCCTCTCACTCCTCCCTCGCGTGCTTTCTGTAATGCCGGGAGCCGGAATATAAGTAATTCCGGCCCCGGCATACTAAACGGCGCTCTGGAGGAGTGAGAGGCTGCCCCACACTGGACCCCAGAAGGTAAATGTGTGGGTTTGTTTTTCAGTGGGTGTATGTTTGTCAGTGAGCGAGTGTGTGTGTGTCAGTGTGTTTGTCAGTAAGTAAGTGTCTGACATGAGGGTGCAGCAAAATGGATCTTTGCCTAGGGCGTATTGAAACAGGGGATTAAAATGGTGAGAAGGTGAAGACACAAGAAAGGACAATGCCGTGCATGCGCATTAGACCTCACCATAGGAAAGCATTGAAAAGGCTTTCAATGCTTTCCTATGGGGATTTTAGTGACGCCGGAGGTCCTCACATAGCGTGAGGATATCCAGCGACGCTATAGCACAGTAAACCTGTGCTATAGACCAGGAAGTGCTAGTAGACAGTTACTAGAGGAGGAATTATGAAAACTGCAATAATTACACTTGCAGGGTTAAGGGTAGTGGGAGTTGTCACCCAGACCACTCCAATGGGCAGAAGTGGTCTGGGTGCCTGGAGTGTCCCTTTAAGCTGAAGTGATCTGGGTGCCTATAGTGGTTCTTTAATAACCCTTGAAATAAATAGCCCCCCCCCCCATTATTTATTGTGGATTAATATGAGATCCTGTGACATCATGGGAAATACATCATTGCAGAACGTAGCACACAGTCTTGGAAGAGAGAGGACTCTGTTCCTTACCTTTTTAAAACAGTTGTTGGAAGACAGATTGTGTCGGACGGATTCTCTCCAGCCTTTGTAGCTTCCGTTAAAGAATGGGAAGAGGACGCTGATCTCATGAAGGATCTAGATAGAATAAATAGAGTTAGACTGACCAGATTCCTCCAATATAAAACATACTGTGCATTAATATCCCAGATCATGATAAAATCCCTCTCCGGGTGCGATTTACTAAGCAGTGAATTGTTGGGTATTGACCAGGAAATTTAACAATTTAGGCTGAAATAAATGGAAAAAATTATCCAAGCCAGTGATGTTTCCAGCCGTCAGTAATACAGCCTATTACGTACAATTCGCAGTTTAGTAAAAAAAAAATAATTCAACAGAAATTGTCCTTATAGACAAAAATAACAGCCTTGTATCACTATATTATTTATATAGATTCTGGAACGAGACAGACTATTCACATCACACTCAGGCAGATAATTTCATGTTTGGGTAATTATATTCTACCAGAATTAATCATTTCAGGAGAAAGAAAAAAAAAAACTATGGGTAGAAAATGAAAAGTGATATACTGTATATAGCATTCAAATGCTGCAGCATTATCAGCCTTTATATGGCTCGAACATATTCAGTAGCGGATTTCAATGTATGAATGAAGATATCTAACAAGTTATTGACTTACAAACTAAGATTTACAGAGACAAGAGGTGAAGAAACTCAGACAACCTTAATGAGTCAATTCCTGAGCAGGTGTTGCCCCTCAATATGAATTCTAGGCCAGGAGATTCTCCCCCAATAAATGCTGGTTTAAGCAGTGAGACAAACTAACCGGACACATTGAATCAATGCATTAAATTGGAAATAAACATTTATATAAACAGCAATGATTGGAAATAATACAACAAACAGAAATCCGGGAATAAAATGCCCAAACCCAGCCACTAGCCACATTGGCCCAGCTCTGCAGACACAGATATTGGCTGCATTAAAGGCCAAAGTCAAGAGTCAGAGAATTCCTCCCAGTTCTCGATTTTCACCCGAAATAGAATTCGCACCTTAGTGAATACCTCTATATAAACCCTCCCCCGTTCTCACCTCTGAAAGCCGGAGTTTCTGCCCCGGGGAGGCCCTGATGACCAGGGAAATGAGGGCCAGGTAAGAGTAGGGGGGCTTCCCATGCCGCTGGTACCGTCTCCTTTTCTGGGTACCATCCATAATGGGGGGCTTTGCTGCCCCCTCCTGGTCACAAGGGGAATTGGTCAGGTGAGGGGTCTGAGGCCAGTCCAAGCTGGAGATGTCTGCAGAGGTTCTGGTGAGTCCTTCCCATGGTCCAGCCTGGTGTCCCATAGCTGCTGGAGTTCCAGTGAGGTCCTTCAGGTAGTAGTGGTGGTCAATACTGAGAGATAGAAACTCATGGGCCATACATAGGCAGAGGTCACCCCCCCTCCCCCTCCCTAATTATGTAGATTATGTAAATTCATTACAGGTCAGACACACTTCTGGGCTCCTATACAATGAGCAGGAAGGGGCCACAACAAAGCACAGAGAGGAAATTGGGACCTAATGAAGCTCTCATTGATCGCATTGTCTGGGGTCTGGTGGCAGTTTAGATTTGTTAATGAGGGTTAGGGGGAGAAGGGGGAGAGGGGGTGTCACTGTATGCCTCCCATCCTCTCAGCTCGTTTTTCAAGTTGGATCATCGAGTAGTTTTATTTATATTGGTGTATTAATTGTATTTATTGCTAAACGTTTAAAACGTTTGTTTCTAGGTGAGTCAATAGTGTATTCACCTTAATTCACATCCAGGTTAGGTGATTCTGTGTTGCTGGTTAATTTGGGCACATACCAGGTTTCTTCCATTCTCTGCCCACCTCTCCCACAGTGCACCCCATATCACAAACTGCACCCCTCTCACACAGTGCACCCCATATCACACACTGCCCCCCTCTCACACAGTGCACCCCATATCACAAACTGCACCCCTCTCACACAGTGCACCCCATATCACAAATTGCACCCCTCTCACACAGTGCACCCCATATCACAAACTGCACCCCTCTCACAAACTGCTCCCCTCTCACACAGTGCACCCCATATCACAAACTGCTCCCCTCTCACACAGTGCACCCCATATCACAAACTGCACCCCTCTCACACAGAGCACCCTTATCACAAACTGCACCCCTTTCACACAGTGCACCCCATATCACAAACTGCACCCTTTTCACACAGTGCACCCTTATCACAAACTGCAACCCTTTTACACAGTGCACCCTATCATAAACTGCACCCCTCTCACACACAATTCACCTCATATCACAAACTGCAACTCTTTTACACAGTGCACCGATATGACAAACTGCACCCCTTTAACACAATTCACCCCATAACAGAAACTGCACCCCTCTCACACAGTGCACCCCATTTCACAAACTGCACCCTTTCACACAATTCACCCTTATCATACAGTGCACCCTATCATAAACTGCACCCCTCTCACACAATTCACCCCATATCACAAACTGCACCCCTTTCACACAATTCACCCCATATCACAAACTGCACCCTTTCACACAATTCACCCTTATCATACAGTGCACCCTATCATAAACTGCACCCCTCTCACACAGTGCACCCCTCTCACACACTGCACCCATATCACAAACTGCACCCCTTTCACACAATTCACCCCATATCACAAACTGCACCCCTTGCACACAATTCACCCCGTATAACAAACTGCACCCCGTATCACAAACTGCACCCCTTTCACACAGTGCACCCCATCATAAACTGCACCTCTCACACACAATTCACCTCATATCACAAACTGCACCCCTTTCCACAAACCGCACCCCTTTCACACAGTGCACCCTATCATAAACTGCACCTCTCACACACAATTCACCCCTATCACAAACTGCACCCCTTTCTCACAATTCACCCCTCTCACAAACTGCACCCCTTTCTCACAATTCACCCCTATCACAAACTGCACCCCTTTCTCACAATTCACCCCTATCACAAACTGCACCCCTTTCTCACAATTCACCCCTATCACAAACTGCACCCCTTTCTCACAATTCACCCCTATCACAAACTGCACCCCTTTCTCACAATTCACCCCTATCACAAACTGCACCCCTTTCTCACAATTCACCCCTATCACAAACTGCACCCCTTTCTCACAATTCACCCCTATCACAAACTGCACCCCTTTCTCACAATTCACCCCTCTCGCAAACTCTGCATTCTCAGAACTGCCCCCCTTTCACGCACTGCACCTGTACAATTGTCAGTTTAGTAAATAATAATATTAAACCCCATCCTTGGCAGAATATATATCTCCCAGCAACCTACATACATTGTACAATCAGATCAATATTAGAGATTAAGGTGTCATTCACTATTTACTCAATGGAATGCGAGACAGGTGATAACTATTTATATGTTGTATAATGATTATTGTGTTTTGGGCTTTTTATCTCAATGTAAAATCCAGCCATTAACTTGTCAGCTATTAACGACATATAGTTACACTGTAGCAGATCCTGCTGTGTTCACCAGGGTAAATTGTAAGCCTTGGGGCCCAGCCTGCTGAAGTGACAGGCTTTCTCTGTTCATTGCTAGTGGAATTAGGACAAACTGCCAGCAGGGGGCGATAGTGAACAGATGACCTGCTGATTGTTCAGACTAATTACACAGGATATGGGTTCATTATATGCTAATACACAGTCACAGCTCTAGCTCATTAGACAATCTGCATCCATAGGAAATGGACTCCTGTAACATTTACATAGAGCACAAGAGGCTTGGAGTTACCAGACTGGTGTTAGGTCACCCTCTGCTGGATTGATCTTAGAACAAGCCTCACCATTTACACCTTATATCTATACTGGGTCATTTATCTGAACCCAGAGACATGCAAGGGGCAACTCTCACACACACACTGCTGAATGCTGGCACTCTCACACACACACACACACACAATGCTGAATTCTGGCCCTCTCACACACACTGCTGAATGCTGGCACTCTCACACACACTGCTGAATGCTGGCACTCTCACACACACTGCTGAATGCTGGCACTCTCACACACACAATGCTGAATGCTGGCACTCTCACACACACACTGCTGAATGCTGGCACTCTCACACACACACTGCTGAATGCTGGCACTCTCACACACACACTGCTGAATGCTGGCACTCTCACACACACACTGCTGAATGCTGGCACTCTCACACACACACTGCTGAATGCTGGCACTCTCACACACACAATGCTGAATGCTGGCACTCTCACACACACTGCTGAATGCTGGCACTCTCACACACACTGCTGAATGCTGGCACTCTCACACACACTGCTGAATGCTGGCACTCTCACACACACACTGCTGAATGCTGGCACTCTCACACACACACTGCTGAATGCTGGCACTCTCACACACACACTGCTGAATGCTGGCACTCTCACACACACACTGCTGAATGCTGGCACTCTCTCACACACACTGCTGAATGCTGGCACTCTCTCACACACACTGCTGAATGCTGGCACTCTCTCACACACACTGCTGAATGCTGGCACTCTCTCACACACACTGCTGAATGCTGGCACACTCTCACACACACTGCTGAATGCTGGCACTCTCACACACACTGCTGAATGCTGGCACTCTCACACACACTGCTGAATGCTGGCACTCTCACACACACTGCTGAATGCTGGCACTCTCACACACACTGCTGAATGCTGGCACTCTCACACACACTGCTGGATGCTGGCACTCTCACACACACTGCTGAATGCTGGCACTCTCACACACTGCTGAATGCTGGCACTCTCACACACACTGCTGAATGCTGGCACTCTCTCACACACTGCTGGATGCTGGCACTCTCACACACACTGCTGGATGCTGGCACTCTCACACACACTGCTGAATGCTGGCACTCTCACACACACACTGCTGAATGCTGGCACTCTCACACACACACTGCTGAATGCTGGCACTCTCACACACACACTGCTGAATGCTGGCACTCTCACACACACACTGCTGAATGCTGGCACTCTCACACACACACTGCTGAATGCTGGCACTCTCACACACACTGCTGAATGCTGGCACTCTCACACACACTGCTGCTGAATGCTGGCACTCTCACACACACTGCTGAATGCTGGCACTCTCACACACACTGCTGAATTTTAACCCCTTAAGGATGGAGCCAATTGTACAAGTTGTGATCAAAAGAAATTGTAAACACCAGGAATTTGCTCTATATGTGGTTATTATTATTATTATTTATACAGCGCCAGCTTATTCCGCAGCGCTTTACAATAAAAGGGGAATTTACCAAATGAGACAATAACAAAATGTTGTAGGACAGCAGGGGAGAGGTCCGGTAAGGTTGGGTAAGACAGTAGCATGCTTAATGGCAGCAGGGACAACACCAGGTGAAAAAGTGCAGTTTAGGATGTGTACAAGACAGGGGGGGGAGAGATCTGATAAGGTGTGAAGGTACTGGATCAAGCACACAGGTGGTGAGAAGCGAGACCACCTCCTATTCTGTAGCTGGGGAAAAGGCCTGTAGGGAAGGTACGGTTGATGTGTGGTTGCGAAAGGGAGGAGCAAAGGGGGGAGAATTCTTTCCTTAGAAGGACACTATAGTCACCAAAACAACTTTAGCTTAACGAAGCAGTTTGGGTGTATAGATCATGTCTCTGTAGTTTTATTGCTCAATTCACTGCCATTTAGGAGTTAAATCCCTTTGTTTCTGTTTATGCAGCCCTAGCCACACCTCCCCTGGCTATGATTGACAGAGCCTGCATGAAAACAAAATAGCTTAATTGTTAATCCAATGTAACTAACTTTAAAAAAGAGGGCTGGCTCTAAACGCTGCAGGACGGCGGCATTACCCCACTGCAAATTGTGGTCTGGGGGCATGCCTGGCCCCCCAGGCAGCACTCCTGTGCCCACAGACCGCAGTCTGCAGCCTACGATCGCAGTGACAGGCTGTCACTGCGATCGGTATTTACCATGTGTCAGACGATTTTGAAATCGAATTACACATGGAGCTGCGCCATTTTCCGCTGCAGATCGTGGTCGGGGGACATGCCTGGTCCCCCTGCGGTCAGTGACCGCGATCTGCTCAGCTTGATCGCAGTGACAGGCTGTCTCTGCGATCTGATCGGCTGACACATGTAACAGCAGGCAGGATCCCCCCTGCAGGTCGCGGTGGGGGGCATGCCTGGCCACCCAGGCACTCTCCCTGTGGCCAATTACCGCGATCTGCAGGAGGTGATCACAGTGACAGCCAGTCACTGTGATCACTGATCCTGTGTGTCAGCCAGTGATGTGAAATCACTGTCTGACACTGTCTCTGCCCCTCTTAACCATTTAAAGTTACAAATTAAAATAAATTACAGTTACAAATTGTAGCGGATGGCAATGGGCTGTCCTCAAGGATTCGTGTTACAAATGTATTTCGTGTAATTATTGCTATGTGTAGAAGTATTGTATATAGCTTTCATCTGATTGTTCGGTAGTTTTCATTCCGTTTTTCATACGAATGAAGCTACCGAGCCAGCCGACCAACCCAGCGAGAAGTGTGCACCTCATTAAGCTTTCACACTCTGTAACCGCAACCTAATTGACAGTGAAATCGCTACTTTGTATCTATCTGTGTGATCACCGTTCGGCATACGAACCACGTGGCGGTGGCCATCTTACGCAAGAAAATCTCAGCGGTGTTTGGTCGTCGAGTGTCTGGAACCCAAATCGGACACTCAAACAACCGAACACCACTGAGACCTCCAGAGCTCCGTAACTCCCAAACGGAGGGGCCAACCAGCCCCTCGTTCGGTGAAATCAGTGTCCCGAACAAGGGAATTAATACGAATGTAAGATTAGCTGTGGATGGCAAGCAATGTATTTTAACTCCCGAACGGAGACCGACCGCAAGGCCAAAACACATGGAGCCTTTTTCGGATACCACCTCGTGTGCGGTCAAATTTCACCTTCCATCTAACTCCCGAACCCCTTTGACCCAATCTGGGTGAATATTGAATATGTTAGTCACCAAGATCAGGGCTACCAGAGGGGTACCTAGTATATAATTCTAGCTGACTGTTTTGGGGTACATACAGAAATCGGGTAAAACTGCAGTATGGATAAGTGGATTATGTTTCACACTGAGGGGAGGAGATGTGTGGGAGGTAACAGTTACACTATTGGATACTGTACTGATTAATGTGAATCCCTCCCTTGCATGGGAGAAAGCTTTAAAAGAAGGTTGAGTGGATTAAAAGTTGAGTTCTGCTCCTGATGCTGTGTGTCGTCCAGTCATTGGGATCTGTATGGGGATATTCGTGGATTACTTTGCTTGCTGTAATTATTCTTCTATGGTATTTTTATTACTTGTTTCTGAGCCTCACTGGGATCTTTAGTGGAGTTAACCTGTGAAAGACCAGCTCTCCGCTACACAAATAAAATATACTTAGATCATTTTTATACACATTTACACACACACTGTCTAAGTGTATTTTAATATTAATATATAATTATATATATATATATATATATATATATATATATATTAATATCAAAATACAAGTAGAATAATATTGATTAAATATATATTATATACATATAATAAAAATATCATTTAAAAATATATATGTTTAATTTTGTTCTAACTGTATTTTGATAATATAAATATCAAAATACATGTAGAACAAAATAATATATATATCTATATACGTATATATCACTATATGTATACCTATATATAAATACACACGTGTGTGTGTGTGTTTTGCCTTTCATGGGGCAAAGCTACAGCAACAACTTAAATCGGAATTGCTTAAATACAAAAACGAATTGGTCAGGTTTAAGAAGCAAAAGTTCGAGATGGTCCAACAGGATTACAAGGACCATCGAGTGTATAGATGGCTATCGGGTGACCGTCCACCAAGACCCAGGCGATTCCGCAGAAAGATTGTCCGCCCCAAAATTCCGACAATAGATGTTACCTCGGGAGATTCCATGTCGGAGACCGAGAACCCCAATGAAACATCGGCTTTTTTAGGCCAGACCGGGACGGGTACAGTTACCCGCAGCAGGGTCAGAGGCGAAGAGGGTACAGGAACAGGAGAGGGTGCAAGGCCAGACATGGCACGAAGAGGCAAGCCCCCCCATCGGAAGTAAGCCCCGTTTTCAACCTTTCGGATAGACAATTGAATGACATGGAGATGAAGATCTTGAGTAAGGGACTATCATATGTCCCAACCAGCGCGGCGAATTCCTTTAAGTGGAGCACCGAGCTATTTCAGTTCGGCAGAAATATGAGGCTCTAAGAATTTTTTCATAATATCCATAAAAATAAGCCAATGCCAGGGGGCATGGAGAAATTTAAAGCTAAGTCCACGTTCGACCCACAGACTAATAAACCATCTATTAAGACATTTCTTGCCACTACATCTAAGATGACACAGGAAATATTATCCAAACGGCACAATAAGAAACATAATATCAGCAAAAAGGAGCGACAACTTCTCGACAGTTTATCTAAAGACCGCACCATAGTGGTCCGTTCAGCGGACAAAGGTGGCGGGGTGGTCCTAATGAATTATAGGGACTACGCGGAGGATCTTAACCACCAACTCCAAGATTTGAGCACGTATCTCCCCTTGCCGGGAGACCCTACTGTAGAGATCCAAAGAAAGATTTCTGATGCTACTGATATGGGCCTCAGAGCTGGATACATTAGTCAAGATTTACATAAATTTTTGAACAAACAACATCCTCGGACTCCTATTATATACAGTATACCAAAAATCCACAAGAGTATGCACAAACCCCCAGGCCGCCCCATTGTAGCTGCTATAGGGGGCATTTTAGAGCCCATAGCACAGTGGTTAGACCATATATTCAAGGGACCTGTGGAGGAGTTAGACACCTGCATCAAAGACACACAGACCCTCTTGTGTAGAATCAAAACTTTGGAATTTGGAGATCAACCTCCCATATTCATCACTATGGACGTCAAAAGTCTATATACGGTAATCCCCCACACAGATGGCATTGAAGCCATGCGACAAGTGTTATGTAACTCCACTGTCTATCAAGGACCTATGATAGAATTCACATTGGAACTTTTATCTTTGGTTTTGTACAATAACTACTTCAGATTTGAAGAACGGTGGTATTTGCAGGTGGCGGGGACATCGATGGGGTCAGCCATGGCCCCCATGTACGCTAACGTGTATATGTATATATATGAGCAGACACACATTTTGACCCCCTACAAGGACAATATTATTGGTTACTACCGCTTCATAGATGACCTGTTGATAATCTGGAGAGGCAGTCACAGTGAAGCACATACAATGATAGAAGAACTCAACTTGCTCCAAACACCTATTAAATTCACAGCCAATGTCAGTGAAGTCAGTGTACAGTATTTGGATTTGGAACTTTCATTTCAATCGAAGGAAATACAATACACTTTATTTTCAAAACCAACGGATCGCAACACTTTGTTGCATGCAGATAGCGCACACCCAGTCCCTCTGAAAAAATCAATTCCCAAGGCGCAATTCCAAAGGGTTATTCGCAACAATTCGGATGACAATAAAGCTGAGTTACAATTACAAACCATGACTGAAAAGTTTTTGGATAGAGGATATGACCGTCGGGAGTTGGAACAGGCACTGTTGAAAGCTAAGATGGCTCCGGTGCGCACCACAAAGGATCCCACACAGAGGATGATATTCCCTATGACGTTCCATAATACCTCGAGTGAAATGACAGCGATAGTCAAAGAGAATTGGAGAATGGTTGCTTTGGATGAATCGCTACCAAAAATTTTCAGAGAAAGACCATTGATATGTTACAGAAGGAATAAAAGCCTCAAAGACATATTGGTGCACACTGACCCCGTGGAAAGTTATTCCAAAGTGGACAAACACAATATAAGGGGATGCATACGATGTTTAGGGTGTGTAACGTGCGGACACATGATTGCAGCAAAAAAGTTTAACCACCCTCATACGAACAAGGTTTATGATATAAGACACACCATCACTTGCAAAACCCCTTATGTGGTGTATAAATTGGTATGCCCGTGTGGTTCACACTACGTGGGAAAGACTGAAACACCCCTATGTGAGAGGATCAGGGGTCACCGATCAAGTATTAGGTTGGCGTATAGGGATGGACTAACGGATAAACCTGTGGCACAGCACTTTTTGGATAAGAAGCACCCTTTGGCAGCCCTCAAGTCCATTGGGATAGACCATATCCCTCCCCCCCGGAGAGGGGGTGATAGAGGGAGACTATTGCTCCAAAGAGAGGCGTTTTGGATCAACCAATTAAATACAGTGTCACCTTTGGGACTTAATGAAAGTATTACCTACCACTCTTTCTTGTAGGAATAGCCAGTTAGCCAGTATATTTTTAAAAAAAAAATAATTTTTAGCTTATATGTATTTATGTATATAATGTATGTATGTTTATGAAGTATGAAGCACTTTTGTAGCACTTTAATTGAGCGATGTCCACTACAGCACTAATTTGATAGTTTTTTAATTTATTGCACTCGGCACTTTTTATGAATAACAGCTACTTGGTGAGCACTTTATTTACAAACACTTTAATAATAGATGGATTCAAGAATATTCATACACATTAAGCACTTAACAATTGTGTTCCCCTTACTGTAATTTTTTATATGGGAACAGATGGTTGAATTCATACATAAACCACAATCGTTTACACATCACTATGGTAACCGCAGTTTTCGGTCACTCAGGAGGCTAAGCACGCACGATTACGTGATGGGAGGCGGGGCACGTTCAGAGGTGCGCACGCATACCCGGAAGTGCACTCGGTGATGGTGATTTCGGTGGTAAACACTTTGGTGAGTTATTTTCTTAATTAGTAATGGTATATAAGGTCAGTATTTTTATTGAGATGTATTGTCCTGTTGAAATTTTACCCTGAAGAAGGTCCCGAGCGGGGACCGAAACGTTGGTCGCAATTTTAATCAACTTTAAATAAAATTTGGAACTTTTAAGCCCGGAGAGCAGCCTATTTCATTTGGATTTTATATATATATATATATATATATATATATATATATATATAGTCAAAGATGAAGTAGGAGCACTCAAAAGGACTTTTTTCGGTGATTTTAATGTAGTGAAAAAAGGTTTACAACAAAGTGTAACGCATCTATTCAATCGACGTTTCGACCCCTAAGGGTCTTTTTCAAGATCAAACAACTAGTGACAAAACGGCATTTAAATATACAATACAGATGAATAACTCACCAATCGCGTGCGTGTGATTAGCCGAACCCGGAAGTGTCCCAACGCCTCACGTGGTGCTGGGCGTGCGTGGTGACGTGCATCGTGGTTGCTAAGCAGCGAAGCTATACCCGGATACGTCGATTGAATAGATGCGTTACACTTTGTTGTAAACCTTTTTTCACTACATTAAAATCACCGAAAAAAGTCCTTTTGAGTGCTCCTACTTCATCTTTGACTATATATCTCAGACGCTGGTAGCACCTAAGGCAAGATAACTACAAATCTCTTAAGGGTGAGTGCCTGAATTATCTTTATTTTTATTTATATATATATATATATAATAATTTTACTTATATATGTATGTAATAAATTTTACATAATTAGGTCTTTTTATTAATTACAATTTGCGGGACCTGCCTGACAACCCAGGCCGAAAGAATAGGGAATTTAATTTGTTAGCACTATATTTAACCCTATAACTTTCCAAGACACCATAAAACCTGTTCATGGGGGGGTACTGTTTTACTCGGGAGACAAATATTAGTGTTTTAAAACAGTAAAATGTATTACAACGATGATATTGTCAGTGAAAGTGAAGTTTTTTGCCTTTTTCACACACAAACAGCACTTACACAACTATTCATAAATTAAACATAATTTTAAACATAATTTTATTACATGACAGGAGGCTTCCTATTTTCCATAACTTTCTCTACTTATGCCTCCAGCAGCCCAAGTAAATTTTAAAACTTAAACCAATCAGAAACAAGTAACACATTCCATATAAAGCCCCGACAGGCATAGCTCCTCCTATTTCTTCGCTGCTCCAGCCAGGCACAGGTCAGAGTATTTTGTTCTGAGCAGATTTTATTCCTTTTGTTGTATTGTACTTGGTAGAAACAGCAATCCCCAAGATGCTGGGTCAGGGTCTTCCAGAGACGGTTGGCCACGGTGTCCCATCTGCAAATGAACTTATGGGCACTGAAAGGGGCCCTCGGAAAACTAAAGGCGAGCCCTGAAACAGATCCCTGATATGTCCAAATGATTTTTCGAGATGGCCTAACCCATTTTTTATAAGGAAGATTCCCAAAAAAGGACGGACAAAGGAGAGGTCACCTGCAAATCCGTGAAGAAAGGGGAGGATGATATTTCCCGACACCCACGGTGTTCCTATTGTTTGACCCCCGCACGGTCGGAAAACACACAGAAATCCTTGAAATGGGGGCTGCTAGGCCATCGGACATGATTCATACACTTCTACTTACAAAAGCCTATGAAAATTAGACGGCGTGTTCGACTCCAGGCCGAATGCCCTTGCCCATTTCTCCCCGACAACGTAGCACTACACTACAGAATTCAACACAAGGTCCCACTGGTCGGGACCCCCGGAAGGGAAGTGAAAAGAGGGTTAAAAAAACCCTAGATAACTGTTCCACCCACTGGCTAAAATACTATATTATGCTGACTTGGCAATCTCACAGAGCACTTCAATGGAGGCCAATAACACGAGAACGAACGCAACAAGCTATACGTATCCTGGGTACTACAAACATAGCAGAGGGGCCGAACACCGCAAGATGGCCCTTTCAAAGTTGTACACCAAACTTGTAGAGTTGGGGAAAAGGAATGGGGTCCATTAGCTAATGGTCTCCTGTTCAGAGAGCAGTTCCTGACGGTACTGAAGAAACATGTATATTCATAGATATCTCCTGTTTCAACGCTCTCATGATGGAACCACGGGCAAAGGTCTCATTTTCTCAAATTGGGAAGCAATCTCTATGGACGCTAGAATCCTCCAGATGGTCGGAGGATGTGTCATATAATTCCTCTATACTCCTGGGCAGAATGATCCAGTGTGGTAAGTAGCTCAGTGGGCTAATACTTCATCAGGATACTTGTTCAACTCTTGGGGGTCGCAGTTTCCATGTCCCATAACCGCCTCCCCTGCGGGTATCAGAGGACCATAAACCTCATAGATGAGGAGATTTACACCTTATTCACCAGAAGCACTGGGCAAATAGCTCCAGACGTCACTGGTTACCTCAGCAATATCTTTATGGTCAAAAGTAGTCGTGAGACTATCAACCCATCATCATCCTATGCCTACCCAATGTATTCGTGGTGTATCGTCACTTCAAGATGGATGGTACTCATCTTCTGCAAGATTTCCTCCGCACCAAAGATGGGTTCACTCATTTGGATTAGAGGGACACATACTTGTCAATGCTAATTACACCAGGGAGTCATCCATTCCTTTGGTTTCACGGAATGGCGGGACCGACCGGGCCAATTCACATGTTTACCATTATGGGTTCAACCCATGGTACTTCAAGAAACTCCTGAAGCCAGTCATGGTGCACACCTTCACCACAAAGGAATCTGTTGCCTTACCTATCTAGACGACATGCTTGGATTCAATGGATTGTGTGAAAGGACCAGAATTCGCAGGGAGATGCATTACATGCTCTGCAAATACTCCATTCCCCTTTGGTTCCTGGCCAGAGTGATGTGACTCCTTCCCTCTTTTTATACAGGCGACCTTCCCAGGGACTCTACATTACCGGGCTATGCAACATCTGAAAGCCTATTACCTGGGGACAAGGTGCTCCTAGGACCACTGGATGATGGTCTCACCGGAGGGGTGAATGGAAATTCATGATGGCTCCCACATATACCGACATGAAACGGCAGAGCTATTTTCAGATCCGCACCAGATTTTATAGTGGATTTGACAGTCAGCCTCTAGGGCTGGAAAACTCACTGCATACATACTCCCACTGGAGGCCCATGGTCTGGGGAAGAGACGACTGATGGCGGGATTGTCTGTGACCTGCAGCCAGCCAAAGACATGTCCGATTGTTGTATTCTCCTACACATGGGAAATATCTCAGCAGCTTTAATAGTAATAACGAAGGACATTTACCGTTTCTAACTTCCATGCAAGGTTACTCTCCGACCAGAGTACTCTCAGGAGATCACCAATCCCACTGCGGACTGGTTTTCGTGCTAGCGATTGGTAACGGGACACCTCAGTGTATACCATTCTGAGAACGGTCCGGTTTAGATTATGCTAACATAGTGTACCTATGACAGGAGGCGAGTATTTTCACTCCCTTGGTTTCCTTCCCTTTTGATGGCTATTTTACTTTAGTCTGGTTTCGTCTTATTAGTTTTATCAAGTTAGTGCTATTTATACTGATGGTGTGATTCTTGATATGCTAATTTGTCTTGTGGTAGTACAGGATTATTGAGTTGTCCACTACTGCCTATTGTCATTTTGTACATCTTGTATACGATATAATAATTTGATATGTTGAATTATAATGTCCTTTCACTTGTTTCTGTTATTTTCTGTTACGAGCGTTAGGGCCGCTATTAGTATGTGGAAGATCAGTATTAACCCACTTCCTTTGAACTGGTCCAAGTCCATAAATAGAAGGCTCATTTCTGGGGTAAGTGTGATGTCTACAACCTCTTTAATAATGTTCTCTACCATGTCCCAGTAGGGACGGATCCCCCCGCACGTCCACCATATGTGGTACATCGTGCCTTCCGTCACCCCACATCTCCTGCACTGTGCGGATGTTCCCGGGTAAATCTTTGCTAGTCTGGCCGGCACCATGTACTGTCACGGTTCTCACCAGATAGACAGACAGACGGCCAGACGTGGTCGGTCCTGGAGTTCCCAACAGGGGACTTGAACCGGGGAACTTCTCAGTCCTGGTCCTCCTTTCTACCTCTGAGCCACAGCAGCTTTATACCATGACAAGTGATTCCGGCCCTCTTCAGCCTGGCATGTCTACTAACCTGGGGACTGTACTTTGACTATGGCTTTGCTCCACCTGACCCTGATCAGTCATCAGCAGGGTATTTAAACCCAGCCTCGCCTGTGCTCAGTATCAAGTCTTTGATCCTGTTGTGTGTTTCGTACCAGTGTTCCTGTTGTCTGATTTGCTACTTGTTATTGACCCCGGCTTCTGACTTTGTTTACTCTGACCTCTGGCATCCCTTGACTTCGGCTACTCCTCGTTGCTCCTGTTCTCTGGCATCCTTTGACCTCGGCTATTCCCTGACGATCCTGCTGGTTCAGTCCTTGCCTGTCCTGCGTATTGGTACTGCATCCTGCACAGCCCCCGTGCACAGACCCACAGGCCAGCTGAATTCTTACCTGACCACCTTGGCCTGTGGCTATCTGCAAGGGTGAGCAACATATATGCGTTACAGACTCCCAACTCAGGTAAGACCCTGACAAAAGACTTGATCATATGGAGTCCGTAGAGATGTGCTCACCCTCGCCCCAGCAAGTGTCCAGCCTGGCCCAGACTGTTTCGGAGCTGCAGCAAGACATTATTTTTCTTAAAGGCTCAGTACGTCCAGCCCCGGAACCGGCTTATCCTGAACCGTTTGTCATAATGCCCGACCGTTTTGATGGTAGCCGCACATCCTTTCAGTGCTTCAAGATGGATTGCGAGGTGTTGTTTTCTTTAAAGCCTCAAACATATGCCACAGAATTCATCAGGGTCAGAGCGGCTATCAACCTGTTGTCTGGATACATCAAAGTTTGGGCTCACCAAATGTTGCAGACGAAGAGTCCTGTTCTTGTCAGTTGGGAATCCTTTTTGTACTGCTATGGACTCACAATGCAAGACCACTGTGCCCAAGTCAGCTCCACGTACTAAAAAATCTCCGATTCTTCGTAACCAAGAAACCAAGTACCACCACTACACCCCAGTGATGCCTCCTTATGTTCCAGTTCCCAGGAAAACTCCAGAGGTATCCTATGTTCCACTTGACCCTGAGGAACCTATGCAATTAGGACTTGTCCACTGCAAAGTGACACCTGAGGAAAGAGACCGAAGGAGAAGCCATGGAAAGGTTAAAGGATCTTAACATGTATAGCATGGAGGAAAGACGAGACAGGGGGGATATGATAGAAACATTTAAATACATAAAGGGAATCAACACAGTAAAGGAGGAGACTATATTTAAAAGAAGAAAAACTACCACAACAAGAGGACATAGTCTTAAATTAGAGGGACAAAGGTTTAAAAATAATATCAGGAAGTATTACTTTACTGAGAGGGTAGTGGATGCATGGAATAGCCTTCCAGCTGAAGTGGTAGAGGTTAACACAGTAAAGGAGTTTAAGCATGCGTGGGATAGGCATAAGGCTATCCTAACTATAAGATAAGGCCAGGGACTAATGAAAGTATTTAGAAAACTGGGCAGACTAGATGGGCCGAATGGTTCTTATCTGCCGTCACATTCTATGTTTCTATGTTTCTATGTTTCCTATGTTATTACTGTGGAGAAAAAGGGCATTTCATCACACTGTGTCCTATTCGCCCTCCTAGACCTCCAGCTCTCCGACTGTGTACTAATTTCCTTCGCCCTGTGTACACCGCATACCAGCTTAAAAAGCTAAATAGAAGCCGTTGTTCTTGCCCATGCTTGGCTTCCATGGGAAAAACTACATCCCCCTGCTCCAGAGCCACCTGCATCTACTCCCGAAGTTGCTTCCTGTGATACCATCACTACTTCCTGTCCACCCGAAAAGGATATACCTGTGGATTGTGCCATTTCTTCTATTGGCACTACCGTCCGTACAGAAGACCTTGAAATGTTCGAAAAAGCATTGTTAGCTACGAACACTGCTCCTGCTGAAGTTGTGGAAGTGCTTGCCACCTGTGCCCGGAACCTAAAAAACCAGGACAATTCTCCAGCCGTACCAGAAGCTGGTACTGCGGACTCCCAAGCTGTAAAGGGAATCCATACTGGGGAGTTTGACTATGGGGACTCACTGGATTCAGATAGTGACCCTGGAGAGGTGTACTATGCGGACAGAGAACCTATTTACGCCCGGAGGTCGTTTTTAAAGGGTGGGTACTGTCATGGTTCTCACCAGATAGACAGACGGCCAGACATGGTCGGTCCTGGAGTTCCCAACAGGGGACTTGAACCGGGGAACTTCTCAGTCCTGGTCCTGCTTTCTACCTCTGAGCAACAGCAGCTTTATACCGTGACAAGTGATTCCGGTCCTCTTCAGCCTGGCATGTCTACTAACCTGGGGGCTGTACTTTGACTATGGCTTTGCTCCACCTGACCCTGATCAATCACCAGCAGGGTATTTAAACCCAGCCTCGCCTGTGCTCAGTATCAAGTCTTTGATCCTGTTGTGTGTTTCGTACCAGTGTTCCTGTCGTCTGATTTGCTACTTGTTATTGACCCCAGCTTTTGACTTTGTTTACTCTGACCTCTGGCATCCCTTGACTTCGGCTACTCCTCGTTGTTCCTGTTCTCTGGCATCCTTTGACCTCGGCTATTCCCTGACGATCCTGCTGGTTCAGTCCTTGCCTGTCCTGCGTATTGGTACTGCATCCTGCACAGCCCCCGTGCACAGACCCACAGGCCGGGTGAATTCTTACCTGACCACCTTGGCCTGTGGCTATCTGCAAGGGTGAGCAACATATCTGCGCTACAGACTCCCAACTCAGGTAAGACCCTGACATGTACCATCTATAATAAACTTTCATCATTAACTCTAAGTGCGTTGTACATGTTGTCTTCCCCTTGTGTGCCGTTATTGCTTTTGCCCATTGGGTTTCATCAAATTGTCTCCCCATATCCGTCTGCCAGGCCTCACTGAATCTATCCAGATGTACTGGGGTACCTACATTTAGGAGCGAGTAGCACATAGATATTATCCCTTTTCTCTGCTTTTGGTTTAGACCACGCTCTCTTGAACCCTTCCGAAGTGGGTGTTTGGGCCCCTAGCATAGATTTAACTGGTAGATACGGGAATATAAGTCTGGGGGGCAGGTTAAATTTTTCTTGGAGAGTGGGGAATGGTATCGGCTTTTGTGCCTCTAGGAGGTCCCTCACATGTGTACACCCTCTCTTTGTCCATTCTCTGTGGTCAAACGTGTTGTTGGCTACATGTAAGCGAATCAATTGAGTTGCTGGTGACCATGGTAACATAGATACCAATGCATTCTGTGTTCTGTCCCAGGCCTTCAACATTGTTTTTGTGGTGGGTAATATGTAAGGTTGTTTTGGACGCAACCCTTTAGGGACCCACACTAGTCTCCGAAGGTTCGCCCCTTGTAACCAGTGGTCTTCTATTTCTAGCCATTGAGGGGTTATGTTGTCTGTGTGTGCATTCCCATCATTGAGGCTAGTAGTGTCGCCTGGTAATAGGTTTTGATATTTGGCAATGACCCATGCTGGGTCGGTCTATATAAGAATTTTGTCGCTACTCTCACGCTTTTTTTGTGCCCATACAAATTTGGTGAGCAGTGTTTGTGTTCTATTTAGGTATCAGGATGGCAGGTCTATTTATATTGTTCTGAACAGGTATTGGAGTTTGGGGAGGAGAGACATTTTAAATGCTGCCATCCTTCCCAGCCATGAAAGGTATTTATCTTTCCATGAGGCCAAGCTGGTCTCCAATTCTTTTTGTAGGGTCTTGTAGTTGGCCTTGAATAGACCCCCTATTGTCTTGGTTAGTTTAATTCCTAGGAAGGAGACATTGTCTGTCCTCCAGTCCAGCTCAAATTTCCCTCGTAGCACTTGTATTATGTCATTGGGTATCCCTATCCCCATCGCCTGGGTTTTTGTCACGTTAAGTTTATAGTATGAACTGTCCCCATATTCCTTTATTACTTGTAATAGGTGTGGCATTGAGATTAGTGGTTGGGTCAAAGTCAATAGCACATCGTCTGTGAATAAGTTTGTTTTGAGCATAATCTACAATTTTTAATATGAATAAAATCAAAGAAAGTGTGAGAAATTAAGTAATGTAGTTATTTTTTTAGTTCTGCACAACATTTGAATGCCACTGTGAATGTCATATACTGTTAAATTTTACAGCAATAAAATACACATGTTTGTATTCAGCAATGTACAAATGTACCCACCATGTACAGGTTTTATGGTGTTTTGGAAACTTACATGGGTCCAATATAGGGCGTTCCTCTTTTCCATGTTTTCACATTAAAAAGAAACAAATAATTAGGTGCTCACTCTATACTTGTGGAAAGGCAGCAGTCAATCTTACAAGGATTCCCAAAACCTTGTGGAAATATAATTTTGGCAAAGAACAAACAGTAGATGACCGCACTTAACAAACAGTGTAGACACATGTCTGTAGGATCTTTACCCTTTACACAATGTATGGTATCTCAAAAGAGAAAAAAAAGAAAAACAATAATAGTGCAGTATGCCCTAAAGAGCAGACAGAATAGAGTACTGTGCAAAAACTCACTCTCAATTTATAGAGCTACCAAAAGCTCAGTTGTATTAGGCGTAGAAGGTACAATCCCCGTCTCGGGATGTATATTCAGCAGTAGTGATGGTGGACCTTGCCAATGTATCAGATATGTGGAGACAAGAATGAGGATATCCAATAGTGCAACATGTATAATAACGTGACTATGCATATTCTAAAGTAAGTATCTTACTCACATACACAATGTTTGCACATTGAAATTTGCCAGATTGGTTTGCTGGGACTATGTTGCCTTTGAGATCGTATAGCAGCCCAGGAATACAAATTAACCCCATCATGGCATATAATTTGTAAAAGTATACAACCCAGGGTATTCAAAATGGGGTATATTCAGTCTTTTGTAATAGCCACTTAGTCATAAACCCTGGCCAAAGTTAGCGTTTATATTTGTTTTTGTTTTTTCATTTTTACAACAAAACTGCCTTTTCATTAACCCCTTAAGGACCGAGCTTCAGAAGCTTGTCTTTCACTCAATGACAACAGCATTTATTGCATTTTTTGCTGTTTGCGTTCAACTGCAATTTGCATTTTACTAATTTATTGCACCGACGCATATTATATACCGTTTTTTTAAAGGACAGAAAGGGCTTTAATTTGATGTAATACTTATATACATAAATGCTTATTATAAAAAATATACAGAAATATGCAAAAAAAAAATTTTGGTGTGTTTTTTTACAATAATATTGTGTAATAATAATGTGTACATAATTAGTGCAGGTTAAGGAAAGTAATTAAAAATAAATTCATTTAGTTGTTCTGATTTACAGAATATATAATGTGTCTGGGATTTTAAGTTTTTTTTGGTAGTTACAGGTCACAAAGCACAAGGAGTAAAATAAACTTTTAATGTGGAGCGATTTTAGAATTTGGTATGTTTGTCTTGTAAGCTTAATAGCCATAAAAGAAAACAAAATTGCCACACAAAAGTATATATTTATATAAAGTAGACATCACAGGCTATTTACCTAAGGTTGTTTTGACACTTTCTACGTAGTCATTTCACCGCCACCCTCTGCTAAACATTGGAGTAAAATTGTGTTTTTATAACAAAGAACTTCTCATGTGTATTTTGTAAATTTGGTGTGTGCTATTTCTGTACAAAGTTTTATTTTGTGTTCAGTTACATCTGCTGAGTAAAATGGCACCCCCATTGTATGTCTTTGGCACTATTTCGTGAAGCTACAGTGCCATATAGGAGACCTGTCCGTTTCAGTATTCACAGTAGAATTTTGAGAGACTGATTTAATGAGCCTATGCTTCCATTTGGGGTATTATAGTAGTTTGACTGTTCAAAAAAACCCACAAAGGCCTACCATTTGTAAAAGTAGACACTCCAGGGTATCTCATAAGGTGCATATTCTGCATTAACATGCCCCCATTGTTTCACCAATAGATGCCAAAGTATGTGGTAAAAAATAATTTTGTGCATTTTTTACATATGGATTGCATTTTTGCTGGGCATTTTGTATATTTCATATGTGCCACTAAGTTTAAACCCCCCCACATTATGTTCAGCTAAGTCTTCTGAGTAAAATGACACCCCCGTTGTATGTCTTTGGTATTCTTTCATGAAGCTGCAGTGCCATATAGGAGACCAAGCCATATCAGTTTTTACCGAACTTTGAATTTTGACGCTGGGCCTATGTGCAATTTCCAAGCATCTTAGCAGGTTTTAAATTCAAACTACCCCACAAAGGCCTACCATTTCTTAAAGTAGACACCCCGGGTTATTTCAAAAGGTATATTCTAAACCTTAGTGTAGGATCATTTTTTGTTAGTTTGTAACAAGTCTAGTTGCAATTAGCATTTTTCTGCCTTTTTGACACACACTCAGGGCCGGTGCTTGGATTTTTAGGTACATAGGCGAAGATGCATTTTTACGCCCCCCCTCCCCCCCCAAAAAAACCATCTTCACCTATGTCCCTCTTAACCAGCCCCTCTCCCTTCCCTGCCCATTAATGGTCCCTTTCTCTGTCCCTTAGTGTTCTTTTCCCCTCCCCCCTCTTTTCCCTGTCTCTTGGTGTTTCTCTCCCATTCCCTCCCTGTCCCTTGGTGCACCCCACACCCCTTTAGTGGTCCCACTCCCCTTCCTGGTGTGTCAGTGTGTACAGAGTGGAGCGGAGCGGAGCGCGGTACAGGAGCTTCAGTTTTCTGTACCCGGCCGAACTGACAGGGAGTGCTCTCTCTGTGAGCACCTCCTGTCAGTCTGGCCAGGTACAGGAAACAGAAGCTCCTGTACCGAGCTCCGCTACACTCTGTACACACTGACAGTCACACACTCAATGACAAACACACAGACGTCACTGACAGACACAGACTCATTGATCTGACACACACTCATTCATTGACACTGACAGACCCACACTGATTGACACTCATTGACAGACACACTGATAGTCACACACAGACTCAATGACAAACATACTCTCACTGATTTCACAGACACACACTCATACACTGACAAACACACTCATCATACACTGACAGACACACTCATACACTCACATGCACACACACAGATGCACTCACACACACACGCTGTCACTCACAGACGCACACGCTCTGTCACTCACAGACACATACTGTCACTCACAGACACACACTCTGTCACTCACAGACGCACACACTGTCACTCACAGACACACACTCTGTCACTCACAGACGCACACACTGTCACTCACAGACGCACACACTGTCACTCACAGACGCACACACTCTGTCACTCACAGACGCACACACTCTGTCACTCACAGACGCACACTCTGTCACTCACAGACGCACACTCTGTCACTCACAGACGCACACTCTGTTACTCACAGACGCACACTCTGTCACTCACAGACGCACACACACTGTCACTCACAGACGCACACGCTGTCACTCACAGACGCACACGCTGTCACTCACAGACGCACACGCTGTCACTCACAGACGCACACGCTGTCACTCACAGACGCACACGCTGTCACTCACAGACGCACACGCTGTCACTCTCAGACGCACACGCTGTCACTCACAGACGCACACGCTGTCACTCACAGAAGCACACACTCTGTCACTCACAGAAGCACACACTCTGTCACTCACAGACGCACACTGTCACTCACAGACGCACACTGTCACTCACAGACGCACACTGTCACTCACAGACGCACACTGTCACTCACAGACACACACTGTCACTCAGACACACACTGTCACTCACAGACGCACACACTGTCACTCACAGACGCACACACTCTGTCACTCACAGACGCACACACTCTGTCACTCACAGACGCACACTCTGTCACTCACAGACGCACACTCTGTCACTCACAGACGCACACTCTGTTACTCACAGACGCACACTCTGTCACTCACAGACGCACACACACTGTCATTCACAGACGCACACACACTGTCACTCACAGACGCACACGCTGTCACTCACAGACGCACACGCTGTCACTCACAGACGCACACGCTGTCACTCACAGACGCACACGCTGTCACTCACAGACGCACACGCTGTCACTCACAGACGCACACGCTGTCACTCTCAGACGCACACGCTGTCACTCACAGACGCACACGCTGTCACTCACAGAAGCACACACTCTGTCACTCACAGAAGCACACACTCTGTCACTCACAGACGCACACTGTCACTCACAGACGCACACTGTCACTCACAGACGCACACTGTCACTCACAGACGCACACTGTCACTCACAGACACACACTGTCACTCACAGACACACACTGTCACTCACAGACACACACTGTCACTCACAGACACACACTGTCACTCAGACACACACTCTGTCACTCACAGACACATACACTCACACACAGACACATACACTCACACACAGACACATACACTCACACACAGACACACTCACACACAGACACACTCACACAGACACATACACTCACACAGACACATACACTCACACAGACACATACACTCACACACATACATACACTCACACACATACACACACTAACACACATACACTCACACACACTAACACACATACACACACACACACTAACACACACACACACTCACACACTCACTATTTATTTTATAAATAAATATTTTCCACCCAGCCTCCCTACCTGGAGAGCTGGTGTGGATGATGAATCCTTCCCTGGGGTCCAGTGGGGCTGCTGGGCGGCGTGCGGCTGTGCTGTAATCAGACGCGGCGAGGGAGCTCTAACCTCTCTGCTCTGCTCCCTCGCGTGCCTGTCTGCTGATACCTCGGGAGCCGGAATATGACGTCATATTCCAGCTCCCGCGGTATCAGCAGACAGGCAGCGCGCGAGGGAGCAGAGCAGAGAGGTTAGAGCTCCCTCGCCGCGTCTGATTACAGCACAGCCGCACACAGCACCGGGGGCCGAGATGGTGGCCCGGCAGGAGGGAGAGCTTCCCTCCTGCCGGTCACTGAAATCTTGCGCTCCCAGAGCCCATGCGCCCTAAGGCGGCCGCCTGTGCCGCCTTATGGACGCGCCGGCCCTGCACACACTTGGAGATGTTACTGTATATTTTGCTATCCTTATATGTGCTACGGCAGTATAACACCTAATATGTTGCTCAGCTATGTCATCTTAGTGCAACGATACCCCCATGTGTACCTTTTTCAGGGTTATGTGGATGTTGAAGGGGCACATTGGAGACCCACCACTTCCATATTTTTCAAAAGTGGATGCTGGGCCCAAGTCTCATTTTAGCAGTTCAGGACTGCAAATGACCTCTCAAAGGCCACATTTATTTTTAAGTATAAGCAGCTCATCAATTCAAATTATGAACAAGCGCATACTATTTGCTGTGAAAAGGGGGAATAGTTGGGGTAAACTTATCCGGAAGTAGTACTCAGTCATCTGCGTCCCGGGCAAAGCGGTCATGGATTCTGAAACCAAAACACAGACAGACCACAAAGAGAGAGAACACAGAGAGAGAAACTTGTAATACCGGTCCTTAGAATGGCCGGGCTATACAAGCAGAGAATTGTCAAGGTACAAGCCGAGGTCAAAGGAGTAAAGCGAAACGGAACAACGATAGGACAAGCCGAGGTCAAGGATCAGAGAAGACAGGATAAACGGTAGACAAAGCAAAGATTTGGTAACCAATCAGACAGATGACTAAAAATCACACCCCAAAACTGGTCTACTTATTCGGCCTGGGTGTGAACATTTTTAAAACAGTGGCCAATACATAGGCCGGGCTGAGAGGGGCAATCAGGGCAGTAATAGCTGGTCTCAACTCTTACACCCCTCTTGTAACACACCCTGCACCTTTTCTGGGGGTTTGTTTTTTTAGGGGTTGGTGGAATCTTAAAGCAGAAGTGACCTGCCTCCATTCTTCTGCTAGGCTCCACTGATGGTCTCCTTGTGTGGCATTCTAGCAGCCCAGAAATGAGCTCAAACTGGAATGAAAGAAAAGTGCTTTTCAGCCCAGCATTTGCCTTTTTAAAAATGACAAAGGCATTGTGGATTGCCATCTGCATCAGGTATATGCCCACTTTTTTATACCATGCCCTGGTTTTTCTCATTATCAAATACGGCTGCATCAGTTGATCGGACAGGTCAACGCCCCCCATATGCCGATTATATTGCCGTATGCAGACTGGCACCCGTTTACATGCGTCTCTGCCACGAACTGCAACCCTTTTCACCATGGATGGTGGTTAAGATGAAAACATCCTTTTTATCCCTGTACTTGAGTGCCAGCAGTTGATTCTGGCAGAGAGCTGCCGTTTCCCCCCCTTTTCATTTTTTTGTTCGCTAGAGCCTTTGGGGAAACCTGTGCGACTCTTCCGAATAGTGCCACAGGCCACGGTCTCGAAGCAGTACAACATTTTTAACAGTGGGATGCTATTATAAAAGTTATCGATGTATAGATGATAACCTTTATTAAGTAGTGGCATTATTAAGTCCCAGACAATTTTCCCACTTGTCCCTACTATATCTGGGCAACCTGGGGGATCCAGGTGGCTATCCCTTCCTTCGTATACACGGAAGGTGTATACGTAGCCACTGCCACTTTCACACAGTTTATAAAATTTGATCCCATATCGGATCTTTTGGGTGGGATATATTGTCTAAACCCCAGTCTTCCCTTAAACTTCATGAGGGACTCGGCAATGGAAATGTTTTTATTGGGGGTATATATAGTGGCAAATTTACTGTTAAAGTGGGCAATTAAAGGGCGTATTTTGTAAAGATCATACGGCGGATCACTTGTTATTGTCACTAAAGTACATAAAGCGTAGTATGTCTTCATATCTTTCCCTCGTCATTGTCTCTGCAAAAATGGGGGTATTGCAAATAGGATGTTTAGACCAATACAGCCTAATTGTGGGCTTTTTAATTAGCCCCATTAACATGGTCAGTGCCCAGAATTGTTTCAATTCTGGCACACTGGTTGGGTTCCTTCTCTCTTTCCTGGAGATAAGAGAGTCTGCATTGCGTGCCAGATATTGCTCCCCATAGAGATTAGTCTGGGTGACTATCTCCCCAAAAATCTCATCCCCCAAGAACAGCTGCATAACATCCAGCGCACTATAGGCAGACAGGTCCGCCTGTATGCCAGGATTGGCTGTAAACACTGGGATGTCTGGGGAAAAATTATTAGGGGGTACCCAGTCATCTGCGCCATGTTCAGCATTCGGGGAATCGTCGATTTCCCCTGATGGTCCTGCATTATCTGGCACATAGTCCCTGTCCCCTGCGTCCCCTACGTCACTATCTGAGGCAGTGTCAGTAGCCTCTGAGTAGGCCGCTAACAGGGCATAAGCCTCCTCTGCGCTATACTTTCTAAACATTGTTAATAACGGCTAACACAGCTAACAAAACTCTAACTAAAAATATATATATATTTTTTTTTATTCCCTAATTCCCACTAAATTCCACCCACCAAAATAACTAAATCACAAATTAATAAAATCAAATAATAAAATGTAACCCCTTAGGGTTAAAAAAAACCCCAAAATTTTACCCTTAAAAGTAAAAAAAAAAAATAGATCACAGTAAAGTACTGTGACCTGTATATTGATCACTGCTAGCAGGGAAAGGGCTATTATTTTTTTTAACAAAGGGGAAAGGGATTAGGGACTTTTTTTTCAACTTAGCTATTCTTCTGGGACACAATGTGGCACCGATCTGTCTCTCTCCACTTTACAAACCCACACTAGGTGGAGGGAGGCGGATCAGATATCCCAGCAGCATTGTGACCCCTGTCACTGGCTGTCACAGCGGTCACATGGGCTGGGATATCGGGATTTGCTGCTGCTGGTCTGCCCCTGACTTGGAGGCACCCAGCAACAGCGTTAACCCCGCGATCGCCGGCACTGCGGCGATCGGGGGTTAATTTTAACGCGTGATGGACAAGGTCCGTCACTCGTCATTAACGCTTTCCCCTGAGTGACGGACCTCGTCCGTCACTCGTCGTTAAGGGGTTAATGATATCATTAGTATAAAATTTTTTTACTGCTCTAAAGCACTCATATTTGTGTAGAGTAATACCTCATGAGTACAACCGTACCCCTCATGTGCAGGTTTTTTGGTAAGTTACAGGGTGAATATAAAATTTGCCAATTTCTTGTTTTGCAAATCGAAATGTGCCAGATTGGCTATGTTGCCTTTGAGATGGTATAGTAGCCCAGAAATTAAAATGAGTTCTGTAGCGGAGCTGCAATATTAAATCCCACGATCTCCGCTGGTATAGAAAGTAATCCAAAGTAAAGCGCTGGAAAAGAAGGCAATATCCCCAATCCCCCAGTAAACGGATGAAACACAGTTCTGGGAGTCAACTGACTGTTTTATTCACAGCTCCAGTATTTATGCAAGTCCCCATGCAAGGGGTTTCCTTAGTCACATTACAGGGGTATTACAGTAGAGGACTACATGGGGAACTGAAAATACAGAGCATTTCTCCCACCATGCACTGCTGTATGAGAGGGATACTCCCACTAGAATATCCTGTTAAGTGGATTATCCCTCCGTACAGCAGAACCGGGTTTTAACATAAAAATATGTAACTTTTACTTTATTCATGTGATTATAATAAATGACCGTTCGGTAAATAGCTGGGGTTTGAGCGCATACTTCGTGCGAGTACCGCTCAGATCCCAGCATAAATAACCGAATGGCGCACGAAAACATACTTTAAATAACATTCCCCTAAAAGTACCGAACACCGATTGGGAAACCCAATATTGAAAGACCGGAGCTCCCGAACGGCCTGGAAGCCCAGCGGTGTTCGCGCCGTCGAGTAGCCGATTTTAGTTTCAGGCGCTGGACGACCAAACACCGCTGGGTTAACAAAGGATCCAAGATGGCCGACCGCCGCGTGGTCGGTAGCCGAACGACGGCCACCCAGGAAAGTAATTAACAACCGATTGCAACAATGTTGCAATCTGTTAATGGGAGCCACACGACCCTCTGTGTGTGTGGGCTCCTGTTCGGTACTTGATTCGTTTCACGAACAGCAGGTAAAGTCGCTGTTGGTGAAACGACCATATGAATGCTAGCGGCTTTCGGCCACTAGCATACGAATGCTCTATAGTACAACATTACAGGCCTACATTTAAACACCGCATTCCAGCGACTTTTTACAGACAACTTTTAAAGATACAGCAATATGATCTAAAGTGGCTAGGTTTGCCACAAGTTCCACCATGGTATACCATTTGAAAAAGTACATAACCAATGCTATTCACAATGAGGTATGTCCAGTCTTTTGTAGCAGCCACTTAGACCCAATCACTGGCCAAATTCAGCATTATTTTTATTCCACACAAACTTCATTTGCTTTGATGATATCATCAACATGATACATTTTATGGTATATTTGTATTCAGCGAAGTCTCCCGAGTTTAACAATACACCCCCTAGGCCCCCCCCCATATGCTGCTAAATCGCTCAAGTGCGCTGTCTGTAATGAACGGGTGCGGCCAGACAAGTATAACTGACAATGCTGCACGAGCGCGTTCTTAAATTGGCAATGGGATGTCACGGCAAGGGTGTATAATTTATTATTACACCCTTGGAATATTATCCTTTAATGTAATTTGTGTAGTAAATGGCACAAATTACAGAGATGTTATTGCTGAGGTCAACATCCCCTTTTTGCATAACCCGACCATTCTAAGGATCGGTATTGCAATTCTCTCTACTCTGTCCGGTCTGCGTGTTAGGGTTCCCTAATGAACGTTACAGTGCCCTATTGTGGTTTCTTTGAGTATATACGGATTACTGTGTATTTGACTTTGGCTAGATATCGTTTATGCTGTCTCTCGGTTACCCTGACCTCGGCTCGTTACCAACCACACTTATCTATTGTTAAGTCCGACCATTTTAAGCCCGGTAACACGTTATTTCCTTGTCTTGTCCCTTGCAGTCCTAAACATTTTATTGAATGTTGCTATTCGGACTCTATATGTCTGAGGTGGCATTGGAATCCATTAACTAGAACAGAATTTGTAATAATCAAGGAAATCCACAAGGTGGAGCTAGAGGAACAGATTGGAGAATTAAGGGGAATTGATAAGCCTCTGCGATGGGGAAAAGCAGCCTAGAGCTTACTCAATACACCCAGTAGCTGCACGTGATCCTATCTAAAAATTGCAGTGACACTGTGCTGATTGTAAGATCCTGAGAGAAGGATGTGGTTTGCCTCCAAATCATTAAAGGGACACTCATTGATGTGGTTATGGTGCCAGGAGTTCCCTGCTGCTTTCAAATGGTTTAGCACTGACGGAGCGTACCCGGGCGCCCACACGCCAGTCCCTCTCTGCTAATACCGCCGATATCCTAAGCAGCACTCGGTGGCAGCGGCTGCTGAACGATGACAAACACAGTTTAGCCTTGAACAATGGGATCGCGCTAAGGGACTCCATGCAACATACATAACTACGTCAAAAGCATGGCTGAGAGTCTTATGCACACTGGTGACATATTGCAAAGGTGATGGTAGGAGCCGCACTCAACCCCAGAAGCCACACGGTGCTCCGGAGCAGGACCAGCAATTCCACGACAAGTCAACAAAGGAATTCCCCAGGCACTTAAATCCCCAGGCAGTTTAAATGAAACAAAGAACAGTAACGTTTCGACCTCCTAAGAGGTCTTCTTCAAGTTTGCTGTTCTTTTTGTTTCATTAAAACTGCCTGTGGCTTTAACACTTTGAGTGCCTGGGGAATTCCTTTGTTATACTGGTGACATAATGACTCAATGACCATATCCGGTATTGTAAGAGACTAGAGAGTCACCATCACTACCTGGCTGCAGCTGGACTGTGAATGCTGGTCACTGGGAGTTCTTTTTTTTATTAATTTTTTTCCCCCATATCAGCTAATATCTAATTTTGTCATTCATATTTTAAATCCCAATGATTCAGAGTTTAGTAAATAAACCGCTGTGTGTGATCAGTAACCTTCCACACTCCATCTCCCATAACCCTGGCAAAGTATCAATAGAGACGTAATCCACAACATCTGGAGTCCTACCCCGGTCTAGGGAGCCTGTCATTCCAAAAATAATCATTAATTCTAACAATGTGATCACTTAAAAATGAAGTTTAATAACGAGAACTCATCTAGTTTCCTCTAGCTCCGCCTCCGGTGATGTCAGACGCAATATCATCCAATCCGTTACTTCTCATAGAGTAACACTGCGTTCTCACTTTAGTGGATAACCCAGGGTGAGTAAAAAGCATGTCACCACAAAGGTTTTCAAACTATGTCCCTGGCTATATCCATGGCAGCACTGTGGGTAGGGTATAACACCACCCCCTAATGGACAAGTAATAAACTGTGCTGCCTTTGTTTTCCTGTTCCCCTTGCCTTGGGATAGGTAGCAAGGACACTTTATATTTTAGCTTACCTGCGCTGCGGAGTATGTTGGCGCTATATAAATCATTGTAATTGGTTCTGAGTAGCCCTTGTCACAGGAAATGTTAGTTCTCTCTTCTACTGGAAGCTTCAGGATATGGTACCAGAGATAAAGGCTACATGTCTGTCCACAGCAGCAATCCCCAGCTGGGATATTCTTCTTATAAGATACAAATTCTTCTATGGATGAGAACTTATCTTTACCAGCGGACCCGCTACACGGTAAGAGAGTGAATGCATTTATTAGAGATACAGGAAATCTCAGTCGCAATCTTGCACTAGCACGCAATTAACAGACGTACGCAAAAGAAGAGCTATTCTACAATAAGAGAAAAGGCTGAAATTCAGAGCAATGCTAGACTATACCCCATTTAAGTCGTGTGATCCTGAGGCTCTGTAAATATCCATAAGGTGAATGAAGCAATGTTCTGATTGGCCAAGCACACTGATCTCTCAATATTATTATTATTATATTATTTATATAGTGCCAGCAAATTCCATAGCGCTGTACAATGGGTGGAATAACAGACATGTAATGGTAACAAGACAAGTGGACGCACAGGAACAGAGAGGTGGAGGGCCCTGCTCAATGAGCTTACATACTAGAGGGAGTGGGATATAGTGACACAGTAACAGAGGGGGTCGAGGGCCCTGCTCAATGAGCTTACATACTAGAGGGAGTATGGCAAGGTGACACAAAGGGTATAAGTAGGGGTAACGAGGTAGGTGCCTAGAAAAGTATTCACTGAGAACATTTATTTTTGACAGTTGCAGGAGAGGAGTCATGGAGGGGGTAATGAAAACCTGCCAACAGTTTAATTGATACGCTTTGGCCTAGACGGGACATACTTGTGATTTTACAGACTGATTTTCCTCTCTAGTCATTTCTCTCACACCTGACCCCTCTGCCAGTCCTTACATTGGCTTCCTGTATGCTATAGGAGTCAATTCAAGGTACTTACTCACACCTATAAAGCACTGAACAACTCTAGCTCCTCCTATATCTCTTCACAGATCCGTAGGTATGTCCCTTCTCGGTCTCTCCGCTCTGCCCGTGACCACCTCCTGTCTGTTGTCCGCACCCGTACAGCCAACTCACTTGCAGGACTTCTCGCGGGCGGCTCCCTTCCTATGGAATAGCCTGCCTACCACCATCAGACTCTCCCCTAGTCTTGCATCTTTTAAGAAGTGCCTTAAAACCCATCTCTTTAGGAAAGCGTATGGCCTCCAATACTAACCCTTACCTCACATACCTGTCTCTTGCCCTCTCCTAAAGGGCAGCCCACCTTATTTGATTGCAAATTCCTGTCTTAATGTGTTTTACACCCCACCTCCTATAGAATGTAAGCTCGATCGAGCAGGGTCCTCTTCAACCTATTGTTCCCATAAGTTTTTTTTAATTGTCCTATTTATAGTTAAATCCCCCTCTCATAATATTGTAAATCGCTACGGAATCTGTTGGCGCTATATAAATGGCAATAATAATAATAATATTAGGGAGGATAGGTAGGTGTAAACGGCATTATGTAGGGATTTGTAAGCAAGCACCAGAATCCTAAATTGAGCCCTATTATCTAACTGGAAGCCAATGTAGGGAGTGACAGAGGGGGAGGCATGGGAGATGCGAACGGACAGGAAAATGAGCCTTGCTGCCGCATTCATTATAAATTGCAGCGGTGCAATCCGGGAAGACGTAAGACCACTGAGAAGGGGATTGCAGAAGTCAAGGCGAGAGAGAACAATGGTATTGACTTGCACCTTAGCCACATCCGGCGTTAAATAGGGGCGGATGCGCGCTATGTTTTTGAGATGGAAGCTCCAGGATTTGGCAATCAACTGGACATGAGGGGTGAAGGAGAGTTCGGGGTCAAAGAGAACACCTAGGAAGCGAGCCTGTGAGGTAGAGGTGATGGTGGCGCCGTTGACTTGAAGGGAGACAGACACGGGAGTAGCAACACTTGAGAGAGGAAAGACCAGAAGTTCTGTTTTGGACAGGTTGAGTTTAAAGAAGTGAGCAGCCATCCAGTTGGAAATCGCGGAGAGGCAGTCAGATACACAAGTCCAGATGGGCGGAGAGAGATCAGGAGAAGACAGGTAGATATAAATGATAATGGAAGCCAAAGGAGCTGATGAGTTTACCAAGGGAGGCAATACAGATATAAAACAGTAGGGGACCAAGGACTGAACCAATAGATAACTCTGGTTATTACACAGGTAATTCTAATATGTGCATGGCTTGTTACTTCAGGATCAGGGATGCATCAGTCAGTTTTCCTATTTGAGCTCTAGCTTAACATTCCTGCCGCTTCAGTTATCTCTGTGGAGCTAACAGAATCCGAAACAAATCTTCCCTGGCTGTCTGACAGCTTTGGAGGTGCTCCTGCACCCAATTATAAAAGTGCCGATTTCTATTGAAATTGTCACTTTTATAAAATGCCACGCAAACAGGGCAGATCGCACACACAATGCACTTTGGCAACTTGTAGTGCTTTATGTGTTTGACCACTAAAAGAGCTCAGTATCTCAGATCCTGCAGAGCTTTTAAAACTCTGTAATCTTCAGTTCCAGGACAACCAGCTTGTTGCGAAATATCTTAATGACAACATCAAGAAAGCAGTGGATGTTAAGAAGGCATTTCTCAAGACAGATACCCTTGCAGAGCGCCTCCTTAAAATGTCCGCACTTCCAGACGTATGGGTCACTGTCAGAGTTTTTGCCAATACAAACCTGGGAAAGTATTATCAAGATCCTAATGGGGCTATTAGTAGACATCTAACATGCCTATTTTCATGTTTGTGAACCATAGAGTTATCCAAGCTGTGGCACATGTACAGCATTTCCAGTTCAGAATTTTGTCCTTTGGGATCTGTTTTCAAGATCCCCATGATTGCAGAGATCAGGCTTCACGAGTCAATAATTCCACTATTTAAATGGGATCTTGGTCCTAGGGTCTCTAAGAAAGAGACCCTCAGTAAACATGGGATGATTGGGACTCAGATGTTGGAATCTCATAGGTCAGGCATCGGCAACCTTCGGCACTGCATATGTTTTGGACTACACCTCCCATGATACTTTGCCAGCATTGTGTGTAAGAGCATTATCAGGATGTAGTCCACAACATCTGGAGTCGCTAAGTTTGCCTATCCCTGTCATAGGTCATCAACCTAAAGAAAAGCACATTCCACCTATCCTCCTCCAAGGCATCAGCAAAGATTCCGCAGAACAGATTGGGGGGGGGGGGGGGGTGGAGAAGAGGTTGTTCCTTCTTCTTGTTCTGGCCTGGGTAATACCTATCTTCAGTGCGGTCATTGATATGGCTGTGGAAAAAGGAAAATTATTTCATACTTTAATATTTCTTGCTCAGTCATCGGCCGCGGCAGTACTACAAGTAGTGCCTTATAGCTTGGCACCAGACTGGGCAAACTAAATAATTTGGGACAGGTTCTGATTATGTGTCCAATAAAGTTGAGGGATTGGGATTATAACCTATCCATAATGCTGCCGTGGTATAAGACTGGGAGAGGATAATTACACCATAATTACAATAATACCATTTGTGTTCTGTGATCGCTTTTAAACTGGTTTTTCATTTTCTTTTCTTTTTTATAAACATACCATTGGATTTGTGACTGTGATGTACTCTGTAAAACAGGACAAATTACTGAATTGATTTTCAAGCATTTTTCTTTAACTAAACTATACACACATTATTACTCGAAAAAATAAAACTGTCAGAATAAATCATGTATTCTATATATCCTTGTTATTTAACATGTGGAAAGTAAAGACGTGTTCCTTCCTATATGGATTAGCCTATAACATATCGTGCAGGCTACAAAGGATGGTACAAGCAACTCTCCTAAAATATGGACAAATGAGCAATAAAGTTAATTATATTTAACTAGATTTAAAGGGACACAGAACAGAAACTCCCATTGACTTTTTACAAGACTTATTAAGGGTATACAGGGTATACAGCAGAACGTTTTAATGAATGTCATTGTTAATTGCTTGTTGTTATAGTATGTAAATTTGTAGTAGTATGTATAAGCAACTTGGGATGTATAAATGGGTAATTAATACTGAGTGGCCGTTATTCACATGCTGAATGTGGTGCAGAATTTCGTAAATCATCCGAGTTAAAAGCTCCCATAACCAGGACAAATTCCATTTAATAAATGCTTAGTTTCAAATCCGGTTTGCATTTTAATCACGTTTTTCATGGATACAGTACTTTTTTGATACATTATGGCAGTAACACACATTCCTCGATACTCTCCCAGTATTACAGTAACACACATTCCTCAATACTCTCCCAGTATAACAGTAACACACATTCCTCAATACTCTCCCAGTATAACAGTAACACACATTCCTCAATACTCTCCCAGTATAACAGTAACACACATTCCTCAATACTCTCCCAGTATAACAGTAACACACATTACTCATTACTCTCCCAGTATAACAGTAACACACATTCCTCAATACTCTCCCAGTATAACAGTAACACACATTCCTCAATACTCTCCCAGTATAACAGTAACACACATACCTCAATACTCTCCCAGTATAACAGTAACACACATTCCTCAATACTCTCCCAGTATAACAGTAAAACACATTCCCCAATATTCTCCCAGTATAACAGTAACACACATTCCTCAATACTCTCCCAGTATAACAGTAACACACATTCCTCAATACTCTCCCAGTATAACAGTAACACACATTCCTCAATACTCTCCCAGTATAACAGTAACACACATTCCTCAATACTCTCCCAGTATAACAGTAACACACATACCTCAATACTCTCCCAGTATAACAGTAACACACATTCCTCAATACTCTCCCAGTATAACAGTAACACACACATTCCTCGTTACTCTCCCAGTATAACAGTAACACACACATTGCTCGTTACTCTCCCAGTATTACACATTACTCATTACTCTCCCAGTATAACAGTAACACACATTCCTCGATACTCTCCCAGTATAACAGTAACACACATTCCTCAATACTCTCCCAGTATTAAAGTAACACACATTCCTCAATACTCTCCCAGTATAACAGTAACACACACATTCCTCGTTACTCTCCCAGTATAACAGTAACACACACATTGCTCGTTACTCTCCCAGTATTACACATTACTCATTACTCTCCCAGTATAACAGTAACACACATTCCTCGATACTCTCCCAGTATAACAGTAACACACATTCCTCAATACTCTCCCAGTATTAAAGTAACACACATTCCTCAATACTCTCCCAGTATAACAGTAACACACACATTCCTCGTTACTCTCCCAGTATAACAGTAACACACACATTGCTCGTTACTCTCCCAGTATTACACATTACTCATTACTCTCCCAGTATAACAGTAACACACATTCCTCGATACTCTCCCAGTATAACAGTAACACACATTCCTCGATACTCTCCCAGTATAACAGTAACACACATTCCTCGATACTCTCCCAGTATTACAGTAACACAAGCTTCTCGTTACTCTCTCCAGTATTACAGTAACACAAGCTTCTCATTACTCTCTCCAGTATTACAGTAACACAAGCTTCTCATTACTCTCTCCAGTATTACAGTAACACAAGCTTCTCATTACTCTCTCCAGTATTACAGTAACACAAGCTTCTCAATACTCTCTCCAGTATTACAGTAACACAAGCTTCTCATTACTCTCTCCAGTATTACAGTAACACAAGCTTCTCGTTACTCTCTCCAGTATTACAGTAACACAAGCTTCTCGTTACTCTCTCCAGTATTACAGTAACACAAGCTTCTCATTACTCTCTCCAGCATTACAGTAACACAAGCTTCTCATTACTCTCTCCCAGCATTACAGTAACACAAGCTTCTCATTACTCTCTCCAGTATTACAGTAACACAAGCTTCTCATTACTCTCTCCAGTATTACAGTAACACAAGCTTCTCATTACTCTCTCCAGTATTACAGTAACACAAGCTTCTCATTACTCTCTCCAGTATTACAGTAACACAAGCTTCTCATTACTCTCTCCAGTATTACAGTAACACAAGCTTCTCTTTACTCTCTCTAGCATTACAGTAACACAAGCTTCTCATTACTCTCTCCAGCATTACAGTAACACAAGCTTCTCATTACTCTCTCCAGCATTACAGTAATACAAGCTTCTCATTACTCTCCCAGTATTACAGTAATACAAGCTTCTCATTACTCTCCCAGTATTACAGTAACACAAGCTCTCATTACTCCCTCCAGTATTACAGTAACACAAGCTTCTCATTACTCTCTCCAGCATTACAGTAATACAAGCTTCTCATTACTCTCTCCAGCATTACAGTAACACAAGCTTCTCATTACTCTCTCCAGCATTACAGTAATACAAGCTTCTCATTACTCTCCCAGTATTACAGTAACACAAGCTTCTCATTACTCTCTCCAGTATTACAGTAACACAAGCTATCATTACTCCCTCCAGTATTACAGTAACACAAGCTTCTCATTACTCTCTCCAGCATTACAGTAATACAAGCTTCTCATTACTCTCCCATTATTACAGTAACACAAGCTATCATTACTCCCTCCAGTATTACAGTAACACAAGCTTCTCGTTACTCTCTCCAGTATTACAGTAACACACGCTTCTCATTACTCTCTCCATTATTACAGTAACACAAGCTTCTCATTACTCTCTCCCAGCATTACAGTAACAAGCTTCTCATAACTCTCTCCCAGCATTACAGTAACACAAGCTTCTGATTACTCTCTCCAGCATTACAGTTACACAAGCTTCTGATTACTCTCTCCAGCATTACAGTTACACAAGCTTCTCGTTACTCTCTCCAGTATTACAGTAACACAAGCTTCTCATTACTCTCTCCAGTATTACAGTAACACAAGCTTCTCATTACTCTCTCCATTATTACAGTAACACAAGCTTCTCATTACTCTCTCCCAGCATTACAGTAACACAAGCTTCTCATTACTCTCTCCAGTATTACAGTAACACAAGCTTCTCATTACTCTCCCAGTATTACAGTAACACAAGCTTCTGATTACTCTCTCCAGCATTACAGTAACACAAGCTTCTCATTACTCTCTCCAGCATTACAGTAACACAAGCTTCTCGTTACTCTCTCCAGCATTACAGTAACACAAGCTTCTCATTACTCTCTCCAGCATTACAGTAACACAAGCTTCTCATTACTCTCTCCAGTATTACAGTAACACAAGCTTCTCGTTACTCTCTCCAGTATTACAGTAACACAAGCTTCTCATTACTCTCTCCAGTATTACAGTAACACAAGCTTCTCATTACTCTCTCCATTATTACAGTAACACAAGCTTCTCATTACTCTCTCCCAGCATTACAGTAACACAAGCTTCTCATTACTCTCTCCCATTATTACAGTAACACAAGCTTCTCATTACTCTCTCCCAGTATTACAGTAACACAAGCTTCTCATTACTCTTTCCAGTATTACAGTAACACAAGCTTCTCGTTACTCTTTCCAGTATTACAGTAACACAAGCTTCTCGTTACTCTCTCCAGTATTACAGTAACACAAGCTTCTCATTACTCTCTCCAGTATTACAGTAACACAAGCTTCTCAATACTCTCTCCAGTATTACAGTAACACAAGCTTCTCATTACTCTCTCCAGTATTACAGTAACACAAGCTTCTCGTTACTCTCTCCAGTATTACAGTAACACAAGCTTCTCGTTACTCTCTCCAGTATTACAGTAACACAAGCTTCTCATTACTCTCTCCCATTATTACAGTAACACAAGCTTCTCATTACTCTCTCCAGTATTACAGTAACACAAGCTTCTCATTACTCTCTCCAGTATTACAGTAACACAAGCTTCTCATTACTCTCTCCAGTATTACAGTAACACAAGCTTCTCTTTACTCTCTCCAGCATTACAGTAACACAAGCTTCTCATTACTCTCTCCATTATTACAGTAACACAAGCTTCTCATTACTCTCTCCATTATTACAGTAACACAAGCTTCTCGTTACTCTCTCCAGTATTACAGTAACACAAGCTTCTCATTACTCTCTCCAGCATTACAGTAACACAAGCTTCTGATTACTCTCCCAGCATTACAGTAACACAAGCTCTCATTACTCTCTCCAGCATTACAGTAATACAAGCTTCTCATAACTCTCTCCCAGCATTACAGTAACACAAGCTTCTGATTACTCTCCCAGTATTACAGTAACACAAGCTTCTCATTACTCTCTCCAGTATTACAGTAACACAAGCTTCTCATTACTCTCTCCAGTATTACAGTAACACAAGCTTCTCATTACTCTCTCCATTATTACAGTAACACAAGCTTCTCATTACTCTCTCCCAGCATTACAGTAACACAAGCTCTCATTACTCTCTCCAGCATTACAGTAATACAAGCTTCTCATAACTCTCTCCCAGCATTACAGTAACACAAGCTTCTGATTACTCTCCCAGTATTACAGTAACACAAGCTTCTCATTACTCTCTCCAGTATTACAGTAACACAAGCTTCTCATTACTCTCTCCAGTATTACAGTAACACAAGCTTCTCGTTACTCTCTCCAGCATTACAGTAACACAAGCTTCTGATTACTCTCTCCAGCATTACAGTAACACAAGCTTCTCATTACTCTCTCCATTATTACAGTAACACAAGCTTCTCATTACTCTCTCCATTATTACAGTAACACAAGCTTCTCATTACTCTCTCCCAGCATTACAGTAACAAGCTTCTCATAACTCTCTCCCAGCATTACAGTAACACAAGCTTCTGATTACTCTCCCAGTATTACAGTAACACAAGCTTCTCATTACTCTCTCCAGTATTACAGTAACACAAGCTTCTCATTACTCTCTCCAGCATTACAGTAACACAAGCTTCTCATTACTCTCTCCCAGCATTACAGTAACAAGCTTCTCATAACTCTTTCCCAGCATTACAGTAACACAAGCTTCTGATTACTCTCCCAGTATTACAGTAACACAAGCTTCTGATTACTCTCCCAGCATTACAGTAACACAAGCTTCTCGTTACTCTCTCCAGTATTACAGCAACACAAGCTCTCATTACTCCTTCCAGTATTACAGTAACACAAGCTTCTCATTACTCTCTCCAGTATTACAGTAACACAAGCTTCTCATTACTCCCTCCAGCATTACAGTAACACAAGCTTCTCATTACTCTCTCCCAGCATTACAGTAACACAAGCTTCTCATTACTCCCTCCAGCATTACAGTAACACAAGCTTCTCATTACTCTCTCCCAGCATTACAGTAACACAAGCTTCTCATTACTCTCTCCCAGCATTACAGTAACACAAGCTTCTCATTACTCTCTCCCAGCATTACAGTAACACAAGCTTCTCATTACTCTCTCCAGTATTACAGTAACACAAGCTTCTCGTTACTCTCTCCAGTATTACAGTAACACAAGCTTCTCATTACTCTCTCCCAGCATTACAGTAACACAAGCTTCTCATTACTCCCTCCAGCATTACAGTAACACAAGCTTCTCATTACTCTCTCCCAGCATTACAGTAACACAAGCTTCTCATTACTCTCTCCCAGCATTACAGTAATACAAGCTTCTCATTACTCTCTCCAGCATTACAGTAATACAAGCTTCTCATTACTCTCTCCAGCATTACAGTAACACAAGCTTCTCATTACTCTCTCCCAGCATTACAGTAACACAAGCTTCTCATTACTCTCTCCCAGCATTACAGTAACACAAGCTTCTCGTTACTCTCTCCAGTATTACAGTAACACAAGCTTCTCATTACTCTCTCCAGTATTACAGTAACACAAGCTTCTCATTACTCTCTCCAGTATTACAGTAACACAAGCTTCTCGTTACTCTCTCCAGTATTACAGTAACACAAGCTTCTCATTACTCTCTCCCAGCATTACAGTAACACAAGCTCTCATTACTCTCTCCAGCATTACAGTAATACAAGCTTCTCATAACTCTCTCCCAGCATTACAGTAACACAAGCTTCTGATTACTCTCCCAGTATTACAGTAACACAAGCTTCTCATTACTCTCTCCAGTATTACAGTAACACAAGCTTCTCATTACTCTCTCCAGTATTACAGTAACACAAGCTTCTCGTTACTCTCTCCAGCATTACAGTAACACAAGCTTCTGATTACTCTCTCCAGCATTACAGTAACACAAGCTTCTCATTACTCTCTCCATTATTACAGTAACACAAGCTTCTCATTACTCTCTCCATTATTACAGTAACACAAGCTTCTCATTACTCTCTCCCAGCATTACAGTAACAAGCTTCTCATAACTCTCTCCCAGCATTACAGTAACACAAGCTTCTGATTACTCTCCCAGTATTACAGTAACACAAGCTTCTCATTACTCTCTCCAGTATTACAGTAACACAAGCTTCTCATTACTCTCTCCAGCATTACAGTAACACAAGCTTCTCATTACTCTCTCCCAGCATTACAGTAACAAGCTTCTCATAACTCTTTCCCAGCATTACAGTAACACAAGCTTCTGATTACTCTCCCAGTATTACAGTAACACAAGCTTCTGATTACTCTCCCAGCATTACAGTAACACAAGCTTCTCGTTACTCTCTCCAGTATTACAGCAACACAAGCTCTCATTACTCCTTCCAGTATTACAGTAACACAAGCTTCTCATTACTCTCTCCAGTATTACAGTAACACAAGCTTCTCATTACTCCCTCCAGCATTACAGTAACACAAGCTTCTCATTACTCTCTCCCAGCATTACAGTAACACAAGCTTCTCATTACTCCCTCCAGCATTACAGTAACACAAGCTTCTCATTACTCTCTCCCAGCATTACAGTAACACAAGCTTCTCATTACTCTCTCCCAGCATTACAGTAACACAAGCTTCTCATTACTCTCTCCCAGCATTACAGTAACACAAGCTTCTCATTACTCTCTCCAGTATTACAGTAACACAAGCTTCTCGTTACTCTCTCCAGTATTACAGTAACACAAGCTTCTCATTACTCTCTCCCAGCATTACAGTAACACAAGCTTCTCATTACTCTCTCCCAGCATTACAGTAACACAAGCTTCTCATTACTCTCTCCCAGCATTACAGTAATACAAGCTTCTCATTACTCTCTCCAGCATTACAGTAATACAAGCTTCTCATTACTCTCTCCAGCATTACAGTAACACAAGCTTCTCATTACTCTCTCCCAGCATTACAGTAACACAAGCTTCTCATTACTCTCTCCCAGCATTACAGTAACACAAGCTTCTCGTTACTCTCTCCCAGCATTACAGTAACACAAGCTTCTCATTACTCTCTCCAGTGTTACAGTAACACAAGCTTCTCATTACTCTCCCAGTATTACAGTAACACAAGCTTCTCGTTACTCTCTCCCAGCATTACAGTAACACAAGCTTCTCATTACTCTCTCCCAGCATTACAGTAACACAAGCTTCTCATTACTCTCTCCCAGCATTACAGTAACACAAGCTTCTCGTTACTCTCTCCAGTATTACAGTAATACAAGCTTCTCGTTAGTTTGAAATACTCTGAAATGGTTTGAACCAATGCTTCATGTTTATTATACAAATTTCTTTAATTTAATAATGTTTTACAGGTGACATTTTTCAGTGTTCAACTCTCACCATAAAACAGAAGCTTATTATTAAGAGAATTATTCCCATACAGAACAGTAGTCTTTTACACACACCTTCAGGAACTAAAATCATTCAATGTCACCGAAACAGGGGGCTCCCAAACTGGCCCACATGTATCCCCTGAAATATGAGAATAGCCAGTTTGTATGCAAACTTATTGACCTAGGTTCTTAAGATGGAGTGCTCACAGACTGGAAACTCACATCCCGGACTCAGGAACAATTCTTCTAGAAGCAAACACCTAAGTCAGACCGGGTGATCTGACCGTTCAAGAAACATATCAATAAATAGAGACAAGGTCGGGTGCAATGGGGGAATCTGGGTATGAAGAAAAGGAAAGTGTTTATTAGGATTTGTTTTTTTAATTCAAAATAAAAGAATAAAAGTGCATGACCCATCCCCATTATTTATAAAATCTAATTCAGAAAAACATAGATGTAAATCCAGGTCACAGACACTGGGTTGGTCACTAATACCTGGGAAGAGTGTGCATCACCGGAGAAAGCAGCCGGTGTCTGTGAAAGGTTACCGTATGTTTTGTAAACATTGTCTTTGGAACACTGACAAAACATAGATTTTCAATAAAAAGACACAGGGTCCCAGCGTTCATTCCCTTCAGATGGCCTCGTCCTTGAGTAGAATGCGTTCCTTAGCCTTTTGGCCCTCATGCAGATTAAACCCACCATCACAGACTTAGTCACCCAACACCTTGCGTTAATATCTCTGCTCCCCACAAAATTCCTAACTCACGAGGACAGTGGAAGTAGAATTATATACAAGACATTTCTGTAATAAAGAGCTTACATGCCTTAATTCACAGTCATTTTCTCAAACCATTGTAAAATTATATTCATTCAGAATCCGTAGAATTTAGGCTTCTGGACATCCAAACTCCATAAAATATCGTGGTGATTTCTATATTGATTCCAATGGCCTCGGCTTAGCATGATGTCAGACCCTGTTACCAAAATGTTCAATGATCTCGTTATGCTCTGTTAATTTATACCCTGACTTATACTATCAATTCTGGGGCTATTTATATAAAGCATATCGAGAACAGCTTGAGGTAATATTCCCTTGTATCCAAAAAGCTCACATTGCTTAATAGTCGAGCATTGCATTCGATCAATACTAATAAAGATCGCAATAGGAAACATTGGGTATTCAATTTAGACTGAGTTTATAAAAATACAGGTTTTTCATTCAAATTCAAATATGCATTTTTTTTTTTTTTAATGGTTTGTATGGGACTGTTAGTTGTGTAGAGAGAATCTAAAAAATTATATCCTACTAAATAAATAATAAGAAAATTACAAAAAGGCCATTGCCCTTGTACCAGAAATATTTCTGTTATACAGGAATAGTAATCCCTTGAGATTGTTCTAGAATGTGATACATTGTGCAGAGAGAAATACTAGCAGGTGACATGGAGTTAGAAGACCGTCACAATTTCAGTTTTCCTGCCAAACCTTGTCGGGTTATTTTATGTCGTACAGTAAAAGGCAAAATAACGAAGATTGTCTTTAGTAAGCATTAGTTTGGTGAATTAACCAAAACATCCTTAGCATGGTCAAGGGCCCAGGAAAAAAAAAAACTAGAAAACTGAAACTTTCTATTTTCTGATGTGCTCTTTGGGAGATGTGACCTGAAGTTATAATGTGATTGGCCACTAGTAAAGTATGTGTTCCCACTGTGTTTCCAATGTAAGATACTTAGATGAACATTCACAGAACCCCCTAGAAGGGCCAGGCAGTTTCATGTTACACCTGAGCTGGTGACTGCATCGTCACGTGGGAATCCTGCAGTAGTATTGGCACCTGATGGAGAAAACCCCCAATCCTAAGGTCATTTTTTATTCATCAATGACCCAAAAAGCCTAGGTACTAATTTGCCACCTTTCTTATCTTTGGAATCAGAATCATCATTTTCTTCAGTGGGGCTTTGTTGTTCTTCCTTTTTGCAGAAGACTTCAAACCTACTGTAGACTCTTTTCTCTTTCCTTATGCTTTCCATGCGTCTCAATAGGTTATCTCTGTCCTCGGGAGAAGTCGCGGAGGGCCTAGAGAAACGACTTCGGCTAAGAAAACTACCAGTCCTGTTGATGGCCGATGAATCTGCATTGGCAACTTCTTCAACTTTGCTTTCAGACGAGTTGGAACTAGTACTGTTTGTTTCTGACGTGTTGGAGGATAGAGCTTGCTGTGTTTGTTTGGCCATCTCAGCCCGGTTTTTTTGACTATTAGCAGATATCTGCTCCAGAATAACCTTGGTGTCATCACGGAGGTTACTACTAAAGATAACATTTGAAGTTGAAGAGGACAATCTGCTCTGAGGAGCAGGAGCAGGAGCAGGCTTTGGTGGAGACACAGAAACTTGTTTAGTGGTCTTTTCCTCATTTTCCATAGTCATTGGCTCTGGTATTTCTGCTTTAGAATGACGTCTCAGAGCAATGTTCTGTTTCTCCATCTTCACTGCATCTGAAGAGGAGTCCTCTTCTAACTTTTTATCAGCCTTTGATTGCAAAAACTGTTTTAGCTTCATGGACCCTCTGCGAATAAATTCTATAGGGTTCTGCTCCAACTTTGCCATTTCCTCTTCCGATTTATTTACAGAACTGATACTTGTTGGATTTTGTGACATCATTTCCAAAGCATTTCCAAAGGAAAGTCCAGAGTTTGGCCTGTTTGTTGGTTTCTGCTTGTCTGTATCTGGCTTTGGTGTTTCTGCAATTTCTGTGATAGACAGCACACTTTCTTTCTTATCTGGAAAAGGCTTGCTGCTTTCTATAGTTTTAAAGCTTGCAGCCTTCTGTTCAATCTTTGTGACAGAGCTAACCTGCCTATCTTTGTTAAAAAGGTCCTGGAAGTGAGAGGTCACTGAGGAACGATACTGTGATTCAAGAAGTGTACTGCTAATTGAATCCTTTTCCAGCAACTTGGATTCAAGTGCCTTGTATGCCACAGTTTCTGTGCTTTTCTTCTGTCCCTCCTCCGTTTCTTCATGAATAACTCTAGAAGCTGCCTTAGTTTGTGTCACAGTTGTGCTTTCTGTGTCTTTGTTCACACTCTTATACCTCTCCAAGAGTTCGGACACCTTTGAAGAGGTTTTTGTAATTTCATTTTCCTGAATCACTTCGCTTGCTCTGTGCTCTTTCTGAAGAATTTGTGAAGTCTCCGAGGTGGAACTGTGCTGTTCCAACTTGGAGCTGCTGAAGATCAGGGAAGACCGGAGACGAGAACTCCTCTGGATCAATGGATTAGTCCTTGATCTGAAAGAATCATGTCTCGATAAAAAGCTATCTTCTTTTTCTGCAATGCTGGCATCTCTGATGTTATCCACTTCCATAGGTGGATTATTTAAAATTGTTGAAGGCTTGAAAGGTGGGATTGGATCAATGGTAAATTTTAATACAGGCTCATTTTGGGGCGCAAGCCTTTCAATGGGTACAAGTGCATCATCATTTGCCTCAGAGTCTATTGCCATAGGTAAACCCTCTTCGTCTTGGTCAGGCTGAATTCCACTCAGGTAAGAGGAGATCCTCCAACTGCGCATGCCTTGCTTATTTTCTTGAGGCTTTTTATCTGCATCTTGGTCCTGAAAGAAGTTTCTTTGTTCAATACTTTGCTTTTGTGTAGGAGACATCTGACACACATATTTCTGACGGGCCTGTGAACGTTGGCCAAATTTTCCATCCATACTATTCATGACTTGGTCTGAGCCATGTCTCACCTCACGAGAAGAGCTAGAGGGGTTATAACCAAGTCTTGTGTAAGGGCCTTCAAGGGCAAAATTACTCTCTCCTGGTAAGGCCTTTTGAGAATATCTGGAGTCAGTCTCTTCCATTTCTTGCATACCTTGCCTATTTCCTCGAATCTTTTCAAAAAGTCCCTGTGTTCGAGCAGGGCTGAAAGGGCGTTCAACTTGCATGAATTGGCTCTTTTGGAACTGACTGGACTGGAATCGGTACTCATCGTTATTGTTCATAAACATTTGCCTAGTATATTGTTTGGAAGCAGAATAATTCTCAAAGGTGCCTTCTGCAAAACTGTGTCTTTTAAATGCATCCATTTCCATTTGTTTGTGCATAAAGGACATCTGAGTTTTCTCCATCTCCATCTGGCTCTTGCCATACATCCTCACACCAGAATTTTCCATGTTATGCCTCATCATTTCTTCTCTTCTAAAAGATTGCAAAAAGTGTCGATCAGGGTCTACCCCAAAGTTTGGAAAAGAGTTCTGAGAGCTGTCATCCCTGGGGTACATGAAGTGCAGTTTCCGATCGTACATGGGTCGAGGACCAGCAAAGGGAACCATTCCCATATACGGTTTCTCCATCTTAGCCAAAGCATTCTCTGGGGGGATGAGAGGATCAGACTGAGCAAAAAGAATCCGAAATTCTTCATCAAAACTAGAGACCAGCTCTCCTTGGAAGATGTGAGCCATGCTACGGTGGATCTTCTCAAACGACCACATAAAGCTGGAAGAAACACACAAAACCAACAGGACGTGAAATAAGTAACTATATGGCATAAAATATTTTAAGAGCCTAAAACAACAAATATCACAATATACAGATGTTACACCATAAGCACATTATTTCAGAGTAAATGGGCTATGGGCAATGATTTTTAAACCTGCTATAAGACAGCCCAACAGGCTGTGAATCATACAGCCTGGAGAACTTACTTCCAGGTTACCACTATAAATATTGTCCTTATTGTACGTGTGCAGTAGGGAAGGCTCTCTCTGAGTCGTGAACTGTACATAGGCGATCAGCATCCCAGCAGATACTAATATAAAGCACGGTGTCTAAATTGTGCCATGGCTGTTATCGCTCCTAATTGGAGCATCTCATCCTGGTGTGGGAGAGGTATTGTTGTAGTGTACCGAGGGATAGGTTTACAAGGTAAAAAAACATTTTTTAATTTAAGATGTTGCCATTTTTTTTATTGTGTTATATATATATATATATATATATATATATATATATATATAAATAATGCATTAAAACATATTGTGTCAGATTTTACCTAGACTAACTACCCATTCCCTCACTTCTCATGCACCATCTGAGAGAGTTATCCTAAATCTAAACTTTAAAGGGACTCTCCAGTGCCAGGAAAACATATTCGTTTCGACCATGCAGTGCCCCTCTGCCTCCCACCCCCCATCCCAAGTTGTTGAGGGGGTAAAACCCCTTGAGTGACTTACCGGAATCCAGCGCCGATGTCCCTTGGCGCTGGGTCTGGCCCTGCCTCCCCCCCCTTCCCCCACTGACGTCAGGAGACCTAATGCGCGGCAATGGCCGCACACGCGCATTAAACCTCCCCATAGGAAAGCATTATTCAATGCTTTCTGAAGGGGATTTCGGCAACGCTGGAGGTCCTCACATATCGTGAGGACATCCAGCGTTGTTTAAAACACTGATGGACAGCCACTAGAGGAGGACTTAACCCTGCAAGGTAATAATTGCAGTTTATAAAAACTGCAATAATTACACTTGCAGGGTTAAGGGTGGTGGGAGTTGGCACCCAGACCACTCCAATGGGCAGAAGTGGTCTGGGTGCCTGGAGTGTCCCTTTAAGCACATCGGCTTTACGCATAAAATAAATATATGTGATAACAAAGTTATAAAATGTTAATGAGACAATCTATGGAACCTCATGATATCAGTAAGGATCTGATTGAACAAATGGTGTAAGTAATGATGACATCACAGGATTTAGATTGGGCCTACAGTGAAGAGAATCTCCTAGGGCTGAAATAAATGTGAGTTTATTATATATATAGATACACACACAATATACACACACACATAATAATAGTCTTATCTTCTCAAGAGTCTCTTTGAGTGCATATTTTATATCTTTCAGCTTATAAAAACTGTGGGATGTCAGCGAGTATATTTAACCCCTTAAGGACACATGACATGTATGACATGTCATGATTCCCTTTTATTCCAGAAGTTTGGTCCTTAAGGGGTTAAGGAGGTGCATATCGTAAACTATTTAAATATGATCTAAGGGATACAGCTATGGGATGTAAACGTATATTTCAAGTGTTACTTTACCCCTTTTGAGAGGGGGGCCATATCAGATGTTATATGTCCTATTGCGGGGCTCGACAAATCCCAGGAGCCAGGTATTTTCTTCTAGGATTTTTCTCCTAGCACATGGGCGTTCCAGAAGCGGAGGCGAGTGGATCCAGGGATAATGGAGACGGGTGTAAGAGGGAGCTGTAATCTTCCTGCTGTTCTTGCCGATGTAAGTGTTTGTCAAATCAGTGAGTGTGTGTCTGTCTGTCTGTGAATGCGTCTGTTAAAGTGACCTGCACCTCCCCCCCCACCACTGATTACATTGGAAAGGTGTTTTAAATAACCTTTTTACCCATGCCGTGCCTGTGTCGCCATGGCTGAGATAATCAATATTGATGATATCAGCCAAGCCAAAGCTTTCCAATAGGCCAATGAATCACCTCTAACGGCTGTCTGAGAGACTGTCACTAGGGCTGTTACTAGGCAGCAATGTAAACACTGCCTTTTCCTCTGAAAAGGCTGTGTTTACACTGAAAAGCCTGCAGGGACAGGTTACAGGCACCAGAACTACTACATTAAGCTGTAGTGGTTCTTGTAACTATAGTGTCCCCTTAAGAATTGTATTTTTGTTTTTGAAAATGAAACAGTTTAAAAAAAACCAAAAAAAAAAACCCCAAAAAACTGTCTCCTAACATTTTCAGCTGGCTCTTAGATTCCACACAAATTTGTCAAGCCCTGCCCTACTGGATATTGTGTAGAAGGTCCCCCTCTCAATGCGTGTGAAACCTGTAATAAAAGGTGTGGCTGAGGGTGCAACTAGTCCCTAGCACACAATTAAAGGGACACTATAGTCACCCAGACCACTTCAGCTCAATGCCAGGTCCCTCAGGTTTTAAACCTTCAGATGCAAACATAGCAGTTTCAGAGAAACTGCTATATTTACATTTGGGGTTAAACCAGCCTCTAGTGGCTGTCTTCCGGACAGCCACTAGAGGCGCATCCGCGACGCTGGAGGCATATTATGTCTCCATCGCGCAGAGCGTCCATAGGAAAGCATTGAGAAATGCTTTCCTCTGGACACTTTGCTCCTGTGACGTTGGCAGGGGGAGCTGACGTCGGAGTGAGAGGAGAGGTCACCAGCGCCAAGGGAGCCCGGCGCTGGATTAAGGTAGACTGCTGAACAGGTTTTAACCCCTTCAGAGCCACGGGAGGGGGACCCTGAGGGTGGGGGCACCCTCAGGGCACTATAGTGTCAGGAAAACCGCTTTGTTTTCCTGACACTATAGTGATCCTTTAAGAATATCTCAGTATGTGCAGTGTTTCAAGCTGAAAGACTACTACCTCCATGACCCCTTCAAACTCTCGGATCCCTCAGATTATATTAACACGGTGCATGATATAAAACATTAAACTATGGAATCTCTCAGATTATATTAACACGGTGCATGATATAAAACATTAAACTATGGAATCTCTCAGATTATATTAACACGGTGCACGATGTAAAACATTAAACTATGGGATCTCTCAGATTATATTAACACGGTGCATGATATCAAACATTAAACTATGGGATCTCTCAGATTATAATAACATGGTGCATGATATCAAACATTAAACTATGGGATCTCTCAGATTATATTAACACGGTGCACGATATAAAACATTAAACTATGGGATCTCTCAGATTATATTAACACGGTGCACAATATCAAACATTAAACTATGGGATCTCTCAGATTATATTAACACGGTGCATGATATCAAACATTAAACTATGGGATCTCTCAGATTATAATAACATGGTGCATGATATCAAACATTAAACTATGGGATCTCTCAGATTATATTAACACGGTGCACGATATAAAACATTAAACTATGGGATCTCTCAGATTATATTAACACGGTGCATGATATCAAACATTAAACTATGGAATCTCTCAGATTATATTAACACGGTGCACGATATAAAACATTAAACTATGGGATCTCTCAGATTATATTAACACGGTGCATGATATCAAACATTAAACTATGGGATCTCTCAGATTATATTAACACGGTGCAAGATATAAAACATTAAACTATGGGATCTCTCAGATTATAATAACATGGTGCATGATATCAAACATTAAACTATGGGATCTCTCAGATTATATTAACACGGTGCACGATATAAAACATTAAACTATGGGATCTCTCAGATTATATTAACACGGTGCACGATATCAAACATTAAACTATGGGATCTCTCAGATTATATTAACACGGTGCATGATATCAAACATTAAACTATGGGATCTCTCAGATTATAATAACATGGTGCATGATATCAAACATTAAACTATGGGATCTCTCAGATTATATTAACACGGTGCACGATATAAAACATTAAACTATGGGATCTCTCAGATTATATTAACACGGTGCACGATATCAAACATTAAACTATGGGATCTCTCAGATTATATTAACACGGTGCATGATATCAAACATTAAACTATGGGATCTCTCAGATTATAATAACATGGTGCATGATATCAAACATTAAACTATGGGATCTCTCAGATTATATTAACACGGTGCACGATATAAAACATTAAACTATGGGATCTCTCAGATTATATTAACACGGTGCATGATATCAAACATTAAACTATGGAATCTCTCAGATTATATTAACACGGTGCACGATATAAAACATTAAACTATGGGATCTCTCAGATTATATTAACACGGTGCATGATATCAAACATTAAACTATGGGATCTCTCAGATTATATTAACACGGTGCAAGATATAAAACATTAAACTATGGGATCTCTCAGATTATATTAACACGGTGCACGATATCAAACATTAAACTATGGGATCTCTCAGATTATATTAACACGGTGCACGATATAAAACATTAAACTATGGGATATCTTAGATTATAATAACATGGTGCAGGATATAAAATATTAAATTCTGTTATCTCTTAGATTACATAACACGCTGCATGTTATAATGATTAAAGTATGGGATCTATCTGGAGAATTATATAACAAATGAAAAGCCAAGATAAGGGCACAATAAGGTGAATGCCACCCAATAACCATAAGCCGTTAAATACAAAGAGAAGAGCAATCTTTTTCAAGTCGGTCAAACATTAACATTAAACCTTATTACCACATTCATTCATGTTTGTCTGGAAAGACTGTTTAGGTAGGACACAATATAGAGAGGCTAAGATCATTTATAACCCCTCTCACTTAAAATTATCACATAGATTGTGTCTGAATGATTCGGCTAAACTAGACTGGGAACAGGGGATAACTGGGGTGATAAAACCTAAGAAATGATCCCAAGGCACACCACGGTTTTGCACATAAAAGAGTATTTATTCCTGCATATCATATTAGGTCCCCAGAGGAAGAAAACGTTGGGGTTTCATTTTTCCTGCTCTTGGTCAGTATTCCTTTTTTAATGGGTTTTTGCATTTAGCACTTTACTTACATTGTGGTTTTGGTACTATATACTGGTTTAGCACTATACTATGCACTTTCTCTCTGCTATAATAATATCTTGTTGTATTTTCTATGCACGAATAAATACTCTCTTTATGTGCAAAACCGTGGTGTGCCTTGGGATCATTTCTTATTTTGTATTACATGTATATAGCTGGTATGGGGACAGATTCTCTTCCTTTAAGATCACCCTGTACCTTATAAACCACACACTTATTACCCATTTTTCAGTAGAGCTCTTCCTGTGATTTTATGTTGATAACTGGGATAAAACAGGAAGGTTTAGTAATTGGTCAATGGAAATATTTCAAATATGGATTGTAATTTACCCAAAAGCCCTTTTGCCCAGAGAGCGCTATCTAATAATGAGCCAGCATAGGATGGGAAGATCACATAGGATATAATAAAATACCCCTGAACTGGGGATGATTATAACAGCAGACAAAAAAATTGCCACACCTGTAAGTCCCACTCAGTACTACTGTGCAGTCCACCAACAGAAACTTCTCCAGCAGATTCCCCTTAAAGGTGGTGCCCGTCCGGCAGAAATACGTCTGGCCAGATACTGTCCGAACCCTCAGGAACTGAAACACAGATCAACATATACCAGCATGAGAGTTACCGTGTAAAGCGGTGAAAAGCAGTCTGAGAGTTACCGTGTAAAGCAGTATGAGAGTTACCGTGAAAAGCAGTATGAGAGTTACCATGAAAAGCAGTATGAGAGTCACCGTGTAAAGCAGTGAAAAGCAGTATGAGAGTTACCGTGTAAAGCGGTGAAAAGCAGTATGAGAGTTACCGTGTAAAGCAGTGAAAAGCAGTATGAGAGTTACCGTGTAAAGCGGTGAAAAGCAGTATGAGAGTTACCGTGTAAAGCAGTGAAAAGCAGTATGAGAGTTACCGTGTAAAGTGGTGAAAAGCAGTATGAGAGTTACCGTGTAAAGCAGTGAAAAGCAGTATGAGAGTTACCGTGTAAAGTGGTGAAAAGCAGTATGAGAGTTACCGTGTAAAGCAGTGAAAAGCAGTATGAGAGTTACCGTGTAAAGCAGTGAAAAGCAGTATGAGAGTTACCGTGTAAAGCAGTGAAAAGCAGTATAAGAGTTACCGTGTAAAGCGGTGAAAAGCAGTATGAGAGTTACCGTGTAAAGCGGTGAAAAGCAGTATGAGAGTTACCGCGTAAAGCAGTATGAGAGTTACTGTGTAAAGCAGTATGAGAGTTACCGCGTAAAGCAGTGAAAAGCAGTATAAGAGTTACCGTGTAAAGCGGTGAAAAGCAGTATGAGAGTTACCGTGTAAAGCGGTGAAAAGCAGTATGAGAGTTACCGTGTAAAGCGGTGAAAAGCAGTATGAGAGTTACCGCGTAAAGCAGTATAAGAGTTACCGTGTAAAGCGGTGAAAAGCAGTATGAGAGTTACCGTGTAAAGCAGTATGAGAGTTACCGTGTAAAGCGGTAAAAAGCAGTATGAGAGTTACCGTGTAAAGCAGTATGAGAGTTACCGTGTAAAGCAGTATGAGAGTTACCGTGTAAAGCAGTATGAGAGTTACCGTGTAAAGCAGTATGAGAGTTACCGTGTAAAGCGGTGAAAAGCAGTATGAGAGTTACCGTGTAAAGCAGCATGAGAGTTACCGTGTAAAGCGGTGTAAAGCAGTATGAGAGTTACCGTGTAAAGCAGTATGAGAGTTACCGTGTAAAGCAGTATGAGAGTTACCGTGTAAAGCAGTATGAGAGTTACCGTGTAAAGCAGTATGAGAGTTACCGTGTAAAGCAGTATGAGAGTTACTGTGTAAAGCAGTATGAGAGTTACCGCGTAAAGCAGTGAAAAGCAGTATGAGAGTTACCGCGTAAAGCAGTGAAAAGCAGTATGAGAGTTACCGCGTAAAGCGGTGAAAAGCAGTATGAGAGTTACCGTGTAAAGCGGTAAAAAGCAGTATGAGAGTTACCGTGTAAAGCAGTATGAGAGTTACCGTGTAAAGCAGTATGAGAGTTACCGTGTAAAGCAGTATGAGAGTTACTGTGTAAAGCAGTATGAGAGTTACCGTGTAAAGCAGTGAAAAGCAGTATAAGAGTTACCGTGTAAAGCGGTGAAAAGCAGTATGAGAGTTACCGTGTAAAGCGGTGTAAAGCAGTATGAGAGTTACCGTGTAAAGCAGTATAAGAGTTACTGTGTAAAGCAGTATGAGAGTTACCGTGTAAAGCAGTATGAGAGTTACCGTGTAAAGCGGTGAAAAGCAGTATGAGAGTTACCGTGTAAAGCAGTATGAGAGTTACTGTGTAAAGCGGTGAAAAGCAGTATGAGAGTTACCGTGTAAAGCAGTATGAGAGTTACAGTGTAAAGCGGTGTAAAGCAGTATGAGAGTTACCGTGTAAAGCAGTGAAAAGCAGTATGAGAGTTACCGTGTAAAGCAGTATGAGAGTTACCGTGTAAAGCAGTATGAGAGTTACCGTGTAAAGCGGTGAAAAGCAGTATGAGAGTTACCGTGTAAAGCAGTATGAGAGTTACCGTGTAAAGCAGTATGAGAGTTACCGTGTAAAGCAGTATGAGAGTTACCGTGTAAAGCAGTATGAGAGTTACCGTGTAAAGCAGCATGAGAGTTACCGTGTAAAGCGGTGTAAAGCAGTATGAGAGTTACCGTGTAAAGCAGTATGAGAGTTACTGTGTAAAGCAGTATGAGAGTTACTGTGTAAAGCAGTATGAGAGTTACCGCGTAAAGCAGTGAAAAGCAGTATGAGAGTTACCGCGTAAAGCAGTGAAAAGCAGTATGAGAGTTACCGCGTAAAGCAGTATGAGAGTTACCGTGTAAAGCAGTGAAAAGCAGTATGAGAGTTACCGCGTAAAGCGGTGAAAAGCAGTATGAGAGTTACCGCGTAAAGCAGTATGAGAGTTACCGTGTAAAGCAGTGAAAAGCAGTATGAGAGTTACCGTGTAAAGCGGTAAAAAGCAGTATGAGAGTTACCGTGTAAAGCGGTAAAAAGCAGTATGAGAGTTACCGTGTAAAGCAGTATGAGAGTTACCGTGTAAAGCAGTATGAGAGTTACCGTGTAAAGCAGTGAAAAGCAGTATAAGAGTTACCGTGTAAAGCGGTGAAAAGCAGTATGAGAGTTACCGTGTAAAGCGGTGTAAAGCAGTATGAGAGTTACCGTGTAAAGCAGTATAAGAGTTACTGTGTAAAGCAGTATGAGAGTTACCGTGTAAAGCAGTATGAGAGTTACCGTGTAAAGCGGTGAAAAGCAGTATGAGAGTTACCGTGTAAAGCAGTATGAGAGTTACAGTGTAAAGCGGTGTAAAGCAGTATGAGAGTTACCGTGTAAAGCAGTGAAAAGCAGTATGAGAGTTACCGTGTAAAGCAGTATGAGAGTTACCGTGTAAAGCAGTATGAGAGTTACCGTGTAAAGCGGTGAAAAGCAGTATGAGAGTTACCGTGTAAAGCAGTATGAGAGTTACCGTGTAAAGCAGTATGAGAGTTACCGTGTAAAGCAGTATGAGAGTTACCGTGTAAAGCAGTATGAGAGTTACCGTGTAAAGCAGTATGAGAGTTACCGTGTAAAGCAGTATGAGAGTTACCGTGTAAAGCGGTGTAAAGCAGTATGAGAGTTACCGTGTAAAGCAGTATGAGAGTTACCGTGTAAAGCAGTATGAGAGTTACCGTGTAAAGCAGTATGAGAGTTACCGTGTAAAGCAGTATGAGAGTTACCGTGTAAAGCAGTATGAGAGTTACCGCGTAAAGCAGTGTGAGAGAGTTACCGCGTAAAGCGGTGTGAGAGAGTTACCGTGTAAAGCGGTGTGAGAGAGTTACCGTGTAAAGCGGTGTGAGAGAGTTACTGTGTAAAGCGGTGTGAGAGAGTTACCGTGTAAAGCGGTGTGAGAGAGTTACCGTGTAAAGCGGTGTGAGAGAGTTACCGTGTAAAGCGGTGTGAGAGAGTTACCGTGTAAAGCGGTGTGAGAGAGTTACCGTGTAAAGCGGTGTGAGAGAGTTACCGTGTAAAGCGGTGTGAGAGAGTTACCGTGTAAAGCGGTGTGAGAGAGTTCCCGTGTAAAGCAGTGTGAGAGTAACCGTGTAAAGCAGTATAAGAGTTACCCCGTAAAGCTGTGTGAGTTACCGCGGAAAGGTGTGTGAGTTACCGCTAAAGTTGTGTGAGTTACCCCGTAAAGAGGTGTGAGTTACCGCATAAAGCTGTGTGAGTTACCGTGTAAAGCGGTATGAGAGTTACCGTGTAAAGCGGTGTGAGAGTTACCGAATTCAGGTGATTATCAGTTCCAGGGTTGGCCAAACCCAGTTTAGTAGATAAAATAAATTAGGTCCGGGCACTCAGGAATTGCTGCAGGAAGGCAGGTTTATTGGAACAAAAAGTGCAACGTTTCATTCTCGGCTTGATCAAGGCCTCTGTGTAGGCCGAATCGTTGCACTTTTTATCCCAATAAACCTGCCATCATGCAGCAATCCTGAGTGCCTGGACCTCATTTATTTTATCTATTTAAAGCTGATTGGACAGCCTCGGGGGTCAGTTACACATATGGGCACTACTAGAACAGAAGTACAATATGGCTGGAAAAGTATTGGAAATACAAAGAGAATGTAAATATGAAAATGGAAAAACGTGTGCATTCAAAATAGTGGAAATTGATGTTAAAGGAGATAAATGTAGGGCGGAAACATTGAAGGTTTATGTGATGCTGTAATCCACCATTTTCCGCTATTTAGTAGCATTCGTGTATTTCACAGAAATAGGTCACTTTCTGCCATGAAACAATTATTCTCTCCTGTGGGCCATAATCCTTATCTGTAATATGGGACATCGCAGTGACATTAGGATATTAAGATGGAAGGGTTAATATAGGGCAGTCATGTCCTTGCTGACTAGCTAACTGCCCAAACCAGAAAATCCCGTATGGCAATACAACTATTTCAGGAAAATCTTCCTAGGCAAGCTGCTGCTATGACCACTGCAGCTGAGTCTAATGGCGAATGAGTGTGTTTTAGTGTGTTTCCTGGGCTAGCTGATATAACCTGTTGAAAGGGTGGTGACACTGATAGAAACATTGGTAGTGACCTCAGAAAAAAATCAGAAAAAAAATCAAAAGAAATATATAAAATAGAAATTAAAAAAATAAATAAATAAAAATAAAATAAAAATGTGATTCTAATATGAGAATTGTAATATAAAAAAATGCAACACAATCATTATATACAATATGAAAAAAAACAGGAAATAAAATAAAATATTAAAAAGAACACAGGAGAAGAGGCAAAATAAAAATTAAAACACTCACAATAATAGAAACATAAGTTAATATACACAATCTAAAATAGGAAAGAAAGGGAGTATATTTTATATGTTATGCAAATGGCCAAAATTATGGGTATGTTTTATGATGCATGCAAATGAACATCAGCACACAATGTCCTGTTATATATGACATATCAGATGAATTGGTGTGAATGTAATTAACCAACCCACTATGTATGTAGGTGGATATCAGTATACAATGTCCTGTTATATGAGACATACTAGACTGATTAATGTGAATGTAATTAATTAGTTCATAAATAAAAATAATAAAATAGTAAATAATAAAACAAAAAATAAATATATAGTTAAATAAATTCATTTACCGTACTTATTAGAAGGACAATTGTTGGCTGATGAGCAAGTATGGAACTAAAGGTACTAAACATAGTATTTTCAGAGTATAGGAATGAATCTTAACGTTGTTTTCCTTTTCTATAATGCATACTGTGGACTGCAATATCATGTTAAAATTGGGGTAATCCCTCTGGCGACCACTAGATGGCAGTGATATGAACGTTTTGAACTGGGTTGAATGAAACGCACGGCCATCATAATTAAGGACTACCGTAAGTGGAACGCACGGATGTGCGCAAGACCGGAAGTAAACGCCGAAAGTGGATTTTGACCGCGAAAAAAGAAAATCAACAGCTGGGACAACTCTACATGATGATTAATGGAGAGGAGGAAGCCCAATCAAAGGAAGAAGATTGAACAACACCCACCACACCACCAATGGACTTCCAGCTCCACCATATTTAAGGGAAGGAGAGGGAGGGGGTTGTTAGGCTTATTTGTGCATTTGTCACTTTGTTGGCAGTGTATGTGATTTTATATTTTACTGTTATTTTTATTTTTGGTCCCTGAGGAAGTTCAATAAGGGGAACGAAACGCGTAGGACCGTTATCTATTATTTATCTTTTATTTAGTGTATATACATAATAATTTTTAAAAGCCAATAAATCTTTTCTAAACCCGACCATTGGGAGTGTGTGGACTTCCTTATAACCGGATTTGGCGTGGTAATCAGCAAAGAAAATCCCCCCTATCTAGGGGAGGCACCTTGAGGGCCTGATTTAATTTGTCATCCTGTGAGTGTAACCTTGAAATGTGAAGCGAGTGTTTAAAGTTGTAACTGTATTACATGTTGCATTTTATGTTTCCATTTTAGTGGTACAAGCTGGATCCCTGATCGTTTTTTATTTTATAAGATTTTGTACATAGTTACCGCATTGGGAGGTAACTTAAGGGAAGCAAGTACCCAAAAGCTAAGTTAATATTTTATTTTTTCCACGGGTGTGGAGGTGGAAGTTGTATATCGTTTAGTATTAACAACTGCTATAGGAAAGATGGTTGTAATAAATGAGTCACTGACCCTGAAACATGTACATGTACTTCCTCATTTAGCTGTATACTGAAAAATATCTGAAATCATCTGCAGCGTCCCTCGCCTGTCACGCCTCCTGCAGCGTCCCTCGCCTGTCACGCTTCCAGCAGCATCCCTTTCGCCTGTCACGCCTTCTGCTATGGTACTAAGTTATCATGCCACCGGTCACCTGTTTTGCAGCTAACCGATCATGCCACCTGAATGTTACTAGCCCATCGCACACCCAGTATGTAACTAGCCTATCACACCCCCAGTATGTTACTAGACCACCACACCATCTGGCCCATCACACCACCTGTATGTTACTAGCCCATCACACCACCTGTCTGTTACTAGCCCATCACACCACCTGTCTGTTACTAGCCCATCACTCCACCTGGTATGTTACTAGCCCATCACTCCACCTGGTATGTTACTAGCCCATCACACCACCTGGTATGTTACTAGCCCATCACACCACCTGGTATGTCGGTCTGCTCTGATTCCATCCATTTACCCTTTGATCCCTTCCTCCCAGGGGGCTTGCACTCACCTCCACGTAGTTCAGATTAACACGGCACTTGGATGCCATGTCTAGAAAGTGCTGAGAGTTCATTTCATCCAGGATGATGTAAACAGGAACGCGTCGGCCGGCAGCATCCAATAGTTCACTCAAAATGTCCACATCTGTAAAGATGTCCATGACGATGGCAATGACCTCACGTGGAAAGAAAGTAACATATTATCACAGAGAGAAAAAAATGCATCTGTTTAATACAGACTGTACACAATGAAGAGACAGCCTACATTTACTTAACAAAACGAACGCCCTGCTTAATAACACAGGGCCTTTATTGACATCATTACAATAGGAAGATGCCTTTACATGTTTTTTATAAGACGCTGGTGCCGGTAAATAGCTACAGAGGTTTATTCAATTATAATTAGAAATATTTTAGAGAGCTTTATTGTATTTGGACAGAGAGATGACAAAAAAAATGTCCTGGCTCCTTCAGCTCTCAGTACTCAGCATGTGCATGTCAGACGATTACTAAGAGATGCCAGTAGTATGGTTTACTGGAGGACACATCAGGACGATGGCAGGAAGAGAAAGGAGGATGCCAAGGAGAGGAAAAAGGATAACAGGAAGAGGCAGGTAGATAACAGAAAGCACAAGGAGAATGGTAGGAAGAGGAAAGAGGGTGGCAGGTCATGTAGGAGAATGACAGGAACAGGACACACCATGAGAATGACAGGAACAGGACAGAGGATGGTAGGACACATCAGGAGGATAGCAGGAACAGGACAGAGGATGGTAGGGCACACCAGGAGGATAGCAGGAACAGGACAGAGAATGGTAGGGCACACCAGGAGAATGACAGAAAGAGGACAGAGGATGGTAGGGCACACCAGGAGGATAGCAGGAACAGGACAGAGGATGGTAGGACACACCAGGAGAATGACATAAAGAGGACAGAGGATGGTAGGGCACACCAGGAGAATGACAGAAAGAGGACAGAGGATGGTAGGGCACAACAGGAAAATGACAGAAACAGGACAGAGGATGGTAGGGTACACCAGGAGAATGACAGACACAGGACAGAGGATGGTAGGGCACACCAGGAGGATAGCAGGAACAGGACAGAGGATGGTATGGCACACCAGGAGGATAGCAGGAACAGGACAGAGGATGGTAGGACACACCAGGAGAATGACAGAAACAGGACAGAGGATGGTAGGGCACACCAGGAGAATGACAGGAACAGGACAGAGGATGGTAGGGCACACCAGGAGGATAGCAGGAACAGGACAGAGGATGGTATGGCACACCAGGAGGATAGCAGGAACAGGACAGAGGATGGTAGGACACACCAGGAGAATGACAGAAACAGGACAGAGGATGGTAGGGCACACCAGGAGGATAGCAGGAACAGGACAGAGGATGGTAGGGCACACCAGGAGGATAGCAGGAACAGGACAGATGGTGGTAGGGCACACCAGGAGAATGACAGAAACAGGACAGAGGATGGTAGGGTACACCAGGAGGATAGCAGGAACGGGATAGAGGATGGTAGGACACACCAGGAGGATAGCAGGAACAGGACAGAGGATGGTAGGACACACCAGGAGGATAGCAGGAACAGGACAGAGGATGGTAGGGCACACCAGGAGAATGACAGAAACAGGAAAGAGGATGGTAGGGCACAGCAGGAAAATGACAGAAACAGGACAGAGGATGGTAGGGCACACCAGGAGGATAGCAGAAACAGGACAGAGAATGGTAGGGCACACCAGGAGAATGACAGCAACAGGACAGAGGATGGTAGGGTACACCAGGAGGATAGCAGGAACAGGACAGAGGATGGTAGGACACACCAGGAGGATAGCAGAAACAGGACAGAGGATGGTAGGGCACACCAGGAGGATAGCAGAAACAGGACAGAGGATGGTAGGGCACACCAGGAGAATGACAGAAACAGGACAGAGGATGGTAGGGTACACCAGGAGGATAGCAGAAACAGGACAGAGGGTGGTAAGGCACACCAGGAGAATGACAGGAACAGGAGCAATTATGGTAGGGTACATCAGGAACAGGACAGAGAATGGTAGGGCACACCAGGCGGATAGTAGGACATGCCAAAAAGATGGCAGTATTGCATTAAAGGGACACTATAGTCACCAAAACAGCTTTAGCTTGATGAAGCAGTTTTGGTGTACAAATCGTGTGTCTGCAGTCTCACTGCTCAATTCTCTGTCATTTAGGAGTTAAATCACTGTTTATAAACCCTAGTCACACCTCTCTGCATGGGACGTCCTAAACACTTCCTGTAAAGAGTCATCTAAAGTTTATCCTTCCTTTATTGCAAGTTTATTGCTGTTTAATTTCGATTTTCTTATCCCCTGCTATGTTAATAGCGTGCTAGACCCTGCAAGAGTCTCCTGTGATTAAAGTTCAATTTACAGAGCAAGAGATACAATTGTTTAAGGTAAATGACTTCTGTTTGAAAGTGAAACCAGTTTTATTTTTATGCAGGCTGTCAATCAGAGCCAGGGGAGGTGTGGCTAGGGCTGCATAAACAGAAACAAAGTGATTTAACTCCTAAATGGCAGCGAATTGAGCAGTGAAACTTGAGAGGCATGATCTATACACCAAAACTGCTTCATTAAGCTAAAGTTGTATAGGTGACTATAGTGTTCCTTTAAGAAATGCTTTGACACTCAGTGTTGCTTTGAAGGTAAGAAGGAGCAAATCAAGTAAAATTTATTTTTTAGAAAACGGATTATCATACTTAAAAGGAGACATAGCCCCACTGGAATACTATCAATGTTGTTATTTTGTCCTAAAATGTGGAATTTCCATGTTAATTCCCAAATGGGACGAAGGGGAGAAACATCCCTGTGAATATTTGGGGCCCCTGTTGTAAATATCCTGCTGTGAAGGTGTCCAAGGGATCCCATAGCACATTACGCTGGACTTACAACACAATATGTGAGGATAGTGTGATTACTGTGGACGTTCTTTATTTTATAATGTTGATTTTTGACAATTTACGTATATTGAAACAATACTCCTGGTTGTAATATAAAGTATATCCATTATTAAAGACTTGCCATATTTTAGTGTGTGCTCTGATTTATTAAGATAGGCAGACTCACTATCACTATTATTAAATAGTATATCAGAGGGTCTTTGTGTACCCTATCATCTCCCTATGTAACGTGACTGCTTGTTGGCACTGTTTGGGCTAGTTTATAATCAACTGAAACTGAACTGCAAACTTCAGACAAAAAAATATCTAAGCCGTGAGTACAGAGTTAGAACTTCTTTATAATTATCCTAAACATTGCAGTTTGGGTTTCAATTCACTACAGTGTGGTATTTAGTAAATAAATCTTCCTCGAATAATTTTACCCCTGATTTCTGTCTGCAATCAGTTAACCAGTGTTTTAACATCCAGGTTTATAGTGTCCTACATTCATAATTAAAGAATTAAAAAAAAATTTTGATTTCCATTTTTTGGTGATTTTATTTAAACCTACCTGCTGTGCAGATCTGATCATCCTACGGACTTCATCTTTTATTGTGGGATTGTCAGAGGGGGCAGGATGAATCAAGGTTGTCACCTCGGTCCCCTGAAAGCCGTAAATGGTGGGCCAGCCAAGATCCAGCTCTGGGGCCGCAGTGTCAGAGTGCATTGGCCAGTAAGTCCCTGACGAGCCATCGGCTTCCTCCTCAGTATAGACAGTATCTGCGTACAGGCTTTCTTGGGTGGGCTCTGGTGGTCTTTGAAGATTGTTGGTGATATGATCAATCTCAGAATGACATAAGAAGTCCGGAGCACCTTCATCAACGAGAAATCTCTCATAGCCATCGGGTCCATCCTCTGTTAGTACATCAATGGCAATGCGGTAATACTCCTTATAATGTGGGGGGAGGTAGTTGGGGTCCAAGGGATTGTCCCCCTGCGAGGAGCTCTGAGATCGGTGTGCCATGGGTCTACACCAGAGGGAGGGTACAGAAGGGACCTATAAAAAAGGAGTAGAAATCACTGATAATTAGGACCATGCACATTTACAGTTAGTATGTGCCATACGCTGCTCAGATCACATATGAAACTTTTACAGTAACACAGAACGAATTTACGGCTTTGTTTTAATTCACTGACAACAGTAATCCCAGCCCAGACTATGTGGGTTACTTGGACTAGGTCCCACGCCTCCTCACCCCTCCCTCAAACTGTCCTAAAACCAGTGGTCACACAAATAATTCACTCACCACCAGCCATTGGCGAGTCTTGCGAGTAGAAATTCAAGCTTGGAGGGTATAATATGGCTTGCAGTGGCTAGTTACTTTTAAAGCCTGGCTACGAGCCTAAGACTGGAAAATGTAAGCCCTGTGTGTGTATATGTAGATATGTGTAGGTATCTATTTAGGTATGAATAGTCAATACTTTGGTAAACACAAATTTGCACACCAATCAAGCCATAAGACATAAGATTAAGAAGCCATAAGACATAAGACCCACCAGTGGTACAACAATTCAAAGCCTGGGACCAATACTTATCAAGAAGCACCGGGATCTACTAATATATCCACAGATGGGGATTATTCCGTAAATGCGTATCAATCTGGAGTTGAACATAAACTCCAGAATATTGTAAGTGCATTTCTGTTTTTCATACTCCACCAGGATTTATATACTACACTATATGTTTTTCTGTTCATTTTATATATCACTGGATTTGAGAACAATTCTACAGGCGCCGTCTCCCCGCACCCTTTTCTGCATACCAACTACATCACCAGAAAGAAGAGACTCTGGTTAGGGAAGACCAAGCTGCCACACATACAAAGCAAAAAAATTCCATCCCCTTACTATATGGATTCCTTTGAGTCTGTGTTTGCTGTATACAACAGCTTGGAAACACAACTCGGGAAGAGGAGCAAAGCCAGTGAACCACTCATGGGCAGCTGTTTTATTGTTAATGCATAACTTTCTTGGTTTTTGCTTTGCAAGTACTGCCTGTGATGGACTGTCATCACGGAGTACCATGACTCCATGGTCCCCTTTCTTGCCTTCCTATTGTTTTCGGGTCATCATGCTGGGGGTCCCCTTATCTGTGTGGTCCCCTTGTTCACAACTCCTGTTTAGGCGGATTAGAATATTGTGCTTGTCCCATTTAAATGTAATAGAAATAAGTCTTGGTTATTGATCTGTGGGTATTGGGGTCTCTGTTGGATATGGTATTGAAAGCTAATGAATATTCATATCAAGGGAGTAATTATCTAAAAGGGAATCAAGACATATGGCAGATGTGAGAGTTGGTTTGTACAATAATCAGACTTCCAGGCCACTCATGTGGGACTTCTCACACCTTGCAGAGTAGCTCTGTGGGGGGTCCCAGTTTCAAAGAGGAATTTGGGTTGGGTTGGAAACCCCTTGCATGGAGCTTTTGCATAAAAGGATTTCTCTGTACCAGCGAGGGGACTAAATTGCCTCTCAGGCACAGAAGATCATGGGAGGGATTTCCCTGGGGGGTTGGGTTGGAAACCCCTTGCATGGGGCCTGTGCATAAAAGTCATGTGTAACCCAATAAACAGGAGTTCAGTGCAGTTGTACTCCCAGAGCTGTGTGTTGTCCAGTTACTGGGGGAAAGGGTTGCCTGCTTGTTTTAAGGGTTCCAGAGTGGCTAAAGAAAGGCAATAGCAGAGGTAACCGGCCGGGTTACCCGTAGTCCGCTACACCACCAAGCCTCACGAGCAAGCCAGTAACCAACCTCATGCTGATGAGTTGCATTAACAACGAAACAGCTGCCCATGAGTGGTTCACTGGCTTTGCTCCTCTTTCTGAGTAGTATTTCCAAGCTGTTATATACAGCAGACACCAACTCAAAGGAATCCATATTTAAAATGGAATTGTCAGGATCGGGACAGGGATCCAACACGCAGAGTACGAATAGGAGAGATGTACGTATACCGGACCTTAGAATGGCCGGACTAACGTAAGGAGAAAGCAGAGAATAGTCAGAGACAAGCCGGGGTCGAGGGAACGAGAGGACAGGTAAGCGAGAGACAAGCCGAGGTCAAAGGACACGAGAGGTAAACAGGAACGATAGTACAAGCCGAGTCAAAACCAGATAGAACGATAAACATAAGAGCACTGAGGGACCAGACAAGCTAGAACCACGACAGGGCAATGAACCATTACCCACATCCCTCTTTTATACCCTGGTTCTCTAAATCATGGCTCCGCCCTTGCCGAGCCCTGATTCGTTGTTCTGAACCAGATTGACAGGTCGGGATGTGATTGCCGTCATGACGTCGGCTCCTGAGCGTCGTGTCATAAAAGGGAGTGGGGTTCTCGCGGCCGGCGTGGGAATGACGATGAGAGCTGTGAGGATTAGATGAATCAGCCCCGCTGAGAGAACGGACGTCGGGAAGTCTAACCTCCTCCGAGGTAGAGACTTCAGGTACCCTGACAGTACCCCCCCCTTCAGAAACGCCCACCGGTCGGAAGGAACCGGGGCGAGACGGAAAGCGAGCATGAAAAGCCCTGAGAAGGCGAGGAGCATGCACATCCTCCTGGGCCACCCAAGACCTCTCTTCAGGACCATATCCTTTCCAGTCCACAAGATATTGCACCTTCCCCCAAGAAATCCGAGAATTGAGAATGGAATTGATCTCATACTCCTCCTGACCCTCAACCTGGACAGGACGAGGGGACGGCACAGTGGAGGAAAATCTGTTACATACCAAAGGCTTCAATAAAGAAACATGAAAGGAGTTCGGGATGCGTAAAGCAGGCGGAAGAGCCAGACGATATGCAACAGGATTTATCCGAGACAGAACCCTGTAAGGACCTATGAAACGAGGAGCAAATTTCATGGAAGGAACTTTCAAGCGGATGTTTCTTGTACTCAACCATACCCTATCGCCCGGAGAGAATACAGGAGCCACCCTTCTGCGTTTGTCAGCGTGTTGTTTGGACAACATGGAATTATGAACAAGGATTTGTCGAGTCTGATCCCACAACTTTCTCAGATTGGCAACATGAATATCAACCGACGGTATCCCCTGGGAGGGGGAGGCCGACGGAAGAACGGAAGGATGGAAGCCATAATTCATGAAAAAGGGGCTAGAACGAGTAGAATCGCAAACACTGTTGTTGTGCGCAAACTCCGCCCAAGGAATCAGACCGACCCAATCGTCCTGGTGTTCAGAAACAAAACAACGCAAGAACTGTTGAACCTTTTGGTTGGTGCGCTCGGCAGCCCCATTGGACTGGGGATGATAGGCAGAGGAAAAATTTAATTTGATACCAAGCTGGGAACAGAAGGATCTCCAAAACCGGGAAACAAATTGGGAACCTCTATCAGAAACGATTTCAGAAGGAATCCCATGTAAACGAAAAATCTCCCTCGCGAAAATTTCAGCCAATTCGGGAGAAGAGGGCAATTTGAGCAGAGGTACAAAATGAGCCATTTTGGTAAACCTGTCAATTACTGTGAGGATAACCGTATGTCTTTTAGAAACCTTGTGTTAGCAAGAGAGATAGATGGAGTACGAATCTCCTCTGCTTGATTACTCGGATGGGATAGTAATGCTTGCAGCGCCAGAGCCATTTGGTCCATTCTATGGTCCATGGCTTCAAACCTTGAGTCAGGTGAACCAAACTGAGCGTTTGTACCTGCAGGATCCATGGCCCTGTCGTAATGTCAGGATCGGGACAGGGATCCAACACGCAGAGTACGAATAGGAGAGATGTACGTATACCGGACCTTAGAATGGCCGGACTAACGTAAGGAGAAAGCAGAGAATAGTCAGAGACAAGCCGGGGTCGAGGGAACGAGAGGACAGGTAAGCGAGAGACAAGCAGAGGTCAAAGGACACGAGAGGTAAACAGGAACGATAGTACAAGCCGAGTCAAAACCAGATAGAACGATAAACATAAGAGCACTGAGGGACCAGACAAGCTAGAACCACGACAGGGCAATGAACCATTACCCATATCCCTCTTTTATACCCTGGTTCTCTAAATCATGGCTCCGCCCTTGCCGAGCCCTGATTCGTTGTTCTGAACCAGATTGACAGGTCGGGATGTGATTGCCGTCATGACGTCGGCTCCTGAGCGTCGTGTCATAAAAGGGAGTGGGGTTCTCGCGGCCGGCGTGGGAATGACTATGAGAGCTGTGAGGATTAGATGAATCAGCCCCGCTGAGAGAACGGACGTCGGGAAGTCTAACCTCCTCCGAGGTAGAGACTTCAGGTACCCTGACAGGAATGAGGCAAAAATTTGATTCTTTGTTGAACTAATTTGCATATGCCCACCCAGAATCCTTTGCAGTAGTAGCATTACTGCAAATTGGAGATTTCCATGGGAAAAGCAAGCCCTATGGCTTGATTGGTGTGCAAATTTGTATTCAACAAAGTATTGACTATCCAGTGACTTCAGGTGGAAGGGGTTTCCAATCACAATTTTTCCCCACCATAACTTTCTTGGTTTTGCTTCGTAGGTATGTGTATATATTTATAGATTACTATGGTTCCATATTACTATGTACAATAGAGGTCCCTGCATTGCAGAGCTTACAATCTAACAGGAAGTATTTAGTCTGCTCTGAATTCACAGATTATTACTTGGGGAGTTACCTGTGACACTGGATGTATTTATAAAAGGAATGTACAGAATGACATGGAGGCTGCATACTGACACATACCGGTTACTAAAACACATAATATACAGCAAGGGCTCCACCCGTAAACCTGCTAAACAAACCAATAATGTTCTCATTATATGCATATAATGCACAAGGACAAACCTTGCATCCACCCAGCTTCTCCCACGAGTGTGTTCATTGTAAAGACTGACTAAGTAAGCAGTTCCATAAAATGGAAGGAACAGGAGCGAAGGAGTGAAACTGCATGCAAAGCCACGTTTCAAGCAAGTTCTCATCCTTCCATCAGTAAAGAAAACACCTTAAAAATTATATTAGCGTTTAACAGCATGGAGCACATACAGACAAACACACACACACACACACCCATACATACAAACACACATACACACACGGCTTCCTTGGTGCAGTGAAAACGGCGGTTACATAAAGAGTGGGATGTTAGCATTAGATAATTGTGAGGGCTGTGGGTACGCCGGATAAGAGAGATGAGGAAGGTCACTCTAAACGGGTGTATATTCTGGGATTCTGAGAATTAAATAGGGTTTTATTAAACAGACCCGAAAATCACCCCAATATTTTCTTATGGCTCTGGCTGTAACATGCAGGGAACCCTGGCAAACACTGTGGCATTAAACCCAGACAGAAATTATCTCCCTGAATTTACAGGTAAAATTGCCGTCAGTGATACGCAGATACAAACTCTCACCACCACCAGCAATGTCCAGGATGCCAGCCGCTCACTGCAAGGCAGCCACACACCTGAATACCGCCAATGAGGGAGATCAGAAAATGAGGATCACTGATATAAGTTCCAATCAATGGAGGCTCTGGACGAGACAAATTAGCCGGATCTCCCTCACACTGAAAAGACCTCGCCATCAGCCCAGTTATATGAAACAGGACACCCCTTTCAGTGGTAAGGATGAAAGAACAAGAGAGCTGTGTGCCAGACATTACTGTACACCGAATCATATAGCTCTCTCTGCCAATCTCAATGTAAAACACATCAGGATTCCTGACTGTAAAGCCACATGAAAGTATTTGCGGTTTGGACACCCAGAGATTTCAGTCCAAGCGCCACTTCACTGCTGCACTTACAAACCCTATTTAGGCGCTAATCCCTCTGTCCCTCTTTCCTCTCCTAATTTTTTTTTTTTTTTATTGCGTCGGTTATTATGGATTTTTATTTGGCCTTTTTGGGGGCTGAAGAAAGAAGATTTTAGAAGAAAGAAAACATCGAATGGTAAGTTGTTTTTATCTCTCCTTTTTTTTTTTTAACAGGGTTTTAGTTAAAGGTCCCCCCCTCATTATTTTTAGGGTGAGGGGGGTAGGTAGGGAGATATTATTTTGGAGGGGGGGGGGACGGGTGACTAGGGCCCCCCCCCTTTGTATTTAGGGCCCCCATTCACCGCTCAGGGGTGGGGGCCGGGGGGGGACAGTAGGTCCCCCCCCTTGTTATTTTTAGGGCCCCCACCCGCCGCTCAGGGGTGGGGGCCGGGGGGGGGGACAGTAGGTCCCCCCATTGTTATTTTTAGGGCCCCCACCCGCCGCTCAGGGGTGGGGGCCGGGGGGGGGGCAGTAGGTCCCCCCCATTGTTATTTTTAGGGCCCCCACCCGCCGCTCAGGGGTGGGGGCCAGGGGGGGGACAGTAGGTCCCCCCCATTGTTATTTTTAGGGCCCCCACCTGCCGCTCAGGGGTGGGGGCCGGGGGGGACAGTAGGTTCCCCCCCATTGTTATTTTTAGGGCCCCCACCCGCCGCTCAGGGGTGGGGGCCGGGGGGGACAGTAGGTCCCCCCCATTGTTATTTTTAGGGCCCCCACCCGCCGCTCAGGGGTGGGGGCCAGGGGGGAGACAGTAGGTCCCCCCCCCCAATTCTTATTTTGAGGGCCCCCACCCACTGCTCAGGGGTGGGGGCCCTATTGTTATTTTTAGGGCCCCCACCCACCGCTCAGGGGTGGGGGCTGGGGGGGACAGTAGGTCCCCCCCCTATTGTTATTTTTAGGGCCCCCAACCACCGCTCAGGGGTGGGGGCCGGGGGGGACAGTAGGTCCCCCCTTATTTTTAATTTTAGGGCCCCCACCCACCGCTCAGGGGTGGGGGCTGCGGGGGGGACAGTAGGTCCCCCCCCAATTTTGTTATTTTTAGGGCCCCCACCCGCCGCACAGGGGTGGGAGCCGGAGAGGGGGAGGACAGTAGGTCCCCCCCTCATTATCTTCATGGCCCCCACCCACCGCCCAGGGGTGGGTGCCGGGGGGGGGGGGGGAAGGAGAGTAGGTCTCCTCCCCCCCCCCTTCAACCACTATTGTGGACAGAAAGAGTCCCACTGTGGTTTCGGGCTTCAGCTGTCAGCTCTAGCCACTCCCCACTCCCACAGCAGAGCTGACAGCCTCAGCACACAAAGCGCGTTCACAGTGCTTTGTGTGCTGATAGCCCGTCTGAAGTATTCACCCATGCGTGAATACGTCAGACGTGAGGCCTTTTTAGGGCCTCTGAACTCGGAAGTCCCTCTGGTGGCCGTCTGATTGACTGCAACAAGAAGTGTTCCAAGCTTCCAATGTAAACACTGCATTTTCTCAGAAAATACAGTGCTTACAAGAAAAAGGCTCCGGGTAGCTGTAGCACTCACCTGAACAACCTCATTAAGCTGAAGTTGTTCAGGTGACTATAGTGTCCCTTTAACCCCAAAGTTTAGTTATGGGACCGAGGGAATTTTGCCCCTACTGGTTACAAACATCATTACAGTCACTTATAAAAAATTCTACTGAAGTAAATAGAAATGTTGAAGCCTGGATGTTGTGACCTGATATTTCTGACCTTTTAACACAGGTTTATACCAGGGGTTCGTACTTAGGAATTGTGATTTCTGACATCTGTGTCAAATTGTATTTACTTTCTAGGTTGGTTGGAATTTAACTTATGATTTATTCTTGGGACCAATAATACATATTAAATTAGTTAAGTCTGTAAATTTACTCTTTTAGGTTCTTGAACTTCGGACGGTAGCTTTTACAAGCACAGAAAGCCGTCATCATCTTCCGTTTAAATCTACCCTCTGCATAGTGTCGGGTAGGTTCTTTTTGATTTAGGGCCCACGATCTGGCCAAACTACTTACCTTACACTCAGACGTTTATATATCAATTCTCATGTCCACAGGTCAACACCTTGATACTATTACAATCGCTGTTTACCTCTACATTGACAGCTCGGCCTGACTCACATATCAGGTACTACGCCAGAACCCACTACTTTCTATGTTTAGAGTGGTACTGGTCCTAGGTTACGTGGCCAATTAGGTATATATTTTTTGGTCTTCATCCATAGGCTAGTGGTCCCGCGAGGCCAACACCCCCATCCTCATACTCGGAGGTATACGTCCCTCAGGCCAATTCATAGCTAGCCGCCTTGCACTGTTGCACAGAGAGGGCCTCACCTGTCACTCCCATTCTTTCTTATGCTTTAATTGACACCGAGAGGCCAACACCCCGCCACAACGTTCGGTGGCCTCATTTTCCCCTTGGGCCCACGCATAGATAGTGCCTCTCAAGCCACTTGGCAACTAGCAGGGACTCATCTGTCACTCTCACAAAGCAAAATTGTTTCACCGCTTGGTATTTAGCTAGCCCCACCAGTATCCACCCAATTCATTACAGGATGATTGATTAAGCCACTTTCATATGTTTCAGTTATGTCACAAACTTCTGATATCCCTGATGAACTTTTACTACCCAGCACACCCGCTAGGCCTGGTACCCCTGTTCCTGGTACAGATGTGAATAGCGCTTCGTCCCTAAGATCATGGACCATCCCACGTCTCACAGCAGAACTCAATAGACGCTGCATCCCTTTCCCAGCTACTGCTAGGAAGGCATGGTTGTTTAGATTACTGAACACTACCACAGACAACTCCGACGCAGGGGAAGGCCCTAGTGGAACTCAATTACCAGCTTTTCATGCCATGATGACTTCTCTAATGGCATCCATTGGCACAATTAGTGACAGGCTGGATAAATTGGAGGCGGGTGGTGCTAATCAGTCCCCTGCCAATACTACGGTTACCAGTCACCCTCTCACTAATACTATGCCCGGTAATTCCTTTGAATCTATTGCGGATATAGAAACAATTAATCCCTCGCATATGGTCCCATCTCACCTAAAAAAGGACATTCTGGAAGGCAAGGACATTAACCTGGTCTCATTGCTCATTGCCTCCCAGGATGTCCTAGAGAACAGGACCTTTGCATACGGGGATATTTCAGTAGTACTAAGGGCTAGAGACCCCCGGCTGAACAAGAAATTGTCCATTCCTGAATTCGTGCTGGGGTTTGGGATATATAGAGATGTCTACTGGTCAGTTTACCATGAGAAAAGAGCAGAGTTGGATGCATACATGCACAAGATGGTGGATCTGGGGCACAAATACAGTGGTACCGCTTTTTACGATTACCACCGTTCCTTCTCTGCAAAGGTGGCTGCGGCTCTGGCTCAGTTCAATTTAAGCATAAATTGGAACAAATTGGACACTGAGCTATTCTGCAGGCACTTTGCAGGCCTCAGGCCCCCAGCTTGTGCAGTGTGTGCATCAACAACGCATAGCACCAATTTCTGCCCGAATTCAGCAGAAATTGAGCAAAACCAAACGGCTTCTAACTTCCAAAGACCTGCTAGAGGTATAAAAGACAAACTGGGCAGGGATATTGTTTTTTAGGCAAATCCCAAGTTTGCAATAATTTTAAAGCGGGTAATTGTGGTTTCAGCTCTTGCAGGTTAATGAATGTATGTTCACACTGTTTCAGGGCCCATTCTAAGACAATGTGCCTAAATAAAGCATTTCCTAAACCATATCTCACGTGCGTGAACCTCACATTATTCACCACTTTGTTACATCTACACCCACCACGCCATTTCAGTAACTACCTTATCACGGGACTGACTGAGGGATTTCACACATTACATACATTTACCTACAGGCACGCTGGAATGTGACAACCTACAATCCACATTAGATGACCCACAGTTGGTACATAAACTTATGACCGAGGTGAACCAAGGGTTTTTGTTGGGCCCATTCTTTTCACCACCCATCACATCTTGGAGAACTAACCCCATTGGGGTTGTCACGGGGAAGAATTCACTCAAACCTAGACTGATCATTGATTTATCTGCACAACATTACACCCCGTTCCACAACCTAAACTTACTCATACCTACCGAAGAATTTTCACTACATTACGCCACTATCGACCATGCCATAGGTGCCATCAATAAAGCAGGCACAGGGGCATGGTTAAGCAAAACGGATGTAGTGAATGCCTTCAAGTTACTTCCCATGTACCCTTCCCATTGGCACCTTCACGGCATTAAATGGCAAGGATTTTATTTTATTTCTTCACCGTCTCACTTTTGGCTCAATTTTTGACACATTTGCAGAGGCTTTGTGTTGGTTATTACTTAATGTGTGTAAATGTCCTTCGGTTATTCACTATATGGATGATTTCCTCACGATTGAGAACAACACACTCCCCCCAAGTAATTTGAGACACATGTTGGCTTTGTTTGAATCCCTCACTATCCCAGGCTCCCCGCACAAGACGTTGGGTCCAGACATCAACATCAATTTTGGGGGATTCAACTAGACACGGTACACATGCAGGCTAGCCTCCCTCAGGATAAAATTGAGCATACCCTGGCAAGTATCGAACACTACCTACTGCAAGGGTGTTGCACCCGGAAAGAACTTCAATCACTGCTGGGGTTGCACAATTTTGCCATGAGGATCATTCCACAAGGTAGATCTTTCATTTCACATCTACTATCCATATTTCCACAATTCACCTCAGACACTTCTCGTGTCACGTTAGACGACCACGCAACCTCTGATTTACGTATGTGTTTTTTTTTTTTTCTCACCTCTTGGAACGGGCAAGCTATGTTTATACCACCCCACTCTGACGCTTCACCTACACTGTGGACAGATGCCGCAGCAAATACAGGTTTTGCAGCCATCTGGGGAGATCAATGGCTTTGGGGACCATGGATGACCGAAGTCAAAGCACTGCCCAAATTCACCGAGACCTCAGCTTTATTTGAGCTGTACCCAATCGTGGCCATTGCCTGGGGACCACATTGGCCGGGTCACACGATTAGGTTCTACTCTGATAATATGGCTACATGCCATATTGTCAATAAAGGCCGGTCGGCATCCCTGGTAATTATGAGACTCCTAAGACGACTCACATGAGTAGCGGCCACCTGTCAATTCTTTATCACATGTATTCACGTTCCGGGGTGCACAAACACTAGTGCTGATCACTTGTCTCGGTTTCGTTTTCAGGATTTCTTCACAACACTACCCTCCACTTCCAGACTGGCAACTCCAGCCCCACTTTTCCGAGACATAATAATGGATTAGAGGCTTTGATAGATCACGCACGTCACATTTCTCACCTCGCACTTTCAGTAAACACTAGGAACACATATGACAGGGTTTTTCACGTATTCAAGAAATTTATCACTGAATTCCACATCCACGACATGTTCACGTTAGAATCAATATTGGGTTTCACTTCTTTTTGCCACATCAACCTTAAATTATCATTCAACACTATAAAACTGTACCTTACGGGCATTCAGCACCACATGCTTATCCAACAACCCAACGCTACAGGTTTCCTGACCGGATATCAAATTAAGACAGTACTTAAAGGCATTAAAAAATTGGACGCACACGTCCCCTCACAAAGACTACCCATAGACAACAACATATTCCATTCACTAATCAATTTATTCGATTCTTCTCCTTTCGAACCCATAACTAATTGGGGCAGCATCTACAGCATCTGCAGCATCTGCTAATCACATACCCACTCACATTATCAAGGCAATGGGACGCTGGAAATCCTCAGCCTACACACTCTACATACCTAATCCCGTTAAAGAATTATGACAAGCTTTCTGTGACTTATTTAAATAAATAAAGTTTGTTAACCGTATTACATCTTATGGTATTTTCTTTTGCCCACTTTTATTACAGGCCTACTGCTTTGTCGGTTCCGGTACACCACAACCGACTGGTTGCAACTCATTGATGTTACGGTTATTATATGGTAGATTTCTGTATACGCCTATATTGCCCCCCGACTACAAATTTGAAGGCTTGGCCTGTAGTTGTGGAAGGGGCTTGAATTCCCTGCCAATCCACTCCCACCTTACCGCTGCTGGTCTGGCGAGTCACCCCTCCCACCACTCCCTCTATTCATAAACACCCTCTAAGGTAGGCCCACTTTTATTACAGGCCTACTGCTTTGTCGGTTCCGGCACACCACAACCGACTGGTTCCAACTCATTGATGTTATGGTTATTATATGCTAAATTTCTGTATAAGGCTATATTGCCCCGACTACAAATATAGATATAGATATATATATGTATATGTAGACAATCCAGATAGCACTCCCAGGACTAGTCCTGATGAAAGTCTGTGTGTAACAGACTGAAACGTTGATTGATTTTTTTTACAGCCAACTAAAAGCTAAGTTTTATCTACATTACAAGCACCAGGCAAGTATATTTAGTGATTTATGGAGTGCAGGATTATTTTTTTCTTTATACGTGTAATATATATATATATATATATATATATATATATATATATATATATATATATATATATATATATATATATATGATCTAAGTATATATTGTTTTATGTTCAACTGTGTTTTAACTTTTTTTTTTTTTTTTACATTTTACAGGCAGAAGGGGAACTCCCCTGAGGCACTCCCTCTGCTGCCACTGCTGTGGACTGCTATGCCATCCATGTGATCGTAAGGTCCTTGCAAGGACCTCGCGATCACATGGCCCAGGACGGCTGGAACAGCAGCAGGGAGACTACCTGGGATGCCAGGTGAGTCCCCCCCCACTGCGATCGCCGGCGAGCGGGTAATTACATAGGACGGCAGGGACTTGCTATGCCGCCCGCCAGGGGTTTAGAGTTGGGTCCCCAAGGACGCCCGCTGTCCTTGATGGGTTAAACTCCATAAACATACAGGAAACCATATTGCTTCAGACCTGAGGAAGAGAGAAACTCTTGAAACCTCGTCTTTCACGTATTATGTTAGTCAAACAAAAAAGATATCATTGCATACTCACCCCGACCATATCACCCCCATAACTGGCTGCAGGCAATAAGAGCAGTCACTCTGGGCCGAACACGGGGGACCCTTGGTATGCTGGCTGCACAACATGCCGGTTATACCTTCAGTTGGTGTCAGGTAACCAAGAGCAGTTTGCTTGAAACCTACTGATGGAAGCCAGCCTACTGCACAATTTAGCAAAGGATTTATTATCTCTTTTCTTGCAGTACTAATCCAACAACGAAAAAAAGACAACAAAATAAAAAATCCCCACCCTTCAGCCAAAGCCTTGTTTTTCTTGTTCAGAGATTGCGATCTATCTGATGGAACTAATCTCAGGCGTCAGCATCAGACAGCCGTTCCCTGCTCTACCAGCACGGACCAAAGGGACCATCCACGAAATGCTGGGAAGACTAGTATGGACAGAAGGGACCGTCGGTGCAATGCTGGGTAGCACAGACAGAATGGACCATCCGTGCAGTGTTGGGTAGTAAGGATAGAAGGGACCGTCGGTGCAATGCTGGGTAGTAAGGATAGAAGGGACCGTCCACGCAATGCTGGGTAGTATGGATAGAAGGGACCGTCCACGCAATGCTGGGTAGTACGGATAGAAGGGACCATCCGTGCAAAGCTGGGAAGTATGGAAAGAAGGGACCATCCGTGCAAAGCTGGGTAGTATGGAAAGAAGGGACCATCCGTGCAAAGCTGGGTAGTATGGAAAGAAGGGACCATCCGTGCAAAGCTGGGTAGTATGGATAGAAGGGACCATCCGTGCAATCCTGGGTAGCACAGACAGAATGGACCGTTCGTGCAATGCTGGGTAGCACAGACAGAACAGACCATCCGTGCAATGCTGGGTAGTATAGATAGAAACGTCCGTCCGTCCGTGCAATGCTGGGTAGCACAGACAGAATGGACCATCCGTGCAATGCTGGGTAGCACTGACAGAATGGACCGTCCGTGCAATTTTGGGTAGCACAGACAGAATGGACCGTCCGTGCAATTTTGGGTAGCACAGACAGAATGGACCATCCATGCAATGCTGGGTAGTACAGACAGAATGGACCATCCATGCAATGCTGGGTAGTACGGACATAATGGATTATCCATGCAATGCTGGGTACTACTGACAGAATGGACCATCCATACAATGCTGGCTAGTACAGACAGGATGGACTGTCCATACAATGCTGGGTAGTACTGACAGAATGGACCATACCTTCAATGCTGGGTAGCACTGACAGAATGGACCGTCCGCTCAATGCTGGGTAGTACTGACAGAATGGACCGTCCGCTCAATGCTGGGTAGTACTGACAGAATGGACAGTTCGTGCAATGCCGGGTAGTACTGACAGAATGGACCGTTTGTGCAATGCCGGGTAGTACTGACAGAATGGACCGTTCGTGCAATGCTGGGTAGTACTGACAGAATGGACCGTTCGTGCAATGCTGGGTAGAAATGGACAATTTCTGAGCAGTAATTTCTGGTTAGTTATTAAAAGATGCCGAGTCACAGGAAGTGATGGAGATGGGATCGGTCTGATGCAAAAGATTATAGCTAGGTTTAGGTGCTGGGTTCTGTGCCAGTCACTCTTCTGCAGAGTGACAAATACAGGATTATAATGCCAGAGCAAATACTATGCAAATGTACCACAAACACACAGTACTGTGTCATGAAATACATACTGCACCCCATATACAGTCACTGTGTAATAATTACACCTTATATATACACTGCACCCCATATACAGTCACTGTGTAATAATTACACCATATATACACTGCACACCATATACAGTCACTGTGTAATAATTACACCTTATATATACACTGCACACCATATACAGTCACGGTGTAATAATTACACCTCATATAAACTGCACCATATAGCATCACTGTGTAATAATTACACCTCATATATACTGCGCCGTATAGCATCACTGTGTAATAATTACACCTCATATATACTGCACCGTATAGTGTCACTGTGTAAATACACTTTTATATATACTGCACCATATAGCATCCCTGTGTAATAATTACACCTCATATATACTGCACCATATAGCGTCACTGTGTAATAATTACACCTCATATATACTGCACCGTATAGCGTCACTGTGTAATTACACTTTATATATACTGCACCGTATAGCGTCACTGTGCAGTAATTACACCTCATATATACTGCACCGTATTACACCTCATATATACTGTAATAATTACACCTCATATATACGGCACCGTATAGCGTCACTGTGCAGTAATTACACCTCATATATACTGCACCGTATTACACCTCATATATACTGTAATAATTACACCTCATATATACTGCAACGTATAGCGTCACTGTGTAATTACACTTTATATATACTGCACCGTATAGCGTCACTGTGCAGTAATTACACCTCATATATACGGCACCGTATAGCGTCACTGTGTAATAATTACACCTCATATATACTGCACCGTATAGCATCACTGTGTAATAATTACACCTCATATATACTGCACCATATAGCGTCACTGTGTAATAATTACACCTCATATATACTGCACCGTATAGCATCACTGTGTAATAATTACACCTCATATATACTGCACCGTATAGCGGCACTGTGTAATAATTACACCTCATATATACTGCACCGTATAGCATCACTGTGTAATAATTACACCTCATATATACTGCACTGTATAGCGGCACTGTGTAATAATTACACCTCATATATACTGCACCGTATAGCATCACTGTGTAATAATTACACCTCATGTATACTGCACCATATAGCATCACTGTGTAATAATTACACCTCATATATACTGCACCGCATAGCGGCACTGTGTAATAATTACACCTCATATAAACTGCACCATATAGCGTCACTGTGTAATAATTACACCTCATGTATACTGCACCGTATAGCATCACTGTGTAATAATTACACCTCATATATACTGCACCGTATAGCATCACTGTGTAATAATTACACCTCATATATACTGCACCATATAGCGTCACTGTGTAATAATTACACCTCATATATACTGCACCGTATAGCATCACTGTGTAATAATTACACCTCATGTATACTGCACCGTATAGCATCACTGTGTAATAATTACACCTCATATATACTGCACCGCATAGCGGCACTGTGTAATAATTACACCTCATATATACTGCACCGTATAGCATCACTGTGTAATAATTACACCTCATATATACTGCACCATATAGCGTCACTGTGTAATAATTACACCTCATATATACTGTACCGTATAGCATCACTGTGTAATAATTACACCTCATATATACTGTACCGTATAGCGGCACTGTGTAATAATTACACCTTATATATACTGCACCGTATAGCGTCACTGTGTAATAATTACACCTCATATATACTGCACCGTATAGCATCACTGTGTAATAATTACACCTCATATATACTGCACCGTATAGCATCACTGTGTAATAATTACACCTCATGTATACTGCACCGTATAGCATCACTGTGTAATAATTACACCTCATATATACTGCACCGTATAGCTGCACTGTGTAATAATTACACCTCATATATACTGCACCGTATAGCATCACTGTGTAATAATTACACCTCATGTATACTGCACCGTATAGCATCACTGTGTAATAATTACACCTCATATATACTGCACCGTATAGCATCACTGTGTAATAATTACACCTCATGTATACTGCACCGTATAGCGTCACTGTGTAATAATTACACCTCATATATACTGCACCGTATAGCATCACTGTGTAATAATTACACCTCATATATACTGCACCGTATAGCGTCACTGTGTAATAATTACACCTCATATATACTGCACCGTATAGCATCACTGTGTAATAATTACACCTCATATATACTGCACCGTATAGCATCACTGTGTAATAATTACACCTCATATATACTGCACCGTATAGCGTCACTGTGTAATAATTACACCTCATATATACTGCACCGTATAGCGTCACTGTGTAATAATTACACCTCATATAATCTGCACAGTTACAACTACCATCCTATTCTTATGCTTTGCTGCAGAAAAACTGTTATAGGCTTTGTATTTCCAGAAATCTGATTCTCCACCTGAACCCCTGTTAACCAGGATCATACTAAAATTCAGGTATCAATGCCAGATGCACATGTTCCAGCAGCAGTTTGAAAACGCGGCACTCCAATCTCTCTGGGGCTTTCTGGAACCACAGGTAAATGAAACGCTGAGTAATAAGACTTTTACAGCCCCACCACCCAGCAGAAGGGGTGATGGCAGCGTGAAGACTTAGTGTGCTCCCCTAAACTGCACACATACCTGATCTGCTAACTTGCCATCATTCTGTGTGTCTGCACCCGGCCTGCCGCTACCTGTCCACATTCATACATTCCTGGTTAGAAACACGCCTCTACCTGCGCTGCATCGCGTCTCCAAACAGGCCCGAAACACCTTAGTCACAACACCATAACTGTAACCCCTTCATTGCCAGATTACTGCCGCTCGTCCCCAAACACTGTAGTAACCACTTCGCTAACCAATTACTACCGCATTTACCCCAAACACTAATTTAACCCCTTCCCTCCCTTACTAACCTTAAATACTACTGAATCACCTTTACAGTCAGATGACTGGTTCAATTACACAAATACTAATTCAACCCTTTAACCCCTTAAGGACACATGACATGTCTGACACGTCATAATTCCATTTTATTCCAGAAGTTTGGTCCTTAAGGGGTTAAATGCAAAATTACTGCTTGACCTCCAAAACTCCTTCACATCCAGCGTACTCCCTGACTGCGTATTTAACACCAGACAACCCGAGATAGAGGTTATGTAGAAAAAGTGTTCTCAAAAATGGTCTATAGTACTAAAACTGGGACAATCACAAAAACAAAATCAATGAAACCAGCAGGTACATCCCATTGGTGGCTCCTCCCGTTTTCCCATCTTTGCTCCACTTTTATACATAGCCACCATAGTGGAGAAAATACTACAAACTACCTGTAATGATCTCCTCGTGTCCACACCTGCACAGCTACACAACCTTACTGCCTGCAGACAGCATGTGCACTCAATGTCCAACTGTATGGGAGAAACCTATCTATGTATAGCAAAGGAAACACAATATTTGGGCAACGCTTAGTCAAGAAGATCCATGAAGTCACGTCTTGAAAAACAAGTGTCGACCTACCAAATAATCATCCCAATGACAGATGGACAGCTTGGAGGTCTCTTCAAGGTCACCTCTCAGTAGAAAGGGAGGAGGTCCAAGTGCCATCCATACTTTCTGTCTCCACGCCATAGTGTCCCTCAGCATTGAGAGGTATAGGTCCCATGCTATTGGAGGCCAACGTGTTTGTGCCACCTTCCCGAGTTGAAAGTTAAAAGCCGCGTAGGACATCTCTCCCCTTTATTGTGCCAAGTTCTCAAACTACAGCCCAAAAGGACAAGCGGACATGTTCCTGGCTGTTCATCCTAGAGGTGGGTCTACAACTTCTGAAGATTTTAGGAGCATTAGATCTACAGAGAGTGACACACAGGGAGGGATCTGCACATTTCAGAAACAATGCGACTCATTAAAGTATGTCATAAGCAGAAAAAAGTACACTATTTGTCACTAAACCTAAATCTCATAAAAGTTCAATGGATTTGTCCGCTGACAAACTTGTACTGTTCTCTTTGAAGTCAAAAGCCATGGAGATGGAATCTCAGTATTGCAAGAAAAGAATTAGTAAGGCAGGTAATTACCAGCACCACCTGACTCCATGAAAACCACAAACTTATGTGGTGGAATCTCGGTAAAAATAAATTTAGTAGGCCGAGATTACCACGTGGCATGTGTACGTGCATATGCTGACGTATCGATCAGTTGGTTGCACGAGGCAAGATACGATCAGTAGTGTACGGAGCATGTGCAAGAATACAGGATGTAGTATTCCCCTCCTCCATTGTGCTGGACAAGCCATGCGGTCAAGCAGGAAGTTAATTCTTATTTGTATTGATTGGTCAAGAGAATGTGCGGGTGGAGCTTAATATGGGAGGAGTTATGTGCCTATATAAGGAGCCTGCACTATTGTCCGGGGCTCAGAACTTGCTGTATTTTGGTGACATTAGTCCCTCTGAGTCCCGATCGGTGATCCAATAAAGAATCTCTTCCTTCCTGAAGAAACCTGTGTCCATCTCTCTGTGCTTCGCTTCCGTCAGTTTCTCCGGTATCACTTACTGACCCATCCAGTCTGACCATTGGTTATTACAGGGGACTCTGCCTCTTACCAAACAAAGACAGAAATGGAATAGAAAGAGCTACAACGCCCCAGTCAGTAGTAACCATGTGGTTTACTGCAACAGATTAAAAACACCACAATAGCAAATATAATTGGAAAACAGGAGCACGGTAGTGATCTGTAGTGAACTGTAACCCAAATTCTAAAGAAGCACAATCTTGACCCTAACTCCCCATTCAACTATCGTCCTATCTCGCTACTGCCTTTTGCATTCCAGATCCTTGAAAGAATTGTGTATGCGAGATTGACAGACTTCCTCAAGTCCAACTCTCTGCTAGACCCGCTTCAGTCTGGTTTCCACGCTAAGCACTCTGTGGAAACGGCAATGACCAAAGTATCCAATGATCTACTCGCTGCAAAATCTTGTGTTCACTACTCTATCCTAATTCTCCTTGACCTGTCTGCGGCTTTTGACACTGTTGATCATCAACAGCTTCTTCTCATCCTCAGCAATATCAGTCTACAAGATATTGCTCTCTCCTGGTGCTCCTCCTACCTCTCCTAGTGCTCTTTCAGAGTTTCTTTCTCTAGCTCTGCTTCTTCTCCCCAACTCCTCTCTGTTGGTGTCCCCCAAGGTTCAGTCCTTGGTCCCCTACTGTTCTCCATCTATACTGCCTCCCTTGGTAAACTCATTAGCTCCTTTGGCTTCCAATATCATTTCTATGCGGATGACACACAAATCTACCTGTCCTCTCCTGATCTCTCCCTGTCCCTCTTGACTAGTGTATCTGACTGTCTCTGCTATTTCTAACTGGATGTGGCTACCCACTTCCTTAAACTACACTTGACCAAAACTGAAATTCTGGTCTTTCCTCCCTCAAGTGTTGTTACTCCTGTATTCGTCTCCCTCCAAGTAAACGGTGCTACCATCAGCTCCACCATGCAGGCTCGCTGCCTTGGTGTTCTCTTTGACTCCGACCTCTCCTTCAAGCCTCATGTTCAATCTATCGCCAAATCCGGTCATATCCATTTCAAAAACATCGCGCGCATCCGCCCCTACTTAACGCCAGATGCGACTAAGGTGCTGGTCCATTCCTTTCTCGCCTTGACTACTGTAATCCGCTTCTCAGAGGTCTTACGTGCTCCCAACTTGCTCCGTTACAGTCCATAATGAATGCGGCGGCAAGGCTCATCTTCCTGTCTGCCCGCACCTCCCATGCCTCACCCTTCTGTCAGTCCCTACATTGGATTCCTAAAAAATATAGAGTTTAAAATTCTGGTTCTTGCTTTCAAATCTCTACATAATGCTGCTCCCACCTATCTATCCTCCCTTATACAAGTATGTCCCGTCTAGGCCCTTACGATCTGCTGAAGACTTACGTCTATCTTCTGTCTATACTCCCACCGCTGATGCTCGCCTTCAAGATTTCTCGAGGGCTGCACCGTTCCTGTGGAACTCGCTTCCCTCCTCCGTTAGATGCTCACCCAGACTCCACTCCTTCAAAAAATCGTTAAAAATCCACTTATTCATAAAAGCGTATCAATTAAACTGTTAATAGCTCCCAACTGATTCATCTTCTGCAACTGTCACTAGTCTAATACTATCCTTACCTTTTTGTGTCATTTTACCCCACTCCCTCTAGCATGTAAGCTCATTGAGCAGGGCCCTCAACCCCTCTGTTCCTGTTTGTCCAACTTGTCTGGTTACAACTACATATCTGTTCGTCCACCCATTGTAAAGTGCTGCGGAATTTGATGGCGCTATATAAATATCATAATAATAATAATCTGTATGGGATATTGCGAAGGCCAATCCTAAGGTGGGGTGATAGGGTTATATTGTTAAATTCACACTGGTGAACGATGACACAACACTGAGTAAGGATCCCTCATACTGACTCATACATTATTTCTTTATCTGGAAACCCTGAATGCAGGACTGTAAGCACAATGTTATCCATGATTCCCACCCAATTAACAATCCATCATACAATCTAACTACAGAATAATAGCTTGAAGATAGAGACAGATCGTCATCCATCAGTGATGTAGGGGTGGACAAACTTGGGTCGCTGGTGCAGCCCACATCGGGGAACTTTCTACATGAGGTAATCCACAAGACAAAAATATCAAACCTCTTCTATGAACCATTAAATACATCATGTAATCCTAAAACCACAGTGTGTGAAGGAAACAATAATAAAATAAAGGAAATACTATTTGTTACTCCCTAACCCTAATACCCACAAAATACCAAACATTGTTAAAGGGACTCTCCAGGGAGGAGATTTTACTTACCTGGTTCCAGCGCCGGGAGCCTCGTGAAGCCGCGCCCCCTATTTCGTCAAAATGATGAAATAGGCGGGCGCGAGCAGGGAGCAATCAGACGCTTCCATTTGGAAGCGTCATTGCTCCCTTGTGCGCATGCGCGGCTTTGCCGCACATGCGCACATACTTCAGAGGGCGGCATTCATGCCGCCCTCTGAAGTCCTGAGCGCACTACCGCGCATGCGCGCAGTGTGCGCGGCCACGAGCTGAGCTGAGTGACAGCTCAGCTCGCGGTCTTTGCCCGCCCCCCTCCTCCGCTGACAGGCTGGAGAGAGAAGGCGCGCACACAGTGCCTTCTCTCTCCTAAACACGTCAGACGTATTTTAATACGTCTGACGTGTACAGGGCCTTTTTAGGGCCCTGCATGATAGGAAGTCCCTCTAGTGGCCGTCTGAGTGACGGCCACTGGAGGTATTCCTATCAATCAATGTAAACACTGTATTTTCTCTGAAAATACAGTGTTTACATTAGATTGCCTGCAGGGATCTCTAGATAATACCTGAACAACTACATTAAGCTGTAGTTGTTCAGGTGACTATAGTGTCCCTTTAAAAAAGTTTCTAACATGCCAGAAGTTAACCAAACCTAACCACAAAAGTGAGTCTCTTGTGTTCTATCAATGACTTTTACACTGGTTGGTAGACCCTTGCATATCCAACAAATTATTTATTGGTAAATCAGGACTAATCTAAAAAGATCTGGGCAGGAAAACAGGATCCAGAAGCTGAGCTTGTCTGTTGGACCTCCAAAACTGTTCTTTAAGACAGCTCGTACTCCAGCTTCCTTTATATATCAAGAGTTAAAAAGTGTTGATTCCATTAGAAATCAGCACTGTTAAAATTGGGGACAGAAACCCCAATGTGGCTTTCAGACAGCCGGGAAGGTTTTCTTCGGCATCGGTTAGCTCCACAGAATGAACAGACGTGGCAGGCGCACTGAGCTGAAGCCTCCCCTCCTTCGAAAATGAACTGTATTCCAGCACAGCCGAGAAACGTAGGAAAGCCGTGATCGCACAACGAGAAAACTCTGATTGGTGTATTCCCCGGCACCGACTAGTTGTTTTTAGAGATATACCCCAATGACAACGCGCAGAATTAAACACATGCATGTTTTCACTGGGGGTGTATCTACTAAACAGTGATTTATATTCTCCTCCTTCCCCCCCATGAAGTGTTCCTTTAAGGAGAGATTCAGACAATGATGTTAACCTTGTTGATACATTATTACCATACTAATGAATGTGCACATTTACTATAGTTTAGCTGCTGTAGTTACAACAAACAAGGCCTGTTGTAATCTTGTTGCAGGACATGCTATTCCAGGCAATAACCCTACAGAGAATCAACAGGGAGGCACGGGCAGATTTCATTAAAGGGACACTCTAGGAGGCACCCAGACCACTTCTGCCCATTGGAGTGGTCTGGCTGCCAACTCCCACTACCCTTAACTTTTCATAAACTGCAATAATTACATTGCAGGGTTAACTCCTCCTCTAGTGGCGGTCTACTAGACAACCACTAGAGGGCACTTCCTGGTCTATAGCACAGGTTTTCTGTGCTATAGCATCGCTGGACGTCCTCACGCTATGTGAGGACCTCCAGCGTTGCTAAAATCCCCATAGGAAAGCATTGAAAGCATTTTCAATGCTTTCCTATGGGGAGGTCTAATGCGCGTGCGCGGCATTGCAGCGCATGTGCATTAGGTCTCATCCTGCCGGTGGTCGCACATGCGCAATCGGTCTCCCCCGCCAGCTGACGTCGGCGTGGGCAGACCCTAAACCACCGCCGAGGGGTGGTCTCAGGTAAGTCACTGAAGGGGTTTTCACCCCTTAAGCAACATGGGATGGGGGGTGGGAGGGAGAGGGGACCTGCAGTGTCAGGATAACTGTTTGTTTTCCTGGCACTGGAGTGTCCCTTTAAAACGTCAATACAAGTTACTGAGTCTTTCATGCATTTTACACGTTTTGGCCTACAAAATTAACTTTCAGCATGCTCAATACAGTCCTACCTCCCCCTCTCGGACATACTACCTCAGTGTTGCAACGATGTATTCAAGCCAAAGGAATGCCAGAGTGTGTATAGATCTGTCTATAGATGCCCAAAGGATGACATCACCCTGGATATGAAAATGCTGTGGAGGTAAGTGTGCTTTTTTACTTTACGTCGGCTGCATTTCTCGATGCTGTAAGCAATCCAGTTGCATTTAGAGAATGAGGAACTGTTACGTAGGATTTTAGTTAAAGGAGCACTCTACAGCCCAAGTATAATTAAAATAAATATCAATGTTTTGTAGACATACACCCAATGAGCACATCAATACATTTAATTAAGCATTTTTTTTTTATTGGGGGTATATCAAAACACAGCTTGCAAAAACTAGAGATCTCGTCTGCAGCCTTTGCAAGTCCCTCCCCTTCCACCCACTCTATACACTAAAACTGCTTTATTTAGCTAAAGTAATTTAGGTGACTATAGTGTCCCTTTAATTACATCAAGAAGCATAGCAACGCATTACATTCAACTTTCAGAAGTAGTCAGCAGGTAACAAAACCTCTGCCCTGCCCACAAGCCTTCTATGCTTATATATTATTTTATGGTGGCACAAATTGAGCAACGTTAATGTAGCAAAATACACTCCTTTTCTTACAATAACCTGCAGGCAGACAGCTGTATAGATTGCTGGAGCCAGAAACAGCGTTTATTTCAGCAAAGAACTGGGACTACCCTTTTCTCAGAGACATTACAGGATGTTTTTTTTTTTTTTTTTTTTTAATTCTTTATTTTTAGGTATGCAGGTAGGTACAACAGTGCCTGTGTCGCCACAACAGCGTTAGCAGGCTCGTTTCGCATGTTTATATTAGTACAATAATGTGGCATGTTAGGTATGCATACATTTTTAATTTGAAGAGAAAAAGAAAGAAAGAGGGTAACAAAAACTTTAGCAAGCTTTGTTATATCATTGTATCTCGTTTAGTACATGTATTCACAATTTGTGTACAATGGTGTCTAGCGTGTTCACCCGTTTCTTCTCTTCCCTCCCTCTTTTTGAAGCAGCTATTGGTGTGTTAGTGTTGCCCCGGGGTCTGGGAGTAGGTAGGCGAAGTGTTGTCGCTGTTACCTTTTAGACTAGGAAGCGAGTCTATGTGTTTGCAGCGGTAGTATAATACCCGGGTGATGTAGAAGCCTCTAACCCATGAGGCAAAGATGGGGGGGGGGGGGGGGGGGAGAGTTGTAGGCTTATAGCACCCCGTGCCAGTATGAGTAGAGATATCTATCTTTGAGGGTGGGTTTTTGTTGCTACAGCAGCACTTAGTTAGGATGTTTTAATATAACATGCACCCCTAACAGGGGGTACAATAACAGCTCCGCACCCCTAACAGGGGGTACAATAACAGCTCCACACCCCTCACAGAGGGTACAATAACAGCACTGCACCCCTAGCAGGGGGTAAAATAACAGCTCCGCACCCCTCACAGAAGGTACAATAACAGCTCTGCACCCCTAGCAGGGGGTACAATAACAGCTCCGCACCCCTAACAGGGGGTACAATAACAGCTCCGCACCCCTAACAGGGGGTACAATAACAGCTCTGCACCCCTAACAGGGGGTACAATAACAGCACTGCACCCCTAGCAGGGGGTAAAATAACAGCTCCGCACCCCTCACAGAAGGTACAATAACAGCTCTGCACCCCTAGCAGGGGGTACAATAACAGCTCCGCACCCCTAACAGGGGGTACAATAACAGCTCCGCACCCCTAACAGGGGGTACAATAACAGCTCTGCACCCCTAACAGGGGGTACAATAACAGCTCCGCACCCCTAACAGGGGGTACAATAACAGCTCTGCACCCCTAACAGGGGGTACAATAACAGCTCTGCACCCCTAACAGAGGGTACAATAACAGCTCCACACCCCTCACAGAGGGTACAATAACAGCACTGCACCCCTAGCAGGGGGTAAAATAACAGCTCCGCACCCCTCACAGAAGGTACAATAACAGCTCTGCACCCCTAGCAGGGGGTACAATAACAGCTCCGCACCCCTAACAGGGGGTACAATAACAGCTCCGCACCCCTAACAGGGGGTACAATAACAGCTCCGCACCCCTAACAGGGGGTACAATAACAGCTCCGCACCCCTAACAGGGGGTACAATAACAGCTCTGCACCCCTAACAGGGGGTACAATAACAGCTCTGCACCCCTAACAGAGGGTACAATAACAGCTCCGCACCCCTCACAGAGGGTACAATAACTGCTCCGCACCCCTAGCAGGGGGTACAATAATAGCTCTGCACCCCTAGCAGGGGGTACAATAACAGCTCTGCACCCCTAACAGAGGGTACAATAACAGCTCTGCACCCCTAGCAGGGGGTACAATAACAGCTCTGCACCCCTAACAGAGGGTACAATAACAGCTCCGCACCCCTAACAGAGGGTACAATAACAGCTCCGCACCCCTCACAGAGGGTACAATAACTGCTCCGCACCCCTAGCAGGGGGTACAATAATAGCTCTGCACCCCTAGCAGGGGGTAAAATAACAGCTCAGCACCCCTAGCAGGGGGTACAATAACAGCTCCGCACCCCTAACAGGGGGTACAATAACAGCTCTGCACCCCTAGCAGGGGATACAATAACAGCTCCGCACCCCTAGCAGGGGGTACAATAACAGCTCCGCACCCCTAACAGAGGGTACAATAATAGCTCTGCACCCCTAGCAGGAGGTAAAATAACAGCTCAGCACCCCTAGCAGGGGGTACAATAACAGCTCCGCACCCCTAGCAGGGGGTACAATAACAGCTCCGCACCCCTAGCAGGGGGTACAATAACAGCTCCGCACCCCTAGCAGGGGGTACAATAACAGCTCCGCACCCCTAGCAGGGGGTACAATAACAGCTCAGCACCCCTAGCAGGGGGTACAATAACAGCTCAGCACCCCTAGCAGGGGGTACAATAACAGCTCCGCACCCCTAGCAGGGGGTACAATAACCGCTCCGCACCCCTAGCAGGGGGTACAATAACCGCTCCGCACCCCTAGCAGGGGGTACAATAATAGCTCAGCACCCCTAGCAGGGGGTAAAATAACAGCTCAGCACCCCTAGCAGGGGGTACAATAACAGCTCCGCACCCCTAGCAGGGGGTACAATAATAGCTCTGCACCCCTAGCAGGGGGTACAATAATAGCTCTGCATCCCTAGCAGGGAGTAAAATAACAGCTCAGCACCCCTAGCAGGGGGTACAATAACTGCTCCGCACCCCTAGC